>NC_091745.1:23594404-24198723 GCF_043380555.1 Nothobranchius furzeri
CCAATCTGCCCGAGACTGAACATGGCAATGAACAATCATGCACTTTAGCCAACGAGGCACAAACGGATGGTGAACGTTGTATGATATCACCACAGCGCCCCCTACATGCCTTTAAAACTGTAATAACTCCTACAGACGAGGTCGTAACTGCACCAAACTTGCTATGTGTCATCACACAAAGGCACCCAACACAATCCTGTGGTAATTGGTTCATATCGCTTTAGCTCCGCCCCCTTGCAGATATTAGGCCCTGAATACCACATGCATGATGCAATTCACACCAAACTGCACAGAAATTACTTTTATCAACCTACAAACTTCTTCATGGAATATTTCCAAATTTGGGACAGCACCCCCTAGATTCAAAAAAACGTAACTTCTGCAAAAAAGCTCCAAACTATATCAAAGTTGGTGAGAGTCATCACACAACTGCAATCAACACACGTATGTGCTCACTTGTTGAAATCACTTTAACTCCGCCCACTTACAGCTTTTTGTCTCCAACATACACATGCAATGTTTGATTGATGCCACATTTACTGAAAACCATCTTTGATGACCAAAGATGACCTCTATGTTATCTAGTTGTAAATGGTCACAGCACCCCCTAGATGTGTTCAAACTTTATTATTTTCTAAAGACAAAGTCAGAATGGCATTATACTTGGCTTGTGACATCACGTGACTGCACAAAACACATTGATGTGGTTGTTGGTTCAAATCCCTGTGGCTCCGCCCCTTTCAGCTCACTGGCTCTAGATAACAAACACAACGTCCTATTGATGCCAAAATAACAGAAAACCATCGTTTTCAGCCAAAGCTGACCTCAATGGGATTTTTCTTTAGTTGGTCAGAGCGCCCCCTAGATAAATTTCACTTTTGATAACTTTAAAAAACATGGTCAGAAAAGCATAACCGTTGGTCTGTGTCATCACAACACCAGTGTGGTAAAGATATTAGTATGCCCTAGTGGTGAGGCGTGTAATATAATGGTGGGCTCCGAAGGGATGCTGAGTCAGGGTGAGGTGCGGATGAGATGACCGTTAGGGGTTTCTGGTGTCGGGAGGTGGACGTTTCTGTTCCGCGGACGTGCCCTGGTGCCCCGGGCTGCCGGCCAGGCCGGAGCGGCGCGGAGCTGCGAGGGCCGAACGACGCTGCTTGCAGCTTTAATTAGGCCCGAGCAGTGAAGCTGCGAAGGCCTATTGTATCTGCTCCGTTTCTTCTTATTATTAGGCCCGAGCAGCGAAAGCGCTGCGAAGGCCTCTTGTTTTTGCTCTGTTTATTAGGCCCGAGCAGCGAAAGCGCTGCGAAGGCCTGTTGTTTTTGCTCTGTTTATTATTATTTTTCTTTATTTATTATTCCGGTGCCGCTTTGAATGGCTTTTTGGGGACCTTAACATACCCCAAAACTCACAATATTTTGCACACTTGTCAAGCCTGGTGAAAAATTTGATATTTTAAAGGTCCCAAAAAAATCGCAAAGAAAATGGCTGAACAGCGCCCCCTACAAAATGAAAAAAAAACCCTCTCCATAAAGCTTAGTTTACCGTACAGTTTTGAAATTTGGTAGACTTATAGTACTCAACAGTCCGCACAGAAAAGTCTCTTGCAAGCATGGTCAATATCAAACAGGAAGTCGGCCATTTTGGGTTGAAATGGCGATTTTTTGCCGTTTTTGCCGTTTTTAGGGTCCGTTTCTGATTGGATTGCTCGATCATTTTTTGCACAATCCTCTTAAAAATTGTATACAATTGCTCAGAAGAGATGGGCGAACAAAATGAGACAATAAAATTGACTTTTCGTAAATGCTGAATGGGCGGGGCCAGGCCTCGAAGTTTGACTACTCGCCAAAAAAAATTAAATTGCTATAACTTCATAAATGAATGGAATAGAGTTACCAAACTTTCTGTGGTCATTCGTCATCCACCCACAAAGTAAATTGAATGGTCAGATGATGACATCACACAAGCCCCGCCCCCTCAGGACCAAAAAGATCAAGTTTTACTGTGAAAAGTCCCAAATTGCCCCATTTCACTTAATCACCACAAATTTGTAGCTGGTAACTCAAGACAAGTGGGGGTTGCTTGGCGTCACTTTATGGAAGTTTTCGGCAGAGGGCGGGGCTGTGGCGGCGCGGCGAATTCAGGCGTACCGCCGTGGCCTTACGTTTGCCTCCCATTTCGTCATTTCCAAAGATATCGTCACGAAACTTCTTGTGAGTGATCCTAGTCCGGCCCCCCAAAAGATCTGATGTGAACATCTGGTGGGCGTGGCCTATTTTCTTAAATAGCGCCCCCTAGGACCATTAAAACTGTCAGCCCCAAGCCATGCTTTGACTGAGGATTACGAAATTTGGTACACTAATGTGGTGTCTCAGGACCTACAAAAAAGTCTCTTGGAGCCAAGTGCAAAGTCGCACAGGAAGTCGGCCATTTTGGTCCAAGTGCGCGATTTAGTGGTTTTCACACACGTTGTTTGGAGAGTGATACTCCGTCGCCCTTTTCACCAATCACTTTCAAACTTCTGCTATATAGTCTTAAGACATAGAGGAAAAAATTCAACTGTCGGATTTTAAATAAGTATAAAGGTGTGGGCGTGGCTAAGCCTCAAACTTTGACCTTTCGCCACGCCACTCTTATTTTCACAGCTCCCTATTGGACTCCTTTTACCCAATCACCAGGAATCTCTGGTAAATAGCAGCAGGCAAGTTGAGGTCACTTGGTCTCCAGTACTGGAAGGTTTTGAAAAAAGGCGGGGCTTTGGGAGCATGGCGAAATTCGCCTTCACGCCATGGAAATACGTTTGCCTCTCATTTCTTCATTTATCGTGATATCACCTCGACCATTGTTGTGAGTGATCCTAGTCTGACCCCCAATAGAAAAGGTCAGCTAAAGTTTGTGGGCGTGGCCTATTTTCTGTATTAGCGCCCCCTAGGACCATTAAAACTGTCAGCCCCAAGCCATGCTTTGACTGAGGATTACAAAATTTGGTACACTAATGTGGTGTCTCAGGACCTACAAAAAAGTCTCTTGGAGCCAAGTGCAAAGTCGCACAGGAAGTCGGCCATTTTGGTCCAAGTGCGCGATTTAGTGGTTTTCACACGTTGTTTGGAGAGTGATGCTCCGTCGCCCTTTTCACCAATCGCCTTCGAGCTTCTGCTATATACTCTTAAGACATAGAGGAAAAAATTCAACCGTCGGATTTTAAATAAGTATAAAGGTGTGTGCGTGGCTAAGCCTCAAACTTTGACCTTTCGCCACGCCACTCTTTTTTCACAGCTCCCTATTGGACTCCTTTTACCCAATCACCTGGAATCTCTGGTAAATAGCAGCTGACAAGTTGAGGTCACTTGGTCTACAGTACTGGCAGGTTTTGAAAAAAGGCGGGGCTTTGGGAGCATGGCGAAATTCTCCATCACGCCATGGCAATACGTTTGCCTCTCATTTCTTCAATTATCGTGACATCGCCACAAAATGTCTAGTGAGTGATCCTAGTCTGACCCCCAATAGAAATGGGCATCTGAGATTTGTGGGCGTGGCCTATATTCTGAAATAGCGCCCCCTAGGACCATTAAAACTGTCAGCCCCAAGACAAGGTTTGACTGAGGATTACGAAAATTGGTACACTCATGTAGGGTCTCTGGCCCTACAAAAAAGTCTCTTGGAGCCAAGCGCAATTTCGCACAGGAGGTCGGCCATTTTGGTCCAAGTACTCGATTTAGTGGTTTTCGCACACGTTGTTTGGACATTGATGGCCCGTTGCCCTTTACACCGATCACCTTCAAACTTATGCTATGTACTTTTAAGTCAAAGGGGAAAAAATTCAACCGTCGGATTTTAAATAAGTATAAAGGTGTGGGCGTGGCTAAGCCTCAAACTTTGACCTTTCGCCATGACATTACTTGACTTAATAACTCCCATGTGCATGATCAGATCTAATTCAAACTTTGTCTGTGTGATCACTGACCACATCTCAAGACAACGACAATGTGGACAGCTGACATCACCTAAGCCCCGCCCCCTGACAACAGGAAGTCTATTGTTTTATGGTGAAATGCCCATATTTGTCCCCTCAAATTTAGTGAAAATGACACTCAGGTCATACAGTGTCTTCATGATGTTTTAAAGACCATTCAGATCTGATAGCTTTCCAGAAAGGGAGGGGCTTTGATGCCATGGTGAATGCTGGCGTGACGCCATGACCTTACATTTGACTGTAACTTCCACAAACGGCCTCCGATTTGCCCGAAACTGAATATGGCAATGAACAATCATGCCCTTTAGCCAATGAGGCACAAACGGTTGGTGAATGTTATAAAATGTCACCAAAGCTGACCTCAATGGGACTTTTCTGTAGTTGGTCACAGCGCCACCTAGATAACGTTATCCTTCGATAACTTTAAAAAACATGGTCAGAATAGCATTAAAGTTGGTCACTGTCATCACACCACCAGTGTGGTAAAGATAGAGGATTCCCTAGTGGTGAGACATAAAATATAATGGTGGGCTCAAAGGGGATGCTGAGTCAGGGTGAGTTGCGGACAAGGTGGCCGTTAGCAGTTTCTGGTGTTGGGGTGGTCGACATTTGTGTTCTGTGGACGTGCCCTGGTGCCCCGGGCTGCCGGCCAGGCAGGAGCGGTGCGGAGCTGCGAGGGCCGAACGACGCTGCTTGCAGCTTTAATTAGGCCCGAGCAGCGAAAGCGCTGCGAAGGCCTCTTGTTTTTGCTCCGTTTATTATTAGGCCCGAGCAGCGAAAGCGCTGCGAAGGCCTCTTGTTTTTGCTCTGATTATTTTTTGTTATTCCGTGCCCCCTTTGAACAGCTTTTTGGGGACCTTAACATACCCCAAAACTCACAATATTTTGCAAACTTGTCAGGCCTGGTGAAAAATTTGATATTTTAAAGGTCACAAAAAAATCGCAAAGAAAATGGCTGAACAGCGCCCCCTACAAAGTGAAAAAAAACCCTCTCCATAAAGCTTAGTTTATCGTACAGTTATGAAATTTGGTACATTTATAGTACTAAACAGTCCGCACAGAAAAGTCTCTTGCATGCATGGTCAATATCAAACAGGAAGTCGGCCATTTTGGGTTGAAATGGCGATTTTTTGCCGTTTTGGCCCTTTTTAGGGTCCGTTTCTGATTGGATTGCTCGATCATTTTTTGCACGATCGTCTAAAAAAATTGTGTAAAATTGCTCAGAAGGGATGGGCGAACAAAATGAGACAAAGATTCTGACTTTTCGTACATGTTGAAGGGGCGGGGCCAGGCCTCGAAGTTTGACTACTCGCCAAAAAATTTTAAATTGCTATAACTTCATAACTGAAAGGAATAGAATTACCAAACTTTCTGTGGTCATTCGTCATCCAGCCACAAAGGAAATTGAATGGTCGGATGATGACATCACACAAGCCCCGCCCCCTCAGGACCAAAAAGGTCAAGTTTTACTGTGAAAGGTCCCAAATTGCCCCATTTCACTTAATCACCACAAACTTGTAGCTGTTAACTCAAGACAAGTGGAGGTTGCTTGGCGTCACTTTATGGGAGTTTTCGGCAGAAGGTGGGGCTGTGGCGGCGCGGCGAAGTCAGGCGTACCGCCATGGCCTTACGTTTGCCTTCCATTTCGTCATTTCTAAAGATATCGTCACGAAACTTGTTGTGAGTGATCCTAGTCCGGCCCCTCAAAAGATCTGATGTGAACATCCGGTGGGCGTGGCCTATTTTCTGAAATAGCGCCCCCTAGGACCATTAAAACTGTCAGCCCCAAGCCATGCTTTGACTGAGGAGTACGAAATTTGGTACACTAATGTGGTGTCTCAGGACCTACAAAAAAGTCTCTTGGAGCCAAGTGCAAAGTTGCACAGGAAGTTGGCCATTTTGGTCCAAGTACGCAATTTAGTGGTTTTCGCACACGTTGTTTGGAGAGTGATGCTCCGTCGCCATTTTCACCAATCTCCTTCAAACTTCTGCCATCTGCTCTTAAGACATAGAGGAAAAAATTCAACCGTCGGATTTTTCAAAAGTTGAAAGGTGTGGGCGTGGCTAAGCCTCAAACTTTGACCTGTCGCCGCGCCACTCTTTTTTTCACAGCTCCCTACTGGACTCCTTTTACCCAATCAGCAGGAGTCTCTGGCAAATAGCAGTAGACAACTTGAGGTCACTTGGTCTCCAGTACTGGAAGGTTTCAAAAAAAGGCAGGGCTTTGGGAGCATGGCGAAAATCGCCATCACGCCATGGAAATACGTTTGCCTCTCATTTCTTCATTTATCGTGATATCATTACGAAACTTCTGGTGAGTGATCCTAGTCTGACCCCAAAGAGACATAGACAGCTGAAATATGTGGGCGTGGCCTAATTTCTGAAATAGCACCCCCTAGGACCATTTAAACTAATAGCCCCAAGCCATGCTTTGACTGAGGATTACGAAATTTGGTACACTAATGTGGTGTCCCAGGGCCTACAAAAAAGTCTCTTGGAGCCAAGCACAAAATTGCACAGGAAGTCGGCCATTTTGGTCCAAGTACGCGATTTAGTGGTTTTCGCACACGTTGTTTGGAGAGTGATGCTCCGTCGCCCTTTTCACCAATCGCCTTCAAACTTCTGCTATATACTCTTAAGGCATAGGGGAAAAAATTCAACCGTCGGATTTTTCAAAAGTTGAAAGGTGTGGGCGTGGCTAAGCCTCAAACTTTGACCTGTCGCCGCGCCACTCTTTTTTTCACAGCTCCCTACTGGACTCCTTTTACCCAATCAGCAGGAGTCTCTGGCAAATAGCAGTAGACAACTTGAGGTCACTTGGTATCCAGTACTGGAAGGTTTCAAAAAAAGGCGGGGCTTTGGGAGCATGGCGAAAATCGCCATCACGCCATGGAAATACGTTTGCCTCTCATTTCTTCATTTATCGTGATATCGTTACGAAACTTCTGGTGAGTGATCCTAGTCTGACCCCAAAGAGACATAGACAGCTGAAATATGTGGGCGTGGCCTAATTTCTGAAATAGCGCCCCCTAGGACCATTTAAACTAATAGCCCCAAGCCATGCTTTCACTGAGGATTACGAAATTTGGTACACTAATGTGGTGTCCCAGGACCTACAAAAAAGTCTCTTGGAGCCAAGCACAAAATTGCACAGGAAGTCGGCCATTTTGGTCCAAGTACGCGATTTAGTGGTTTTCGCACACGTTGTTTGGAGAGTGATGCTCCGTCGCCCTTTTCACCAATCGCCTTCAAACTTCTGCTATATACTCTTAAGGCATAGGGGAAAAAATTCAACCGTCGGATTTTTCAAAAGTTGAAAGGTGTGGGCGTGGCTAAGCCTCAAACTTTGACCTTTCGCCATTACTTGACTTAATAACTCCCATGTGCATGATCAGATCTTTTTCGAACTTTGTCTGTGTGATCATTGACCATATCTGTAAACAATGACAATGTGGACAGCTGACATCATCTAAGCCCCGCCCCCTGACTAAAGGAAGTTATTATTTTATGCTGAAATGCCCATATTTGTCCCCTCTAATTTAGTCAACATGACACCTAGGTCATGCACTGTCTTCATGATGCTGTAATGGCCATTCAAATCTGATAGCTTTCCAGAAAGGGAGGGGCTTTGATGCCATGGCGAATTCTTGCGTATGCCGTAACCTTACAATTCAATTTAATGGTGAGCTCAGAGGGGATGCTTAGTCAGGGTGAGGTGCGGACTAGGAGGCCATTTGCTGTTTCCGGTGACGGGATGATTGACGTTTCTGTTCTGCCAGACATGCCCTGGTGCCCCGGGCTGCCGGCCAGGCCGGAGCGGCGCGGAGCTGCGAGGGCCGAACGACGCTGCTTGCAGCTTTAATTAGGCCCGAGCAGCGAAAGCGCTGCGAAGGCCTCTTGTTTTTGCTCTGTTTATTATTCTTTCTTTTTTTTTTATTATTCTCGTGCCCCTTTGAACGGCTTTTTGGGGACCTTAACATACCCCAAAACTCACAATATTTTGCACACTTGTCAGGCCTGGTGAAAAATTTGATATTTTAAAGGTCCCAAAAAAATCGCAAAGAAAATGGCTGAACAGCGCCCCCTACAAAGTGAAAAAAACCCCTCTCCATAAAGCTTAGTTTATCGTACAGTTATGAAATTTGGTACACTTGTAGTACTCAACAGTCCGCACAGAAAAGTCTCTTGCAACCATGGTCAATATCAAACAGGAAGTCGGCCATTTTGGGTTGAAATGGCGATTTTTTGCCGTTTTTGCCGTTTTTAGGGTCCGTTTCTGATTGGATTGCTCGATCATTTTTCGCACGATCGTCTCAAAAATTGTGTAAAATTGCTCAGAAGGGATGGGCGAACAAAATGAGATAAGGATTCTGAGTTTTCGTATATGTTGAAGGGGCGGAGCCAGGCCTCGAAGTTTGACTACTCGCCAAAAATATTTAAATTGCTATAACTTCATAACTGAATGGAATAGAGTTACCAATCTTTCTGTGGTCATTCGTCATCCACCCACAAAGTAAATTGAATGGTCGGATGATGACATCACACAAGCCCCGCCCCCTCAGGACCAAAAAGATCAAGTTTTACTGTGAAAGGTCCCAAATTGCCCCATTTCACTTAATCACCACAAATTTATAGCTGGTAACTCAAGACAAGTGGGGGTTGCTTGGCGTCACTTTATGGGAGTTTTCGGCAGAGGGCGGGGCTGTGGCGGCGCGGCGAATTCAGGCGTACCGCCTTGGCCTTACGTTTGCCTCCCATTTCGTCATTTCCAAAGATATCGTCACGAAACTTCTTGTGAGTGATCCTAGTCCGGCCCCCCAAAAGATCTGATGTGAACATCTGGTGGGCGTGGCCTATTTTCTGAAATAGCGCCCCCTAGGACCATTAAAACTGTCAGCCCCAAGCCATGCTTTGACTGAGGATTACGAAATTTGGTACACTAATGTGGTGTCTCAGGACCTACAAAAAAGTCTCTTGAAGCCAAGTGCAAAGTCGCACAGGAAGTCGGCCATTTTGGTCCAAGTGCGCGATTTAGTGGTTTTCACACACGTTGTTTGGAGAGTGATACTCCGTCGCCCTTTTCACCAATCACTTTCAAACTTCTGCTATATAGTCTTAAGACATAGAGGAAAAAATTCAACCGTCGGATTTTAAATAAGTATAAAGGTGTGGGCGTGGCTAAGCCTCAAACTTTGACCTTTCGCCACGCCACTCTTTTTTTCACAGCTCCTTATTGGACTCCTTTTACCCAATCACCAGGAATCTCTGGTAAATAGCAGCAGGCAAGTTGAGGTCACTTGGTCTCCAGTACTGGAAGGTTTTGAAAAAAGGCGGGGCTTTGGGAGCATGGCGAAATTCGCCATCACGCCATGGAAATACGTTTGCCTCTCATTTCTTCATTTATCGTGATATCACCTCGACCATTGTTGTGAGTGATCCTAGTCTGACCCCCAATAGAAAAGGTCAGCTTAAGTTTGTGGGCGTGGCCTATTTTCTGTATTAGCGCCCCCTAGGACCATTAAAACTGTCAGCCCCAAGCCATGCTTTGACTGAGGATTACGAAATTTGGTACACTAATGTGGTGTCTCAGGACCTACAAAAAAGTCTCTTGGAGCCAAGTGCAAAGTCGCACAGGAAGTCGGCCATTTTGGTCCAAGTACTCGATTTAGTGGTTTTCACACACGTTGTTTGGAGAGTGATGCTCCGTCGCCCTTTTCACCAATCCCCTTCGAGCTTCTGCTATATACTCTTAAGACATAGAGGAAAAAATTCAACCGTCGGATTTTAAATAAGTATAAAGGTGTGGGCGTGGCTAAGCCTCAAACTTTGACCTTTCGCCACGCCACTCTTTTTTTCACAGCTCCCTATTGGACTCCTTTTACCCAATCACCTGGAATCTCTGGTAAATAGCAGCTGACAAGTTGAGGTCACTTGGTCTACAGTACTGGCAGGTTTTGAAAAAAGGAGGGGCTTTGGGAGCATGGCGAAATTCGCCATCACGCCATGGCAATACGTTTGCCTCTCATTTCTTCAATTATCGTGACATCGCCACAAAATGTCTGGTGAGTGATCCTAGTCTGATCCCCAATAGAAATGGGCATCTGAGATTTGTGGGCGTGGCCTATATTCTGAAATAGCGCCCCCTAGGACCATTAAAACTGTCAGCCCCAAGACAAGGTTTGACTGAGGATTACGAAAATTGGTACACTCATGTAGGGTCTCTGGCCCTACAAAAAAGTCTCTTGGAGCCAAGCGCAATTTCGCACAGGAGGTCGGCCATTTTGGTCCAAGTACTCGATTTAGTGGTTTTCGCACACGTTGTTTGGACATTGATGGCCCGTTGCCCTTTACACCGATCACCTTCAAACTTATGCTATGTACTTTTAAGTCAAAGGGGAAAAAATTCAACCGTCGGATTTTAAATAAGTATAAAGGTGTGGGCGTGGCTAAGCCTCAAACTTTGACCTTTCGCCATGACATTACTTGACTTAATAACTCCCATGTGCATGATCAGATCTAATTCAAACTTTGTCTGTGTGATCACTGACCACATCTCAAGACAAAGACAATGTGGACAGCTGACATCACCTAAGCCCCGCCCCCTGACAACAGGAAGTCTATTGTTTTATGGTGAAATGCCCATATTTGTCCCCTCTAATTTAATGAAAATGACACTCAGGTCATACAGTGTCTTCATGATGTTTTAAAGACCATTCAGATCTGATAGCTTTCCAGAAAGGGAGGGGCTTTGATGTCATGGTGAATGCTGGCGTGACGCCATGACCTTACATTTGACTGTAACTTCCACAAACGGCCTCCGATTTGCCCGAAACTGAATATGGCAATGAACAATCATGCCCTTTAGCCAATGAGGCACAAACGGTTGGTGAATGTTATATAATGTCACCAAAGCTGACCTCAATGGGACTTTTCTGTAGTTGGTCACAGCGCCACCTAGATAACGTTATCCTTCGATAACTTTAAAAAACATGGTCAGAATAGCATTAAAGTTGGTCACTGTCATCACACCACCAGTGTGGTAAAGATAGAGGATTCCCTAGTGGTGAGACATAAAATATAATGGTGGGCTCAAAGGGGATGCTGAGTCAGGGTGAGTTGCGGACAAGGTGGCCGTTAGCAGTTTCTGGTGTTAGGGTGGTCGACGTTTGTCTTCTGCGGACGTGCCCTGGTGCCCCGGGCTGCCGGCCAGGCCGGAGCGGCGCGGAGCTGCGAGGGCCGAACGACGCTGCTTGCAGCTTTAATTATTTTTTATTATTCTTAGCCCGCTTTGAACGGCTTTTTGGGGACCTTAACATACCCCAAAACTCACAATATTTTGCACACTTGTCAAGCCTGGTGAAAAATTTGATATTTTAAAGGTCCCAAAAAAATCGCAATCAAAATGGCTGAACAGCGCCCCCTAGAAAATGAAAAAAACCCCTCTCCATAAAGCTTAATTTATCGTACAGTTATGAAATTTGGTACACTTATAGTACTCAACAGTCCGCACAGAAAAGTCTCTTGCAAGCATGGTCAATATCAAACAGGAAGTCGGCCATTTTGGGTTGAATTGGCGATTTTTTGCCGTTTTGGCCGTTTTTAGGGTCCGTTTCTGATTGGATTGCTCGATCATTTTTTTCACGATCATCTCAAAAATTGTGTAAAGTTGCTCAGAAGAGATGGGCGAACAAAATGAGACAATAAAATTGACTTTTCGTAAATACTGAAGGGGCGGGGCCAGGCCTCGAAGTTTGACTACTCGCCAAAAAATTTTAAATTGCTATAACTTCATAAATGAATGTAATAGAGTTACCAAACTTTCTGTGCTCATTCGTCATCACCTCACAAAGTAAATTGAATGGTCGCATGATGACATCACACAAACCCCGCCCCCTCAGGACCAAATAGGTCAAGTTTTACTGTGAAAGGTCCCAAATTGCCCCAATTCACTTAATCACCACAGATTTGTAGCTGGTAACTCAAGACAAGTGGGGGTTGCTTGGCATCACTTTATGGGAGTTTTCGGCTGAAGGCGGGGCTGTGGCGGCGCGGCAAAGTCAGGCGTACCGCCATGGCCATACGTTTGCCTCCCATTTCGTCATTTCTAAAGATATCGTCACGAAACTTCTTGTGAGTGATCCTAGTCCGGCCCTTCAAAAGATCTGATGTGAACATCCGGTGGGCGTGGCCTATTTTCTGAAATAGCGCCCCCTAGGACCATTAAAACTGTCAGCCCCAAGCCATGCTTTGACTGAGGATTACGAAATTTAGGACACTAATGTGGTCTCTCAGGACCTACAAAAAAGTCTCTTGGAGCCAAGTGCAAAGTCGCACAGGAAGTCGGCCATTTTGGTCCAAGTGCGCGATTTAGTGGTTTTCACACACGTTGTTTGGAGAGTGATGCTCCGTCGCCCTTTTCACCAATCGCCTTCAAACTTCTCCTATATGCTCTTAAGACATAGAGGAAAAAATTCAACCATCGGATTTTAAATAAGTATAAAGGTGTGGGCGTGGCTAAGTCTCAAACTTTGACCTTTCACCACAACACTCTTTTTTTCACAGCTCCCTATTGGACTCCTTTTACCCAATCACCAGGAATCTCTGGTAAATAGCAGCAGACAAGTTGAGGTCACTTGGTCTCCAGTACTGGAAGGTTTTGAAAAAAGGCGGGGCTTTGGGAGCATGGCGAAATTCGCCATCACGCCATGGAAATACGTTTGCCTCTCATTTCTTCATTTATCGTGATATCACTTCGAAATTTGTTGTGGGTGATCCTAGTCTGACCCCCAATAGAAATGGTCAGCTTAAGTTTGTGGGCGTGGCCTATTTTCTGAAATAGCGCCCCCTAGGACCATTAAAACTGTCAGCCCCAAGCCATGCTTTGACTGAGGATTACGAAATTTGGTACACCAATGTGGTGTCTCAGGACCTACAAAAAAGTCTCTTGGAGCCAAGTGAAAAGTCGCACAGGAAGTCGGCCATTTTGGTCCAAGTACTCGATTTAGTGGTTTTCGCACACGTTGTTTGGAGAGTGATGCTCCATCGCCCTTTTCACCAATCGCCTTGTAACTTCTGCTAGATACTCTTAAGATATAGTGGAAAAAATTCAACCGTCGGATTTTAAATAAGTATAAAGGTGTGGGCGTGGCTAAGCCTCAAACTTTGACCTTTCGCCATTACATTATTGACTTAATAACTCCCATGTGCACGATCAGAACTATATCACACTTTGTCTGTGTGATCACTGACCACCTCTCAAGGCAACGTCATTGTGGACAGCTGACATCACCTAAGCCCCGCCCCCTGATAATAGGAAGTCTATTGTTTTATGGGGAAATGCCCATATTTATCCCCTCTAATTTAGTCAACATGATACTAAGGACATGCCCTGTCTTTATGATGTTGTGATGACCATTCAGATCTGATAGCTTTCCAGATAGGGAGGGGCTTTGATGCCATGGCGAATTCTGGCATGACGCCATGACCTTACAATTCAATTTAATGGTGAGCTCAAAGGGGATGCTGAGTCAGGGTGAGGTGCGGACGAGGTGACCATTAGCGGTTTCTGGTGTCGGGGTGGTCGACGTTTCTGTTCCGCGGACGTGCCCTGCTGCCCCGGGCTGCCGGCCAGGCCGGAGCGGCGCGGAGCTGCGAGGGCCGAACGACGCTGCTTGCAGCTTTAATTATTTTTTTTATTTATTATTCCGGTGCCGCTTTGAATGGCTTTTTGGGGATCTTAACATACCCCAAAACTCACAATATTTTGCACACTTGTCAGGCCTGGTGAAAAATTTGATATTTTAAAGGTCCCAAAAAAATCGCAAAGAAAATGGCTGAACAGCGCCCCCTAGAAAATGAAAAAAAAACCTCTCCATAAAGCTTAGTTTATCGTACCGTTATGAAATTTGGTACACTTATAGTACTCAATAGTCCGCACAGAAAAGTCTCTTGCAAGCATGGTCAATATCAAACAGGAAGTCGGCCATTTTGGGTTGAAATGGCGATTTTTTGCAGTTTTGGCCGTTTTTAGGGTCCGTTTCTGATTGGATTGCTCGATCATTTTTTGCACGATCATCTCAAAAATTGTGTAAAATTGCTCAGAAGAGATGGGCGAACAAAATGAGACAATAAAATTTACTTTTCGTAAATACTGAAGGGGCGGGGCCAGGCCTCGAAGTTTGACTACTCGCCAAAAATTTTTAAATTGCTATAACTTCATAACTGAATGGAATAGAGTTACCAAACTTTCTGTGGTCATTCGTCATCACCTCACAAAGTAAATTGAATGGTCGCATGATGACATCACACAAGCCCCGCCCCCTCAGGACCAAAAAGGTTAAGTTTTACTGTGAAAGGTCCCAAATTGCCCCATTTCACTAAATCACCACAAATTTGTAGCTGGTAACTCAAGACAAGTGGGGGTTGCTTGGCGTCACATTATGTGAGTTTTCGGCAGAGGGCGGGGCTGTGGCGGCGCGGCGAAGTCAGGCGTACCGCCGTGGCCTTACGTTTGCCTCCCATTTCGTCATTTCTAAAGATATCATCACGAAACTTCTTGTGAGTGATCCTAGTCTGGCCCCCCAAAAGATCTGATGTGAACATCCGGTGGGCGTGGCCTATTTTCTGAAATAGCGCCCCCTAGGACCATTAAAACTGTCAGCCCCAAGCCATGATTTGACTGAGGATTACGAAATTTGGTACACTAATGTGGTGTCTCAGGACCTACACAAAAGTCTCTTGGACCCAAGTGCAAAGTCGCACAGGAAGTCGGCCATTTTGGTCCAAGTACGCGATTTACTGGTTTTCGCACACCTTGTTTGGAGAGTGATGCTCCGTCGCCCTTTTCACCAATCTCCTTGAAACGTCTGCTATATACTCTTAAGACAAAGAGGAAAAAATTCAACCGTCGGATTTTTCAAAAGTTTAACGGTGTGGGCGTGGCTAAGCCTCAAACTTTGACCTGTCGCCACGCCACTCATTTTTTCACAGCTCCCTACTGGACTCCTTTTACCCAATCAGCAGGAATCTCTGGCAAACAGCAGTAGACAACTTGAGGTCACTTGGTATCCAGTACTGGCAGGTTTCAAAAAAAGGCGGGGCTTCAGGATCATGGCGAAAATCGCCATCACGCCATGGAAGTATGTTTGCCTCTCATTTCTTCAGTTATCATGATATCGCTACGAAACTTCTGGTGCGTGATCCTAGTCTGACCCCCAAGCGACATAGAGATCTGAAATTTGTGGGCGTGGCCTATTTTCTTAAATAGCGCCCCCTAGGACCATTTAAACTAATAGCCCCAAGCTACGCTTTGACTGAGGATTACGAAATTTGGTACACTAATGTGGTGTCTCAGGACCTACAAAAAAGTCTCTTGGAGCCAAGCGCAAAGTCGCACAGGAAGTCGGCCATTTTGGTCCAAGTACGCAATTTAGTGGTTTTCGCACACGTTGTTTGGAGAGTGATGCTCCGTTGCTCTTTTCACCAATCACTTTCACACTTCTGCTATATACTCTTAAGACGAAGGGGAAAAAATTCAACCGTCGGATTTTTCAAAAGTTGAAAGGTGTGGGCGTGGCTAAGCCTCAAACTTTGACCTTTCACCACGCCACTCTTTTTTTCACATCTCCCTATTGGACTCCTTTTACCCAATCAATAGGAATCTCTGGCAAATAGCAGTAGACAAGTTGAGGTCACTTGGTATCCAGTACAGTTAGGTTTTGAAAAAAGGCGGGGCTTTGGGAGCATGGCGAAAATCGCCATCACGCCAAGGAAATACATTTGCCTCTCATTTCTTCAGTTTTCGTGATATCGCTACGAAACTTCTGGTGAGTGATCCTAGTCTGAGCCCCAAGAGAAATAGACAGCTGAAGTTTGTGGGCGTGGCCTATTTTCTTAAATAGCGCCCCCTAGAGCCATTAAAACTGTCAGCCCCAAGCCATGCTTTGACTGAGGATTACGAAATTTGGTACACTAATGTGGTGTCTCAGGACCTACAAAAAAGTCTCTTGGAGCCAAGAACAAAGTCGCACAGGAAGTCGGCCATTTTGGTCCAAGTACTCAAATTAGTGGTTTTCGCACACGTTGTTTGGAGAGTGATGCTCCGTCGCCCTTTTCACCAATCACCTTCAAACTTCTGCCATGTACTCTTAAGACGTAGGGGAAAAAATTCAACCGTCGGATTTTTCAAAAGTTGAAAGGTGTGGGCGTGGCTAAGCCTCAAACTTTGACCTTTCGCCACGCCACTCTTTTTTTCCACAGCTTCCTATTGGACTCCTTTTACCCAATCACCCATAATCTCTGGCAAATAGCAGTAGACAACTTGAGGTCACTTGGTATCCAGTACTGGCAGGTTTCGAGTAAAGGCGGGGCTTTGGCAGCATGGTGAAAATCGCCATCACGCCATGGAAATACGTTTGCCTCTCATTTCTTCAGTTATTGTGATAGCGCTACGAAACTTCTTGTAAGTGATCCTAGCCTGAGCCCCAAGAGATATCCATAGCTGAAGTTTGTGGGCGTGGCCTATTGTCTTAAATAGCGCCTCTAGGACCATTTAAACTATCAGCCCCAAGCCATGCTTTGACTGAGGATTACGAAATTTGGTACACTAATGTGGTGTCTCTGGCCCTACAAAAAAGTCTCTTGGAGCCAAGCGCAATTTCGCACAGGAGGTCGGCCATTTTGGTCCAAGTACTCGATTTAGTGGTTTTCGCACACGTTGTTTGGAGAGTGATGCTCCGTCGCCCTTTTCACCAATCGCCTTCAAACTTCTGCTATATACTCTTAAGACATAGGGGAAAAAATTCAACCGTCGGATTTTTCAAAAGTTGAAAGATGTGGGCGTGGCTAAGCCTCAAACTTTGACCTTTCGCCATTACTTTACTTGACTTAATAACTCCCATGTGCATGATCAGATCTTTTTCGAACTTTGTCTGTGTGATCATTGACCATATCTGTAAACAATGACAATGTGGACAGCTGACATCACCTAAGCCCCGCCCCCTGACTACAGGAAGCCTATTGTTTTATGGTGAACTGCCCATATTTGTCCCCTCTAATTTAGTCAACATGAAACAAAGGTCATGCACTGTCTTCATGATGCTGTATTGACCATTCAGATCTGATAGCTTTCCAGAAAGGGAGGGGCTTTGATGCCATGGCGAATTCTGGCGTAACGCCGTAATCTTAATATTCAATTTAATGGTGAGCTCAGAGGGGATGCTGAGTCAGGGTGAGGTGCAGACTAGGAGGCCATTCGCGGTTTCTGGTGTCGGGGTGGTTGACGTTTCTGTTCTGTCAGACGTGCACTGGTGCCCCGGGCTGCCGTCCAGACCGGAGCGGCGCGGAGCTGCGAGGGCCGAACGACGCTGCTTGCAGCTTTAATTAGGCCCGAGCAGCGAAAGCGCTGCGAAGGCCTCTTGTTTTTGCTCTGTTTATTATTATTTTTTTTATTTATTATTCCGGTGCCGCTTTGAATGGCTTTTTGGGGACCTTAACATACCCCAAAACTCACAATATTTTGCATACTTGTCAGGCCTGGTGAAAAATTTGATATTTTAAAGGTCCCAAAAAAATCGCAAAGAAATTGGCTGAACAGCGCCCCCTAGAAAATGAAAAAAAACCCTCTCCATAAAGCTTAGTTTATCGTACCGATATGAAATTTGGTACACTTATAGTACTCAATAGTCCGCACAGAAAAGTCTCTTGCAAGCATGGTCAATATCAAACAGGAAGTCGGCCATTTTGGGTTGAAATGGCGATTTTTTGCCGTTTTGGCCGTTTTTAGGGTCCGTTTCTGATTGGATTGCTCGATCATTTTTTGCACGATCATCTCAAAAATTCTGTAAAATTGCTCAGAAGAGATGGGCGAACAAAATGAGACAATAAAATTGACTTTTCGTAAATACTGAAGGGGCGGGGCCAGGCCTCGAAGTTTGACTACTCGCCAAAAATTTTTAAATTGCTATAACTTCATAACTGAATGGAATAGAGTTACCAACCTTTCTGTGGTCATTCGTCATCACCTCACAAAGTAAATTGAATGGTCGCATGATGACATCACACAAGCCCCGCCCCCTCAGGACCAAAAAGGTTAAGTTTTACTGTGAAAGGTCCCAAATTGCCCCATTTCACTAAATCACCATAAATTTGTAGCTGGTAACTCAAGACAAGTGGGGGTTGCTTGGTGTCACATTATGTGAGTTTTCGGCAGAGGGCGGGGCTGTGGCGGCGCGGCGAAGTCAGGCGTACCGCCGTGGCCTTACGTTTGCCTCCCATTTCGTCATTTCTAAAGATATCATCACGAAACTTCTTGTGAGTGATCCTAGTCTGGCCCCCCAAAAGATCTGATGTGAACATCCGGTGGGCGTGGCCTATTTTCTGAAATAGCGCCCCCTAGGACCATTAAAACTGTCAGCCCCAAGCCATGCTTTGACTGAGGATTACGAAATTTGGTACACTAATGTGGTGTCTCAGGACCTACAAAAAAGTCTCTTGGACCCAAGTGCAAAGTCGCACAGGAAGTCGGCCATTTTGGTCCAAGTACGCGATTTACTGGTTTTCGCACACCTTGTTTGGAGAGTGATGCTCCGTCGCCCTTTTCACCAATCTCCTTGAAACGTCTGCTATATACTCTTAAGACAAAGAGGAAAAAATCAACCGTCGGATTTTTCAAAAGTTTAACGGTGTGGGCGTGGCTAAGCCTCAAACTTTGACCTGTCGCCACGCCACTCATTTTTTCACAGCTCCCTACTGGACTCCTTTTACCCAATCAGCAGGAATCTCTGGCAAACAGCAGTAGACAACTTGAGGTCACTTGGTATCCAGTACTGGCAGGTTTCAAAAAAAGGCGGGGCTTCAGGAGCATGGCGAAAATCGCCATCACGCCATGGAAGTATGTTTGCCTCTCATTTCTTCAGTTATCGTGATATTGCTACGAAACTTCTGGTGCGTGATCCTAGTCTGACCCCCAAGCGACATAGATATCTGAATTTAGTGGGCGTGGCCTATTTTCTTAAATAGCGCCCCCTAGGACCATTTAAACTAATAGCCCCAAGCTATGCTTTGACTGAGGATTACGAAATTTGGTACACTAATGTGGTGTCTCAGGACCTACAAAAAAGTCTCTTGGAGCCAAGCGCAAAGTCGCACAGGAAGTCGGCCATTTTGGTCCAAGTGCGCGATTTAGTGGTTTTCGCACACGTTGTTTGGAGAGTGATGCTCCGTCGCCCTTTTCACCAATCTCCTTCAAACTTCTGCTATATACTCTTAAGACATAGGGGAAAAAATTCAACCGTCGGATTTTTCAAAAGTTGAAAGATGTGGGCGTGGCTAAGCCTCAAACTTTGACCTGTCGCCACGCCACTCTTTTTTTCACAGCTCCCTACTGGACTCCTTTTACCCAAACACCAGGATTCTGTGGCAAACAGCAGTAGACAAGTTGAGGTTACTTTGTCTCCAGTACTGGCAGGTTTTGAAAAAAGGCGGGGCTTTGGGAGCATGGCGAAAATCGCCATCACGCCATGGAAATACGTTTGCCTCTCATTTCTTAAGTTATCGAGATATCACCTCGAAATTTGTTGTGAGTGATCCTAGTCTGACCCCCAATAGAAATGGACAGCTAAAATTTGTGGGCGTGGCCATTTTTCTGAAATAGCGCCCCCTAGGACCATTAAAACTGTCAGCCCCTAGCCATTCTTTGACTGAGGATTACGAAATTTGGTACACTAATGAGGTGTCTCCGGACCTACAAAAAAGTCTCTTGGAGCCAAGTGCAAAGTCGCACAGGAAGTCGGCCATTTTGGTCCAAGTACGCGATTTAGTTGTTTTTGCACACGTTGTTTGGAGAGTGATGCTCCGTTGCCCTTTTCACCAATCGCCTTCAAACTTCTGCTATTTACTCTTAAGACATAGGAGAAAAAATTCAACCGTCGGATTTTTCAAAAGTTGAAAGGTGTGGGCGTGGCTAAGTCTCAAACTTTGACCTTTCGCCATTACTTTACTTGACTTAATAACTCCCATGTGCATGATCAGATCTTTTTCGAACTTTGTCTGTGTGATCATTGACCATATCTTTAAACAATGACAATGTGGACAGCTGACATCACCTAAGCCCCGCCCCCTGAATACAGGAAGTCTATTGTTTTATGCTGAAATGCCCATATTTGTCCCCTCTAATTTAGTCAACATGACACTAAGGTCATGCACGGTCTTCATGATGCTGTAATGACCATTCAGATCTGATAGCTTTCCAGATAGGGAGGGGCTTTGATGCCATGGCGAATTCTGGCGTAACGCCGTAACCTTACAATTCAATTTAATGGTGAGCTCAGAGGGGATGCTGAGTCAGGGTGAGGTGCGGACGAGGAGGCCATTTGCGGTTTCTGGTGTCGGGGTGGTTGACGTTTCTGTTCTGCCAGACGTGCCCTGGTGCCCCGGGCTGCCGGCCAGGCCGGAGCGGCGCGGAGCTGCGAGGGCCGAACGACGCTGCTTGCAGCTTTAATTTTTATTATTCTCGTGCCCCTTTGAACGGCTTTTTGGGGACCTTAACATACCCCAAAACTCACAATATTTTGCACACTTGTCAGGCCTGGTGAAAAATTTGATATTTTAAAGGTCCCAAAAAAATCTCAAAGAAAATGGCTGAACAGCGCCCCCTACAAAGTGAAAAAAAACCCTCTCCATAAAGCTTAGTTTATCGTACAGTTATGAAATTTGGTACACTTGTAGTACTCAACAGTCCGCACAGAAAAGTCTCTTGCAACCATGGTCAATATCAAACAGGAAGTCGGCCATTTTGGGTTGAAATGGCGATTTTTTGCCGTTTTTGCCGTTTTTAGGGTCCGTTTCTGATTGGATTGCTCGATCATTTTTCGCACGATCGTCTCAAAAATTGTGTAAAATTGCTCAGAAGGGATGGGCGAACAAAATGAGATAAGGATTCTGAGTTTTCGTATATGTTGAAGGGGCGGAGCCAGGCCTCGAAGTTTGACTACTCGCCAAAAATATTTAAATTGCTATAACTTCATAACTGAATGGAATAGAGTTACCAAACTTTCTGTGGTCATTCGTCATCCACCCACAAAGTAAATTGAATGGTCGGATGATGACATCACACAAGCCCCGCCCCCTCAGGACCAAAAAGATCAAGTTTTACTGTGAAAGGTCCCAAATTGCCCCATTTCACTTAATCACCACAAATTTATAGCTGGTAACTCAAGACAAGTGGGGGTTGCTTGGCGTCACTTTATGGGAGTTTTCGGCAGAGGGCGGGGCTGTGGCGGCGCGGCGAATTCAGGCGTACCGCCTTGGCCTTACGTTTGCCTCCCATTTCGTCATTTCCAAAGATATCGTCACGAAACTTCTTGTGAGTGATCCTAGTCCGGCCCCCCAAAAGATCTGATGTGAACATCTGGTGGGCGTGGCCTATTTTCTGAAATAGCGCCCCCTAGGACCATTAAAACTGTCAGCCCCAAGCCATGCTTTGACTGAGGATTACGAAATTTGGTACACTAATGTGGTGTCTCAGGACCTACAAAAAAGTCTCTTGAAGCCAAGTGCAAAGTCGCACAGGAAGTCGGCCATTTTGGTCCAAGTGCGCGATTTAGTGGTTTTCACACACGTTGTTTGGAGAGTGATACTCCGTCGCCCTTTTCACCAATCACTTTCAAACTTCTGCTATATAGTCTTAAGACATAGAGGAAAAAATTCAACCGTCGGATTTTAAATAAGTATAAAGGTGTGGGCGTGGCTAAGCCTCAAACTTTGACCTTTCGCCACGCCACTCTTTTTTTCACAGCTCCTTATTGGACTCCTTTTACCCAATCACCAGGAATCTCTGGTAAATAGCAGCAGGCAAGTTGAGGTCACTTGGTCTCCAGTACTGGAAGGTTTTGAAAAAAGGCGGGGCTTTGGGAGCATGGCGAAATTCGCCATCACGCCATGGAAATACGTTTGCCTCTCATTTCTTCATTTATCGTGATATCACCTCGACCATTGTTGTGAGTGATCCTAGTCTGACCCCCAATAGAAAAGGTCAGCTTAAGTTTGTGGGCGTGGCCTATTTTCTGTATTAGCGCCCCCTAGGACCATTAAAACTGTCAGCCCCAAGCCATGCTTTGACTGAGGATTACGAAATTTGGTACACTAATGTGGTGTCTCAGGACCTACAAAAAAGTCTCTTGGAGCCAAGTGCAAAGTCGCACAGGAAGTCGGCCATTTTGGTCCAAGTACTCGATTTAGTGGTTTTCACACACGTTGTTTGGAGAGTGATGCTCCGTCGCCCTTTTCACCAATCGCCTTCGAGCTTCTGCTATATACTCTTAAGACATAGAGGAAAAAATTCAACCGTCGGATTTTAAATAAGTATAAAGGTGTGGGCGTGGCTAAGCCTCAAACTTTGACCTTTCGCCACGCCACTCTTTTTTTCACAGCTCCCTATTGGACTCCTTTTACCCAATCACCTGGAATCTCTGGTAAATAGCAGCTGACAAGTTGAGGTCACTTGGTCTACAGTACTGGCAGGTTTTGAAAAAAGGCGGGGCTTTGGGAGCATGGCGAAATTCGCCATCACGCCATGGCAATACGTTTGCCTCTCATTTCTTCAATTATCGTGACATCGCCACAAAATGTCTGGTGAGTGATCCTAGTCTGACCCCCAATAGAAATGGGCATCTGAGATTTGTGGGCGTGGCCTATATTCTGAAATAGCGCCCCCTAGGACCATTAAAACTGTCAGCCCCAAGACAAGGTTTGACTGAGGATTACGAAAATTGGTACACTCATGTAGGGTCTCTGGCCCTACAAAAAAGTCTCTTGGAGCCAAGCGCAATTTCGCACAGGAGGTCGGCCATTTTGGTCCAAGTACTCGATTTAGTGGTTTTCGCACACGTTGTTTGGACATTGATGGGCTGTTGCCCTTTACACCGATCACCTTCAAACTTATGCTATGTACTTTTAAGTCAAAGGGGAAAAAATTCAACCGTCGGATTTTAAATAAGTATAAAGGTGTGGGCGTGGCTAAGCCTCAAACTTTGACCTTTCGCCATGACATTACTTGACTTAATAACTCCCATGTGCATGATCAGATCTAATTCAAACTTTGTCTGTGTGATCACTGACCACATCTCAAGACAACGACAATGTGGACAGCTGACATCACCTAAGCCCCGCCCCCTGACAACAGGAAGTCTATTGTTTTATGGTGAAATGCCCATATTTGTCCCCTCTAATTTAATGAAAATGACACTCAGGTCATACAGTGTCTTCATGATGTTTTAAAGACCATTCAGATCTGATAGCTTTCCAGAAAGGGAGGGGCTTTGATGCCATGGTGAATGCTGGCGTGACGCCATGACCTTACATTTGACTGTAACTTCCACAAACGGCCTCCGATTTGCCCGAAACTGAATATGGCAATGAACAATCATGCCCTTTAGCCAATGAGGCACAAACGGTTGGTGAATGTTATATAATGTCACCAAAGCTGACCTCAATGGGACTTTTCTGTAGTTGGTCACAGCGCCACCTAGATAACGTTATCCTTCGATAACTTTAAAAAACATGGTCAGAATAGCATTAAAGTTGGTCACTGTCATCACACCACCAGTGTGGTAAAGATAGAGGATTCCCTAGTGGTGAGACATAAAATATAATGGTGGGCTCAAAGGGGATGCTGAGTCAGGGTGAGTTGCGGACAAGGTGGCCGTTAGCAGTTTCTGGTGTTGGGGTGGCCGAAGTTTCTGTTCCGCAGATGTGCCCTGGTGCCCCGGGCTGCCGGCTAGGCCGGAGCGGCGCGGAGCTGCGAGGGCCGAACGACGCTGCTTGCAGCTTTAATTAGGCCCGAGCAGCGAAAGCGCTGCGAAGGCCTCTTGTTTTTGCTCTGATTATTATTAGGCCCGAGCAGTGAAGCTGCGAAGGCCTATTGTATCTGCTCCGTTTCTTCTTATTATTATTCTTTTTTCTTCCGCGTCTTTGAATGGCCTTTAGGGGGTCTTAGCATATCCAAAAAGTCACCAAATTCTGGCCCAATATAGAAAGTGCGTGAAATTTACGTATTTCACTGGCGATGTGAAAGTTCGTCAAAAAGTGACTGAACAGCGCCCCCTAGAAAGTGAAAAATACCCCTCTCCATAAAGCTTAGTTTATCGTACAGTTATGAAATTTGGTATACTTGTAGTACTCAACAGTCCGCACAGAAAAGTCTCTTGCAACCATGGTCAATATCAAACAGGAAGTCGGCCATTTTGGAGTAAAGTGGCCATTTTGACCCCGTTTTGGCCATTTCTAGGGTCTATATTTGGTTGAACAGTTTGGTCATTTTTCGCACCATCGTCTCAAAAATTGTGCGAGATCGAACAGAATCGATGGACGATTCAAATGAGACAATAAAATTGACTTTTCGTAAATACTGAAGGGGCGGGGCCAGGCCTCAAAGTTCGAACACTCGCCAAAAAAATTCAAATTGCTATAATTTCATAAATGAAAGAATTACGGTTAAAGAAATGTTCTGTGGACAATTGTCATCGCCCTCCGAAGACAAATGAATGGTCGATTGATGATGTCACATAAGCCCCGCCCCCTCAGGACTTAAAAGGTCAAGTTTTACTGGGAAATTTTCCAAAATTCGCCCTTTCCAATAATCACCCCAAATTTGTAGCGGGTAACTGAAGACAAGTTGGGGTTGCTTGGCTTCACTTTATGGGAGTTTTCTGCAGAAGGCGGGGCTGTGGCGGCGCGGCGAATTCAGGCGTACCACTTAGGCCTTACGTTTGCCTCCCATTTCGTCATTTCTAGAGATATCGCCACGAAGCTTCTTGTGAGTGATCCTAGTCTGGCCCCCCAAAAGATCTGATGTGAAATTCCGGTGGGCGTGGTCTATTTTCTGAAATAGCGCCCCCTAGGACCATTAAAACTGACAGCCCCAAGCCATGCTTTGACTGAGGATTACGAAATTTGGTACACTAATGTGGTGTCTCAGGACCTACAAAAAAGTCTCTTGGAGCCAAGTGCATTGTCGCACAGGAAGTCGGCCATTTTGGTCCAAGTGCGCAATTTAGTGGTTTTCGCACACGTTGTTTGGAGAGTGATGCTCCGTCGCCCTTTTCACCAATTGCCTTCACACTTCGGCTACATACTCTTAACACATAGATGAAAAAATTCAACCGTCGGATTTTAAATAAGTATAAAGGTGTGGGCGTGGCTAAGCCTCAAACTTTGACCTGTCGCCACGCCACTCTTTTTTTTCACAGCTCCCTATTGGACTCCTTTTAACCAATCACCACCAAACAGTGGCGAATAGCAGCAGACAAGTTGAGGTCACTTGGTCTATAGTACTGGCAGGTTTCGAATAAAGGCGGGGCTTTGGAAGAATGGCGAAATTCGCCATCACGACATGGAAATACGTTTGTCTCTCATTTCTTCAGTCATTGTGACATCGCCATACAAGTTCTGATGAGTGATCCTACTCTGACCCCTAATAGAATTGGACAGCTGAAGTTTGTGGGCGTGGCCTATTTTCTGAAACAGCGCCCCCTAGGACCATTAAAACAGTCAGCCCCAAGCCATGCTTTGACTGAGGATCACAAAATTTGGCACACTAATGTAGTGTACCAGGACCTACAAAAAAGTCTCTTGCAGCCAAGCACAATGTCGCACAGGAGGTCGGCCATTTTGGTCCAAGTACTCAATTTAGTGGTTTTCGCACACGTTATTAGGAGAATGATATCTCCTCGCCCTTTCCACCGATCACCTTCAAACCTCTGCTATATACTCTTAAGACATAGAGGAAAAAATTCAACCGTCGGATTTTAAATAAGTATAAAGGTGTGGGCGTGGCTAAGCCTCAAACTTTGACCAGTCGCCATTACCTTATTTGACTTAACAACTCCCATGTGCATGATCAGATCAATTTCATACTTTGTCTGTGTGATCACTGACCACATCTGAAGACAGTGACAATGTGGAGAATTGACATCACCTAAGCCCCGCCCCCTGACTACAGGAAGTCAACTGTTTTATGGTGAAATGCCCATATTTGTTCCCTCTAATTTAGTCAAGATGACACTAAGGTCATGCACTGTCTTCATGATGTTGTAATGACCATTCAGATCTGATAGCTTTTCAGAAAGGCAGGGGCTTTGATGCCATGGCGATTTCTGACGTGACACTGTGACCTTACGTTTGACTGTAACTTCCACAAACAGCCTCCGACTTGCCCGAGACTGAACATCGCATCACCAGTGTGGTAAAGATAGAGTATCTCCTAGTGGTGAGACGTGTAATGGTGGGCTCAGAGGGGATGCTGAGTCAGGGTAAGGTGTGGACGAGGAGGCCGTTCACGGTTTCTGGTGTCGGGGTGGTTGACTTTCTGTTCCGCCAGACGTTCCCTGGTGCCCCCGGCTGCCGGCCAGGACGGAGAAGCGCGGAGCTGGGTTTGGAGAGCGTCGGGGATGGAGCGGAGGGGGTGCGGAAGGAGGGCGAGCAGCTTCGCTGCGAGGGCCGAACGACGCTGCTTGCAGCTTTAATTATTTTTTGTTATTCCGTGCCCCCTTTGAACAGCTTTTTGGGGACCTTAACATACCCCAAAACTCACAATATTTTGCACACTTGTCAGGCCTGGTGAAAAATTTGATATTTTAAAGGTCCCAAAAAAATCGCAAAGAAAATGGCTGAACAGCGCCCCCTACAAAGTGAAAAAAAACCCTCTCCATAAAGCTTAGTTTATCGTACAGTTATGAAATTTGGTACACTTGTAGTACTCAACAGTCCGCACAGAAAAGTCTCTTGCAACCATGGTCAATATCAAACAGGAAGTCGGCCATTTTGGGTTGAAATGGCGATTTTTTGCCGTTTTTGCCGTTTTTAGGGTCCGTTTCTGATTGGATTGCTCGATCATTTTTCGCACGATCGTCTCAAAAATTGTGTAAAATTGCTCAGAAGGGATGGGCGAACAAAATGAGATAAGGATTCTGAGTTTTCGTATATGTTGAAGGGGCGGAGCCAGGCCTCGAAGTTTGACTACTCGCCAAAAATATTTAAATTGCTATAACTTCATAACTGAATGGAATAGAGTTACCAAACTTTCTGTGGTCATTCGTCATCCACCCACAAAGTAAATTGAATGGTCGGATGATGACATCACACAAGCCCCGCCCCCTCAGGACCAAAAAGATCAAGTTTTACTGTGAAAGGTCCCAAATTGCCCCATTTCACTTAATCACCACAAATTTGTAGCTGGTAACTCAAGACAAGTGGGGGTTGCTTGGCGTCACTTTATGGGAGTTTTCGGCAGAGGGCGGGGCTGTGGCGGCGCGGCGAATTCAGGCGTACCGCCTTGGCCTTACGTTTGCCTCCCATTTCGTCATTTCCAAAGATATCGTCACGAAACTTCTTGTGAGTGATCCTAGTCCGGCCCCCCAAAAGATCTGATGTGAACATCTGGTGGGCATGGCCTATTTTCTGAAATAGCGCCCCCTAGGACCATTAAAACTGTCAGCCCCAAGCCATGCTTTGACTGAGGATTACGAAATTTGGTACACTAATGTGGTGTCTCAGGACCTACAAAAAAGTCTCTTGAAGCCAAGTGCAAAGTCGCACAGGAAGTCGGCCATTTTGGTCCAAGTGCGTGATTTAGTGGTTTTCACACACGTTGTTTGGAGAGTGATACTCCGTCGCCCTTTTCACCAATCACTTTCAAACTTCTGCTATATAGTCTTAAGACATAGAGGAAAAAATTCAACCGTCGGATTTTAAATAAGTATAAAGGTGTGGGCGTGGCTAAGCCTCAAACTTTGACCTTTCGCCACGCCACTCTTTTTTTCACAGCTCCTTATTGGACTCCTTTTACCCAATCACCAGGAATCTCTGGTAAATAGCAGCAGGCAAGTTGAGGTCACTTGTTCTCCAGTACTGGAAGGTTTTGCAAAAAGGCGGGGCTTTGGGAGCATGGCGAAATTCGCCATCACGCCATGGAAATACGTTTGCCTCTCATTTCTTCATTTATCGTGATATCACCTCGACCATTGTTGTGAGTGATCCTAGTCTGACCCCCAATAGAAAAGGTCAGCTTAAGTTTGTGGGAGTGGCCTATTTTCTGTATTAGCGCCCCCTAGGACCATTAAAACTGTCAGCCCCAAGCCATGCTTTGACTGAGGATTACGAAATTTGGTACACTAATGTGGTGTCTCAGGACCTACAAAAAAGTCTCTTGGAGCCAAGTGCAAAGTCGCACAGGAAGTCGGCCATTTTGGTCCAAGTGCGCGATTTAGTGGTTTTCACACACGTTGTTTGGAGAGTGATGCTCCGTCGCCCTTTTCACCAATCGCCTTCGAGCTTCTGCTATATACTCTTAAGACATAGAGGAAAAAATTCAACCGTCGGATTTTAAATAAGTATAAAGGTGTGGGCGTGGCTAAGCCTCAAACTTTGACCTTTCGCCACGCCACTCTTTTTTTCACAGCTCCCTATTGGACTCCTTTTACCCAATCACCTGGAATCTCTGGTAAATAGCAGCTGACAAGTTGAGGTCACTTGGTCTACAGTACTGGCAGGTTTTGAAAAAAGGCGGGGCTTTGGGAGCATGGCGAAATTCGCCATCACGCCATGGCAATACGTTTGCCTCTCATTTCTTCAATTATCGTGACATCGCCACAAAATGTCTGGTGAGTGATCCTAGTCTGACCCCCAATAGAAATGGGCATCTGAGATTTGTGGGCGTGGCCTATATTCTGAAATAGCGCCCCCTAGGACCATTAAAACTGTCAGCCCCAAGACAAGGTTTGACTGAGGATTACGAAAATTGGTACACTCATGTAGGGTCTCTGGCCCTACAAAAAAGTCTCTTGGAGCCAAGCGCAATTTCGCACAGGAGGTCGGCCATTTTGGTCCAAGTACTCGATTTAGTGGTTTTCGCACACGTTGTTTGGACATTGATGGCCCGTTGCCCTTTACACCGATCACCTTCAAACTTATGCTATGTACTTTTAAGTCAAAGGGGAAAAAATTCAACCGTCGGATTTTAAATAAGTATAAAGGTGTGGGCGTGGCTAAGCCTCAAACTTTGACCTTTCGCCATGACATTACTTGACTTAATAACTCCCATGTGCATGATCAGATCTAATTCAAACTTTGTCTGTGTGATCACTGACCACATCTCAAGACAACGACAATGTGGACAGCTGACATCACCTAAGCCCCGCCCCCTGACAACAGGAAGTCTATTGTTTTATGGTGAAATGCCCATATTTGTCCCCTCTAATTTAATGAAAATGACACTCAGGTCATACAGTGTCTTCATGATGTTTTAAAGACCATTCAGATCTGATAGCTTTCCAGAAAGGGAGGGGCTTTGATGCCATGGTGAATGCTGGCGTGACGCCATGACCTTACATTTGACTGTAACTTCCACAAACGGCCTCCGATTTGCCCGAAACTGAATATGGCAATGAACAATCATGCCCTTTAGCCAATGAGGCACAAACGGTTGGTGAATGTTATATAATGTCACCAAAGCTGACCTCAATGGGACTTTTCTGTAGTTGGTCACAGCGCCACCTAGATAACGTTATCCTTCGATAACTTTAAAAAACATGGTCAGAATAGCATTAAAGTTGGTCACTGTCATCACACCACCAGTGTGGTAAAGATAGAGGATTCCCTAGTGGTGAGACATAAAATATAATGGTGGGCTCAAAGGGGATGCTGAGTCAGGGTGAGTTGCGGACAAGGTGGCCGTTAGCAGTTTCTGGTGTTGGGGTGGTCGACGTTTGTGTTCTGCGGACGTGCCCTGGTGCCCCGGGCTGCCGGCCAGGCCGGAGCGGCGCGGAGCTGCGAGGGCCGAACGACGCTGCTTGCAGCTTTAATTATTTATTCTTTCTTTTTTATTATTCCCGTGCCCCTTTGAACGGCTTTTTGGGGACCTTAACATACCCCAAAACTCACAATATTTTGCAAACCTGTCAGGCCTGGTGAAAAATTTGATATTTTAAAGGTCCCAAAAAAATCGCACAGAAAATGACTGAACAGCGCCCCCTAGAATGTGAAAAAAAACCCTCTCCATAAAGCTTAGTTTATCGTACAGTTATGAAATTTGGTACACTTGTAGTACTCAACAGTCTGCACAGAAAAGTCTCTTGCAAGCATGGTCAATATCAAACAGGAAGTCGGCCATTTTGGGTTGAAATGGCGATTTTTTGCCGTTTTTGCCGTTTTTAGGGTCCGTTTCTGATTGGATTGCTCGATCATTTTACGCACGATCGTCTCAAAAATTGTGTAAAATTGCTCAGAAGGGATGGGCGAACAAAATGAGATGAGGATTCTGAGTTTTCGTATATGTTGAAGGGGCGGGGCCAGGCCTCAAAGTTTGACTACTCGCCAAAAATATTTAAATTGCTATAACTTCAAAACTGAAAGGAATAGAGTTACCAAACTTTTTGTGGTCATTCGTCATCCACCCACAAAGTAGATTGAATGGTCGGATTATGACATCACACAAGCCCCGCCCCCTCAGGACCAAAAAGATCAAGTTTTACTGTGAAAGGTCCCAAATTGCCCCATTTCACTTAATCATCACGAATTTGTAGCTGGTAACTCAAGACAAGTGGGAGTTGCTTGGCGTCACTTTATGGGAGTTTTCGGCAGAGGGCGGGGCTTTGGCGGCGCAGCGAATTCAGGCGTACCGCCGTGGCCTTACGTTTGCCTCCCATTTCGTCATTTCTAGAGATATCGTCACGAAACTTCTTGTGAGTGATCCTAGTCCGGCCCCCCAAAAGATCTGATATCAACATCCGGTGGGCGTGGCCTATTTTCTGAAATAGCGCCCCCTAGGACCATTAAAACTGTCAGCCCCAAGCCATGCTTTGACTGAGGATTACGAAATTTGGTACACTAATGTGGTGTCTCAGGACCTACAAAAAAGTCTCTTGGAGCCAAGTGCAAAGTCGCACAGGAAGTCGGCCATTTTGGTCCAAGTGCGCAATTTAGTGGTTTTCGCACACGTTGTTAGGAGAGTGATGCTCCGTCGCCCTTTTCACCAATCGCCTTCAAACTTCTGCTATATACTCTTAAGACATAGAGGAAAAAATTCAACCGTCGGATTTTAAATAAGTATAAAGGTGTGGGCGTGGCTAAGCCTCAAACTTTGACCTTTCTCCAGGCCACTCTTTTTTTCACAGCTCCCTATTGGACTCCTTTTACCCAATCACCAGGAATCTCTGGTAAATAGCAGCAGACACGTTGAGGTCACTTGGTCTCCAGTACTGGAAGGTTTTGAAAAAATGCGGGGCTTTGGGAGCATGGCGAAATTCGCCATCACGACATGGAAATACGTTTGCCTCTCATTTCTTCATTTATCGTGATATCACCTCGACATTTGTTGCGAGTGATCCTAGTCTGACCCCCAATAGACATGGTCAGCTTAAGTTTGTGGGCGTGGCCTATTTTCTGAATTAGCGCCCCCTAGGACCATTAAAACTGTCAGCCCCAAGCCATGCTTTGACTGAGGAGTACGAAATTTGGTACACCAATGTGGTGTCTCAGGACCTACAAAAAAGTCTCTTGGAGCCAAGTGCAAAGTCGCACAGGAAGTCGGCCATTTTGGTCCAAGTACTTGATTTAGTGGTTTTCGCACACGTTGTTTGGAGAGTGATGCTCCGTCGACCTTTTCACCAATCGCCTTGTAACTTCTGCTAGATACTCTTAAGATATAGTGGAAAAAATTCAACCGTCGGATTTTAAATAAGTATAAAGGTGTGGGCGTGGCTAAGCCTCAAACTTTGACCTTTCGCCACGCCACTCTTTTTTTCACAGCTCCCTATTGGACTCCTTTTACCCAATCACCTGGAATCTCTGGTAAATAGCAGCTGACAAGTTGAGATCACTTGGTCTACAGTACTGGCAGGTTTTGAAAAAAGGCGGGGCTTTGGGAGCATGGCGAAATTCGCCATCACGTCATGGCAATACGTTTGTCTCTCATTTCTTCAATTATCGTGACATCGCCACAAAATGTCTGGTGAGTGATCCTAGTCTAACCCCCAATAGAAATGGGCATCTGAGATTTGTGGGCGTGGCCTATATTCTGAAATAGCGCCCCCTAGGACCATTAAAACTGTCAGCCCCAAGACAAGGTTTGACTGAGGATTACGAAAATTGGTACACTCATGTAGGGTCTCTGGCCCTACAAAAAAGTCTCTTGGAGCCAAGCGCAATTTCGCACAGGAGGTCGGCCATTTTGGTCCAAGTACTCGATTTAGTGGTTTTCGCAGACGTTGTTTGGACATTGATGGCCCGTTGCCCTTTACACCGATCACCTTCAAACTTATGCTATGTACTTTTAAGTCAAAGGGGAAAAAATTCAACCGTCGGATTTTAAATAAGTATAAAGGTGTGGGCGTGGCTAAGCCTCAAACTTTGACCTTTCGCCATGACATTACTTGACTTAATAACTCCCATTTGCATGATCAGATCTAATTCAAACTTTGTCTGTGTGATCACTGACCACATCTCAAGATAACGACAATGTGGACAGCTGACATCACCTAAGCCCCGCCCCCTGACAACAGGAAGTCTATTGTTTTATGGTGAAATGCCTATATTTGTCCCCTCTAATTTAATGAAAATGACACTCAGGTCATACAGTGTCTTCATGATGTTTTAAAGACCATTCACATCTGATAGCTTTCCAGAAAGGGAGGGGCTTTGATGCCATGGTGAATGCTGGCGTGACGCCATGACCTTACATTTGACTGTAACTTCCACAAACGGCCTCCGATTTGCCCGAAACTGAATATGGCAATGAACAATCATGCCCTTTAGCCAATGAGGCACAAACGGTTGGTGAATGTTATATAATGTCACCAAAGCTGACCTCAATGGGACTTTTCTGTAGTTGGTCACAGCGCCACCTAGATAACATTATCCTTCGATAACTTTAAAAAACATGGTCAGAATAGCATTAAAGTTGGTCACTGTCATCACACCACCAGTGTGGTAAAGATAGAGGATTCCCTAGTGGTGAGACATAAAATATAATGGTGGGCTCAAAGGGGATGCTGAGTCAGGGTGAGTTGCGGACAAGGTGGCCGTTAGCAGTTTCTGGTGTTGGGGTGGTCGACGTTTGTGTTCTGCGGACGTGCCCTGGTGCCCCGGGCTGCCGGCCAGGCCGGAGCGGCGCGGAGCTGCGAGGGCCGAACGACGCTGCTTGCAGCTTTAATTAGGCCCGAGCAGCGAAAGCGCTGCGAAGGCCTCTTGTTTTTGCTCTGTTTATTATTATTTTTCTTTATTTATTATTCCGGTGCCGCTTTGAATGGCTTTTTGGGGACCTTAACATACCCCAAATCTCACAATATTTTGCACACTTGTCAAGCCTGGTGAAAAATTTAATATTTTAAAGGTCCCAAAAAAATCGCAAAGAAAATGGCTGAACAGCGCCCCCTACAAAATGAAAAAAAAACCCTCTCCATAAAGCTTAGTTTACCGTACAGTTTGGAAATTTGGTACACTTATAGTACTCAACAGTCCGCACAGAAAAGTCTCTTGCAAGCATGGTCAATATCAAACAGGAAGTCGGCCATTTTGGGTTGAAATGGCGATTTTTTGCCGTTTTTGCCGTTTTTAGGGTCCGTTTCTGATTGGATTGCTCGATCATTTTTTGCACAATCCTCTTAAAAATGGTATAAAATTGCTCAGAAGAGATGGGCGAACAAAATGAGACAATAAAATTGACTTTTCGTAAATGCTGAATGGGCGGGGCCAGGCCTCGAAGTTTGACTACTCGCCAAAAAAAATTAAATTGCTATAACTTCATAAATGAATGGAATAGAGTTACCAAACTTTCTGTGGTCATTCGTCATCCACTCACAAAGTAAATTGAATGGTCGGATGATGACATCACACAAGCCCCGCCCCCTCAGGACCAAAAAGATCAAGTTTTACTGTGAAAGGTCCCAAATTGCCCCATTTCACTTAATCACCACAAATTTGTAGCTGGTAACTCAAGACAAGTGGGGGTTGCTTGGCGTCACTTTATGGGAGTTTTCGGCAGAGGGCGGGGCTGTGGCGGCGCGGCGAATTCAGGCGTACCGCCGTGGCCTTACGTTTGCGTCCCATTTCGTCATTTCCAAAGATATCGTCACGAAACTTCTTGTGAGTGATCCTAGTCCAGCCCCCCAAAAGATCTGATGTGAACATCTGGTGGGCGTGGCCTATTTTCTGAAATAGCGCCCCCTAGGACCATTAAAACTGTCAGCCCCAAGCCATGCTTTGACTGAGGATTACGAAATTTGGTACACTAATGTGGTGTCTCAGGACCTACAAAAAAGTCTCTTGGAGCCAAGTGGAAAGTCGCACAGGAAGTCGGCCATTTTGGTCCAAGTGCGCGATTTAGTGGTTTTCACACACGTTGTTTTGAGAGTGATACTCCGTCGCCCTTTTCACCAATCACTTTCAAACTTCTGCTATATAGTCTTAAGACATAGAGGAAAAAATTCAACCGTCGGATTTTAAATAAGTATAAAGGTGTGGGCGTGGCTAAGCCTCAAACTTTGACCTTTCGCCACGCCACTCTTTTTTTCACAGCTCCCTATTGGACTCCTTTTACCCAATCACCAGGAATCTCTGGTAAATAGCAGCAGGCAAGTTGAGGTCACTTGGTCTCCAGTACTGGAAGGTTTTGAAAAAAGGCGGGGCTTTGGGAGCATGGCGAAATTCGCCATCACGCCATGGAAATACGTTTGCCTCTCATTTCTTCATTTATCGTGATATCACCTCGACCATTGTTGTGAGTGATCCTAGTCTGACCCCCAATAGAAAAGGTCAGCTTAAGTTTGTGGGCGTGGCCTATTTTCTGTATTAGCGCCCCCTAGGACCATTAAAACTGTCAGCCCCAAGCCATGCTTTGACTGAGGATTACAAAATTTGGTACACTAATGTGGTGTCTCAGGACCTACAAAAAAGTCTCTTGGAGCCAAGTGCAAAGTCGCACAGGAAGTCGGCCATTTTGGTCCAAGTGCGCGATTTAGTGGTTTTCACACACGTTGTTTGGAGAGTGATGCTCCGTCGCCCTTTTCACCAATCGCCTTCGAGCTTCTGCTATATACTCTTAAGACATAGAGGAAAAAATTCAACCGTCGGATTTTAAATAAGTATAAAGGTGTGGGCGTGGCTAAGCCTCAAACTTTGACCTTTCACCACGCCACTCTTTTTTTCACAGCTCCCTATTGGACTCCTTTTACCCAATCACCTGGAATCTCTGGTAAATAGCAGCTGACAAGTTGAGGTCACTTGGTCTACAGTACTGGCAGGTTTTGAAAAAAGGTGGGGCTTTGGGAGCATGGCGAAATTCTCCATCACGCCATGGCAATACGTTTGCCTCTCATTTCTTCAATTATCGTGACATCGCCACAAAATGTCTGGTGAGTGATCCTAGTCTGACCCCCAATAGAAATGGGCATCTGAGATTTGTGGGCGTGGCCTATATTCTGAAATAGCGCCCCCTAGGACCATTAAAACTGTCAGCCCCAAGACAAGGTTTGACTGAGGATTACGAAAATTGGTACACTCATGTAGGGTCTCTGGACCTACAGAAAAGTATCTTGGAGCCAAGCGCAATTTCGCACAGGAGGTCGGCCATTTTGGTCCAAGTACTCGATTTAGTGGTTTTCGCACACGTTGTTTGGACATTGATGGCCCGTTGCCCTTTACACCGATCACCTTCAAACTTATGCTATGTACTGTGAAGACAAAGGGGAAAAAATTCAACCGTCGGATTTTAAATAAGTATAAAGGTGTGGGCGTGGCTAAGCCTCAAACTTTGACCTTTCGCCATGACATTACTTGACTTAATAACTCCCATGTGCATGATCAGATCTAATTCAAACTTTGTCTGTGTGATCACTGACCACATCTCAAGACAACGACAATGTGGACAGCTGACATCACCTAAGCCCCGCCCCCTGACAACAGGAAGTCTATTGTTTTATGGTGAAATGCCCATATTTGTCCCCTCTAATTTAGTGAAAATGACACTCAGGTCATACAGTGTCTTCATGATGTTTTAAAGACCATTCAGATCTGATAGCTTTCCAGAAAGGGAGGGGCTTTGATGCCATGGTGAATGCTGGCGTGACGCCATGACCTTACATTTGACTGTAACTTCCACAAACGGCCTCCGATTTGCCCGAAACTGAATATGGCAATGAACAATCATGCCCTTTAGCCAATGAGGCACAAACGGTTGGTGAATGTTATATAATGTCACCAAAGCTGACCTCAATGGGACTTTTCTGTAGTTGGTCACAGCGCCACCTAGATAACGTTATCCTTCGATAACTTTAAAAAACATGGTCAGAATAGCATTAAAGTTGGTCACTGTCATCACACCACCAGTGTGGTAAAGATAGAGGATTCCCTAGTGGTGAGACATAAAATATAATGGTGTGCTCAAAGGGGATGCTGAGTCAGGGTGAGTTGCGGACAAGGTGGCCGTTAGCAGTTTCTGGTGTCGGGGTGGTCGACGTTTGTGTTCTGCGGACGTGCCCTGGTGCCCCGGGCTGCCGGCCAGGCCGGAGCGGCGCGGAGCTGCGAGGGCCGAACGACGCTGCTTGCAGCTTTAATTAGGCCCGAGCAGCGAAGCGCTGCGAAGGCCTATTGTATCTGCTCCGTTTCTTTTTTTTCTTTCTTTCTTTTTTTTTCTTTTTTTTTCTTCCGCGTCTTTGGACGGCCTTTAGGGGGTCTTAGCATATCCAAAAACTCACCAAATTCTGGCCCAATATAGAAAGTGCGTGAAATTTACGTATTTCACTGGCAATGTGAAAGTTGGTATAAAAGTGTTTCAACAGCGCCCCCTGGAAAATTAAAAATACCCCTCCGCATTGACCTTTTTTCATAGTAGAGTGATAAAATTTGGTACACCTGTAGAATTCAACAATACGCACAGAAAAGCCTCTTGCACCCATGGTCAATATCAAACAGGAAGTCGGCCATTTTGGACTAAAGTGGCCATTTTTACCCCATTTTGGCCATTTCTAGGCTCTATATTTGGTTAAACAGTTTGGTCATTTTTCGCACGATTGTCTCAAAAATAATGTGCGATCGAACAGAAGCGATGGACGAATCAAATGAGAAAATTAAACTGACTTTTCGTAAATACTGAAGAGGCGGGGCCAGGCCTCAAAGTTCGAGCACTCGCCAAAAAAATTCAAATTGCTATAATTTCATAAATGAAAGAATTACAGTTAAAGTAATTTTCTATGGACAATCGTCATCGCCCCCCGAAGACAAATGAATGGTTGATTGATGATGTCACATAAGCCCCGCCCCCTCACGCCTTAAAAGGTCAAGTTTTACTGGGAAATTGTCCAAAATTCGCCCTTTCAACTAATCACCCCATATTTCTAGCAGGAAACTGAAGACAAGTTGGGGTTGCTTGGCGTCACTTAATGGGAGTTTTCTCCAGAAGGCGGGGCTGTGGCGGCGCGGCGAAGTCAGGCGTACCGACGTGGCCTTACGTTTGCCTACCATTTCGTCATTTCTAGAGATATCGCCACAAAACCTCTTGTGAGTGATCCTAGTCCAGCCTCCAAAAAAATTTGATGTGAACATCCGGTGGGCGTGGCCTATTTTCTGAAATAGCGCCCCCTAGGACCATTAAAACTGTCAGCCCCAAGCCATGCTTTGACTGAGGATTTCGAAATTTGGTACACTAATGTGGTGTCTCAGGACCTACAAAAAAGTCTCTTGGAGCCAAGTGCAAAGTCGCACAGGAAGTCGGCCATTTTGGTCCAAGTGTGCGATTTAGTGGTTTTCACACACGTTGTTTGGAGAGTGATGCTCCGTCGCCCTTTTCACCAATCGCCTTCAAACTTCTGCTATATACTCTTAAGACATAGAGGAAAAAATTCAACCGTCGGATTTTAAATAAGTATAAAGGTGTGGGCGTGGCTAAGCCTCAAACTTTGACCTTTCGCCACGCCACTCTTTTTTTCACAGCTCCCTATTGGACCCATTTTACCCAATCACCAGTAATCTCTGGTAAATAGCAGCAGACAAGTTGAGGTCACTTGGTCTCCAGTACTGGAAGGTTTTGAGAAAAGGCGGGGCTTTGGGAGCATGGCGAAATTCGCCATCACGCCATGGAAATACGTTTGCCTCTCATTTCTTCATTTATCGTGATATCACCTCGAAACTTGTTGTGAGTGATCCTAGTCTGACCCCCAATAGAAATGGATGGCTGAAGTTTGTGGGCGTGGCCTATTTTCTGAAATAGCGCCCCCTATGACCATTAAAACTGTCAGCCCCAAGCCATGCTTTGACTGAGGATTGCAAAATTTGGTACACTAATGTGGTGTCTCAGGACCTACAAAAAAGTCTCTGGGAGCCAAGTGCAAAGTCGCACAGGAAGTCGGCCATTTTGGTCCAAGTTCTCGATTTAGTGGTTTTCGCACACGTTGTTTGGACAATGATACCCCGTCGCCCTTTTCACCGATCACCTTCAAACTTCTGTTATATTTTCTTAAGACAAAGGGGAAAAAATTCAACCGTCGGATTTTAAATAAGTATAATGGTGTGGGCGTGGCTAAGCCTCAAACTTTGACCTTTCGCCATTACATTACTTGACTTAACAACTCCAATGTGCATGATCAGATCTATATCAAACTTTGTCCGTGTGATCAATGACCAAATCTCAAGACAACGTCATTGTGGACAGGTGACATCACCTAAGCCCCGCCCCCTGACAACAGGAAGTCTATTGTTTTATGGTGAAATGCCCATATTTGTCCTCTCTAATTTAGTCAACATGACACTAAGGTCAGGCACTGTCTTCATGATGTTGCAATGACCATTCAGATCTGATAGCTTTCCAGATAGGGAGGGGCTTTGATGCCATGGCGATTTCTGGCATGACGCCATGACCCTACGTTTGATCGTAACTTCCACAAACAGCCTCCCATCTGCACGAGACTGAACATGGCAATCAACAATCATGCCCTTTAGCCAATGAGACACAAATGGTTGGTGAAATTCGTATAATAACACCACAGCACCCCCTACACAACATTAAAACTGTGATAACTCCTACAGACGAGGTCGTAACTGCACCAAACTTGGTGTGCTCAGAGGGGATGCTCAGTCAGGGTGAGGTGCGGACGAGGTGACCGTTAGCTGTTTCTGGTGTCGGGGTGGTCAAAATTTTTGTTCCACGGACGTAACCTGGTGCCTCGGGCTGCCGGCCAGGCCGGAGCGGCGCGGAGCTGCGAGGGCCGAACGACGCTGCTTGCAGCTTTAATTAGGCCCGAGCAGCGAAGCGCTGCGAAGGCCTATTGTATCTGCTCCGTTTATTTATTTTTTTTTCTTTCTTTTTCTTCCGCGTCTTTGGACGGCCTTTAGGGGGTCTTAGCATATCCAAAAACTCACCAAATTCTGGCCCAATATAGAAAGTGCGTGAAATTTACGTATTTCAATGGCAACGTGAAAGTTGGTAAAAAAAATGTTTCAACAGCGCCCCCTGGAAAATTATAAATACCCCTCCGCTTTGACCTTTTTTCATAGTAGAGTTATGAAATTTGCTACACTTGTAGAACTCAACAATACGCACAGAAAAGCCTCTTGCACCCATGGTCAATATCAAACAGAAAGTCGGCCATTTTGGACTAAAGTGGCCATTTTGACCACGTTTTGGCCATTTCTAGGGTCTATATTTGGTTGAACAGTTTGGTCATTTTTCGCACGATCGTCTCAAAAATAGTGTGCGATCGAACAGAAGCGATGGACGATTAAAATGAGACAATAAAATTGACTTTTCGTAAATACTGAAGGGGCGGGACCAGGCCTCAAAGTTCAAGCACTCGCCAAAAAAATTCAAATTGCTATAATTTCATAAATGAAAGAATTACAGTTAAAGTAACTTTCTATGGACAATCGGCATCGCCCCACGAAGACAAATGAATGGTCGATTGATGATGTCACATAAGCCCCGCCCCCTCAGGACTTAAAAGGTCAAGTTTTACTGGGAAATTTTCAAAAATTCGCCCTTTCAAATAATCATCCCAAATTTGTAGCAGGTAACTGAAGACAAGTTGGGGTTGCTTGGCGTCAATTTATGGGAGTTTTCTGCAGAAGGCGGGGCTGTGACGGCGCGGCGAAGTCAGGCGTACCGATGTGGCCTTACGTTTGCCTACCATTTCGCCATTTCTAGAGATATCGCCACAAAACCTCTTGGGAGTGATCCTAGTTCGGCCCCCCACAAAATGTGATGTGAACATCCGGTGGGCGTGGCCTATTTTCTGAAATAGCGCCCCCTAGGACCATTAAAACTGTCAGCCCCAAGCCATGCTTTGACTGAGGAGTACAAAATTTGGTACACTAATGTGGTGTCTCAGGACCTAGAAAAAAGTCTCTTGGAGCCAAGTGCAAAGTCGCACAGGAAGTCGGCCATTTTGGTCCAAGGACTCGATTTAGTGGTATTCGCACACGTTGTTTGGAGAGTGTTGCACCATTGCCCTTTTCATCAATCGCCTTCAACCATCTGCTATATACTCTTAAGACATAGATGAAAAAATTCAACCGTCGGATTTTATATAAGTATAAAGGTGTGGGCGTGGCTAAGCCTCAAACTTTGACCTGTCGCCACGCCACTCTTTTTTTCACAGCTCCCTATCGGACTCCTTTTAACCAATCACCAGCAATCACTGTCAAATGGCAGCAGACAAGTTGAGGTCACTTGATCTATAGTACTGGCAGGTTTCGAATAAAGGCGGGGCTTTGGGAGCATGGCGAAATTCGCCATCACGCCATGGAAATACGTTTGTCTCTCATTTCTTCAATCATTGTGACATCGCCACACAATTTCTGATGAGTGATCCTACTCTGACCCCTAATAGAACTGCACAGCTGAAGTTTGTGGGCGTGGCCTATTTAATGAAATAGCGCCCCCTAGGACCATTAAAACTGTCAGCCCCAAGCCATGCTTTGACTGTGGATTACGAAATTTGATACACTAATGTGGGGTCTCAGGACCTACAAAAAAGTCTCTTGGAGCCAAGTGCAAAGTCGCGCAGGAAGTCGGCCATTTTGGTCCAAGTACTCGATTTAGTGGTATTCGCACACGTTGTTTGGAGAGTGTTGCACCATTGCCCTTTTCACCAATCGCCTTCAAACATCTGCTATATACTCTTAAGACATAGATGAAAAAATTCAACCGTCGGATTTTATATAAGTATAAAGGTGTGGGCGTGGCTAAGCCTCAAACTTTGACCTGTCGCCACGCCACTCTTTTTTTCACAGCTCCCTATTGGACTCCTTTTAACCAATCACCAGCAATCACTGGCAAATGGCAGCAGACAAGTTGAGGTCACTTGATCTATAGTACTGGCAGGTTTCGAATAAAGGCGGGGCTTTGGGAGCATGGCGAAATTCGCCATCACGCCATGAAAATACGTTTGTCTCTCATTTCTTCAATCATTGTGACATCACAACAAAATGTCTGATGAGTGATCCTAGTCTGACCCCCAATAGAAATGGACAGCTGAAGTTTGTGGGCGTGGCCTATTTTCTTAAATAGCACCCCCTAGGACCATTAAAACTGTCAGCCCCAAGCCATGCTTTGACTGAGGATTACGAAATTTGATACACTAATGTGGGGTCTCAGGACCTACAAAAAAGTCTCTTGGAGCCATGTGCAAAGTCGCACAGGAAGTCAGCCATTTTGGTCCAAGTACTCGATTTAGTGGTTTTCGCACACGTTGTTTGGAGAGTGTTGCACCATCGCCCTTTTCACCAATCGCCTTCAAACTTCTGCTATATACTCTTAAGACAAAGGGAGAAAAATTCAACCATCGGATTTTATATAAGTATAAAAGTGTGGGCGTGGCTAAGCCTCAAACTTTGACCTTTCGCCACTACATTACTTGACTTAACTCCCATCTGCATGATCAGATCTATATCAAACTGTGTCTGTGTGATCATTGACCACATCTCAAGACAATGACAATGTGGACAGCTGACATCACCTAAGCCCCGCCCCCTGACTACAGGAAGTCTATTTTTTATGGTGAAATGCCCATATTTGTCCCCTCTAATTTAGTCAACATGACACTAAGGTCATGCACTGTCTTCATGATGTTGTAATGACCATTCAGATCTGCTAGCTTTTCAGAAAGGGAGGGGCTTTGATGCCATGGCGATTTCTTACTCTGACCCCTAATAGAATTGGACAGCTGAAGTTTGTGGGCGTGGCCTTTTTTCTGAAATAGCGCCCCCCTAGGACCATTAAAACTATCAACCCCAAGCCATGCTTTGACTGAGGATCACGAAATTTGGCACACTAATGTAGTGTCTCAGGACCTACAAAAAAGTCTCTTGGAGCCAAGTACAATGTCGCACAGGAGGTCGGCCATTTTTGTCCAAGTACTCGATTTAGTGGTTTTCGCACACGTTATTAGGAGAATGATGTCTCGTCGTCCTTTCCACCGATCACCTTCAAACTCCTGCTATATACTCTTAAGACATAGAGGAAAAAATTCAACCGTTGGATTTTAAATAAGTATAAAGGTGTGGGCGTGGCTAAGCCTCAAACTTTGACCAGTCGCCATTACGTTACTTGACTTAATAACTCCCATGTGCATGATCAGATCAATTTCAAACATTGTCTGTGTGATCACTGACCACATCTGAAGACAGTGACAATGTGGACAGCTGACATCACCTAAGCCCGCCCCATGACTACAGGAAGTCTACTGTTTTATGGTGAAATGTCCATATTTGTCCCCTCTAATTTAGTCAAGATGACACTAAGGTCATGCACTGTCTTCATGATGTTGTAATGACCATTCAGATCTGATACCTTTTCAGAAAAGGGGGGCTTTTATGCCATGGCGATTTCTGGCGTGACGCTGTGACCTTACGTTTGACTGTAACTTCCACAAACAGCCTTCGATATGCTCGAGACTGAACATCACATCACCAGTGTGGTAAAGATAGAGAATCTCCTAGTGGTGAGACGTGTAATGGTGGGCTCAGAGGGGATGCTGAGTCAGGGTGAGGTGTGGACGCGAAGGCCGTTCACGGTTTCTGGTGTCGGGGTGGTTGACTTTCTGTTCTGCCAGACGTGCCCTGGTGCCCCCGGCTGCCGGCCAGGATGGAGAAGCGCGGAGCTGGGTTTGGAGAGCGTCGCGGATGGAGCGGAGGGGTTGCGGAAGGAGGGCGAGCAGCTTCGCTGCGAGGGCCGAACGACGCTGCTTGCAGCTTTAATTAGGCCCGAGCAGCGAAAGCGCTGCGAAGGCCTCTTGTTTTTGCTCCGATTATTATTCTTTCTTTTTTTGTTATTCCTTGCCCCCTTTGAATGGCTTTTTGGGGACCTTAACATACCCCAAAACTCACAATATTTTGCAAACTTGTCAGGCCTGGTGAAAAATTTGATATTTTAAAGGTCCCAAAAAAATCGCAAAGAAAATGGCTGAACAGCGCCCCCTACAATGTGAAAAAAAACCCCTCTCCATAAAGCTTAGTTTATCGTACAGTTATGAAATTTGGTACACTTGTAGTACTCAACAGTCCGCACAGAAAAGTCTCTTGCAAGCATGGTCAATATCAAACAGGAAGTCGGCCATTTTGGGTTGAAATGGCGATTTTTAGCCGTTTTTGCAGTTTTTAGGGTCCGTTTCTGATTGGATTGCTCGATCATTTTTCGCACGATCGTCTCAAAAATTGTGTAAAAATGCTCAGAAGGGATGGGCAAACAAAATGAGATGAGGATTCTGAGTTTTCGTATATGTTGAAGGGGCGGGGCCAGGCCTTGAAGTTTGACTACTCGCCAATTTTTTTTTAATTGCTATAACTTCATAACTGAATAGAATAAAGTTACCAAACTTTCTGTGGTCATTCATCATCCACCCACAAAATAATATGAATGGGTGGATGATGACATCACACAAGCCCCGCCCGCTCAGGACCAAAAAGGTCAAGTTTTACTGTGAAAGGTCCAAAATTGCCCCATTTCACTTAATCACCACAAATTTGTAGCTGGTAACTCAAGACAAGTGGGGGTTGCTTGGCGTCACTTTATGGGAGTTTTCGGCAGAGGGCGGGGCTGTGGCGGCGCGGCGAAGTCAGACGTACCGCCGTGGCCTTACGTTTGCCTCCCATTTCGTCATTTCTAAAGATATCGTCACGAAACTTTTTGTGAGTAATCCTAGTCTGGCCCCTCAAACAATCTGATGTCAACATCCGGTGGGCGTGGCCTATTTTCTGAAATAGCGCCCCCTAGGACCATTAAAACTGTCAGCACCAAGCCATGCTTTGACTGAGGATTACGAAATTTGGTACACTAATGTGGTGTCTCAGGACCTACAAAAAAGTATCTTGGAGCCTAGTGCAAAGTCGCACAGGAAGTCGGCCATTTTGGTCCAAGTACGCGATTTAGTGGTTTTCACACACGTTGTTTGGAGAGTGATGCTCCGTCGCCCTTTTCACCATTCTCCTTCAAACTTCTGCTATGTACTCGTAAGACATAGGGAAAAAAATTCAACCGTCGGATTTTTCAAAAGTTGAAAGGTGTGGGCGTGGCTAAGCCTCAAACTTTGACCTGCCGCCACGCCACTCTTTTTTTCACAGCTCCCTACTGGACTCCTTTTACCCAATCACCAGGATTCTGTGGGAAACAGCAGTAGACAACTTGAGGTTACTTGGTCTCCAGTACTGGCAGGTTTTGAAAAAAGGCGGGGCTTTGGGAGCATGGCGAAAATCGCCATCACGCCATGGAAATACGTTTGCCTCTCATTTCTTCAGTTATCGTGATATCGCTCCGACACTTCTGGTGAGTGATCCTAGTCTGACCCCCAAGAGAAATAGACAGCTGAAGTTTGTGGGCGTGGCCTATTCTCTTAAATAGCGCCCCCTAGGACCATTTAAACTAATAGCCCCAAGCCAAGCTTTGACTGAGGATTGCGAAATTTGGTACACTAATGTGGTGTCTCAGGACCTACAAAAAACTCTCTTGGAGCCAAGTGCAAAGTCGCACAGGAAGTCGGCCATTTTGGTCCAAGTACGCGATTTAGTGGTTTTCGCACACGTTGTTTGGAGAGTGATGCTCCGTCGCCCTTTTCACCAATCTCCTTCAAACTTCTGCTATATACTCTTAAGACATAGGGGAAAAAATTCAACCGTCGGATTTTTCAAAAGTTGAAAGGTGTGGGCGTGGCTAAGCCTCAAACTTTGACCTGTCGCCACGCCACTCTTTTTTTCACAGCTCCCTACTGGACTCCTTTTACCCAATCACCAGGATTCTGTGGGAAACAGCAGTAGACAACTTGAGGTTACTTAGTCTCCAGTACTGGCAGGTTTTGAAAAAAGGCGGGGCTTTGGGAGCATGGCGAAAATCGCCATCACGCCATGGAAATACGTTTGCCTCTCATTTCTTCAGTTATCGTGATATCGCTACGAAACTTCTGGTGAGTGATCCTAGTCTGACCCCCAAGAGAAATAGACAGCTGAAGTTTGTGGGCGTGGCCTATTCTCTTAAATAGCGCCCCCTAGGACCATTTAAACTAATAGCCCCAAGCCATGCTTTGACTGAGGATTACGAAATTTGGTACACTAATGTGGTGTCTCAGGACCTACAAAAAAGTCTCTTGGAGCCAAGGACAAAGTCGCACAGGAAGTCGGCCATTTTGGTCCAAGTACGCGATTTAGTGGTTTTCGCACACGTTGTTTGGAGAGTGATGCTCCGTCGCCCTTTTCACCAATCACTTTCAAACTTCTGCTGTATACTCTTACGACGTAGGGGAAAAAATTCAACCGTCGGATTTTTCAAAAGTTGAAAGGTGTGGGCGTGGCTAAGCCTCAAACTTTGACCTTTCGCCATTACTTTACTTGACTTAATAACTCCCATGTGCATGATCAGATCTTTTTCAAACTTTGTCTGTGTGATCATTGACCATATCTGTAAAAAATGACAATGTGGACAGCTGACATCACCTAAGCCCCGCCCCCTGACTACAGGAAGTCTATTTTTTATGCTGAAATACCCATATTTGTCCCCTCTAATTTAGTGAACATGACACTAAGGTCATACACTGTCTTCATGATGTTGTAATGACCATTCTGATCTGATAGCTTTCCAGAAAGGGAGGGGCTTTTATGCCATGGCGAATTCTGGCGTAACGCCGTAACCTTACAATTCAATTTAATGGTGAGCTCAGAGGGGATGCTGAGTCAGGGTGAGGTGCGGACTAGGAGGCCATTTGCGGATTCTGGCGTCGGGGTGGTTGACGATTCTGTTCTGCCAGACGTGCCCTGGTGCCCCGGGCTGCTGGCCAGGCCGGAGCGGCGCAGAGCTGCGAGGGCCGAACGACGCTGCTTGCAGCTTTAATTATTTTTTTTTTTTCTTCCGCGTCTTTGGGTGGCCTTTAGGGGGTCTTAGCATATCCAAAAAGTCACCAAATTCTGGCCCAATATAGAAAGTGCGTGAAATTTACGTATTTCACTGGCGATGTGAAAGTTCATAAAAAAGTGGCTTAACAGCGCCCTCTAGAAAGTGAAAAATACCCCTCTCCATAAAGCTTAGTTTATCGTACAGTTATGAAATTTGGTTTACTTGTAGTACTCAACAGTCCGCACAGAAAAGTCTCTTGCAACCATGGTCAATATCAAACAGGAAGTCGGCCATTTTGGGTTGAAATGGAGATTTTTAGCTGTTTTGGCCATTTCTAGGGTCTACATTTGGTTGAACAGTTTGGTCATTTTTCGCACGATTGTCTCAAAAATAGTGTACTATCGAACAGAAGCAATGGACGATTCAAATGAGAAAATAAAATTGACTTTTCGTAAATACTGAAGGGGCGGGGCCAGACCTCAAAGTTCGAGCACTCGCCAAAAAAATTCAAATTGCTATAATTTCATAAATGAAAGAATTACAGTTAAAACAATTTCTAAGGACAATCGTCATCGCCCCCCGAAGACAAATGAATGGTCGATTGGTGATGTCACATAAGCCCCGCCCCCTCAGGACTTAAAAGGACAAGTTTTACTGGGAAATTTTCCAAAATTCGCCCTTTCAAATAATGATCTCAGATTTGTAGCAGGTAACTGAAGACAAGTTGGGGTTTCTTGGCGTCACTTTATGAGAGTTTTCTGCAGAAGGCGGGGCTGTGGCGGTGCGGCGAAGTCAGGCGTACCGACGTGGACATATGTTTGCCTCCCATTTCGTCATTTCTAGAGATATCGCCACGACACCTCTTGGGAGTGATCCTAGTCCGGCCCCCAAAAGAATCAGATGTCAACATCTGGTGGGCGTGGCCTATTTTCTGAAATAGCGCCCCCTAGGTCCATTAAAACTGTCAGCCCCAAGCCATGCTTTGACTGAGGAGTACGAAATTTGGTACACTAATGTGGTGTCTCAGGACCTACAAAAAACTCTCTTGGAGCCAAGTGCAAAGTCGCACAGGAAGTCGGCCATTTTGGTCCAAGTACGCGATTTAGTGGTTTTCGCACACGTTGTTTGGAGAGTGATGCTCCGTCGCCCTTTTCACCAATCTCCTTCAAACTTCTGCTATATACTCTTAAGACATAGGGGAAAAAATTCAACCGTCGGATTTTTCAAAAGTTGAAAGGTGTGGGCGTGGCTAAGCCTCAAACTTTGACCTGTCGCCACGCCACTCTTTTTTTCACAGCTCCCTACTGGACTCCTTTTACCCAATCACCAGGATTCTGTGGGAAACAGCAGTAGACAACTTGAGGTTACTTAGTCTCCAGTACTGGCAGGTTTTGAAAAAAGGCGGGGCTTTGGGAGCATGGCGAAAATCGCCATCACGCCATGGAAATACGTTTGCCTCTCATTTCTTCAGTTATCGTGATATCGCTACGAAACTTCTGGTGAGTGATCCTAGTCTGACCCCCAAGATAAATAGACAGCTGAAGTTTGTGGGCGTGGCCTATTCTCTTAAATAGCGCCCCCTAGGACCATTTAAACTAATAGCCCCAAGCCATGCTTTGACTGAGGATTACGAAATTTGGTACACTAATGTGGTGTCTCAGGACCTACAAAAAAGTCTCTTGGAGCCAAGGACAAAGTCGCACAGGAAGTCGGCCATTTTGGTCCAAGTACGCGATTTAGTGGTTTTCGCACACGTTGTTTGGAGAGTGATGCTCCGTCGCCCTTTTCACCAATCACTTTCAAACTTCTGCTGTATACTCTTACGACGTAGGGGAAAAAATTCAACCGTCGGATTTTTCAAAAGTTGAAAGGTGTGGGCGTGGCTAAGCCTCAAACTTTGACCTTTCGCCATTACTTTACTTGACTTAATAACTCCCATGTGCATGATCAGATCTTTTTCAAACTTTGTCTGTGTGATCATTGACCATATCTGTAAAAAATGACAATGTGGACAGCTGACATCACCTAAGCCCCGCCCCCTGACTACAGGAAGTCTATTTTTTATGCTGAAATACCCATATTTGTCCCCTCTAATTTAATGAACATGACACTAAGGTCATACACTGTCTTCATGATGTTGTAATGACCATTCAGATCTGATAGCTTTCCAGAAAGGGAGGGGCTTTTATGCCATGGCGAATTCTGGCGTAACGCCGTAACCTTACAATTCAATTTAATGGTGAGCTCAGAGGGGATGCTGAGTCAGGGTGAGGTGCGGACTAGGAGGCCATTTGCGGATTCTGGCGTCGGGGTGGTTGACGATTCTGTTCTGCCAGACGTGCCCTGGTGCCCCGGGCTGCTGGCCAGGCCGGAGCGGCGCAGAGCTGCGAGGGCCAAACGACGCTGCTTGCAGCTTTAATTATTATTTTTTTTTTTCTTCCGCGTCTTTGGGTGGCCTTTAGGGGGTCTTAGCATATCCAAAAAGTCACCAAATTCTGGCCCAATATAGAAAGTGCGTGAAATTTACGTATTTCACTGGCGATGTGAAAGTTCATAAAAAAGTGGCTTAACAGCGCCCTCTAGAAAGTGAAAAATACCCCTCTCCATAAAGCTTAGTTTATCGTACAGTTATGAAATTTGGTTTACTTGTAGTACTCAACAGTCCGCACAGAAAAGTCTCTTGCAACCATGGTCAATATCAAACAGGAAGTCGGCCATTTTGGGTTGAAATGGAGATTTTTAGCTGTTTTGGCCATTTCTAGGGTCTACATTTGGTTGAACAGTTTGGTCATTTTTCGCACGATTGTCTCAAAAATAGTGTACTATCGAACAGAAGCAATGGACGATTCAAATGAGAAAATAAAATTGACTTTTCGTAAATACTGAAGGGGCGGGGCCAGACCTCAAAGTTCGAGCACTCGCCAAAAAAATTCAAATTGCTATAATTTCATAAATGAAAGAATTACAGTTAAAACAATTTCTAAGGACAATCGTCATCGCCCCCCGAAGACAAATGAATGGTCGATTGGTGATGTCACATAAGCCCCGCCCCCTCAGGACTTAAAAGGACAAGTTTTACTGGGAAATTTTCCAAAATTCGCCCTTTCAAATAATCATCTCAGATTTGTAGCAGGTAACTGAAGACAAGTTGGGGTTTCTTGGCGTCACTTTATGAGAGTTTTCTGCAGAAGGCGGGGCTGTGGCGGTGCGGCGAAGTCAGGCGTACCGACGTGGACATATGTTTGCCTCCCATTTCGTCATTTCTAGAGATATCGCCACGACACCTCTTGGGAGTGATCCTAGTCCGGCCCCCAAAAGAATCAGATGTCAACATCTGGTGGGCGTGGCCTATTTTCTGAAATAGCGCCCCCTAGGTCCATTAAAACTGTCAGCCCCAAGCCATGCTTTGACTGAGGAGTACGAAATTTGGTACACTAATGTGGTGTCTCAGGACCTACAAAAAAGTCTCTTGGAGCCAAGTGCAAAGTCGTACAGGAAGTCGGCCATTTTGGTCCAAGTACTCGATTTAGTGGTTTTCGCACACGTTGTTTGGAGAGTGTTGCACCAACACCCTTTTCACCAATCACCTCCAAACATCTTTTATACACTCTTAAGACATAGATGAAAAAATTCAACCGTCGGATTTTAAATAAGTATAAAGGTGTGGGCGTGGCTAAGCCTCAAACTTTGATCTGTCGCCACGCCACTCTTTTTTTCACAGCTCCCTATTGGACTCCTTTTAACCAATCACCAGCAATCACTGGCAAATAGCAGCAGACAAGTTGAGGTCACTTGGTCTATAGCACTGGCAGGTTTCGAATAAAGGCGGGGCTTTGGGAGCATGGCGAATTTCACCATCAAGCCATGGAAATACGTTTGTCTCTTATTTCTTCAATCATTGTGACATCGCCACACAATTTCTGATGAGTGATCCTAATCTGACCCCTAATAGAATTGGACAGCTGAAGTTTGTGGGCGTGGCCTATTTTCTGAAATAGCGCCCCCTAGGACCATTAAAACTGTCAGCCCCAAGCCATGCTTGGACTGAGGATCACGAAATTTGGCACACTAATGTAGTGTCTCAGGACCTACAAAAAAGTCTCTTGGAGCCAAGCGCAATATCGCACAGGAGGTCAGCCATTTTGGTCCAAGTACTCGATTTAGTGGTTTTCGCACACGTTATTAGGAGAATGATGTCTCGTCGTCCTTTCCACCGATCACCTTCAAACTCCTGCTATATACTCTTAAGACGTAGAGGAAAAAATTCAACCGTCGGATTTTAAATAAGTATAAAGGTGTGGGCGTGGCTAAGCCTCAAACTTTGACCAGTCGCCATTACGTTACTTGACTTAATCACTTCCATGTGCATGATCAGATCAAATTCAAACTTTGTCTGTGTGATCACTGACTACATCTGAAGACAGCGACAATGTGGACAGCTGACATCACCTAAGCCCCGCCCCCTGACTACAGGAAGTCTACTGTTTTATGGTGAACTGCCCATATTTGTCCCCTCTAATTTAGTCAACATGACACTAAGGTCATGCATTGTCTTCATGATGTTGTAATGACCATTCAGATCTGCTAGCTTTTCAGAAAGGGAGGGGCTTTGATGCCATGGCAAATTCTGGCGTGACGCTGTGACCTTACGTTTGACTGTAACTTCCACAAACAGCCTCCGATTTGCCCGAGACTGAACATCACATCACCAGTGTGGTAAAGATAGAGTATCTCCTAGTGGTGAGACGTGTAATGCTGGGCTCAAAGGGGATGCTGAGTCAGGGTGAGGTGTGGACGAGGAGGCCGTTCACGGTTTCTGGTGTCGGGGTGGTTGATGTTTTTGTTCCGCCAGACGTGCCCTGGTGCCCCCGGCTGCCGGCCAGAACGGAGCGGCGCGGAGCTGGGTTTGGAGAGCATCGGGGATGGAGCGGAGGGGGTGCGGACAGAGGGCGAGCAGCTTCACTGCGAGGGCCGAACGACGCTGCTTGCAGCTTTAATTTTTTTTTATTTATTTTTTTTTCTTTTTTTTTCTTCCGCGTCTTTGGATGGCCTTTAGGGGGTCTTAGCATATCCAAAAAGTCACCAAATTCTGGCCCAATATAGAAAGTGCGTGACATTTACGTATTTCACTGGCAACGTGAAAGTTGGTAAAAAAATGTTTCAACAGCGCCCCCTGGAAAATTAAAAATACCCCTCCGCTTTGACCTTTTTTCATAGTAGAGTGATGAAATTTGGTACACTTGTAGAACTCAACAATATGCACAGAAAAGCCTCTTGCACCCATGGTCAATATCAAACAGGAAGTCGGCCATTTTGGACTAAAGTGGCCATTTTGACCCCGTTTTGGCCATTTCTAGGGTCTATATTTGGTTTAACAGTGTGGTCATTTTTCGCACGATCGTCTCAAAAATAGTGTGCGATCGAACAGAAGCGATGGACGATTAAAATGAGATAATAAAATTGACTTTTCGTAAATACTGAAGGGGCGGGACCAGGCCTCAAAGTTCGAGCACTCGCCAAAAAAATTCAAATTGCTATAGATTCATAAATGAAAGAATTACAGTTAAAGAAATGTTCTAAGGACAATCGTCGTCGACCTCCGAAGACAAATGAATGGTCGATTGATGATGTCACATAAGCCCCGCCCCCTCAGGACTTAAAAGGTCAAGATTTACTGGGAAATTTTCCAAAATTCGCCCTTTCCAATAACCACCCCAAATTTGTAGCGGGTAACTGAAGACAAGTTGGGGTTGCTTGGCGTCACTTTATGGGAGTTTTCTCCAGAAGGCGGGGCTGTGGCGGCGCGGCGAAGTCAGGCGTACCGCTTAGGCCTTACGTTTGCCTCCCATTTCGTCATTTCTAGAGATATCACCACAAAACCTCTTGGGAGTGATCCTAGTTCAGCCCCCCACAAAATGTGATGTGAACATCCGGTGGGCGTGGCCTATTTTCTGAAATAGCGCCCCCTAGGACCATTAAAACTGTCAGCCCCAAGTCATGCTTTGACTGAGGATTATGAAATTTGGCACACTAATGTGGTGTCTCAGGACCTACAAATAAGTCTCTTGGAGCCAAGTGCAAAGTCGCACAGGAAGTCGGCCATTTTGGTCCAAGTACTCGATTTAGTGGTTTTCGCACACGTTGTTTGGAGAGTGATGCTCCATCGCCCTTTTCACCAATCGCCTTCAAACTTCTGCTATAGACTCTTAAGACATAAAGGAAAAAATTCAACCGTCGGATTTTAAATAAGTATAAAGGTGTGGGCGTGGCTAAGCCTCAAACTTTGACCTGTCACCACGCCACTCTTTTTTTCACAGCTACCTATTGGACTCCTTTTACCCAATCGCCAGCAATCTCTGGCGAATAGCAGCTGACAAGTTGAGGTCACTTAGTCTCCAGTACTGGCAGGTTTTGAAAAAAGGCGGGGCTTTGGGAGCATGGCAAAATTCACCATCACGCCATGGCAATACGTTTGCCTCTCATTTCTTCAATTATCGTGCCATCGCCACAAAATGTCTGGTGAGTGATCCTAGTCTGACCCCCAATAGATTTGGACAGCTGTAGTTTGTGGGCGTGGCCTATTTTCTGAAATGGCGCCCTCTAGGACCATTAAAACTGTCAGCCCCTAGCCATGCTTTGACTGAGGAGTACGAAATCTGGTACACTAATGTGGTGTCTCCGGTCCTACAAAAAAGTCTCTTGGAGCCAAGTGCAAAGTCGCACAGGAAGTCGGCCATTTTGGTCCAAGTAGTCGATTTAGTGGTTTTCGCACACGTTGTTTGGAGAGTGTTACACCATTGCCCTTTTCACCAATCACCTTCAAACTTCTGCTATAGACTCTTAAGACAAAGGGGAAAAAATTCAACCTACGGATTTTAAATAAGTATAAAGGTGTGGGCGTGGCTAAGCCTCAAACTTTGACCTGTCGCCACGCCACTCTTTTTTTCACAGCTCCCTATTGGACTCCTTTTAACCAATCACCAGCAATCACTGGCAAATAGCAGCAGACAAGTTGAGGTCACTTGGTCTATAGTACTGGCAGGTTTCGAATAAAGTCGGGGCTTTGGGAGCATGGCGAAATTCGCCATCACGCCATGGAAATACGTTTGTCTCTCATTTCTTCAATCATTGTGACATCGCCACACAATTTCTGATGAGTGATCCTACTCTGACCCCTAATAGAATTGGACAGCTGAAGTTTGTGGGCGTGGCCTATTTTCTGAAATAGCGCCCCCTAGGACCATTAAAACTGTCAGCCCCAAGCCGTGCTTTGACTGAGGATCACGAAATTTGGCACACTAATGTAGTGTCTCAGGACCTACAAAAAAGTCTCTTGGAGCCAAGCGCAATGTCGCACAGGAGGTCGGCCATTTTGGTCCAAGTACTCGATTTAGTGGTTTTCGCACACGTTATTAGGAGAATGATGTCTCGTCGCCCTTTCCACCGATCACCTTCAAACTCTTGCTATATACTCTTAAGACATAGAGGAAAAAATTCAACCGTCGGATTTTAAATAAGTATAAAGGTGTGGGCGTGGCTAAGCCTCAAACGTTGACCAGTCGCCATTACGTTACTTGACTTAATAACTCCCATGTGCATGATCAGATCAATTTCAAACTTTGTCTGTGTGATCACTGACCACATCTGAAGACAGTGACAATGTGGACAGCTGACATCACCTAAGCCCCGCCCCCTGACTACAGGAAGTCTACTGTTTTATGGTGAAATGCCCATATTTGTCCCCTCTAATTTAGTCAACATGACACTAAGGTCATGCACTGTCTTCATGATGTTGTAATGACCATTCCGATCTGATAGCTTTTCAGAAAGGGAGGGGCTTTGATGCCATGGCGATTTCTGGCGTGACGCTGTGACCTTACGTTTGCCTGTAACTTCCACAAACAGCCTCCGATTTGCCCGAGACTGAACATCACATCACCAGTGTGGTAAAGATAGAGTGTATCCTAGTGGTGAGACGTGTAATGGTGGGCTAAGAGGGGATGCTGAGTCAGGGTGAGGTGTGGACGAGAAGGCCGTTCACGGTTTCTGGTGTCGGGGTGGTTGACTTTCTGTTCTGCCAGACGTGCCCTGGTGCCCCCGGCTGCCGGCCAGGATGGAGAAGCGTGGAGCTGGGTTTGGAGAGCGTCGGGGATGGAGTGGAGGGGGTGCGGAAGGAGGGCGAGCAGCTTCGCTGCGAGGGCCGAACGACGCTGCTTGCAGCTTTAATTAGGCCCGAGCAGTGAAGCTGCGAAGGCCTATTGTATCTGCTCCGTTTATTATTATTTATTATTATTATTTTTTTTCTTCCGCGTCTTTGGGTGGCCTTTAGGGGGTCTTAGCATATCCAAAAAGTCACCAAATTCTGGCTCAATATAGAAAGTGCGTGAAATTTACGTATTGCACTGGCGATGTGAAAGTTCATAAAAAAGTGGCTCGACAGCGCCCCCTAGAAAGTGAAAAATACCCCTCTCCATAAAGCTTAGTTTATTGTACAGTTATGAAATTTGGTATACTGGTAATACTCAACAGTCGGCACAGAAAAGCCTCTTGCAACCATGGTCAATATAAAACAGGAAGTCGGCCATTTTGGGTTGAAATGGCGATTTTTAGGCGTTTTGGCCATTTCTAGGGTCTATATTTGGTTGAACAGTTTGGTCATTTTTCGCACCATCGTCTCAAAAATAGTGCGAGATCGAACAGAAGCGATGGACGATTCAAATGAGACAATAAAATTGACTTTTTGTAAATACTGATGGGGCGGGGCCAGGCCTCAAAGTTCGAGCACTCGCCAAAAAAATTCAAATTGCTATAATTTCACAAATGAAAGAATTACAGTTAAAACAATTTCTAAGGACAATCGTCCTCGCCCCCCGAAGACAAATGAATGGTCGATTGATGATGTCACACAAGCCCCGCCCCCTCAGGACTTAAAAGGTCAAGTTTTACTGGGAAATTTTCCAAAATTCGCCCTTTCAAATAATCAGCCCAAATTTGTAGCAGGTAACTGAAGACAAGTTGGGGTTGCTTGGCGTCACTTTATGGGAGTTTTCTTTAGAAGGCGGGGCTGTGGCGGTGCGGCGAAGTCAGGCGTACCGACGTGGCCTTACGCTTGTCTCCCATTTCGTCATTTCTAGAGATATTGCCACGATACTTCTTGGGAGTGATCCTAGTCCAGCCCCAAAAAGAATCTGATGTGAACATCTGGTGGGCGTGGCCTATTTTCTGAAATAGCGCCCCCTAGGACCATTAAAACTGTCAGCCCCAAGCCATGCTTTGACTGAGGAGTACAAAATTTGCTACACCAATGTAGTGTCTCAGGACCTACAAAAAAGTCTCTTGGTGCCAAGTGCAAAGTCGCACAGGAAGTCGGCCATTTTGGTCCAAGTACTCGATTTAGTGGTATTCGCACACGTTGTTTGGAGAAGGATGCTCCATCACCCTTTTCACCAATCACCTTCAAACATCTGCTATACACTCTTAAGACATAGATGAAAAAATTCAACCGTCGGATTTTAAATAAGTATAAAGGTGTGGGCGTGGCTAAGCCTCAAACTTTGACCTGTTGCCATGCCACTCTTTTTTTCACAGCTCCCTATTGGACTCCTTTTAACCAATCACCAGCAATCACTGGCAAATAGCAGCAGACAAGTTGAGGTCACTTGGTCTATAGTACTGGCAGGTTTAGAAAAAAGGCGGGGCTTTGGGAGCATGGCGAAATTCGCCATCACGCCATGGAAATACGTTTGTGTCTCATTTCTTCAATCATTGTTACATCGCCACACAATTTCTGATGAGTGATCTTACTCTGACCCCTAATAGAACTGGACAGTTGAAGTTTGTGGGCGTGGCCTATTTTCTGAAATAGCGCCCCCTAGGACCACTAAAACTATCAGCCCCAAGCCATGCTCTGAGTGAGGATCACGAAATTTGGCACACTAATGTAGTCTCTCAGGACCTACAAAAAAGTCTCTTGGAGCCAAGTGCAATGTCGCACAGGAGGTCGGCCATTTTGGTCCAAGTACTCGATTTAGTGGTTTTCGCACACGTAATTAGGAGAATGATGTCTCGTCATCCTTTCCACCGATCACCTTCAAACTCCTGCTATATACTCTTAAGACATAGAGGGAAAAATTCAACCGTCGGATTTTAAATAAGTATAAAGGTGTGGGCGTGGCTAAGCCTCAAACTTTGACCAGTCGCCATTACGTTACTTGACTTAATAACTCCCATGTGCATGATCAGATCAATTTCAAACTTTGTCTGTGTGATCACTGACCACATCTGAAGACAGTGACAATGTGGAAAGCTGACATCACCTAAGCCCCGCCCCCTGACTACAGGAAGTCTACTGTTTTATGGTGAAATGCCCATATTTGTCCCCTCTAATTTAGTCAGCATGACACTAAGGTCATGCACTGTCTTCATGATGTTGTAATGACCATTCAGATCTGATAGCTTTTCAGAAAGGGAGGCTGCTTTGATGCCATGGCGATTTCTGGCGTGACGCTGTGACCTTACGTTTGACTGTAACTTCCACAAACAGCCTTTGATTTGCCCGAAACTGAACATCACATCACCAGTGTGGTAAAGATAGAGTATCTCCTAGTGGTGAGACGTGTAATGGTGGTCTCAGAGGGGATGCTGAGTCAGGGTGAGGTGTGGACGAGGAGGCCGTTCACGGTTTCTGGTGTCGGGGTGGTTGACTTTCTGTTCTGCCAGGCGTGCCCTGGTGCCCCCGGCTGCCGGCCAGGATGGAGAAGCGCGGAGCTGGGTTTGGAGAGCGTCTGGGATGGAGCGGAGGGGGGGCGGACACAGGACGAGCAGCTTCGCTGCGAGGGCCGAACGACGCTGCTTGCAGCTTTAATTAGGCCCGAGCAGCGAAAGCGCTGCGAAGGCCTCTTGTTTTTGCTCTGTTTATTAGGCCCGAGCAGCGAAAGCGCTGCGAAGGCCTCTTGTTTTTGCTCCGATTATTATTCTTTCTTTTTTTGTTATTCCGTGCCCCCTTTGAATGGCTTTTTGGGGACCTTAACATACCCCAAAACTCACAATATTTTGCAAACTTGTCAGGCCTGGTGAAAAATTTGATATTTTAAAGGTCCCAAAAAAATCGCAAAGAAAATGGCTGAACAGCGCCCCCTACAATGTGAAAAAAAACCCTCTCCATAAAGCTTAGTTTATCGTACAGTTATGAAATTTGGTACACTTGTAGTACTCAACAGTCCGCACAGAAAAGTCTCTTGCAAGCATGGTCAATATCAAACAGGAAGTCGGCCATTTTGGGTTGAAATGGCGATTTTTAGCCGTTTTTGCAGTTTTTAGGGTCCGTTTCTGATTGGATTGCTCGATCATTTTTCGCACGATCGTCTCAAAAATTGTGTAAAAATGCTCAGAAGGGATGGGCAAACAAAATGAGATGAGGATTCTGAGTTTTCGTATATGTTGAAGGGGCGGGGCCAGGCCTTGAAGTTTGACTACTCGCCAATTTTTTTTTAATTGCTATAACTTCATAACTGAATAGAATAAAGTTACCAAACTTTCTGTGGTCATTCATCATCCACCCACAAAGTAATATGAATGGTTGGATGATGACATCACACAAGCCCCGCCCGCTCAGGACCAAAAAGGTCAAGTTTTACTGTGAAAGGTCCCAAATTGCCCCATTTCACTTAATCACCACAAATTTGTAGCTGGTAACTCAAGACAAGTGGGGGTTGCTTGGCGTCACTTTATGGGAGTTTTCGGCAGAGGGCGGGGCTGTGGCGGCGCGGCGAAGTCAGACGTACCGCCGTGGCCTTACGTTTGCCTCCCATTTCGTCATTTCTAAAGATATCGTCACGAAACTTTTTGTGTGTAATCCTAGTCCGGCCCCTCAAACAATCTGATGTCAACATCCGGTGGGCGTGGCCTATTTTCTGAAATAGCGCCCCCTAGGACCATTAAAACTGTCAGCCCCAAGCCATGCTTTGACTGAGGATTACGAAATTTGGTACACTAATGTGGTGTCTCAGGACCTACAAAAAAGTCTCTTGGAGCCTAGTGCAAAGTCGCACAGGAAGTCGGCCATTTTGGTCCAAGTACGCGATTTAGTGGTTTTCGCACACGTTGTTTGGAGAGTGATGCTCCGTCGCCCTTTTCACCATTCTCCTTCAAACTTCTGCTATGTACTCGTAAGACATAGGGAAAAAAATTCAACCGTCGGATTTTTCCAAATTTGAAAGGTGTGGGCGTGGCTAAGCCTCAAACTTTGACCTGCCGCCACGCCACTCTTTTTTTCACAGCTCCCTACTGGACTCCTTTTACCCAATCACCAGGATTCTGTGGGAAACAGCAGTAGACAACTTGAGGTTACTTGGTCTCCAGTACTGGCAGGTTTTGAAAAAAGGCGGGGCTTTGGGAGCATGGCGAAAATCGCCATCACGCCATGGAAATACGTTTGCCTCTCATTTCTTCAGTTATCGTGATATCGCTCCGACACTTCTGGTGAGTGATCCTAGTCTGACCCCCAAGAGAAATAGACAGCTGAAGTTTGTGGGCGTGGCCTATTCTCTTAAATAGCGCCCCCTAGGACCATTTAAACTAATAGCCCCAAGCCAAGCTTTGACTGAGGATTGCGAAATTTGGTACACTAATGTGGTGTCTCAGGACCTACAAAAAAGTCTCTTGGAGCCAAGTGCAAAGTCGCACAGGAAGTCGGCCTTTTTGGTCCAAGTACGCGATTTAGTGGTTTTCGCACACGTTGTTTGGAGAGTGATGCTCCGTCGCCCTTTTCACCAATCTCCTTCAAACTTCTGCTATATACTCTTAAGACATAGGGGAAAAAATTCAACCGTCGGATTTTTCAAAAGTTGAAAGGTGTGGGCGTGGCTAAGCCTCAAACTTTGACCTGTCGCCACGCCACTCTTTTTTTCACAGCTCCCTACTGGACTCCTTTTACCCAATCACCAGGATTCTGTGGGAAACAGCAGTAGACAACTTGAGGTTACTTAGTCTCCAGTACTGGCAGGTTTTGAAAAAAGGCGGGGCTTTGGGAGCATGGCGAAAATTGCCATCACGCCATGGAAATACGTTTGCCTCTCATTTCTTCAGTTATCGTGATATCGCTACGAAACTTCTGGTGAGTGATCCTAGTCTGACCCCCAAGAGAAATAGCCAGCTGAAGTTTGTGGGCGTGGCCTATTCTCTTAAATAGCGCCCCCTAGGACAATTTAAACTAATAGCCCCAAGCCATGCTTTGACTGAGGATTACGAAATTTGGTACACTAATGTGGTGTCTCAGGACCTACAAAAAAGTCTCTTGGAGCCAAGGACAAAGTCGCACAGGAAGTCGGCCATTTTGGTCCAAGTACGCGATTTAGTGGTTTTCGCACACGTTGTTTGGAGAGTGATGCTCCGTCGCCCTTTTCACCAATCACTTTCAAACTTCTGCTGTATACTCTTACGACGTAGGGGAAAAAATTCAACCGTCGGATTTTTCAAAAGTTGAAAGGTGTGGGCGTGGCTAAGCCTCAAACTTTGACCTTTCGCCATTACTTTACTTGACTTAATAACTCCCATGTGCATGATCAGATCTTTTTCAAACTTTGTCTGTGTGATCATTGACCATATCTGTAAACAATGACAATGTGGACAGCTGACATCACCTAAGCCCCGCCCCCTGACTACAGGAAGTCTATTTTTTATGCTGAAATACCCATATTTGTCCCCTCTAATTTAGTGAACATGACACTAAGGTCATACACTGTCTTCATGATGTTGTAATGACCATTCAGATCTGATAGCTTTCCAGAAAGGGAGGGGCTTTTATGCCATGGCGAATTCTGGCGTAACGCCGTAACCTTACAATTCAATTTAATGGTGAGCTCAGAGGGGATGCTGAGTCAGGGTGAGGTGCGGACTAGGAGGCCATTTGCGGATTCTGGCGTCGGGGTGGTTGACGATTCTGTTCTGCCAGACGTGCCCTGGTGCCCCGGGCTGCTGGCCAGGCCGGAGCGGCGCAGAGCTGCGAGGGCCGAACGACGCTGCTTGCAGCTTTAATTATTATTTTTATTTATTATTCCGGTGCCGCTTTGAATGGCTTTTTGGGGACCTTAACATACCCCAAAACTCACAATATTTTGCATACTTGTCAGGCCTGGTGAAAAATTTGATATTTTAAAGGTCCCAAAAAAATCGCAAAGAAATTGGCTGAACAGCGCCCCCTAGAAAATGAAAAAAAACCCTCTCCATAAAGCTTAGTTTATCGTACCGTTATGAAATTTGGTACACTTATAGTACTCAATAGTCCGCACAGAAAAGTCTCTTGCAAGCATGGTCAATATCAAACAGGAAGTCGGCCATTTTGGGTTGAAATGGCGATTTTTTGCCGTTTTGGCCGTTTTTAGGGTCCGTTTCTGATTGGATTGCTCGATCATTTTTTGCACGATCATCTCAAAAATTCTGTAAAATTGCTCAGAAGAGATGGGCGAACAAAATGAGACAATAAAATTGACTTTTCGTAAATACTGAAGGGGCGGGGCCAGGCCTCGAAGTTTGACTACTCGCCAAAATTTTTTAAATTGCTATAACTTCATAACTGAATGGAATAGAGTTACCAAACTTTCTGTGGTCATTCGTCATCACCTCACAAAGTAAATTGAATGGTCGCATGATGACATCACACAAGCCCCGCCCCCTCAGGACCAAAAAGGTTAAGTTTTACTGTGAAAGGTCCCAAATTGCCCCATTTCACTAAATCACCACAAATTTGTAGCTGGTAACTCAAGACAAGTGGGGGTTGCTTGGTGTCACATTATGTGAGTTTTCGGCAGAGGGCGGGGCTGTGGCGGCGCGGCGAAGTCAGGCGTACCGCCGTGGCCTTACGTTTGCCTCCCATTTCGTCATTTCTAAAGATATCATCACGAAACTTCTTGTGAGTGATCCTAGTCTGGCCCCCCAAAAGATCTGATGTGAACATCCGGTGGGCGTGGCCTATTTTCTGAAATAGCGCCCCCTAGGACCATTAAAACTGTCAGCCCCAAGCCATGCTTTGACTGAAGATTACGAAATTTGGTACACTAATGTGGTGTCTCAGGACCTACAAAAAAGTCTCTTGGACCCAAGTGCAAAGTCGCACAGGAAGTCGGCCATTTTGGTCCAAGTACGCGATTTACTGGTTTTCGCACACCTTGTTTGGAGAGTGATGCTCCGTCGCCCTTTTCACCAATCTCCTTGAAACGTCTGCTATATACTCTTAAGACAAAGAGGAAAAAATTCAACCGTCGGATTTTTCAAAAGTTTAACGGTGTGGGCGTGGCTAAGCCTCAAACTTTGACCTGTCGCCACGCCACTCATTTTTTCACAGCTCCCTACTGGACTCCTTTTACCCAATCAGCAGGAATCTCTGGCAAACAGCAGTAGACAACTTGAGGTCACTTGGTATCCAGTACTGGCAGGTTTCAAAAAAAGGCGGGGCTTCAGGAGCATGGCGAAAATCGCCATCACGCCGTGGAAGTATGTTTGCCTCTCATTTCTTCAGTTATCGTGATATTGCTACGAAACTTCTGGTGCGTGATCCTAGTCTGACCCCCAAGCGACATAGATATCTGAATTTAGTGGGCGTGGCCTATTTTCTTAAATAGCGCCCCCTAGGACCATTTAAACTAATAGCCCCAAGCTATGCTTTGACTGAGGATTACGAAATTTGGTACACTAATGTGGTGTCTCAGGACCTACAAAAAAGTCTCTTGGAGCCAAGCGCAAAGTCGCACAGGAAGTCGGCCATTTTGGTCCAAGTGCGCGATTTAGTGGTTTTCGCACACGTTGTTTGGAGAGTGATGCTCCGTCGCCCTTTTCACCAATCTCCTTCAAACTTCTGCTATATACTCTAAAGACATAGGGGAAAAAATTCAACCGTCGGATTTTTCAAAAGTTGAAAGATGTGGGCGTGGCTAAGCCTCAAACTTTGACCTGTCGCCACGCCACTCTTTTTTTCACAGCTCCCTACTGGACTCCTTTTACCCAAACACCAGGATTCTGTGGCAAACAGCAGTAGACAAGTTGAGGTTACTTTGTCTTCAGTACTGGAAGGTTTTGAAAAAAGGCGGGGCTTTGGGAGCATGGCGAAAATCGCCATCACGCCATGGAAATACGTTTGCCTCTCATTTCTTAAGTTATCGAGATATCACCTCGAAATTTGTTGTGAGTGATCCTAGTCTGACCCCCAATAGAAATGGACAGCTAAAATTTGTGGGCGTGGCCATTTTTCTGAAATAGCGCCCCCTAGGACCATTAAAACTGTCAGCCCCTAGCCATTCTTTGACTGAGGATTACGAAATTTGGTACACTAATGAGGTGTCTCCGGACCTACAAAAAAGTCTCTTGGAGCCAAGTGCAAAGTCGCACAGGAAGTCGGGCATTTTGGTCCAAGTACGCGATTTAGTTGTTTTGGCACACGTTGTTTGGAGAGTGATGCTCCGTTGCCCTTTTCACCAATCGCCTTCAAACTTCTGCTATTTACTCTTAAGACATAGGAGAAAAAATTCAACCGTCGGATTTTTCAAAAGTTGAAAGGTGTGGGCGTGGCTAAGTCTCAAACTTTGACCTTTCGCCATTACTTTACTTGACTTAATAACTCCCATGTGCATGATCAGATCTTTTTCGAACTTTGTCTGTGTGATCATTGACCATATCTTTAAACAATGACAATGTGGACAGCTGACATCACCTAAGCCCCGCCCCCTGAATACAGGAAGTCTATTGTTTTATGCTGAAATGCCCATATTTGTCCCCTCTAATTTAGTCAACATGACACTAAGGTCATGCACGGTCTTCATGATGCTGTAATGACCATTCAGATCTGATAGCTTTCCAGATAGGGAGGGGCTTTGATGCCATGGCGAATTCTGGCGTAACGCCGTAACCTTACAATTCAATTTAATGGTGAGCTCAGAGGGGATGCTGAGTCAGGGTGAGGTGCGGACGAGGAGGCCATTTGCGGTTTCTGGTGTCGGGGTGGTTGACGTTTCTGTTCTGCCAGACGTGCCCTGGTGCCCCGGGCTGCCGGCCAGGCCGGAGCGGCGCGGAGCTGCGAGGGCCGAACGACGCTGCTTGCAGCTTTAATTAGGCCCGAGCAGCGAAAGCGCTGCGAAGGCCTCTTGTTTTTGCTCCGATTATTATTAGGCCCGAGCAGCGAAAGCGCTGCGAAGGCCTCTTGTTTTTGCTCTGATTATTATTATTTTTTGTTATTCCGTGCCCCCTTTGAACAGCTTTTTGGGGACCTTAACATACCCCAAAACTCACAATATTTTGCACACTTGTCAGGCCTGGTGAAAAATTTGATATTTTAAAGGTCCCAAAAAAATCGCAAAGAAAATGGCTGAACAGCGCCCCCTACAAAGTGAAAAAAACCCCTCTCCATAAAGCTTAGTTTATCGTACAGTTATGAAATTTGGTACACTTGTAGTACTCAACAGTCCGCACAGAAAAGTCTCTTGCAACCATGGTCAATATCAAACAGGAAGTCGGCCATTTTGGGTTGAAATGGCGATTTTTTGCCGTTTTTGCCGTTTTTAGGGTCCGTTTCTGATTGGATTGCCCGATCATTTTTCGCACGATCGTCTCAAAAATTGTGTAAAATTGCTCAGAAGGGATGGGCGAACAAAATGAGATAAGGATTCTGAGTTTTCGTATATGTTGAAGGGGCGGAGCCAGGCCTCGAAGTTTGACTACTCGCCAAAAATATTTAAATTGCTATAACTTCATAACTGAATGGAATAGAGTTACCAAACTTTCTGTGGTCATTCGTCATCCACCCACAAAGTAAATTGAAAGGTCGGATGATGACATCACACAAGCCCCGCCCCCTCAGGACCAAAAAGATCAAGTTTTACTGTGAAAGGTCCCAAATTGCCCCATTTCACTTAATCACCACAAATTTGTAGCTGGTAACTCAAGACAAGTGGGGGTTGCTTGGCGTCACTGTATGGGAGTTTTCGGCAGAGGGCGGGGCTGTGGTGGCGCGGCGAATTCAGGCGTACCGCCTTGGCCTTACGTTTGCCTCCCATTTCGTCATTTCCAAAGATATCGTCACGAAACTTCTTGTGAGTGATCCTAGTCCGGCCCCCCAAAAGATCTGATGTGAACATCTGGTGGGCGTGGCCTATTTTCTGAAATAGCGCCCCCTAGGACCATTAAAACTATTAGCCCCAAGCCATGCTTTGACTGAGGATTACGAAATTTGGTACACTAATGTGGTGTCTCAGGACCTACAAAAAAGTCTCTTGGAGTCAAGTTCAAAGTCGCACAGGAAGTCGGCCATTTTGGATCAAGTACGCGATTTAGTGGTTTTCGCACACGTTGTTTGGAGAGTGATGCTCCGTCGCCCTTTTCACCAATCTCCTTCAAACTTCTGCTATATACCCTTAAGACATAGGGGAAAAAATTCAACCGTCGGATTTTTCAAAAGTTGAAAGGTGTGGGCGTGGCTAAGCCTCAAACTTTGACCTGTCGCCACGCTACTCTTTTTTTCACAGCTCCCTACTGGACTCCTTTTACCCAATCACCAGGATTCTGTGGCAAACAGCAGTAGACAAGTTGAGGTTACTTGGTCTCCAGTACTGGCAGGTTTTGAAAAAAGGCGGGGCTTTGGGACCATGGCGAAAATCGCCATCACGCCATGGAAATACGTTTGTCTCTCATTTCTTCAGTTATCGTGATATTGCTACGAAACTTCTGGTGAGTGATCCTAGTCTGAGCTCCAAGAGAAATAGACAGCTGAATTTTGTGGGCGTGGCCTATGTTTTGAAATAGCGCCCCCTAGGACCATTTAAACTATTAGCCCCAAGCCATGCTTTGACTGAGGATTACGAAATTTGGTACACTAATGTGGTGTCTCAGGACCTACAAAAAAGTCTCTTGGAGTCAAGTTCAAAGTCGCACAGGAAGTCGGCCATTTTGGATCAAGTACGCGATTTAGTGGTTTTCGCACACGTTGTTTGGAGAGTGATGCTCCGTCGCCCTTTTCACCAATCTCCTTCAAACTTCTGCTATATACCCTTAAGACATAGGGGAAAAAATTTAACCGTCGGATTTTTCAAAAGTTGAAAGGTGTGGGCGTGGCTAAGCCTCAAACTTTGACCTGTCGCCACGCTACTCTTTTTTTCACAGCTCCCTACTGGACTCCTTTTACCCAATCACCAGGATTCTGTGGCAAACAGCAGTAGACAAGTTGAGGTTACTTGGTCTCCAGTACTGGCAGGTTTTGAAAAAAGGCGGGGCTTTGGGACCATGGCGAAAATCGCCATCACGCCATGGAAATACGTTTGTCTCATTTCTTCAGTTATCGTGATATTGCTACGAAACTTCTGGTGAGTGATCCTAGTCTGAGCTCCAAGAGAAATAGACAGCTGAAGTTTGTGGGCGTGGCCTATATTCTTAAATAGCGCCCCCTAGAGCCATTAAAACTTTCAGCCCCAAGCCATGCTTTGACTGAGGATTACGAAATTTGGTACACTAATGTGGGGTCTCAGGACCTACAAAAAAGTCTCTTGGAGCCAAGCGTAAAGTCGCACAGGAAGTCGGCCATTTTGGTGCAAGTACGTGATTTAGTGGTTTTCGCACACATTGTTTGGAGAGTGATGCTCCGTCGCCCTTTTCACCAATCACCTTCAAACTTCTGCAATACACTCTTAAGACATAGGGGAAAAAATTCAACCGTCGGATTTTTCAAAAGTTGAAAGGTGTGGGCGTGGCTAAGCCTCAAACGTTGACCTTTCGCCATTACTTTACTTGACTTAATAACTCCCATGTGCATGATCAGATCTTTTTCGAACTTTGTCTGTGTGATCATTGACCATATCTGTAAACAATGACAATGTGGACAGCTGACATCACCTAAGCCCCGCCCCCTGACTACAGGAATTTATTTTTTATGCTGAAATGCCCATATTTGTCCCCTCTAATTTAGTCAACATGACCCTAAGGTCATGCACTGTCTTCATGATGCTGTAATGACCATTCAGATCTGATAGCTTTCCAGAAAGGGAGGGGCTTTGATGCCATGGCGAATTCTGGCGTAACGCCGTAATCTTAATATTCAATTTAATGGTGAGCTCAGAGGGGATGCTGAGTCAGGGTGAGGTGCAGACTAGGAGGCCATTCGCGGTTTCTGGTGTCGGGGTGGTTGACGTTTCTGTTCTGTCAGACGTGCACTGGTGCGACGGCAGACCGGAGCGGCGCGGAGCTGCGAGGGCCGAACGACGCTGCTTGCAGCTTTAATTCTTTCTTTTTTTGTTATTCCGTGCCCCCTTTGAATGGCTTTTTGGGGACCTTAACATACCCCAAAACTCACAATATTTTGCAAACTTGTCAGGCCTGGTGAAAAATTTGATATTTTAAAGGTCCCAAAAAAATCGCAAAGAAAATGGCTGAACAGCGCCCCCTACAATGTGAAAAAAACCCCTCTCCATAAAGCTTAGTTTATCGTACAGTTATGAAATTTGGTACATTTGTAGTTCTCAACAGTCCGCACAGAAAAGTCTCTTGCAAGCATGGTCAATATCAAACAGGAAGTCGGCCATTTTGGGTTGAAATGGCGATTTTTAGCCGTTTTTGCAGTTTTTAGGGTCCGTTTCTGATTGGATTGCTCGATCATTTTTCGCACGATCGTCTCAAAAATTGTGTAAAAATGCTCAGAAGGGATGGGCAAACAAAATGAGATGAGGATTCTGAGTTTTCGTATATGTTGAAGGGGCGGGGCCAGGCCTTGAAGTTTGACTACTCGCCAATTTTTTTTTAATTGCTATAACTTCATAACTGAATAGAATAAAGTTACCAAACTTTCTGTGGTCATTCATCATCCACCCACAAAGTAATTTGAATGGTTGGATGATGACATCACACAAGCCCCGCCCGCTCAGGACCAAAAAGGTCAAGTTTTACTGTGAAAGGTCCCAAATTGCCCCATTTCACTTAATCACCACAAATTTGTAGCTGGTAACTCAAGACAAGTGGGGGTTGCTTGGCGTCACTTTATGGGAGTTTTCGGCAGAGGGCGGGGCTGTGGCGGCGCGGCGAAGTCAGACGTACCGCCGTGGCCTTACGTTTGCCTCCCATTTCGTCATTTCTAAAGATATCGTCACGAAACTTTTTGTGAGTAATCCTAGTCTGGCCCCTCAAACAATCTGATGTCAACATCCGGTGGGCGTGGCCTATTTTCTGAAATAGCGCCCCCTAGGACCATTAAAACTGTCAGCCCCAAGCCATGCTTTGACTGAGGATTACGAAATTTGGTACACTAATGTGGTGTCTCAGGACCTACAAAAAAGTCTCTTGGAGCCTAGTGCAAAGTCGCACAGGAAGTCGGCCATTTTGGTCCAAGTACGCGATTTAGTGGTTTTCGCACACGTTGTTTGGAGAGTGATGCTCCGTCGCCCTTTTCACCATTCTCCTTCAAACTTCTGCTATGTACTCGTAAGACATAGGGAAAAAAATTCAACCGTCGGATTTTTCAAAAGTTGAAAGGTGTGGGCGTGGCTAAGCCTCAAACTTTGACCTGCCGCCACGCCACTCTTTTTTTCACAGCTCCCTACTGGACTCTTTTTACCCAATCACCAGGATTCTGTGGGAAACAGCAGTAGACAACTTGAGGTTACTTGGTCTCCAGTACTGGCAGGTTTTGAAAAAAGGCGGGGCTTTGGGAGCATGGCGAAAATCGCCATCACGCCATGGAAATACGTTTGCCTCTCATTTCTTCAGTTATCGTGATATCGCTCCGACACTTCTGGTGAGTGATCCTAGTCTGACCCCCAAGAGAAATAGACAGCTGAAGTTTGTGGGCGTGGCCTATTCTCTTAAATAGCGCCCCCTAGGACCATTTAAACTAATAGCCCCAAGCCAAGCTTTGACTGAGGATTGCGAAATTTGGTACACTAATGTGGTGTCTCAGGACCTACAAAAAAGTCTCTTGGAGCCAAGTGCAAAGTCGCACAGGAAGTCGGCCATTTTGGTCCAAGTACGCGATTTAGTGGTTTTCGCACACGTTGTTTGGAGAGTGATGCTCCGTCGCCCTTTTCACCAATCTCCTTCAAACTTCTGCTATATACTCTTAAGACATAGGGGAAAAAATTCAACCGTCGGATTTTTCAAAAGTTGAAAGGTGTGGGCGTGGCTAAGCCTCAAACTTTGACCTGTCGCCACGCCACTCTTTTTTTCACAGCTCCCTACTGGACTCCTTTTACCCAATCACCAGGATTCTGTGGGAAACAGCAGTAGACAACTTGAGGTTACTTAGTCTCCAGTACTGGCAGGTTTTGAAAAAAGGCGGGGCTTTGGGAGCATGGCGAAAATCGCCATCACGCCATGGAAATACGTTTGCCTCTCATTTCTTCAGTTATCGTGATATCGCTACGAAACTTCTGGTGAGTGATCCTAGTCTGACCCCCAAGAGAAATAGACAGCTGAAGTTTGTGGGCGTGGCCTATTCTCTTAAATAGCGCCCCCTAGGACCATTTAAACTAATAGCCCCAAGCCATGCTTTGACTGAGGATTACGAAATTTGGTACACTAATGTGGTGTCTCAGGACCTACAAAAAAGTCTCTTGGAGCCAAGGACAAAGTCTCACAGGAAGTCGGCCATTTTGGTCCAAGTACGCGATTTAGTGGTTTTCGCACACGTTGTTTGGAGAGTGATGCTCCGTCGCCCTTTTCACCAATCACTTTCAAACTTCTGCTGTATACTCTTACGACGTAGGGGGAAAAATTCAACCGTCGGATTTTTCAAAAGTTGAAAGGTGTGGGCGTGGCTAAGCCTCAAACTTTGACCTTTCGCCATTACTTTACTTGACTTAATAACTCCCATGTGCATGATCAGATCTTTTTCAAACTTTGTCTGTGTGATCATTGACCATATCTGTAAAAAATGACAATGTGGACAGCTGACATCACCTAAGCCCCGCCCCCTGACTACAGGAAGTCTATTTTTTATGCTGAAATACCCATATTTGTCCCCTCTAATTTAGTGAACATGACACTAAGGTCATACACTGTCTTCATGATGTTGTAATGACCATTCAGATCTGATAGCTTTCCAGAAAGGGAGGGGCTTTTATGTCATGGCGAATTCTGGCGTAACGCCGTAACCTTACAATTCAATTTAATGGTGAGCTCAGAGGGGATGCTGAGTCAGGGTGAGGTGCGGACTAGGAGGCCATTTGCGGATTCTGGCGTCGGGGTGGTTGACGATTCTGTTCTGCCAGACGTGCCCTGGTGCCCCGGGCTGCTGGCCAGGCTGGAGCGGCGCAGAGCTGCGAGGGCCGAACGACGCTGCTTGCAGCTTTAATTTTTATTTATTATTCCGGTGCCGCTTTGAATGGCTTTTTGGGGACCTTAACATACCCCAAAACTCACAATATTTTGCATACTTGTCAGGCCTGGTGAAAAATTTGATATTTTAAAGGTCCCAAAAAAATCGCAAAGAAATTGGCTGAACAGCGCCCCCTAGAAAATGAAAAAAAACCCTCTCCATAAAGCTTAGTTTATCGTACCGTTATGAAATTTGGTACACTTATAGTACTCAATAGTCCGCACAGAAAAGTCTCTTGCAAGCATGGTCAATATCAAACAGGAAGTCGGCCATTTTGGGTTGAAATGGCGATTTTTTGCCGTTTTGGCCGTTTTTAGGGTCCGTTTCTGATTGGATTGCTCGATCATTTTTTGCACGATCATCTCAAAAATTCTGTAAAATTGCTCAGAAGAGATGGGCGAACAAAATGAGACAATAAAATTGACTTTTCGTAAATACTGAAGGGGCGGGGCCAGGCCTCGAAGTTTGACTACTCGCCAAAAATTTTTAAATTGCTATAACTTCATAACTGAATGGAATAGAGTTACCAAACTTTCTGTGGTCATTCGTCATCACCTCACAAAGTAAATTGAATGGTCGCATGATGACATCACACAAGCCCCGCCCCCTCAGGACCAAAAAGGTTAAGTTTTACTGTGAAAGGTCCCAAATTGCCCCATTTCACTAAATCACCACAAATTTGTAGCTGGTAACTCAAGACAAGTGGGGGTTGCTTGGTGTCACATTATGTGAGTTTTCAGCAGAGGGCGGGGCTGTGGCGGCGCGGCGAAGTCAGGCGTACCGCCGTGGCCTTACGTTTGTCTCCCATTTCGTCATTTCTAAAGATATCATCACGAAACTTCTTGTGAGTGATCCTAGTCTGGCCCCCCAAAAGATCTGATGTGAACATCCGGTGGGCGTGGCCTATTTTCTGAAATAGCGCCCCCTAGGACCATTAAAACTGTCAGCCCCAAGCCATGCTTTGACTGAAGATTACGAAATTTGGTACACTAATGTGGTGTCTCAGGACCTACAAAAAAGTCTCTTGGACCCAAGTGAAAAGTCGCACAGGAAGTCGGCCATTTTGGTCCAAGTACGCGATTTACTGGTTTTCGCACACCTTGTTTGGAGAGTGATGCTCCGTCGCCCTTTTCACCAATCTCCTTGAAACGTCTGCTATATACTCTTAAGACAAAGAGGAAAAAATTCAACCGTCGGATTTTTCAAAAGTTTAACGGTGTGGGCGTGGCTAAGCCTCAAACTTTGACCTGTCGCCACGCCACTCATTTTTTCACAGCTCCCTACTGGACTCCTTTTACCCAATCAGCAGGAATCTCTGGCAAACAGCAGTAGACAACTTGAGGTCACTTGGTATCCAGTACTGGCAGGTTTCAAAAAAAGGCGGGGCTTCAGGAGCATGGCGAAAATCGCCATCACGCCGTGGAAGTATGTTTGCCTCTCATTTCTTCAGTTATCGTGATATTGCTACGAAACTTCTGGTGCGTGATCCTAGTCTGACCCCCAAGCGACATAGATATCTGAATTTAGTGGGCGTGGCCTATTTTCTTAAATAGCGCCCCCTAGGACCATTTAAACTAATAGCCCCAAGCTATGCTTTGACTGAGGATTACGAAATTTGGTACACTAATGTGGTGTCTCAGGACCTACAAAAAAGTCTCTTGGAGCCAAGCGCAAAGTCGCACAGGAAGTCGGCCATTTTGGTCCAAGTGCGCGATTTAGTGGTTTTCGCACACGTTGTTTGGAGAGTGATGCTCCGTCGCCCTTTTCACCAATCTCCTTCAAACTTCTGCTATATACTCTTAAGACATAGGGGAAAAAATTCAACCGTCGGATTTTTCAAAAGTTGAAAGATGTGGGCGTGGCTAAGCCTCAAACTTTGACCTGTCGCCACGCCACTCTTTTTTTCACAGCTCCCTACTGGACTCCTTTTACCCAAACACCAGGATTCTGTGGCAAACAGCAGTAGACAAGTTGAGGTTACTTTGTCTTCAGTACTGGAAGGTTTTTAAAAAAGGCGGGGCTTTGGGAGCATGGCGAAAATCGCCATCACGCCATGGAAATACGTTTGCCTCTCATTTCTTAAGTTATCGAGATATCACCTCGAAATTTGTTGTGAGTGATCCTAGTCTGACCCCCAATAGAAATGGACAGCTAAAATTTGTGGGTGTGGCCATTTTTCTGAAATAGCGCCCCCTAGGACCATTAAAACTGTCAGCCCCTAGCCATTCTTTGACTGAGGATTACGAAATTTGGTACACTAATGAGGTGTCTCCGGACCTACAAAAAAGTCTCTTGGAGCCAAGTGCAAAGTCGCACAGGAAGTCGGGCATTTTGGTCCAAGTACGCGATTTAGTTGTTTTGGCACACGTTGTTTGGAGAGTGATGCTCCGTTGCCCTTTTCACCAATCGCCTTCAAACTTCTGCTATTTACTCTTAAGACATAGGAGAAAAAATTCAACCGTCGGATTTTTCAAAAGTTGAAAGGTGTGGGCGTGGCTAAGTCTCAAACTTTGACCTTTCGCCATTACTTTACTTGACTTAATAACTCCCATGTGCATGATCAGATCTTTTTCGAACTTTGTCTGTGTGATCATTGACCATATCTTTAAACAATGACAATGTGGACAGCTGACATCACCTAAGCCCCGCCCCCTGAATACAGGAAGTCTATTGTTTTATGCTGAAATGCCCATATTTGTCCCCTCTAATTTAGTCAACATGACACTAAGGTCATGCACGGTCTTCATGATGCTGTAATGACCATTCAGATCTGATAGCTTTCCAGATAGGGAGGGGCTTTGATGCCATGGCGAATTCTGGCGTAACGCCGTAACCTTACAATTCAATTTAATGGTGAGCTCAGAGGGGATGCTGAGTCAGGGTGAGGTGCGGACGAGGAGGCCATTTGCGGTTTCTGGTGTCGGGGTGGTTGACGTTTCTGTTCTGCCAGACGTGCCCTGGTGCCCCGGGCTGCCGGCCAGGCCGGAGCGGCGCGGAGCTGCGAGGGCCGAACGACGCTGCTTGCAGCTTTAATTATTATTATTCTTTTTTCTTCCGCGTCTTTGAATGGCCTTTAGGGGGTCTTAGCATATCCAAAAAGTCACCAAATTCTGGCCCAATATAGAAAGTGCGTGAAATTTACGTATTTCACTGGCGATGTGAAAGTTCGTCAAAAAGTGACTGAACAGCGCCCCCTAGAAAGTGAAAAATACCCCTCTCCTTAAAGCTTAGTTTATCGTACAGTTATGAAATTTGGTATACTTGTAGTACTCAACAGTCCGCACAGAAAAGTCTCTTTCAACCATGGTCAATATCAAACAGGAAGTCGGCCATTTTGGAGTAAAGTGGCCATTTTGACCCCGTTTTGGCCATTTCTAGGGTCTATATTTGGTTGAACAGTTTGGTCATTTTTCGCACCATCGTCTCAAAAATTGTGCGAGATCGAACAGAATCGATGGACGATTCAAATGAGACAATAAAATTGACTTTTCGTAAATACTGAAGGGGCGGGGCCAGGCCTCAAAGTTCGAGCACTCGCCAAAAAAATTCAAATTGCTATAATTTCATAAATGAAAGAATTACAGTTAAAGAAATGTTCTGTGGACAATTGTCATCGCCCTCCGAAGACAAATGAATGGTCGATTGATGATGTCACATAAGCCCCGCCCCCTCAGGACTTAAAAGGTCAAGTTTTACTGGGAAATTTTCCAAAATTCGCCCTTTCCAATAATCACCCCAAATTTGTAGCGGGTAACTGAAGACAAGTTGGGGTTGCTTGGCTTCACTTTATGGGAGTTTTCTGCAGAAGGCGGGGCTGTGGCGGCGCGGCGAATTCAGGCGTACCACTTAGGCCTTACGTTTGCCTCCCATTTCGTCATTTCTAGAGATATCGCCACGAAGCTTCTTGTGAGTGATCCTAGTCTGGCCCCCCAAAAGATCTGATGTGAAATTCCGGTGGGCGTGGTCTATTTTCTGAAATAGCGCCCCCTAGGACCATTAAAACTGACAGCCCCAAGCCATGCTTTGACTGAGGATTACGAAATTTGGTACACTAATGTGGTGTCTCAGGACCTACAAAAAAGTCTCTTGGAGCCAAGTGCATTGTCGCACAGGAAGTCGGCCATTTTGGTCCAAGTGCGCAATTTAGTGGTTTTCGCACACGTCGTTTGGAGAGTGATGCTCCGTCGCCCTTTTCACCAATTGCCTTCACACTTCGGCAACATACTCTTAACACATAGATGAAAAAATTCAACCGTCGGATTTTATATAAGTATAAAGGTGTGGGCGTGGCTAAGCCTCAAACTTTGACCTGTCGCCACGCCACTCTTTTTTTTCACAGCTCCCTATTGGACTCCTTTTAACCAATCACCACCAAACAGTGGCGAATAGCAGCAGACAAGTTGAGGTCACTTGGTCTATAGTACTGGCAGGTTTCGAATAAAGGCGGGGCTTTGGAAGAATGGCGAAATTCGCCATCACGACATGGAAATACGTTTGTCTCTCATTTCTTCAGTCATTGTGACATCGCCATACAAGTTCTGATGAGTGATCCTACTCTGACCCCTAATAGAATTGGACAGCTGAAGTTTGTGGGCGTGGCCTATTTTCTGAAACAGCGCCCCCTAGGACCATTAAAACAGTCAGCCCCAAGCCATGCTTTGACTGAGGATCACAAAATTTGGCACACTAATGTAGTGTACCAGGACCTACAAAAAAGTCTCTTGGAGCCAAGCACAATGTCGCACAGGAGGTCGGCCATTTTGGTCCAAGTACTCAATTTAGTGGTTTTCGCACACGTTATTAGGAGAATGATATCTCCTCGCCCTTTCCACCGATCACCTTCAAACCTCTGCTATATACTCTTAAGACATAGAGGAAAAAATTCAACCGTCGGATTTTAAATAAGTATAAAGGTGTGGGCGTGGCTAAGCCTCAAACTTTGACCAGTCGCCATTACCTTATTTGACTTAACAACTCCCATGTGCATGATCAGATCAATTTCATACTTTGTCTGTGTGATCACTGACCACATCTGAAGACAGTGACAATGTGGACAGCTGACATCACCTAAGCCCCGCCCCCTGACTACAGGAAGTCAACTGTTTTATGGTGAAATGCCCATATTTGTTCCCTCTAATTTAGTCAAGATGACACTAAGGTCATGCACTGTCTTCATGATGTTGTAATGACCATTCAGATCTGATAGCTTTTCAGAAAGGCAGGGGCTTTGATGCCATGGCGATTTCTGACGTGACACTGTGACCTTACGTTTGACTGTAACTTCCACAAACAGCCTCCGACTTGCCCGAGACTGAACATCGCATCACCAGTGTGGTAAAGATAGAGTATCTCCTAGTGGTGAGACGTGTAATGGTGGGCTCAGAGGGGATGCTGAGTCAGGGTAAGGTGTGGACGAGGAGGCCGTTCACGGTTTCTGGTGTCGGGGTGGTTGACTTTCTGTTCCGCCAGACGTTCCCTGGTGCCCCCGGCTGCCGGCCAGGATGGAGAAGCGCGGAGCTGGGTTTGGAGAGCATCGGGGATGGAGCGGAGGGGGTGCGGAAGGAGGGCGAGCAGCTTCGCTGCGAGGGCCGAACGACGCTGCTTGCAGCTTTAATTAGGCCCGAGCAGCGAAAGCGCTGCGAAGTCCTCTTGTTTTTGCTCTGTTTATTATTCTTTCTTTTTTATTATTATTCTCGTGCCCCTTTGAACGGCTTTTTGGGGACCTTAACATACCCCAAAACTCACAATATTTTGCACACTTGTCAGGCCTGGTGAAAAATTTGATATTTTAAAGGTCCCAAAAAAATCGCAAAGAAAATGGCTGAACAGCGCCCCCTACAAAGTGAAAAAAAACCCTCTCCATAAAGCTTAGTTTATCGTACAGTTATGAAATTTGGTACACTTGTAGTACTCAACAGTCCGCACAGAAAAGTCTCTTGCAACCATGGTCAATATCAAACAGGAAGTCGGCCATTTTGGGTTGAAATGGCGATTTTTTGCCGTTTTGCCGTTTTTAGGGTCCGTTTCTGATTGGATTGCTCGATCATTTTTCGCACGATCGTCTCAAAAATTGTGTAAAATTGCTCAGAAGGGATGGGCGAACAAAATGAGATAAGGATTCTGAGTTTTCGTATATGTTGAAGGGGCGGAGCCAGGCCTCGAAGTTTGACTACTCGCCAAAAATATTTAAATTGCTATAACTTCATGACTGAATGGAATAGAGTTACCAAACTTTCTGTGGTCATTCGTCATCCACCCACAAAGTAAATTGAATGGTCGGATGATGACATCACACAAGCCCCGCCCCCTCAGGACCAAAAAGATCAAGTTTTACTGTGAAAGGTCCCAAATTGCCCCATTTCACTTAATCACCACAAATTTATAGCTGGTAACTCAAGACAAGTGGGGGTTGCTTGGCGTCACTTTATGGGAGTTTTCGGCAGAGGGCGGGGCTGTGGCGGCGCGGCGAATTCAGGCGTACCGCCTTGGCCTTACGTTTGCCTCCCATTTCGTCATTTCCAAAGATATCGTCACGAAACTTCTTGTGAGTGATCCTAGTCCGGCCCCCCAAAAGATCTGATGTGAACATCTGGTGGGCGTGGCCTATTTTCTGAAATAGCGCCCCCTAGGACCATTAAAACTGTCAGCCCCAAGCCATGCTTTGACTGAGGATTACGAAATTTGGTACACTAATGTGGTGTCTCAGGACCTACAAAAAAGTCTCTTGAAGCCAAGTGCAAAGTCGCACAGGAAGTCGGCCATTTTGGTCCAAGTGCGCGATTTAGTGGTTTTCACACACGTTGTTTGGAGAGTGATACTCCGTCGCCCTTTTCACCAATCACTTTCAAACTTCTGCTATATAGTCTTAAGACATAGAGGAAAAAATTCAACCGTCGGATTTTAAATAAGTATAAAGGTGTGGGCGTGGCTAAGCCTCAAACTTTGACCTTTCGCCACGCCACTCTTTTTTTCACAGCTCCTTATTGGACTCCTTTTACCCAATCACCAGGAATCTCTGGTAAATAGCAGCAGGCAAGTTGAGGTCACTTGGTCTCCAGTACTGGAAGGTTTTGAAAAAAGGCGGGGCTTTGGGAGCATGGCGAAATTCGCCATCACGCCATGGAAATACGTTTGCCTCTCATTTCTTCATTTATCGTGATATCACCTCGACCATTGTTGTGAGTGATCCTAGTCTGACCCCCAATAGAAAAGGTCAGCTTAATTTTGTGGGCGTGGCCTATTTTCTGTATTAGCGCCCCCTAGGACCATTAAAACTGTCAGCCCCAAGCCATGCTTTGACTGAGGATTACGAAATTTGGTACACTAATGTGGTGTCTCAGGACCTACAAAAAAGTCTCTTGGAGCCAAGTGCAAAGTCGCACAGGAAGTCGGCCATTTTGGTCCAAGTACTCGATTTAGTGGTTTTCACACACGTTGTTTGGAGAGTGATGCTCCGTCGCCCTTTTCACCAATCGCCTTCGAGCTTCTGCTATATACTCTTAAGACATAGAGGAAAAAATTCAACCGTCGGATTTTAAATAAGTATAAAGGTGTGGGCGTGGCTAAGCCTCAAACTTTGACCTTTCGCCACGCCACTCTTTTTTTCACAGCTCCCTATTGGACTCCTTTTACCCAATCACCTGGAATCTCTGGTAAATAGCAGCTGACAAGTTGAGGTCACTTGGTCTACAGTACTGGCAGGTTTTGAAAAAAGGCGGGGCTTTGGGAGCATGGCGAAATTCGCCATCACGCCATGGCAATACGTTTGCCTCTCATTTCTTCAATTATCGTGACATCGCCACAAAATGTCTGGTGAGTGATCCTAGTCTGACCCCCAATAGAAATGGGCATCTGAGATTTGTGGGCGTGGCCTATATTCTGAAATAGCGCCCCCTAGGACCATTAAAACTGTCAGCCCCAAGACAAGGTTTGACTGAGGATTACGAAAATTGGTACACTCATGTAGGGTCTCTGGCCCTACAAAAAAGTCTCTTGGAGCCAAGCGCAATTTCGCACAGGAGGTCGGCCATTTTGGTCCAAGTACTCGATTTAGTGGTTTTCGCACACGTTGTTTGGACATTGATGGCCCGTTGCCCTTTACACCGATCACCTTCAAACTTATGCTATGTACTTTTAAGTCAAAGGGGAAAAAATTCAACCGTCGGATTTTAAATAAGTATAAAGGTGTGGGCGTGGCTAAGCCTCAAACTTTGACCTTTCGCCATGACATTACTTGACTTAATAACTCCCATGTGCATGATCAGATCTAATTCAAACTTTGTCTGTGTGATCACTGACCACATCTCAAGACAACGACAATGTGGACAGCTGACATCACCTAAGCCCCGCCCCCTGACAACAGGAAGTCTATTGTTTTATGGTGAAATGCCCATATTTGTCCCCTCTAATTTAATGAAAATGACACTCAGGTCATACAGTGTCTTCATGATGTTTTAAAGACCATTCAGATCTGATAGCTTTCCAGAAAGGGAGGGGCTTTGATGCCATGGTGAATGCTGGCGTGACGCCATGACCTTACATTTGACTGTAACTTCCACAAACGGCCTCCGATTTGCCCGAAACTGAATATGGCAATGAACAATCATGCCCTTTAGCCAATGAGGCACAAACGGTTGGTGAATGTTATATAATGTCACCAAAGCTGACCTCAATGGGACTTTTCTGTAGTTGGTCACAGCGCCACCTAGATAACGTTATCCTTCGATAACTTTAAAAAACATGGTCAGAATAGCATTAAAGTTGGTCACTGTCATCACACCACCAGTGTGGTAAAGATAGAGGATTCCCTAGTGGTGAGACATAAAATATAATGGTGGGCTCAAAGGGGATGCTGAGTCAGGGTGAGTTGCGGACAAGGTGGCCGTTAGCAGTTTCTGGTGTTGGGGTGGTCGACGTTTGTGTTCTGCGGACGTGCCCTGGTGCCCCGGGCTGCCGGCCAGGCCGGAGCGGCGCGGAGCTGCGAGGGCCGAACGACGCTGCTTGCAGCTTTAATTAGGCCCGAGCAGTGAAGCTGCGAAGGCCTATTGTATCTGCTCCGTTTATTCTTTTTTTTTTCTTTTTTTTTTTTTTTTTTCTTTTTCTTCCGCGTCTTTGGGTGGCCTTTAGGGGGTCTTAGCATATCCAAAAACTCACCAAATTCTGGCCCAATATAGAAAGTGCATGAAATTTACGTATTTCACTGGCAACGTGAACGTTGGTACAAAAATGTTTCGACAGCGCCCCCTAGAAAATTAAAAATACCCCTCTGCTTTGACCTTTTTTCATAGTAGAACGATGAAATTTGGTACACTTGTAGAACTCAACAATACGCACAGAAAAGCCTCTTGCACCCATGGTCAATATCAAACAGGAAGTCGGCCATTTTGGACTAAAGTGGCCATTTTGACCCCGTTTTGGCAATTTCTAGGGTCTACATTTGGTTGAACAGTTTGGTCATTTTTCGCACGATTGTCTCAAAAATAGTGTGCGATCGAACAGAAGCGATGGATGAATCAAATGAGCAAATAAAATTGACTTTTCGTAAATACTGAAGGGGCGGGGCCAAGCCTCAAATTTCAAGCACTCGCCAAAAAAATTCAAATTGCTTTAATTTCATAAATGAAAGAATTACAGTTAAAGTAATTATCTATGGACAATCGGCATCGCCCCCCAAAGACAAATGAATGGTCGATTGATGATGTCACATAAGCACCGCCCCCTCAGGCCTTAAAAGGTCAAGTTTTACTGGGAAATTTTCCAAAATTCGCCCTTTCAACTAATCACCCCAAATTTGTAGCAGGTAACTGAAGACAAGTTGGGGTTGCTTGGCATCACTTTATGGGAGTTTTCTGCAGAAGGCGGGGCTGTGGCGGCGCGGCGAAGTCAGGCGTACCGATGTGGCCTTACGTTTGCCTCCCATTTCGTCATTTCTAGAGGTATCGCCACAAAACCTCTTGGGAGTGATCCTAGTTCGGCCCCCCACAAAATGTGATGTGAACATCCAGTGGGCGTGGCCTATTTTCTGAAATAGCGCCCCCTAGGACCATTAAAACTGTCAGCCCCAAGTCATGCTTTGACTGAGGAGTACGAAATTTGATTTCCTAATGTGGTGTCTCAGGACCTACAAAAAAGTCTCTTGGAGCCAAGTGCAAAGTCGCACAGGAAGTCGGCCATTTTGGTCCAAGTACTCGATTTAGTGGTTTTCGCACACGTTGTTTGGAGAGTGATGCTCCATCGCCCTTTTCACCAATCGCCTTCAAACTTCTGCTATACACTCTTAAGACATAAAGGAAAAAATTCAACCGTCGGATTTTAAATAAGTATAAAGGTGTGGGCGTGGCTAAGCCTCAAACTTTGACCTGTCGCCACGCCACTCTGTTTTTCACAGCTCCCTATTGGACTCCTTTTAACCAATCGCCAGCAATCACTGGCAAATAGCAGCAGACAAGTTGAGGACACTTGGTCTTTAGTCCTGGCAGGTTTCGAATAAAGGCATGGCTTTGGGAGCATGGCGAAATTCGCCATCACGCCATGGCAATAAGTTTGCCTCTCATTTCTTCAATTATCGTGCCATTGCCACAAAATGTCTGGTGAGTGATCCTAGTCTGACCCCCAATAGAACTGGACAGCTGTAATTTGTGGGCGTGGCCTATTTTCTGAAATAGCGCCCCCTAGGAACAATAAAACTGCCAGCCACAAGCCATGCTTTGACTGAGGAGTACGAAAATTGGTACACTAATGTGGTGTCTCAGGCCCTACAAAAAAGTCTCTTGGAGCCAAGAGCAAAGTCGCACAGGAAGTCGGCCATTTTGGTCCAATTTCTCGATTTAGTGGTTTTCGCACACATTGTTTGGATAAGGATTCCCCATCACCCTTTTCAACAATCACCTTCAAACATCTGCTATACACTCTTAAAACATAGATGAAAAAATTCAACCGTCGGATTTTAAATAAGTATAAAGATGTGGGCGTGGCTAAGCCTCAAACTTTGACCTGTCGCCACGCCACTCTTATTTTCACAGCTCCCTATTGGACTCCTTTTAACCAATCACCAGCAAACACTGGCAAATAGCAGCAGACAAGTTGAGGTCACTTGGTTTATAGTACTGGCAGGTTTCGAATAAAGGCGGGGCTTTGGGAGCATGGCGAAATTTGCCATCACGCCATGGAAATACGTTTGTCTCTCATTTCTTCAGTCATTGTGACATCACCACACAAGTTCTGAAGAGTGATCCTACTCTGACCCCTAATAGAATTGGACAGCTGAAGTTTGTGGGCGTGACCTATTTTCTGAAACACCGCCCCCTAGGACCATTAAAACAGTCAGCCCCAAGCCATGCTTTGACTGAGGATCACAAAATTTGGCACACTAATGTAGTGTATCAGGACCTACAAAAAAGTCTCTTGGAGCCAAGTGCAAAGTTGCACAGGAAGTCGGCCATTTTGGTCCAAATACTCGATTTAGTGTTTTTCGCACACGTTATTAGGAGAATGATATCTCCTCGCCCTTTCCACCGATCACCTTCAAACTTCTGCTATATACTCTTAGGACATAGAGGAAAAAATTCAACCGTCGGATTTTAAATAAGTATAAAGGTGTGGGCGTGGCTAAGCCTCAAACTTTGACCAGTCGCCATTACCTTATTTGACTTAACAACTCCCATGTGCATGATCAGATCAATTTCATACTTTGTCTATGTGATCACTGACCACATCTGAAGACAGTGACAATGTGGACAGCTGACATCACCTAAGCCCCGCCCCCTGACTACAGGAAGTCTATTGTTTTATGGTGAACTGCCCATATTTGTCCCCTCTAATTTAGTCAAGATGACACTAAGGTCATGCACTGTCTTCATGATGTTGTAATGACCATTCAGATCTGATAGCTTTTTAGAAAGTGAGGGGCTTTGATGCCATGGCGATTTCTGGCGTGACGCTGTGACCTTACGTTTGACTGTAACTTCCACAAACAGCCTCCGATTTGCCCGAGACTGAACATCACATCACCAGTGTGGTAAAGATAGAGTATCTCCTAGTGGTGAGACATGTAATGGTGGGCTCAGAAGGGATGCTGAGTCAGGGTGAGGTGTGGACGAGGAGGCCTTTTACTGTTTCCGGTGTCGGGGTGGCTGACTTTCTGTTCCGCCAGGCATGCCCTGGTGCCCTCGGCTGCCGGCCAGGATGGAAAAGCGCGGAGCCGGGTTTGGAGAGCGTCGGGGATGGAGCGGAGGGGGTGCAGAAGGAGGGCGAGCAGCTTCGCTGCGAGGGCCGAACGACGCTGCTTGCAGCTTTAATTAGGCCCGAGCAGCGAAGCGCTGCGAAGGCCTATTGTATCTGCTCCGTTTATTTTTCTTTTTTTTTCTTTTTTTTTCTTCCGCGTCTTTGGGTGGCCTTTAGGGGGTCTTAGCATATCCAAAAAGTCACCAAATTCTGGCCCATTATAGAAAGTGCGTGAAATTTACGTATTTCACTGTCAACATGAAAGTTGGTATAAAAATGTTTCAACAGCGCCCCCTGGAAAATTAAAAATACCCCTCCGCTTTGACCTTTTTTCATAGTAGAGTGATGAAATTTGGTACACCTGTAGAACTCAACAATACGCACAGAAAAGCCTCTTGCACCCATGGTCAATATCAAACAGGAAGTCGGCCATTTTGGACTAAAGTGGCCATTTTTACCCCGTTTTGGCCATTTCTAGGCTCTATATTTGGTTGAACAGTTTGGTCATTTTTCGCACGATTGTCTCAAAAATAGTGTGCGATCGAACAGAAGCGATGGACGATTAAAATGAGAAAATAAAACTGACTTTTCGTAAATACTGAAGGGGCGGGACCAGGCCTCAAAGTTCGAGCACTCGCCAAAAAAATTCAAATATCTTTAATTTCATAAATAAAAGAATTACATTTAAAGTAATTTTCTATGGACAATCGTCATCGCCCCCCGAAGACAAATGAATGGTTGATTGATGATGTCACATAAGCCCCGCCCCCTCAGGCCTTAAAAGGTCAAGTTTTACTGGGAAATTGTCCAAAATTCGCCCTTTCAACTAATCACCCCATATTTGTATTAGGTAACTGTAGACAAGTTGGGATTGCTTGGCGTCACTTTATGGGAGTTTTCTCCAGAAGGCGGGGCTGTGGCGGCGCGGCGAAGTCAGGCGTACCGACGTGGCCTTACGTTTGCCTCCCATTTCGTCATTTCTAAAGATATCGCCACAAAACCTCTTGTGAGTGATCCTAGTCCAGCCCCCCAAAAAATTTGATGTGAACATCCGGTGGGCGTGGCCTATTTTATGAAATAGCGCCCCCTAGGACCATTAAAACTGTCAGCCCCAAGCCATGCTTTGACTGAGGATTTCGAAATTTGGTACACTAATGTGGTGTCTCAGGACCTACAAAAAAGTCTCTTGGAGCCAAGTGCAAAGTTGCACAGGAAGTCAGCCATTTTGGTCCAAGTACGTGATTTACTGGTTTTCGCACACGTTGTTTGGAGAGTGATGCTCCATCGCCCTTTTCACCAATCGCCTTCAAACATCTGCTATAAACTCTTAAGACATAAAGTAAAAAATTCAACCGTCGGATTTTAAATAAGTATAAAGGTGTGGGCGTGGCTAAGCCTCAAACTTTGACCTGTCGCCACGCCACTCTTTTTTTCACAGCTCCCTATTGGACTCCTTTTACGCAATCACCAGCAATCTCTGGCAAATAAAAGCTGACAAGTTGAGGTCACTTGGTCTACAGTACTGGCAGGTTTTGAAAAAAGGCGGGGCTTTGGGAGCATGGCGAAATTCGCCATCACGCCATGGCAATACGTTTGCCTCTCATTTCTTCAATTATCGTGACATCGCCACAAAATGTCTGGTGAGTGATCCTAGTCTGACCCCCAATAGAATTGGGCAGCTGAGATTTGTGGGCGTGGCCTATATTCTGAAATATCGCCCCCTAGGACCTTTAAAACTGTCAGCCCCAAGACAAGGTTTGACTGAGGATTACGAAAATTGGTACACTCATGTAGGGTCTCTGGACCTACAAAAAAGTCTCTTGGAGCCAAGCGAAATTTCGCACAGGAGGTCGGCCATTTTGGTCCAAGTACTCGATTTAGTGGTTTTCGCACACGTTGTTTGGACATTGATGGCCCGTCGCCCTTTACACAGATCACCTTCAAACTTATGCTATGTACTTTTAAGTCAAAGGGGAAAAAATTCAACCGTCGGATTTTAAATAAGTATAAAGGTGTGGGCGTGGCTAAGCCTCAAACTTTGACCTTTCGCCATGACATTACTTGACTTAATAACTCCCATGTGCATGATCAGATCTAATTCAAACTTTGTCTGTGTGATCACTGACCACATCTCAAGACAACGACAATGTGGACAGCTGACATCACCTAAGCCCCGCCCCCTGACAACAGGAAGTCTATTGTTTTATGGTGAAATGGCCATATTTGTCCCCTCTAATTTAGTGAAAATGACACTCAGGTCATACATTGTCTTCATGATGTTTTAATGACCATTCAGATCTGATAGCTTTCCAGAAAGGGAGGGGCTTTGATGCCATGGTGAATGCTGGCGTGACGCCATGACCTTACATTTGACTGTAACTTCCACAAACGGCCTCCGATTTGCCCGAAACTGAATATGGCAATGAACAATCATGCCCTTTAGCCAATGAGGCACAAACGGTTGGTGAATGTTATATAATGTCACCAAAGCTGACCTCAATGGGACTTTTCTGTAGTTGGTCACAGCGCCACCTAGATAACGTTATCCTTCGATAACTTTAAAAAACATGGTCAGAATAGCATTAAAGTTGGTCACTGTCATCACACCACCAGTGTGGTAAAGATAGAGGATTCCCTAGTGGTGAGACATAAAATGTAATGGTGAGCTCAAAGGGGATGCTGAGTCAGGGTGAGGTGCGGACAAGGTGGCCGTTAGCCGTTTCTGGTGTTGGGGTGGTCGACGTTTGTGTTCTGCGGACGTGCCCTGGTGCCCAGGGCTGCCGGCCAGGCCGGAGCGGCGCGGAGCTGCGAGGGCCGAACGACGCTGCTTGCAGCTTTAATTATTATTATTAGGCCCGAGCAGTGAAGCTGCGAAGGCCTATTGTATCTGCTCCGTTTATTAGGCCCGAGCAGCGAAAGCGCTGCGAAGGCCTCTTGTTTTTGCTCTGATTATTATTATTTTTTGTTATTCCGTGCCCCCTTTGAACGGCTTTTTGGGGACCTTAACATACCCCAAAACTCACAATATTTTGCAAACTTCTCAGGCCTGGTGAAAAATTTGATATTTTAAAGGTCCCAAAAAAATCGCAAAGAAAATGGCTGAACAGCGCCCCCTACAAAGTGAAAAAAAACCCTCTCCATAAAGCTTAGTTTATCGTACAGTTATGAAATTTGGTACACTTGTAGAACTCAACAGTCCGCACAGAAAAGTCTCTTGCAAGCATGGTCAATATCAAACAGGAAGTCGGCCATTTTGGGTTGAAATGGCGATTTTTAGCCGTTTTTGCCGTTTTTAGGGTCCGTTTCTGATTGGATTGCTCGATCATTTTTCGCACGATCGTCTCAAAACTTGTGTAAAATTGCTCAGAAGGAATGGGCGAACAAAATGAGACAAGGATTCTGAGTTTTCGTATATGTTGAAGGGGCGGGGCCAGGCCTCGAAGTTTGACTACTCGCCAAAAAATTTAAAATTGCTATAACTTAATAACTGAAAGGAATAGAATTACCAAACTTTCTGTGGTCATTCGTCATCCAGCCACAAAGTAAATTGAATGGTCGGATGATGACATCACACAAGCCCCGCCCCCTCAGGACCAAAAAGGTCAAGTTTTACTGTGAAAGGTCCCAAATTGCCCCATTTCACTTAATCACCACAAACTTGTAGCTGGTAACTCAAGACAAGTGGAGGTTGCTTGGCGTCACTTTATGGGAGTTTTCGGCAGAAGGCGGGGCTGTGGCGGCGCGGCGAAGTCAGGCGTACCGCCATGGCCTTACGTTTGCCTTCCATTTCGTCATTTCTAAAGATATCGTCACGAAACTTGTTGTGAGTGATCCTAGTCCGGCCCCTCAAAAGATCTGATGTGAACATCCGGTGGGCGTGGCCTATTTTCTGAAATAGGGCCCCCTAGGACCATTAAAACTGTCAGCCCCAAGCCATGCTTTGACTGAGGAGTACGAAATTTGGTACACTAATGTGGTGTCTCAGGACCTACAAAAAAGTCTCTTGGAGCCAAGTGCAAAGTTGCACAGGAAGTCGGCCATTTTGGTCCAAGTACGCAATTTAGTGGTTTTCGCACACGTTGTTTGGAGAGTGATGCTCCGTCGCCATTTTCACCAATCTGCTTCAAACTTCTGCCATCTGCTCTTAAGACATAGAGGAAAAAATTCAACCGTCTGATTTTTCAAAAGTTGAAAGGTGTGGGCGTGGCTAAGCCTCAAACTTTGACCTGTCGCCGCACCACTCTTTTTTTCACAGCTCCCTACTGGACTCCTTTTACCCAATCAGCAGGAGTCTCTGGCAAATAGCAGTAGACAACTTGAGGTCACTTGGTATCCAGTACTGGAAGGTTTCAAAAAAAGGCAGGGCTTTGGGAGCATGGCGAAAATCGCCATCACGCCATGGAAATACGTTTGCCTCTCATTTCTTCATTTATCGTGATATCGTTACGAAACTTCTGGTGAGTGATCCTAGTCTGACCACAAAGAGACATAGACAGCTGAAATATGTGGGCGTGGCCTAATTTCTGAAATAGCGCCCCCTAGGACCATTTAAACTAATAGCCCCAAGCCATGCTTTGACTGAGGATTACGAAATTTGGTACACTAATGTGGTGTCCCAGGACCTACAAAAAAGTCTCTTGGAGCCAATCACAAAATTGCACAGGAAGTCGGCCATTTTGGTCCAAGTACGCGATTTAGTGGTTTTCGCACACGTTGTTTGGAGAGTGATGCTCCGTCGCCCTTTTCACCAATCGCCTTCAAACTTCTGCTGTATACTCTTAAGGCATAGGGGAAAAAATTCAACCGTCGGATTTTTCAAAAGTTGAAAGGTGTGGGCGTGGCTAAGCCTCAAACTTTGACCTGTCGCCGCGCCACTCTTTTTTTCACAGCTCCCTACTGGACTCCTTTTACCCAATCGGCAGGAGTCTCTGGCAAATAGCAGTAGACAACTTGAGGTCACTTGGTATCCAGTACTGGAAGGTTTCAAAAAAAGGCGGGGCTTTGGGAGCATGTCGAAAATCGCCATCAAGCCATGGAAATACGTTTGCCTCTCATTTCTTCATTTATCGTGATATTGTTACGAAACTTCTGGTGAGTGATCCTAGTCTGACCCCAAAGAGACATAGACACCTGAAATATGTGGGCGTGGCCTAATTTCTGAAATAGCGCCCCCTAGGACCATTTAATTTATTAGCCCCAAGCCATGCTTTCACTGAGGATTACGAAATTTGGTACACTAATGTGGTGTCCCAGGACCTACAAAAAAGTCTCTTGGAGCCAAGCACAAAATTGCACAGGAAGTCGGCCATTTTGGTCCAAGTACGCGATTTAGTGGTTTTCGCACACGTTGTTTGGAGAGTGATGCTCCTTCGCCCTTTTTACCAATCGCCTTCAAACTTCTGCTATATACTCTTAAGGCATAGGGGAAAAAAGTCAACCGTCGGATTTTTCAAAAGTTGAAAGGTGTAGGCGTGGCTAAGCCTCAAACTTTGACCTTTCGCCATTACTTGACTTAATAACTCCCATGTGCATGATCAGATCTTTTTCGAACTTTGTCTGTGTGATCATTGACCATATCTGTAAACAATGACAATGTGGACAGCTGACATCATCTAAGCCCCGCCCCCTGACTAAAGGAAGTTATTATTTTATGCTGAAATGCCCATATTTGTCCCCTCTAATTTAGTCAACATGACACCTAGGTCATGCACTGTCTTCATGATGCTGTAATGGCCATTCAAATCTGATAGCTTTCCAGGAAGGGAGGGGCTTTAATGCCATGGCGAATTCTGGCGTAACGCCGTAACCTTACAATTCAATTTAATGGTGAGCTCAGAGGGGATGCTTAGTCAGGGTGAGGTGCGGACTAGGAGGCCATTTGCTGTTTCCGGTGACGGGATGATTGACGTTTCTGTTCTGCCAGACATGCCCTGGTGCCCCGGGCTGCCGGCCAGGCCGGAGCGGCGCGGAGCTGCGAGGGCCGAACGACGCTGCTTGCAGCTTTAATTATTTTTTCTTTTTCTTCCGCGTCTTTGGGTGGCCTTTAGGGGGTCTTAGCATATCCAAAAACTCACCAAATTCTGGCCCAATATAGAAAGTGCGTGAAATTTACGTATTTCACTGGCAACGTGAAATTTGGTAAAAAAATGTTTCGACAGCGCCCCCTGGAAAATTAAAAATACCCCTCCGCTTTGACCTTTTTTCATAGTAGAGTTATGAAATTTGGTACACTTGTAGAACTCAACAATACGCACAGAAAAGCCTCTTGCACCCATGGTCAATATCAAACAGGAAGTCGGCCATTTTGGACTAAAGTGGCCATTTTGACCCCGTTTTGGCCATTTCTAGGGTCTATATTTGGTTGAACAGTTTGGTTATTTTTCGCACGATCATCTCAAATATAGTGTGCGATCGAACAGAAGCGATGGTCGATTAAAATGAGACAATAAAATTGACTTTTCGTAAGTACTGAAGGGGCGGGACCAGGCCTCAAAGTTCGGCACTCGCCAAAAAAATTCAAATTGCTATAATTTCATAAATGAAAGAATCACAGGTAACTTAACTTTCTATGGACAATCGTCATCGCCCCCCGAAGACAAATGAATCGTCGTTTGATGATGTCACATAAGCCCCGCCCCCTCAGTACTTAAAAGTTCAAGTTTTACTGGGAAATTTTCAAAAATTCGCCCTTTCAAATAATCTTCCCAAATTTGTAGCAGGTAACTGAAGACAAGTTGGGGTTGCTTGGCGTCACTTTATGGGAGTTTTCTGCAGAAGGCGGGGCTGTGGCGGCGCGGCGAAGTCAGGCGTACTGACGTGGCCTTACGTTTACCTCCCATTTCGTCAATTCTAAAGATATCGCCACGAAACTTCTTGTGAGTGATCCTAGTCCGGCCCCCCAAAAAATTTGATGTGAACATCGGGTGGGCGTGGCCTATTTTCTGAAATAGCGCCCCCTAGGACCATAACAACTGTCAGCCCCAAGCCATGCTTTGACTGAGGATTACGAAATTTGGTACACCAATGTGGTATCTCAGGACCTACAAAAAAGTCTCTTGGAGCCAAGTGCAAAGTTGCACAGGAAGTCGGCCATTTTGGTCCAAGTACTCGATTTAGTGGTTTTTGCACACGTTGTTTGGAGAGTGTTGCACCATCGCCCTTTTCACCAATCACCTTCTAACTTCTGCTATACACTCTTAAGACATAGATGAAAAAATTCAACCGTCGGATTTTAAATAAGTATAAAGGTGTGGGCGTGGCTAAGCCTCAAACTTTGACCTGTTGCCACGCCACTCTTTTTTTCACAGCTCCCTATTGGAGTCCTTTTAACCAATCACCAGCTATCACTGGCAAATAGCAGCAGACAAGTTCAGGTCACTTGATCTATAGTACTGGCAGGTTTCGAATAAAGGCGGGGCTTTGGGAGCATGGCAAATTTCGCCATCACGCCATGGAAATACGTTTGTCTCTCATTTCTTCAGTCATTGTGACATCACCACACAATTTCTGATGAGTGATCTTACTCTGACCCCTAATAGAAATGGACAGCTGAAGTTTGTGGGCGTGGCCTATTTTCTGAAATAGCGCCCCTTAGGACCATTAAAACTGTCAGCCCCAAGCCTTGCTTTGACTGAGGATCACGAAATTTGGCACACTAATGTGGTGTCTCAGGACCTACAAAAAAGTCTCTTGGAGCCAAGTGCAATATCGCACAGGAGGTCGGCCATTTTGGTCCAAGTACGCAATTTAGTGGTTTTCGCACACATTATTAGGAGAATGATGTCTCGTCGTCCTTCCCACTGATCACCTTCAAACTCCTGCTATATACTCTTAAGACATAGAGGAAAAACATCAACCGTCGGATTTTACATAAGTATAAAGGTGTGGGCGTGGCTAAGCCTCAAACTTTGACCAGTCGCCATTACGTTACTTGACTTAAATACTCCCATGTGCATGATCAGATCAATTTCAAACTTTGTCTGTGTGATCACTGACCACATCTGAAGACAGTGACAATGTGGACAGCTGACATCACCTAAGCCCCGCCCCCTGACTACAGGAAGTCTACTGTTTTATGGTGAAATGCCCATATTTGTCCCCTCTAATTTAGTCAAGATGACACTAAGGTCATGCACTGTCTTCATGATAATGTAATGACCATTCAGATCTGATAGCTTTTCAGAAAGGGAGGGGCTTTGATGCCATGGCAATTTCTGGCGTGACGCTGTGACCTTACGTTTGACTGTACCTTCCACAAACAGCCTCCGATTTGCCCGAGACTGAACATCACATCACCAGTGTGGTAAAGATAGAGTATCTCCTAGTGGTGAGACATGTAATGGTGGGCTCAGATGGGATGCTGAGTCAGGGTGAGGTGTGGACGAGGAGACCGTTCACGGTTTCTGGTGTCGGGGTGGTTGACTTTCTGTTCCGCCAGACTTGCCCTGGTGCCCCCGGCTGCCTGCCAGGATGGAGAAGCGCAGAGCTGGGTTTGGAGAGCGTCGGGGATGGAGCAGAGGGGGTGCGGACAGAGGGCGAGCAGCTTCGCTGCGAGGGCCGAACGACGCTGCTTGCAGCTTTAATTAGGCCCGAGCAGTGAAGCTGCGAAGGCCTATTGTATCTGCTCCGTTTCTTCTTTAGGGTTCCAAGCCCAAAGGGCAGGGAACCCTATTGTTTTTCTACGGATTTTTCATTATTATTTATTATTCTTCTCCGCTACGTTTGTATGGGGGCAGGAGCCAGAAATTGCCAGGAAAAATCTGACATGGCAGTCTGATACAAAATCCTGACCGCTACTCAGATTCGAAAATTTGGACCCCGCGTCACCTAGGTGGCGCTATTGCGGAGGTCAACACGTTTCAGCTACTAGCTCCCAAACCGTAGGTCCTACAGTCAAAAACTTTATATGTACATGATCCTTGGATGATTCCCCATCTTTTTTGTATTGGCCACGCCCATTTCCGCCTAACTAGATTTTTTGCTAGATCGCAAAAAATGCAAAGCTTAGTTTTAATCACCTATTCGTCATTTTTCGTCGAATCAACTTCAAACTTCGTACATATGATCTATGGACTAAGATAAGTTGTTGTGATGCAGAAAAACGCAGAAATATTGAAAATTGGGCTAATGACACCATGTCAAAATCAGTGCGCTAGCTAGCACATGTGCTAATTGATGATATCTTCACCATATCTCAAGATAAAGTGATGAGACTCTAGACCCTTATGAAGTATGAGCGGTAAGCCCTACCTTCCCCATTTTGTTTGGATTCACCAAAAGGGGGCGCTAAAGAGTCAAAAAGTTAGTTTGAGCTAAACGGCTTGATGGATTTCCACAGAACTTGGCACATATGTTAATCATTGGACCCTTAAGCTATATTTTGAAAATGATTAAAAAGTGGGCGTGGCTTATAGGCTTTAAAATTTTTTGCCCTTTAACTGATGAAAAATACATATTCTATACAGAAAGTTACAAATTATATCAGTCATAGTGACATCTACAATCACAGAAAAAAGTTTGAAGTTTGTCCAATAGTTGGCGCTGTTGTACCCCAAAAATGTTTTTGGCATTTTTCTCCTCAATATTTTAGTAAACAAGCAAATGGTCTCATCCAGTATGTTCATTGACTCAGTCAAATTAAGATGAGTATTTTAAAAAATGTTTTAAACTTATGCTAATTAGTAGAAATTTGCATAGTAAGTCAAACGTACTTTCGTTAACTCCTCCCGGCCGTCAAACCCAATCACATCACAACTTTGCCTGACAAGAGAGGAGGAGCGGCTGACCAAACGATCTGAAGGGATTTTGGATAATTTTCTTACTTTTTTAAATATGAATTTTTTAAATATTTTTTGGGGAATGAAAAAGTTTTTTTAGCATAACTTCAAAATATTTGGACATTTTTCAAAGCTGTTCATAACAGTCAAACCTAAGGTCAATTCAAGTGTATGTCTTGATTTTCACCTTGATTAAACAATAGGGGGCGCTATAAATAGCAATACATTATACTGCTGACCTGGTTAAATGGATCTGCACGAAACTTAGTGGTTGTCATCATTGTAGAGTCTTAAGACTACATTATCAATATGGTAATGATTGATCAATGTGGGCGTGGTTTATGATCATTTAAAATTTCAAATTTGAAAAATTTCCTAAAAATCATTATTTTCATGTAAGAAGCTACGTTTTCCAGATTATGTTAACTGGATAGCCATGAGCTTAGATATTGAAAACCGCAGCTCCACGAAGATGTTTGCGCTTTAAATTTACAAAAATACATTTTTAGGCTAGCAATTGTAGCGCAAATTCTGTTTTCACAATCTTCTTGACATTTGCCATAAAGTTCACTCTTAGGTGGTTTATGAAACAAAAAAAAAATGTCGTCTTGATTTGAGCTCCCCCTTGTGTTTAATTATAGGACATATTTTTGTCTACAGCAACTAACGCAAATATTATTTTATTGTAGGTACAATTTTACATTTATGACCCCAACAAAAATATAAAAAGAATTCTCACATCACAGAGGCAATCTCGGAATATTTTGAGATTTTTGTACGAAAACATTGATTTTTAATGATTTTTTAACTTTTTGCCAGTTTTTCTGTATAGTTGGACAACAACGTAATTAATTTTTGTTAGAAAGTTTTTTAGGTATACAGTAAATATAAACCAATTACAACATTCAACATGTACCTATGGTGATCTGAGATTTTTCTATAAATTTTAGAAAGTAGCACTATTTTTTTATGAATATTTTAATTTTGACTGTGACCCTTACAGTTATATTTACTGATTTTTCTTCAAAAAAGCTTTGAGTCTACTGATTTAAAAACAACATCATATTATTCCACATGTCAACACTGCCATGTGAGAATATTTTGGTAATTTTATGATGAGTTATGTATTTTTCATGATTTTTTGAAACATTTGGTCAGTAAGTCACAAAATGAAACTCATTGTTTTTGTTGAAAATCAATTAAATCTAAAGACATTATCAAGTATTTATGTTGTTTGTAATATTCTGTTGATGTATAGATTATTGTTTGATAATCTCACTCATTAAATCTTCACGTTCTTTAATAAGGAAACAGTGGAATTCCATTGTAATCACGATTGAGAAGTCAGCCATGCCTCTGAAAGATGTGTATAGGATTTGCAGGTTTAATGACGTATCCTGAGTGTTACTTTCATTGCGCCGGTTGAAGTGAGCTGACGGGACGCCGGCGGGAGAACGTGTTTTTGGGGCGGGACCGCGTGAGGACTGGCGAAGGTGAGGGCGGGGCCGGGTGGGCGACTGGCGCTGGGGGCTTGGAACCCGTTGATAACTGCTTGCAGTTCTAGTCTTATTATTATTCTTTTTTCTTCCGCGTCTTTGGGTGGCCTTTAGGGGGTCTTAGCATATCCAAAAAGTCACCAAATTCTGGCTCAATATAGAAAGTGCGTGAAATTTACGTATTTCACTGGCGATGTGAAAGTTCATAAAAAAGTGGCTCGACAGTGCCCCCTAGAAAGTGAAAAATACCCCTCTCCATAAAGCTTAGTTTATCGTACAGTTATGAAATTTCTTATACTGATAATACTCAACAGTCCGCACAGAAAAGCCTCTTGCAACCATGGTCAATATAAAACAGGAAGTCGGCCATTTTGGGTTGAAATGAGGATTTTTAGCCGTTTTGGCCAATTCTAGGGTCTATATTTGGTTGAACAGTTTGGTCATTTTTCGCACCATCGTCTCAAAAATAGTGCGAGATCGAACAGAAGCGATGGACGATTCAAATGAGACAATAAAATTGACTTTTCGTGAATACTGAAGGGGCGGGGCCAGGCCTCAAAGTTCGAGCACTCGCCAAAAAAATTCAAATTGCTATAATTTCACAAATGAAAGAATTACAGTTAAAACAATTTCTAAGGACAATTGCCATCGCCCCCCGAAGACAAATGAATGGTCGATAGATGATGTCACACAAGCCCCGCCCCCTCAGGACTTAAAAGGTCAAGTTTTACTGGGAAATTTTCCAAAATTCGCCCTTTCAAATAATCACCCCAAATTTGTAGCAGGTAACTGAAGACAAGTTGGGGTTGCTTGGCGTCACTTTATGTGAGTTTTCTGCAGAAGGCGGGGCTGTGGCGGCGCGGCGAAGTCAGGCGTACCGCTTAGGCCTTACGTTTGCCTCCCATTTCGTCATTTCTAAAGATATCGCCACAAAACTTCTTGGGAGTGATCCTAGTCCTGCCCCCCAAAAAATGTGATGTGAAAATCCTGTGGGCGTGGCCTATTTTCTGAAATAGCGCCCTCTAGGACCATTAAAACTGTCAGCCCCAAGCCAGGCTTTGACTGAGGATTACGAAATTTGGTACACTAATGTGGTGTCTCAGGACCTACAAAAAAGTCTCTTGGAGCCAAGCACCAAGTCGCACAGGAAGTCGGACATTTTGGTCCAAGTACTCGATTTAGTGGTTTTCGCACACGTTGTTTGGAGAGTGTTGCACCATCGCTCTTTTCACCAATCACCTTCAAACATCTGCTATACAATCTTAAGACATAGATGAAAAAATTCAACCGTCGGATTTTAAATAAGTATAAAGGTGTGGGCGTGGCTAAGCCTCAAACTTTGACCTGTCGCCACGCCACTCTTTTTTTCACAGCTCCCTATTGGACTCCTTTTAACCAATCACCAGCAATCACTGGCAAATAGCAGCAGACAAGTTGAGGTCACTTGGTTTATAGTACTGACAGGTTTCGAATAAAGGCGGGGCTTTGGGAGCATGGCGAAATTCACCATCACGCCATGGAAATACGTTTGTCTCTCATTTCTTCAATCATTGTTACATCACCACACAATTTCTGATGAGTGATCTTACTCTGACCCCTAATAGAATTGGACAGCTGAAGTTTGTGGGCGTGGCCTATTTTCTGAAATAGCGCCCCCTAGGACCATTAAAACTATCAGCCCCAAGCCATGCTTTGACTGAGGATCACGAAATTTGGCACACTAATGTAGTGTCTCAGGACCTACAAAAAAGTCTCTTGGAGCCAAGTCCAATGTCGCACAGGAGGTCGGCCATTTTGGTCCAAGTACTCGATTTAGTGGTTTTCCCACACGTTATTAGGAGAATGATGTCTCGTCGTCCTTTCCACCGATCACCTTCAAACTCCTGCTATATACTCTTAAGACATAGAGGAAAAAATTCAACCGTCGGATTTTAAATAAGTATAAAGGTGTGGGCGTGGCTAAGCCTCAAACTTTGACCAGTCGCCATTACGTTACTTGACTTAATAACTCCCATGTGCATGATCAGATCAATTTCAAACTTTGTCTGTGTGATCACTGACCACATCTGAAGACAGTGACAATGTGGACAGCTGACATCACCTAAGCCCCGCCCCCTGACTACAGGAAGTCTACTGTTTTATGGTGAAATGCCCATATTTGTCCCCTCTAATTTAGTCAACATGACACTAAGGTCATGCACTGTCTTCATGATGTTGTAATGACCATTCAGATCTGATAGCTTTTCAGAAAGGTAGGGACTTTGATGCCATGGCGATTTCTGGCGTGAAGCTGTGACCTTACGTTTGACTGTAACTTCCACAAACAGCCTCCGATTTGCCCCTAGACTGAACATCACATCACCAGTGTGGTAAAGATAGAGTATCTCCTAGTGGTGAGACGTGTAATGGTGGGCTCAGAGGGGATGCTGAGTCAGGGTGAGGTGTGGACGAGGAGGCCATTCACGGTTTCTGGTGTCGGGGTGGTTGACTGTCTGTTCTGCCAGACGTGCCCTGGTGCTCCCGGCTGCCGGCCAGGATGGAGAAGCGCAGAGCTGGGTTTGGAGAGCGTCGGGGATGGAGCGGAGGGGGTGCGGAAGGAGGGCGAGCTGCTTCGCTGCGAGGGCCGAACGACGCTGCTTGCAGCTTTAATTATTTATTATTATTATTTTTTTTTTCTTCCGCGTCTTTGGGTGGCCTTTAGGGGGTCTTAGCATATCCAAAAAGTCACCAAATTCTGGCCCAATATAGAAAGTGCGTGAAATTTACGTATTTCACTGGCGATGTGAAAGTTCATAAAAAAGTGGCTGAACAGCGCCCTCTAGAAAGTGAAAAATACCCCTCTCCATAAAGCTTAGTTTATCGTACAGTTATGAAATTTGGTTTACTTGTAGTACTCAACAGTCCGCACAGAAAAGTCTCTTGCAACCATGGTCAATATCAAACAGGAAGTCGGCCATTTTGGGTTGAAATGGAGATTTTTAGCCGTTTTGGCCATTTCTAGGGTCTACATTTGGTCTAACAGTTTGGTCATTTTTCGCACGATTGTCTCAAAAATAGTGTACTATCGAACAGAAGCGATGGACGATTCAAATGAGAAGATAAAATTGACTTTTCGTAAATACTGAAGGGGCGGGGCCAGACCTCAAAGTTCGAGCACTCGCCAAAAAAATTCAAATTGCTATAATTTCATAAATGAAAGAATTAGAGTTAAAGTAACTTTCTATGGATAATTGTCATCGCCCCCCGAAGACAAATGAATGGTCGATTGATGATGTCACACAAGCCCCGCCCCCTCAGGACTTAAAAGGTCAAGTTTTACTGGGAAATTTTCCAAAATTCGCCCTTTCGAATAATCAGCCCAAATTTGTAGCAGTTAACTGAAGAGAAGGTGGCGTTGCTTGGCGTCACTTTATGGGTGTTTTCTGCAGAAGGCGGGGCAGTGCCGGCGCGGCGAAGTCAGGCGTACCGCTTAGGCCTTACGTTTGCCTCCCATTTCGTCATTTCTAGAGATATCGCCACGACACTTCTTGGGAGTCATCCTAGTCCGGCCCCAAAAAGAATCGGATGTGAACATCCGGTGGGCGTGGCCTATTTTCTGAAATAGCGCCCCCTAGGACCATTAAAACTGTCAGCCCCAAGCCATGCTTTTACTGAGGAGTACAAAATTTGGTACACTATTGTGGTGTCTCAGGACCTACAAAAAAGTCTCTTGGAGCCAAGTGCAAAGTCGCACAGGAAGTCGGCCATTTTGGTCCAAGTACTCGATTTAGTGGTTTTCGCACACGTTGTTTGGAGAGTGTTACACCATTGCCCTTTTCACCAATCACCTTCAAACTTCTGCTATAGACTCTTAAGACAAAGGAGAAAAAATTCAACCGTCGGATTTTAAATAAGTATAAAGGTGTGGGCGTGGCTAAGCCTCAAACTTTGACCTGTCGCCACGCCACTCTTTTTTTCACAGCTCCCTATTGAACTCCTTTTAACCAATCACCACCAATCACTGGCACATAGCAGCAGACAAGTTGAGGTCACTTGGTCTATAGTACTGGCAGGTTTCGAATAAAGGCGGGGCTTTGGGAGCATGGCGAAATTCGCCATCACTCCATGGAAATACGTTTGTCTCTCATTTCTTCAATCATTGTGACATCGCCACACAATTTCTGATGAGTGATCCTACTCTGACCCCTAATAGAATTGGACAGCTGAAGTTTGTGGGCGTGGCCTATTTTCTGAAATAGCGCCCCCTAGGACCATTAAAACTGTCAGCCCCAAGCCATGCTTTGACTGAGGATCACGAAATTTGGCACACTAATGTAGTGTCTCAGGACCTACAAAAAAGTCTCTTGGAGCCAAGCGCAATGTCGCACAGGAGGTCGGCCATTTTGGTCCAAGTACTCGATTTAGTGGTTTTCGCACACGTTATTAGGAGAATGATGTCTCGTCGTCCTTTCCACCGATCACCTTCAAACTCCTGCTATATACTCTTAAGACATAGAGGAAAAAATTCAACCATCGGATTTTAAATAAGTATAAAGGTGTGGGCGTGGCTAAGCCTCAAACTTTGACCAGTCGCCATTACGTTACTTGACTTAATAACTCCCATGTGCATGATCAGATCAATTTCAAACTTTGTCTGTGTGATCACTGACCACATCTGAAGACAGTGACAATGTGGACAGCTGGCATCACCTAAGCCCCGCCCCCTGATAACAGGAAGTCTACTGTTTTATGGTGAAATGCCCATATTTGTCCCCTCTAATTTAGTCAACATGACACTAAGGTCATGCACTGTCTTCATGATGTTGTAATGACCATTCAGATCTGATAGCTTTTCAGAAAGGGAGGCTGCTTTGATGCCATGGCGATTTCTGGCGTGACGCTGTGACCTTACGTTTGACTGTAACTTCCACAAACAGCCTCCGATTTGCCCGAGACTGAACATCACATCACCAGTGTGGTAAAGATAGAGTATCTCCTAGTGGTGAGACGTGTAATGCTGGGCTCAGAGGGGATGCTGAGTCAGGGTGAGGTGTGGACGAGGAGGCCGTTCACGGTTTCTGGTGTCGGGGTGGTTGACTTTCTTTTCTGCCAGACGTGCCCTGGTTCCCCCGGCTGCCGGCCAGGACGGAGCGGCGCGGAGCCGGGTTTGGAGAGCGTCGGGGATGGAGCAGAGGGGGTGCGGCAGGAGGTCGAGCAGCTTCACTGCGAGGGCCGAACGACGCTGCTTGCAGCTTTAATTAGGCCCGAGCAGTGAAGCTGCGAAGGCCTATTGTATCTGCTCCGTTTCTTATTATTATTACGCTTTCTTTCTTTTTTCTTCCGCGTCTTTGAATGGCCTTTAGGGGGTCTTAGCATATCCAAAAAGTCACCAAATTCTGGCTCAATATAGAAAGTGCGTGAAATTTACGTATTTCACTGGCGATGTGAAAGTTCGTAAAAAAGTGGCTGAACAGCGCCCCCTAGAAAGTGAAAAATACCCCTCTCCATAAAGCTTAGTTTATCGTACAGTGATGAAATTTGGTATACTTGTAGTACTCAACAGTCCGCACAGAAAAGTCTCTTGCAACCCTGGTCAATATCAAACAGGAAGTCAGCCATTTTGGGTTGAAATGGCGATTTTTAATCATTTTGGCCATTTCTAGGGTCTACATTTGGTTGAACAGTTTGGTCATTTGTCGCACGATCGTCTCAAAAATAGTGTGCGATCGAACAGAAGCGATGGACGATTCAAATGAGACAATAAAATTGACTTTTCGTAAATACTGGAGGGGCGGGGCCAGGCCTCAAAGTTCGAGCACTCGCCAAGAAAATTCAAATTGCTATAATTTCATAAATGAAAGAATTACAGTTAAAGTAACAATCTATGGACAATCGACATCGCCCCCTGAAGAAAAATGAATGGTTGATTGATGATGTCACATAAGCCCCGCCCCCTCAGGACTTAAAAGGTCAAGTTTTACTGGGAAATTTTTCAAAATTCGCCCTTTCAAATAATCACCCCAAATTTGTAGCAAGTAACTGAAGACAAGTTGGGTTTGCTTGGCGTCACTTTATGGGAGTTTTCTGCAGAAGGCGGGGCTGTGGCGGCGCGGCGAAGTCAGGCGTACCGACGTGGCCATACGTTTGCCTCCCATTTCATCATTTCTAGAGATATCGCCACGAAACTTCTTGGGGGTGATCCTAGTCCGGCCCCCCCAAAAATGTGATGTGAACATCCGGTGGGCGTGGCCTATTTTCTGAAATAGCGCCCCCTAGGACCATTAAAACTGTCAGCCCCAAGCCATGCTTTGACTGAGGAGTACGAAATTTGGTGCACTAATGTGGTGTCTCAGGACCTACAAAAAAGTCTCTTGGAGCCAAGTGCAAAGTCGCACAGGAAGTCGGCCATTTTGGTCCAAGTACTCCATTTAGTGGTTTTCGCACACGTTGTTTGGAGAAGTATTCTCCATCACCCTTTTCAACAATCACCTTCAAACATCTGCTATACACTCTTAAGACATAGATGAAAAAATTCAACCGTCGGATTTTAAATAAGTATAAAGGTGTGGGCGTGGCTAAGCCTCAAACTTTGACCTGTCGCCACGCCACTCTTTTTTTCACAGCTCCCTATTGGACTCCTTTTAAACAATCACCAGCAATCACTGGCAAATAGCAGCAGACAAGTTGAGGTCACTTGGTCTATAGTACTGGAAGGTTTCGAATAAAGGCGGGGCTTTGGGAGCATGGCGAAATTCGCCATCACGCCATGGAGATACATTTGTCTCTCATTTCTTCAATCATTGTGACATCGCCTCACAATTTCTGATGAGTGATCTTACTCTGACCCCTAATAGAATTGGACAGCTGAAGTTTGTGGGCGTGGCCTATTTTCTGAAATAGCTCCCCCTAGGACCATTAAAACTATGAGCCCCAAGCAATGCTTTGACTGAGGATCACAAAGTTTGGCACACTAATGTAGTGTCTCAGGACCTACAAAAAAGTCTCTTGGAGCCAAGCACAATGTCGCACAGGAGGTCGGCCATTTTGGTCCAAGTACTCGATTTAGTGGTTTTCGCACACGTTATTAGGAGAATGATGTCTCGTCGTCCTTTCCACCGATCACCTTCAAACTCCTGCTATATACTCTTAAGACATAGAGGAAAAAATTCAACCGTCGGATTTTAAATAAGTATAAATGTGTGGGCGTGGCTAAGCCTCCAACTTTGACCAGTCGCCATTACGTTACTTGACTTAATAACTCCCATGTGCATGATCAGATCAATTTCAAACATTGTCTGTGTGATCACTGACCACATCTGAAGACAGTGACTATGTGGACAGCTGACATCACCTAAGCCCCGCCCCCTGACTACAGGAAGTCTACTGTTTTATGGTGAAATGCCCATATTTGTCCCCTCTAAATTAGTGAACATGACACTAAGGTCATGCACTGTCTTCATGATGTTGTAATGACCATTCAGATCTGATAGCTTTTCAGAAAGGGAGGGGCTTTGATGCCATGGCGATTTCTGGCGTGACGCTGTGACCTTACGTTTGACTGTAACTTCCACAAACAGCCTCCGATTTGCCCGAGACTGAACATCACATCACCAGTGTGGTAAAGATAGAGTATCTCCTAGTGGTGAGACGTGTAATGCTGGGCTCAGATGGCATGCTGAGTCAGGGTGAGGTGTGGACGAGGAGGCCGTTCAAGGTTTCTGGTGTCGGGGTGGTTGACTTTCTGTTCTGCCAGACGTGCCCTGGTGCCCACGGCTGCCGGCCAGGACGGAGCGGCGCGGAGCTGGGTTTGGAAAGTGTCGGGGATGGAGCGGAGGGGGTGCGGAAGGAGGGCGAGCAGCTTCGCTGCGAGGGCCGAACGACGCTGCTTGCAGCTTTAATTTTCTTTCTTTCTTTCTTTCTTTTTCTTCCGCGTCTTTGGACGGCCTTTAGGGGGTCTTAGCATATCCAAAAAGTCACCAAATTCTGGCCCAATATAGAAAGTGCGTGAAATTTACGTATTTCACTGGCAATGTGAAAGTTGGTATAAAAGTGTTTCAACAGCGCCCCCTGGAAAATTAAAAATACCCCTCCGCATTGACCTTTTTTCATAGTAGAGTGATAAAATTTGGTACACCTGTAGAATTCAACAATACGCACAGAAAAGCCTCTTGCACCCATGGTCAATATCAAACAGGAAGTCGGCCATTTTGGACTAAAGTGGCCATTTTTACCCCATTTTGGCCATTTCTAGGCTCTATATTTGGTTGAACAGTTTGATCATTTTTCGCACGATTGTCTCAAAAATAATGTGCGATCGAACAGAAGCGATGGACAAATCAAATGAGAAAATAAAACTGACTTTTCGTAAATACTGAAGGGGCGGGGCCAGGCCTCAAAGTTCGAGCACTCGCCAAAAAAATTCAAATTGCTATAATTTCATAAATGAAAGAATTACAGTTAAAGTAATTTGCTATGGACAATCGTCATCGCCCCCCGAAGACAAATGAGGTTGATTGATGATGTCACATAAGCCCCGCCCCCTCAGGCCTTAAAAGGTCAAGTTTTACTGGGAAATTGTCCAAAATTCGCCCTTTGTACTAATCACCCCATATTTCTAGCAGGAAACTGAAGACAAGTTGGGGTTGCTTGGCGTCACTTTATGGGAGTTTTCTCCAGAAGGCGGGGCTGTGGCGGCGCGGCGAAGTCAGGCGTACCGACGTGGCCTTACGTTTGCCTACCATTTCGTCATTTCTAAAGATATCGCCACAAAACCTCTTGGGAGTTATCCTAGTCCAGCCCCCCAAAAAATTTGATGTGAACATCCGGTGGGCGTGGCCTATTTTCTGAAATAGCGCCCCCTAGGACCATTAAAACTGTCAGCCCCAAGCCATGCTTTGACTGAGGATTTTGAAATTTGGTACACTAATGTGGTGTCTCAGGACCTACAAAAAAGTCTCTTGGAGCCAAGTGCAAAGTCGTACAGGAAGTCGGCCATTTTGGTCCAAGTACTCGATTTAGTGGTTTTCGCACACGTTGTTTGGAGAATGATGCTCCATTGCCCTTTTCACCAATCGCCTTCAAACTTCTGCTATAGACTCTTAAGACATAAAGGAAAAAATTCAACCGTCGGATTTTAAATAAGTATAAAGGTGTGGGCGTGGCTAAGCCTCAAACTTTGACCTGTCACCACGCCACTCTTTTTTTCACAGCTACCTATTGGACTCCTTTTACCCAATCGCCAGCAATCTCTGGCGAATAGCAGCTGACAAGTTGAGGTCACTTAGTCTCCAGTACTGGCAGGTTTTGAAAAAAGGCGGGGCTTTGGGAGCATGGCAGAATTCACCATCACGCCATGGCAATACGTTTGCCTCTCATTTCTTCAATTATCGTGCCATCGCCACAAAATGTCTGGTGAGTGATCCTAGTCTGACCCCCAATAGATTTGGACAGCTGTAGTTTGTGGGCGTGGCCTATTTTCTGAAATGGCGCCCTCTAGGACCATTAAAACTGTCAGCCCCTAGCCATGCTTTGACTGAGGAGTACGAAATCTGGTACACTAATGTGGTGTCTCCGGTCCTACAAAAAAGTCTCTTGGAGCCAAGTGCAAAGTCGCACAGGAAGTCGGCCATTTTGGTCCAAGTAGTCGATTTAGTGGTTTTCGCACACGTTGTTTGGAGAGTGTTACACCATTGCCCTTTTCACCAATCACCTTCAAACTTCTGCTATAGACTCTTAAGACAAAGGGGAAAAAATTCAACCTACGGATTTTAAATAAGTATAAAGGTGTGGGCGTGGCTAAGCCTCAAACTTTGACCTGTCGCCACGCCACTCTTTTTTTCACAGCTCCCTATTGGACTCCTTTTAACCAATCACCAGCAATCACTGGAAAATAGCAGCAGACAAGTTGAGGTCACTTGGTCTATAGTACTGGCAGGTTTCGAATAAAGGCGGGGCTTTGGGAGCATGGCGAAATTCGCCATCACGCCATGGAAATACGTTTGTCTCTCATTTCTTCAATCATTGTGACATCGCCACACAATTTCTGATGAGTGATCCTACTCTGACCCCTAATAGAATTGGACAGCTGAAGTTTGTGGGCGTGGCCTATTTTCTGAAATAGCGCCCCCTAGGACCATTAAAACTGTCAGCCCCAAGCCGTGCTTTGACTGAGGATCACGAAATTTGGCACACTAATGTAGTGTCTCAGGACCTACAAAAAAGTCTCTTGGAGCCAAGCGCAATGTCGCACAGGAGGTCGGCCATTTTGGTCCAAGTACTCGATTTAGTGGTTTTCGCACACGTTATTAGGAGAATGATGTCTCGTCGCCCTTTCCACCGATCACCTTCAAACTCTTGCTATATACTCTTAAGACCTTAAGACATAGAGGAAAAAATTCAACCGTCGGATTTTAAATAAGTATAAAGGTGTGGGCGTGGCTAAGCCTCAAACTTTGACCAGTCGCCATTACGTTACTTGACTTAATAACTCCCATGTGCATGATCAGATCAATTTCAAACTTTGTCTGTGTGATCACTGACCACATCTGAAGACAGTGACAATGTGGAAAGCTGACATCACCTAAGCCCCGCCCCCTGACTACAGGAAGTCTACTGTTTTATGGTGAAATGCCCATATTTGTCCCCTCTAATTTAGTCAACATGACACTAAGGTCATGCACTGTCTTCATGATGTTGTAATGACCATTCAGATCTGATAGCTTTTCAGAAAGGGAGGGGCTTTGATGCCATGGCGATTTCTGGCGTGAAGCTGTGACCTTACGTTTGACTGAAACTTCCACAAACAGCCTCCGATTTGCCCGAGACTGAACATCACATCACCAGTGTGGTAAAGATAGAGTATCTCCTAGTGGTGAGACGTGTAATGGTGGGCTCAGAGGGGATGCTGAGTCAGGGTGAGGTGTGGACGAGGAGGCCATTCACGGTTTCTGGTGTCGGGGTGGTTGACTGTCTGTTCTGCCAGACGTGCCCTGGTGCTCCCGGCTGCCGGCCAGGATGGAGAAGCGCAGAGCTGGGTTTGGAGAGCGTCGGGGATGGAGCGGAGGGGGTGCGGAAGGAGGGCGAGCTGCTTCGCTGCGAGGGCCGAACGACGCTGCTTGCAGCTTTAATTGTTTTTTTTTCTTTATTTATTATTCCGGTGCCCCTTTGAATGGCTTTTTGGGGACCTTATTATACCCCAAAACTCACAATATTTTGCAAACATGTAAGGCCTGGTGAAAAATTTGATATTTCAAAGGTCCCAAAAAAATCGCACAGAAAATGACTGAACAGCGCCCCCTAGAAAGTGAAAAAAAACCCTCTCCATAAAGCTTAGTTTATCGTACAGTTATGAAATTTGGTACACTTGTAGTACTTAACAGTCCGCACAGAAAAGTCTCTTGCAAGCATGGTCGATAGCAAACAGGAAGTCGGCCATTTTGGGTTGAAATGGCGATTTTTGGCCGTTTTTGCCGTTTTTAGGGTCCGTTTCTGATTGGATTGCTCGATCATTTTTCGCACGATCATCTCAAAAATGGTGTAAAATTGCTCAGAAGGGATGGGCAAACAAAATGAGACAAGGATTCTGAGTTTTCGTATATGCTGATGGGGCGGGGCCAGGCCTCGAAGTTTGACTACTCGCCAACAAAATTTTAACTGCTATAACTTCATAACTGAATGGAATAGAGTTACCAAACGTTCTGTGGTCATTCGTCATCAACCCACAAAGAAAATTGAATGGTCGGATGATTACATCACACAAGCCCCGCCCCCTCAGGACCAAAAAGGTCAAGTTTTACTGTGAAAGGTCCCAAATGGCCCCATTTCACTCAATCACCACAAATTTGTAGCTGATAACTCAAGACAAGTGGGGGTTGCTTGGCGTCACTTTATGGGAGTTTTCGGCAGAGGGCGGGGCTGTGGCGGCGCGGCAAAGTCAGGCGTACCGCCGTGGCCTTACGTTTGCCTCCCATTTCGTCATTTCTAAAGATATCGTCACAAAACTTCTTGTGAGTGATCCTAGTCCGGCCCCCCAAAAGATCTGATGTGAACATCCGGTGGGCGTGGCCTATTGTCTGAAATAGCACCCCCTAGGAACATTAAAACTGTCAGCCCCAAGCCATGCTTTGACTGAGGATTACGAAATTTGGTACACTAATGTGGTGTCTCAGGACCTACAAAAAAGTCTCTTGGACCCAAGTGCAAAGTCGCACAGGAAGTCGGCCATTTTGGTCCAAGTGCGCAATTTAGTGGTTTTCACACACGTTGTTTGGAGAGTGATGCTCCGTCGCCCTTTTCACCAATCGCCTTCAAACTTCTGCTATATACTCTTAAGACATAGAGGAAAAAATTCAACCGTCGGATTTTAAATAAGTTTAAAGGTGTGGGCGTGGCTAAGCCTCAAACTTTGACCTTTCACCAGGCCACTCTTTTTTTCACAGCTCCCTATTGGACTCCTTTTACCCAATCACCAGGAATCTCTGGTTAATAGCAGCAGACAAGTTGAGGTGACTTGGTCTCCAGTACTGGAAGGTTTTGAAAAAAGGCGGGGCTTTGGGAGCATGGCGAAATTCGCCATCACGCCATGGAAATACGTTTGCCTCTCATTTCTTCATTTATCGTGATATCACCTCGAAATTTGTTGTGAGTGATCCTAGTCTGACCCCCAATAGACATGGTCAGCTTAAATTTGTGGGCATGGCCTATTTTCTGAATTAGCGCCCCCTAGGACCATTTAAACTGTCAGCCCCAAGCCATGCTTTGACTGAGGTTTACGAAATTTGGTACACATATGTGGTGTCTCAGGACCTACAAAAAAGTCTCTTGGAGCCAAGTGCAAAGTCGCACAGGAAGTCGGCCATTTTGGTCCAAGTACTCGATTTAGTGGTTTTCGCACGCGTTGTTTGGAGAGTGATGCTCCGTCGCCCTTTTCACCAATCGCCTTGTAACTTCTGCTAGATACTCTTAAGATATAGTGGAAAAAATTCAACCGTCGGATTTTAAATAAGTTTAAAAGTGTGGGCGTGGCTAAGCCTCAAACTTTGACCTTTCGCCATTACATTACTTAATAACTCCCATGTGCACGATCAGATCTATATCAAACTTTGTCTGTGTGATCACTGACCACATCTGAAGACAATGACAATGTGGACAGCTGACATCCCCTAAGTCCCGCCCCCTACTACAGGAAGTCTATTGTTTTATGGTGAAATGCCCATGTTTGTCATGATCTGAAAGCTTTCCAGCGCCCATAGATAAGTTTAACCTACAATAACTTCAAAAAACGTGGTCAGAAAAGCATTACAGTTGGTCTGTGTCATCACACCTCCAGAGTCGTAAAGGTAGAGTATGCCCTAGTTGTGGGATGTGTAATATAATGGTGGGATAAGAGGTGATGCTGAGTCAGGTTGAGGTGCGGATGAGGTGATCGTTTGCGGTGTCTGGTGTCGGGGTGGCCGACGTTTCTGTTCCGCAGATGTGCCCTGGTGCCCCGGGCTGCCGGCTAGGCCGGAGCGGCGCGGAGCTGCGAGGGCCGAACGACGCTGCTTGCAGCTTTAATTAGGCCCGAGCAGTGAAGCTGCGAAGGCCTATTGTATCTGCTCCGTTTATTAGGCCCGAGCAGCGAAAGCGCTGCGAAGGCCTCTTGTTTTTGCTCTGTTTATTATTTTTTATTATTCCGTGTCCGCTTTGAACGGCTTTTTGGGGACCTTAACATACCCCAAAACTCACAATATTTTGCACACTTGTCAGGCCTGGTGAAAAATTTGATATTTTAAAGGTCCCAAAAAAATCGCAAAGAAAATGGCTGAACAGCGCCCCCTAGAAAGTGAAAAAACCCCTCTCCATAAAGCTTAGTTTATTGTACAGTTATGAAATTTGGTACACTTGTAGTACTCAACAGTCCGCACAGAAAAGTATCTTGCAAGCATGGTCAATATCAAACAGGAAGTCGGCCATTTTGGGTTGAAATGGCGATTTTTTGGCGTTTTGGCCGTTTTTAGGGTCCGTTTCTGATTGGATTGCTTGATCATTTTTCGCACGATCGTCTCAAAAATGGTGTACAATTGCTCAGAAGGGATGGGCGAACAAAATGAGACAATAAAATTGACTTTTTGTAAATACTGAAGGGGCGGGGCCAGGCCTCGAAGTTTGACTACTCGCCATAAAAATTTAAACTGCTATAACTTCATAACTGAATTGAATAGTTACCAAACTTTCTGTGGTCATTCGTCATCCACCCACAAAGTAGATTGAATGGTCGGATGATGACATCACACAAGCCCCGCCCCCTCAGGACCAAGAAGATCAAGTTTTACTGTGAGAGGTCCCAAATTGCCCCATTTCACTTAATCGCCACGCATTTGTAGCTGGTAACTCAAGAAAAGAGGGGGTTGCTTGGCATCACTTTATGGGAGTTTTCGGCAGAAGGCGGGGCTGTGGCGGCGCGGCGAAGTCAGGCGTACCGCCGTGGCCTTACGTTTGCCTCCCATTTCGTCATTTCTAAAGAAATCGTCACGAAACTTCTTGTGAGTGATCCTAGTCCGGCCCCCCAAAAGACCTGATGTGAACATCCGGTGGGTGTGGCCTATTTTCTGAAATAGCGCCCCCTAGGACCATTAAAACTGTCAGCCCCAAGCCAGGCTTTGACTGAGGATTACGAAATTTGGTACACTAATGTGGTGTCTCAGGACCTACAAAAAAGTCTCTTGGAGCCAAGTGCAAAGTCGCACAGGAAGTCGGCCATTTTGGTCCAAGTACGTGATTTAGTGGTTTTCGCACACGTTGTTTGGAGAGTGATGCTCTGTCGTCCTTTTCACCAATCGCCTTCAAACTTCTGCTATATACTCTTAAGACATAGAGGAAAAAATTCAACCGTCGGATTTTAAATAAGTATAAAGGTGTGGGCGTGGCTAAGCCTCAAACTTTGACCTTTCGCCAGGCCACTCTTTTTTTCACAGCTCCCTATTGGACTCCTTTTACCCAATCACCAGGAATCTCTGGTAAATAGCAGCAGACAAGATGAGGTCACTTGGTCTCCAGTACTGGAAGGTTTTGAAAAAAGGCGGGGCTTTGGGAGCATGGCGAAATTCGCCATCACGCCATGGAAATACGTTTGCCTCTCATTTCTGCATTTATCGTGATATCACCTCGAAATTCGTTGTGAGTGATCCTAGTCTAACCCCCAATAGAAATGGTCAGCTTAAGTTTGTGGGCGTGGCCTATTTTCTGAATTAGCGCCCCCTAGGACCATTAAAACTTTCAGCCCCAAGCCATGCTTTGACTGAGGATTACGAAATTTGGTACACTAATGTGGTGTCTCAGGACCTACAAAAAAGTCTCTTGGAGCCAAGTGCAAAGTCGCACAGGAAGTCGGCCATTTTGGTCTAAGTACGTGATTTAGTGGTTTTCGCACACGTTGTTTGGAGAGTGATGCTCTGTCGTCCTTTTCACCAATCTCCTTCAAACTTCTGCTATATACTCTTAAGACGTAGAGGGAAAAATTCAACCGTCGGATTTTTCAAAAGTTAAAAGGTGTGGGCGTGGCTAAGCCTCAAACTTTGACCTTTCGCCATTACATTACTTGACTTAATAACTCCCCTGTGCATGATCATATCTATATCAAACTTTGTGTGATCACTGACCACATCTCAAGACAATGACGATGTGGACAGCTGACATCACCTAAGCCCCGCCCCCTGACTACAGGAAGTCTATTGTTTTATGGTTGACTGCCCATATTCGTCCCCTCTAATTTAGTCAATATGACAGTAAGGTCATGCACTGTCTTCATGATGCTGTAATGACCATTCAGATCTTATAGCTTTCCAGATAGGGAGGGGCTTTGATGCCATGGCGAATTCTGGCGTGACGCCGTGACCTTACGTTTGACTGTAACTTCCACAAACAGCCTCCAATCTGCCCGAGATTGAACATGGCAATGAACAATCATGTCCTTTAGCCAACGAGGCACAAACGGTTGGTGAACGTTATATAATATCACCACAGCGCCACCTACATACCTTCAAATCTGTAATAACTCCTACAGACGAGGTCCTAACTGCACCAAACTTGCTCTGTGTCATCACACAAAGGCACCCAACACAATCCTGTGGTAATTGGTTCATAATGCTTTAGCTCCGCCCCCTGACAGATATTCGGCCCTGAATAACACATGCATGATGCAATTCACACCAAACTGCACACAAATGAATGTTATCAACCTACAAACTTCTTCATGGAATAATTCCTAAATTTGGGACAGCGCCCCCTAGATACAATAAAACCTTTGTAACCTACAAAAAAGCTCCAAATTATATCAAACATGGTGGGAGTCATCACTCAACTGCAATCAACACATATATGTGCTCAGTCATTCAAATCATTTTTAACTCCGCCCACTTACAGCGTTTTGTCTCTAGATGACACATGCAACGTTTGATTGATGCCAAATCAACACAAAACCATCTTTGATGAGCAAAGATAACCTCAATGGTATTTTTATGCAATTGGTCACAGCGCCCCCTAGAAAAGACTAAAAGTTAATAGCTTCCTAATACAAGGTCAGAATGGCATTAAACTTGGCTTGTCATCACGTGACTGCACCAGACACATTGATGTGGTTGTTGGTTCAAATCCCTTTAGCTCCACTTCCTTTCAGCTCTGTGGTTCTAGATAACACAAACAACGTCTTATTGATGCCAAATTAACAGAAAACCATCTTTGTCAACCAAAGATGACCTAAATGGGAAATGAAAGAAATCGGTTACAGCGGCCAAACCTAACTTCATACTTCAATACCTTCAAAGATAAAGGCCAGAATTGCATTAAACTTGGTTTGTGTTATCACTTCACTGTAACAGTTATAGGTCATTGTTGATTCAAAGACCTTTAGATCTTCCACCTTTTAGGCCTTTAGCTCTACATACCACACGCAACATCTGATTTACGCCAAACTAACACAATACCATCATTGCCTACCTTAGACAACATCAATACTTCAATGTGGTGCTGCGATGGGATGAGCAAGCATGCGAGCGAGACATAGTTGAGGCAGCAACAGACCGAGCAGTATTTAAGGCAGCTGCAACAAAATCCCTAAGTCATAGCTACTGCCAATTACTATTCCAGCTCACCTGCTCATATTCAATGGTGGCAGAGGACAAATTGTTGTTCCCCAGATAAAGGGACAAGACACATATTGCAGGATGCAGCCAAAAAGCAGCAAACTAAACTTTATTTCTAATATTTGTGAGGGAATGAGGGAGTCACATAAGAGGAAAATTCAGCCCCTTCCACTGTGCCATCTTCTCTACACAACAAATTATTACAGACTATCAACATTAAACTCAGAGTCCCAAATGTCAACCATTCTCCCATTCTCCCTAGCAATCATACATGACTTAATGTGTCAATATGCATTCTCTGGTGGACATTCAGTCTTTAACGAGAGACAGCCAGTTAATATTATTATGATTGCATGTAAGAAATTATTAATAAATACTTGACAGCTATATTGTAAATACAGACACAAAATACATACACAAGCACACACCAATATAGTTTCCTTTTGGGTTTGGCCCAGAACCTCTTTTAGATAAGCTGCCACTGTTCGTACTTTCTCCATCATGTTCAAGTTCAAGCATTATACATTACACTATTATTTTATGTAATTTATAGTCGTAACAATTAAAACACTAACAGGTTTTACCTAAAATATATATGACTAATAGGCTATTGGGAATTTTAAGTATAATGACGTATTTAAATAATATAAGGTTTGTCTTCTTGTAAAATCATACTTGATTAAGTAGTCTGCACTATCAGCAGGGCAACACAGGGAGTCGAACCCCGTCCCAACAAGTGGGAGTACCTGTACTATTGCCTTTGCTTTTTTGTGTGCAATATGACCAGGTAAAGCAAACCCTGCATTAAGAACAGCATCACAGTAAGCCGCTGAAGCTTTGACCACTACACTTTATTAGTTGTGAAAAAAATTGAAAGACCGATTGTCCAATTTCAATTCAAATTGCATTCAAATATATTTATGTCCATTACGTTCTATTATCTAAGATGTTATGCTATGCAATGCTGTCTTATTGCAAGTAACGAAACCATAAACAAATTTTTTTTTTTTTTTTTTTTTTTTTTTTACATTTCAGAACATATGGTACATGTTTGTATAATGCATATGAATACAATATACAACAACTATATATACACACACACACACAGTAAAAAGCACATATTATTTAAAAATCCCTACAGCCATTTAACACCACACATGATGTCCAGGTTACCTATAATATCACTAATATATACAAATATATTTACAAATCCAGAAAGTTTTCATGAAGACCCCCCTGAGGCATTTTCACTTGAGACAGATCCTGGAGTGGACAAACAAGCAGGAAAGATTTCCCTTCATCCCCCAGAGGGAAAAGCACTTGTGGAAATGGTGGAGTACCTTATATCACACAAGGCCCTGCCAGCAAATCTCCCAAAAGACTTGACATTGTTAAGGTCATCTGCAGATATGCCTAGGAAGTTGGTCCCTGGTGAGATCTATTGCCATAAGTGTCCAGGAAAAGTTCCTCTGTCAGATCCGATAGCCATATCGAACAAAGCCAAGATTGTCACAGTCACCGAAGTTGTGGAGGGTAGGTTGCCGTACCCGATAGCATTGCTATTTGCTGTTTTTATGTTTAATGCATGATAAATATGAATACTCTGTAATTGTTGAAACATTGACAGTACCTTGATTGCGCCTTTTCCTTGTTTTGAAGGTGTAAAAACATATTGTAAAAAATGTGCTGAATGTGGCACATTTTACCGTTACCAGGAGTGGGCAGAGGGGCTACATAACTTCAATGATCGTATCATTTTGACACATCATTTCTGTCTCTTTCTGAGGAACTCCATACAGGTAAAAAAAATGCACACACAAAAAAGCCCTAACCAAAAAGAGCTTGAACTTTTGTTGTTTTCTGAAAGGTACAATCAAGGTTTGTAGTCATCTCAAAGACGATGAAGAAAATAGCAAAGGGTCTGATTACACTCCAAGTGATGTTTCTGTTTCTTCTTTTTTATATTAATTTTGTATATAGCATATTGGGTTGTAGATTTAGTTTTAAACTGAATTTTAAACAATTTTAGCTAAAGGCTGGAATGTGATCTGAATGCATCTGAATACTTTGTCAACCCACTTTATCTGACAGGTTTATATTCATATCCATTTCTAGAACCATACAGCTGTGGCGAGAGTTGTGAAGGCTTTGCAGAGTACAAACAATCAAAAGTATCCAGATCCTGATTCGATTCTTCATGGGTACCTTCATTTTGAAGCGCTGTCATCCCACAAATATGAATTTTCTTGTGTAAACTGTGGACATCACCCCCCCGTTGTGATTATAGATTTGCACAAGAAAGGAGTGTTCAGTATGCCAAGTATGTACTTCATTATTTTCATTTTTATTGTAATCCCACAACCCATTAAAATGTCCAATCAATGTTTGTTTGTGTTTTACATTTTCAGTGTGTGACCTCCAACAACCACCACCTGAATTTGATGGCCAAGTGGATGTTGATGACTTCTGGCATTCTGTGAGCCAAGAAATTCTTTGTCGAGGCTTTGTGAAGAGTAGGTGACGATTTCAATTTTCAATTATAAAAAATGAATGATAAGGCCAAGCTTATGTGGGAGACAGGATTTGTAGCGATCCCAACAGTTAAGGGGAAGAAAAAGTAGCATAGGTGGAAGTGGAACTAGCGGGACCCCAGCCACATGCATTGTAAAACTTTAGTCTCTGTTAAATTTTGTTATTGTCACTGACACGTTTTTGTATAGTGCCTTCGTCAGACAATCATGCTCCCATGATGCTCTGTGGCTTGCCGTTATGTTCATGCTGGAAGCAGATGACAGTCATAGAGCACCCAAAAGGCCTCTTTTTCTGAGTTGTAATCGAACAAATTCCTCCATATCTTAATTGCATTTAGTTGTGTCCAATGCTATGGCAAATACCAGTGTTGAGCTGTCTGGGGCTGGTCTCACTTTTAAAGTGGGATGTAATGATTAGTCAACACCATTGCATTGGGCTCCAGGATTTGAATGAAATAAAAATATGTAAGGAGTTTCATTTTAGAAACAGTAAAATGTGAGGTTAACAGTGTTGTTGAAAAGTTATCATTTTACTGGTGCACTGTGCCAGATGTCCACAAATGCATACTTTAATATTTCTTGCATTAGTAAAGCGAAGGAGGCTGTGTGTTATTTTCTTGGTTGTTCCTTCTCTAGGTAATGCTGCAAATCCATGTGTCATATCACCATCCTACCACAAATGGGCACCTTGGATAGGACCACACACCAGGGCAAACAACTTGTTATTAAACACAGAATATCAGAAGGGTCAATGCAGCAAGCGGGCAAACTCTGCAGACCAGGCCGAGATGGATATATCTGAGGACAGATTGATTAATGAAATTATCAACTTGAAGGTGAGATTAGCGGTGATGCCTGGGCTAACAGACCACAACAAAAACACCTGAAAACAACCCATACTTTTAATCTAATTTATGTTAGCATCTTTGCATTCAAGTTTCTGTGCCTGTTCAAATATTTGCCCATGTTGTCACAGGTTGATGCAGTGCGAAAGCTGGCCAAACAATGTGGCCTTGAGTCCACGGGTTCCAAAATGGATCTTGTCATCAGGTTGAAAGAGCAGATGAAAAGTCGCAGTGCTTTTGACAAGGTCTTTTCCAAAGTGTGGGGTGCATCTGGTAAGCAAATCAATCAATCAATCAATCAATCAAAGCTTTATTTATAAAGCACCTTCCGCAACCCTGTCAGGAAGCCCAAAGTGCTGAACATGGTACTAAATATATTGAATAAAACAACAATAAAAGAAATTCAAACTACAAAATACAAATTACAAAATACAAATTACAAAATACAAATTACAAAATACAAAATGTAAATTACAAGATAGATGAAACATTCGGATAAAGTGGATTGAGTGGATGGATTGAGTGTACCAATGAAAACTGTGGAATGAATTCAACATAAAAGAGGGCCAAAATCAAACGTGTTCTGGAAACGCTAAGCGGAGGAGGTGAGTTTTTAGGTGATTCTTAAAGACTGGCAGAGAGGGGGACAGCCTGACTGAGGGTGGCAACTGGTTCCAGAGTAGCGGTGCTAGGACTGAGAAAGCCCGGTCCCCACGGGTACGACACCTAGAACGAGGGACAGCGAGCAGACCTTGGTCAGAGGAGCGCAGAGCACGTGATGGGGAATGTTTGTTCAGGAGAGTGGCCAGATAGGGAGGACCACCACCCTGGAAGAAATGATAAACAAAGACGAGGATTTTGAATTGTGAGCGATAGCAAATCGGAAGCCAGTGCAGGGAGGCCAGAACCGGACTGATGTGGTCCCGTTTCCTGGTCCCAGTCAGGAACCTGGCGGCGCTGTTCTGCACAACCTGTAGGCGACACAGAGTTGACTGACACAACCCTGCATAGAGAGAGTTGCAGTAGTCAAGCCGAGAAATTACAAAGGCATGCAGTACCCGCTCCAGGTGGGCTCTCGACAGCATATGCTTGATTTTTGCAAGGCATCTCAGGTGAAAGAAACTGGACCGGATCACAGAATTGATGTGAGCATCAAATTTAAATCCTACATCAAGTTTCACCCCCAAACTGGTAACAACTGGTTTTGCGTATGGTGAAAGTGGGCCAAGATCAGCATAACGATCCACATTCCTGCTGTTGGGGTGAAACACAATGAGCTCTGTCTTTCCCTCATTCAGATGTAGATAGTTGGCCATTAGCCAAGACTTTACCTCGTTAACACAGGACACAAAGGACTGGATAGAGTGACCTTTCTCCTGACACAATGGAGAGTAAATCTGGCAATCGTCAGCATAGAGATGGAATGATAGGCCATGTTTACGAAAGATTGACCCCAGAGGTAGCAGATAAATGGCAAACAAAAGAGGACCAAGGATCGACCCCTGCGGGACCCCCCAGCGGAGCCCCTCCCAAGAAGAAAAAACATCACCCAGTTTAACACAGAATGTCCTGTTGTGGAGATACGATCTAAACCAGTCCAGAGCTGACCCTTTGATCCCAACCCATCGTTCCAAGCAATCGAGTAGAATCACGTGGTCAACTGTGTCGAAGGCTGCTGTCAGGTCTAAAAACATAAGCAGCACAGATGTTCCTTGATATAGTGATAGATAGATGTCATTTAGGACCCTCAGTAGAGCTGACTCTGTGCTATGGCCAGACCTGAACCCTGATTGGAAAACCTCAAACAGATCAGAGTCAGCTAAATGTGAGACCAGCTGCTGATAAACAACTTTCTCAAGCAGTTTAGATGTAAAAGGCAGGGTAGAGATAGGCCTGTAATTTTCTATCACAGAGGCATCAGCACCAGGTTTCTTCAGGGTCGGCCGAATAACTGCTGCTTTCAAAGCAGCTGGGACCAGGGGATACCTGGGATAAGGTAAGCTTATCCAGACACAAAGAAACTTTAAGTGTGTGTGTGTATACACACACATATATATATATATATATATATATATATATATATATATATATATATATATATATATATATATATATATATATATATACACACATAAACACATATTTATATATATGTGTGTGTGTGTGTGTGTGTGTGTATATACATATATACTCTATATATACTCTAACGTCCCTTTCTTTGTTTCTTGTTAAGGTGGCTGGGCAGTTATAATGTGCCCCTGTGGAATCGTGAATTCTATCAAGTTCAATGTGAGGGCAGAAAGTCCGAGGGACTATTGTGATATGTTGCTATCATTTCCTAATGTAGTCATCTATGATTTTGCAAGAGGTTTGGCCACGCACACAAACCTGCGTGAACCTTTAAAAATCCCCTTTATGCCAAACGAAGGCAGACATGCTGATGCCACGCCAGAACACCTTCAGTCTGCCCAGAAAGGTGATCTGAAAGTAAACCTGCCATGGTTGAAGGTTCAAAAGGAGCGTGCAGACAGCAATGCACACCACTCTACAGGTTCAGCTGAACACTATGCTCTGTATGACACTTTCCACGAGGCCAACACCAGAGAAGTAAAAGACTGCTTGAGGAAAATTTCACTGGTACCCGAACTGCACGGTTCGGTGAATTCTCAAGTAGCAGAGCAGTTGTTCTCCAAAATGAGGAAGAATAACTACTTTCTAAATATGATGTCTCCGGGGAGCCATATCTTTCTCATGCGCGCTATCATTCATCATCACAATACCATGTTGAATGAGAACACCCTGGGCGACATTCATAAAATATCATCAGCAGATATCACACTGGATTCATCTGGGAAGGCTGTAATGGGTTCGTAATTTAAAATCAACTGTTAAGAATATGTAATGTATTGTATGCACAGCTATATTTATGGTTAAATTATATTTTCTAGAAAGTACACTTGTTCTGAGCGGAACTCCACTTCCAGCAGATCCCAAAGGTAGTTTGCCGTCCTTTTTTTTTCAAGTCATCTATATAAATGGTTTGTTAGACAAACATGTCTCATGAGCAGGACATGATGATGTTCTTTTTTTAAATACAGTGGGATTGGATCCCGTGAACATTAATCAGTGTTCGAGGAAATGTGAGGCCATAACAGCCATTTCATCTCTAAAGCCCTGCAGAACCTCATGGACTATAAAGGGTCATCATCCACTACAGGAGCAGCTGGTAAACAGATATTTCTGCATACTGTCATCATTGTTAATTCTTAGATTAATAGTTGTTCTTTTTTTAATTTTTTTTAATACTCGTTACCCTAGATCAATTATGTCCTGGATGTGACAAGACCTGGAAGTGAGCTCATCATCAAAGACGGACCAACTTGCCTTTCCAGAAGTGACATCTTGACCCTTGGACTTCAAAGAGACATGGATGCAATGGTGCTTAACAAATGTACAATTTACGGCTGAAGTGTGTTTTCATATAAATAATCATTAAAAATTAATTGATGCTGCTTCTATTCTACATCAACAGATAGGGAATGCATGTCTCAGGATAGTCCGGGAGATGGCAAAGATGCAGGTTGGTTTGAAATTAAGAATAAGTGGCTGGAGGACAAGGAAATTACTAGACTTGCATGCATTACATAGATGTGTGTGTCAGGAGAAAGGTCACTCTATTCAGTACTTTGTCTCTTGTGTTAATGAGGTGAAGTCTTGGCTAATGGCCAACTATCTACATCTGAATGAGGAAAGACAGAGCTCATTGTGTTTCACCCCAACAGCAGGAATGTGGATCGTTATGTTGATCTTGGCCCACTTTCACCAAAACCAGTTGTTACCAGTTTGGGGGTGAAACTTGATGCTGGACTTAAATTTGATGCTCACACATATATATATATAGGTGACATACTCAGCACTTACAAAATCTTTGTATGCGTTCTATCTACAGGGACGGGATGTTTTTGTCGCTGACCTGCATGTGACACGAACATGGCTACCTCCCACCAACTGCGATCCCCTGCTCCATTTCCCAGTAAATAAAAAATATAAATTGTGATTTTTGTGTAATGTTTTTGCTGGCTCTAAACACTGTATGCATGATAATTTAATGCCAGGATACTCTAATACTTAGCTACATAAAATGTCCCTTCGCCTTGCATTGCCAACAAATCACTACCCAGTATCATGTAAATGCTTGTAATCTTTATTATTTATTTATTTTTTTTACAGAAAGATGCTGACCAGAAAGATGCCATCATCATCCCACTGTGGATTCCAGGGCATTTTCTGCTGAGCGTAAGAACATTATACCATTTACACAACAATTTTGTGAGTGGCATACAATATCAACATAACATGTTAGGACATATGTTGTAGATGATGTCTGTGTTTTAACCTTAAAGTCATTTGTGAGTTTCCTGTGGTTTTTGGCTAATTGTACATCTGTTCTATTTTCTGTAGGTAATGAGGCCACTCCAGAAAGAAATTTAATTTCTGGATTCCCATTATTTCAGAAGAGCAGATGGTTTCTCCAGTCAGGCCTACAGGAATCTGTTGAGGTTGTCAGTGTTGTGTGTCCTAGTGGTCACGTTATCCTGACCTGCCAATGTTTACAAAAATTTCCCAAAATAAGTTCAATCAGGGGGCAATGTGATAATAAATGTACCCCGCTCTGCACATTTGTTATAGGGTCAGATGAGATTTGCTTCAAATAGCTGAAAGTGAAGAAAATAGACAAATATGAAATGCAATGAAAAGGGGAGGAAGACAGAAAGACAACATCCTTTTTGAACTTTAGGAAATTATGAATATTTACCAATTTGCATGGTCCCGTTCTTGGACATGTTCCCCGTTCTGTGGATTACAGATATTAGGCATGTTTCCATTAGCAGAACTCCAGGGTAGTTCCTGGGATGGGGAACTTGACCAGGAGATAGGATGTCCCAGTCCTCTCAGCTGTTGTATCTCCATTCAAATTCAGCCCTTTCAGAACTTCCACAGACAACAGCATATCACGACTGCTTTGGCAGTGACTGACGTCAATGATCAGCCCAAAAAAAGCACCCTATATGACATTAATAATAATAAAAGCATTTATTTTATAGAAGTATGTTCTAATTTAATCCATTCGGAGGACAAGAGCAGCTCTGAATTTTGAGACACAAGCCCCTTTAATTAAGTCTGTGGTGGATTTTTACCGTTTTGTCCAACAGCTGTGGGGGGATTACACAGAGTCTTCCAGTGTTGGGAATTAGACTTTTAATGCGATCGGTGCCTTTTTTTCATTCTGCATCACCAGCTACTCTTCTAATTATACTGATGCCAGTTGTTTTTGACGTCTGCTGATGTCATTTCCTTCTGAGTTACAACCAGTCAGCTACTCCAGAGCAGGTACTCAGAAGGTTCCTGAAAACGGCCGTTTGACATGTCGGGAGGTTCCTGTAAATCTATCCTCAAGTTCTTGTAGTGGAAACACGCCTATTGATACGGTTCACATGCCATCAATTTCTTATATTTTTTATCTCTTACAAAATCATAGCAGCATACAGCTTTTTAAGTTTTACATTGTTGTTGTTTTTTGTTTTTTGTTTGGGTTACTCAGAGATGTTACACAGCAGACAGCTGTGGGAACCTGGGTGGAGAAAACTGCTCTGGATTTGGAGGTATTGCCTGCAATATCAAAATTAAACTGAAATGTAATTATCGGTTATTTGTTTAATTTAACTGTCATACAGGGTGTTCCTAAGCAGACACATGGCAATGATTGTGGTGTCTTCATGATAATGGTGAGTGACGGTAATGCCGTATACAATAACGTGACACACGATTTTTGTATTCTTTTGTTGGATATCTTATTTATAATTGCATCTTTAAGCCAATAAATTTTTCTATATGACGTTAATTGAGTTCCAGGTACAGAAGCTGGAGCCACTGATTGGATAACATGTAGTATTTTGCATGGCTTCAATTGAAGAACTATGTTAGGTTCATGTAAAGCTACATTACACAATTGAATTACTTTAAATCAACACAGTAACAAAACAAAACCACAACAAAAACAGCATTACATAAAGTTAATAAATGGATTGTGGACAGTGCTAATTCTATCCATGCAGTTTATCATGTCTTCTCTAATATACAGTTTATTGTAATGATCTGCACTACATATTTTAGTGTAAATGTGTGCCCACTCTGTCACTGAGCAGTCTCATATTTATTGTTTGAAAATGTGTCATCACTACAGTATGCCTGGTACTTTGCTATGGAAGCATCCTTTGACTTCAGTGTGGTAAGTTTACAAAGAAAAATGTAAAAATTCTATCACTACTTTTCAAATATTGTTAATATACTATGACTAATGTGTCCTCATAGTGTACCTGTGGTCTTTATTAGGATGACATGTGTCTCCTGCGAAGATGGTGGTGCATTGTCCTATTAGAAAACCTTGGCCTGGAAGGGTACGCTGCAGGGCTTCCTGAACGATGACTTTTTTATGGTCACACTTGTCTCAGTTCTGGCTCATGAAAATATGTGTTTATTACAGGTATGGAAGGAAGTTTGCCCATTTTACAGAAGAGGGACAGGCAACCCTTTCTACCAATGTACCACCGGTATTCAGGATAAAAAGAAAAAGAGAACATGAAAGCAGCACCATGGTCAGTGAAGACCTTACTCCTGCCTGTTTGAAAATAGGTCATCACTTTCAGGGATGGAATGATTCTGAGACGGCAGTAGTCCCACAATTATCAGTTGCTGTATTTAGCTTTTCCAATTTTTTGTGGTTTATTTGTTGATTTTAAATAGCCGAAAGTTTGATATGTTGTCAACTTTCAATGGTGGTGGTATAATAAGTGCAAATGTCAATCCTCTTTGGATAACTGTAAAACAAACTGATACAATTATTTGCTTTCCTCTGAATCCACAGGACACCGACCATGTGTATTTTAACACACCCTACAGCTTTCCACCCAGAGAGCAGGTGACTATGAGTGAAGATTATTGCATGACAACAAAATAAAATTAATTGTAACTGCTGTGCATGAAGTCATGTTTTTGTGTCGTGATTAAGAACAATGACGGCATGGACCAACACAACGTGGTCAGCATTCTGAAAATTTTTTTGTATCACATGAAAATATTTTTTGCCTTTACTGTTGTCACTCTATAACTCATGGTTAATATCTTGTTACCTGCAACATGACAGACTAATGTCTACATGAAAGATGTCCTTTTGTTCACCTCATTACTCAGGCAACCATCCATGCACTTTCAGCTGTCCATGAATGTTGACCAGACAAAGCCACAGAAATGTACAGCAGTGTGACTGGATGTATTCTACAAACACAAGAACAGTGCTAATGTCTATATGTATTGTTTTCACATTGTTTATGACAGCCTCTAGGTGTAAATGTCATTTTTACTAATTGCTATTTATCTCTGTCTCATTAGTGAGAGGCAGCTGCTGTCCTATGCCATGGAACTGCTCATATACACGGAGAAATTCAGAAAAGCTCTGGACTCATCTCATTGTGTGGACTTTTTTTATTTTTCGAAGGTTTTTGTCAGGGCAATAAAAGCTGTTGTTGGGTGTTTCATTTGCCTGAACTTTTTTTCTAAAGCCAAACTTTTCTGCTTTTGTGTTTACAGCATATTCTTTCCAGATTAGTGTATGGTCAATATCAGTTTACTAGTCTTGTGAATTGTATACTTAATGCAAAATATTTTAGTAATTTCTAAATCAATACATTTTGTGTCAAAGGGCCAGCCATCATTCCTGTTAACAGAATATATGCAATGCATATATACACATGTAAATATGCCCATAAATTACACATCAGCAGCTTTTCACTGTAAAGAAGCAATAAAAAACCATAAATAGTAACATAGATATTAACTACTCACTCGTATGAACTTAGACCCACTGTTAGTGCCTGTAATAACAAATGGTTGAAAGTTAAATGTTGCTGTAGGAGGCGTGCTCCCAAAAGTGGAGGCCAGTGGGCTTAAGGGGTTAATTAAAACTATTTCCACTAATTACTTTATCTGGTTTTTAATTTTATTGCATTTGAATAAACACTTACACATACATTACTCACCTGCTAACTTCAGTAAGCATAGGTATGTTGTGCCTACCGGCAACTGATTATTGTACGGCTACTGATTATTTGTTGGTGGTATCTGTGTTTTATAATCTCACTGGGGATGGCCATAAAGTGTGTATGCAAGAAACAAAAATAATCTCACTGGGGATGGCCAAAAAAATCCATACATTCATATTTAAACCTGGAATTCTGTCTGTTTAATTACGTTAATACTATTTATTTATTGTCTTTCAATTGTGTTGTTCGCCGTTGTTGAGCTCGGGAGTAGCTCAACAGGGGGGCGGGGGCGTGTTTTGTGTGTGTGTGTGTGTGTGTGGGGGGGGGGGGGGGGGTGTTTTGGCCGGGGGCGTGCTTTTCCTGGGCGTGGTTTTCCTGGGCAATGTCCGCAGCTAGGTATAGTTTAGCTCCGGGAAGATGCGTAGTTCGGCACCTCCACATCCAATCAGAGAGCTTTCACCTTGTTGTCTAGCTCACCATTGGCTCCTCCTGATGCTGCGTTCAGGCGCACAGGTAAAGTGTGAATTTACACGGAACATACATTTAAATTGTCCAAAAGTCATTAGATACACCAGTTTAAAAATAATACATCGTGCCAACAGTTGCTAGAAGTTGTAACTAGCGAGTCCATATTGCCAAATCATCCCAGATTACACATACTTTCAAATTACAGTCACGTTCCGGTATTTCCGGTCCCACAGGAAGTACATGCATGTTAATCCTTTCAGCTTGACATGATTCAACATACCTTCAAAATAAAACCACATTCAGGCATTTCCAGTCAAACAGGAAGTTTGTTCATGTTCATCTTTTGGATTGACTATGATAAACAGACCTTAAAAATAAAACCACGTTCCGATATTTCCGGTCCAACAGGAAATACGTTCATGTTCATCCTTTCAGCTTGACCATGTACATTCGCTTTTCCTCCTCTTTTCTCTTGTTGTTTAGTCCATAATTTAGTAGTTTTTGTTAACTTTGTCTTGTTCATAAGTTTCCCTTCACCTAAGTAAGATTTTTTAAAAACCTTTATAAATGTTATGACTTGTCTAGGAGTATTCTTTTATTTAGAAACTTTAATAATAGACTAGTTTATTTAGTTAACATATTTTTTTCAATTTATGTTGTTGTTGTTCTAATTGACATTCATTTTATTCTGGCATTATGTTCCCTCACAACTGGAAACAGAGGGTCTCTCCTAAAATTCATATTCACTATCCACGTTGCCTTCCTATAACAGGAACCTGACCCTACAGCCCCTAGATTTCTTCCCAACCTTAAATAGCAAACTGACGTCACAAAACCCCACCACTGAGTACTACAATAGTTGCTTGGCTAGGCTACATCCTACTTCAATTCACCTAATCTGCTCTCCAGACATATCTTTATGGCCCTTCCTTTATCCTGTCCACACCAGACATTTCAGCTGCACAGCTACAGTCACTTAACCTCCCTACCATCATCAAAATTCACTCTTGAGTCCTCTATAAAATAGGTTAATATTTATTTAAACATTAATTTGGGCACAGTTAAGCTCAGCTCCCCTTTTCTTATGTGATGAGGAGGAGAGGATGAGGCCTTCAAGTGGAAAAGCTAATAATGCCACACTGCCCTTTTCAAACCACAACAGCCATACTCTCTCCTGATCCTGGAAAAGCAGTAGCTAGCATGTTTTAGTTTTAACTGTGCTTCAACACACCTTATTTCAATCAGCAAGTGACTTACAGGCTTTTGAAAAACCTGATGACCTTCTGCTCAATGATTCAACAACATAATTAGCTGTGTTGGAGTACAGAAACATGGATTATAACTTTGGAAGATAACCACAGGAGGGTGGACTTTTCCATGACTGAGCTTGATTGCAGATTTGCAGCTTGACATGTCCTGTTTGTCCCCTGTGACTGGTCTCTGTTGAAAAAAGCATAACATCTAAACTAATCACAGTTTTTAAAATGTAACATACAAAAGAAATAAGCTTGTATAGTGCTATGGAGAATACTATGAATTAATTTCTAATGTCAACTGAGTTTATACAACCTTGCTGATTCTGTCACGATACGATGGTGTGGACCCAAAATGCAGTACCCAGGATGACACGGAGGCAGGGAGGAAGATTTTAAGTAAAAAGTCTTTATTTGTGGGTGAGCCAAAAACCAAGGTTAATCCAAACTGGAAGTCAAAAAGCCAAAAATCCAAAATTCAAAAAGGCAGATATTATCTGGGGATCAAGAAACTCTGGTTTAAACACAAAGGGTCGAAACTGACAGAATCAAACAAACATTAATGGACCGACACAAGACAGAGACAAGACCGGGCTTAAATAGACTGGGAGACAAATTAAGGAAACAGGAAGCAGGTGTGTGGAGTGAGGGCTGGAGGGAAGGCAGATGACACTAATCAACTCAATAGGAAAAACAGAAACAAAGGAGGGCAAATACCTAAACACAAAACTAAACAACAATTACCTAAAGACAGAGGGAAGGACTCACACAAACTAGCTGGAGGAGGACATAGCACATACACCCACACACACTGAGCTGGGGACAACGAGGCTGGAGCTGACCTGGGAGGAAAGAGTAGAAAAGATAACATGACACTAAACTGACAAGCAGAAAAAGGACACATGAGGGCGCCAAAGGGCTACAACATAAGACACATAACAGGGATGCAGACAAGGACACATGAGGGCGCTAAGAGAGCACAAGTGGGGAACCTGGAGTGGAGCACAAGAGGAGCCTTGGGAACAAAGGGACACAAGAGGGAATCTAGAGAGGGATGGAGGACACCAGGAGGCACAAAAAAGGAAGGGGCTGACGCAGACCATGACAGATTCACCTTTCAGCCCACTGTAAAATAAAACTAAATCAGCTACTACATAAATTTAAATAAAACTGATTCTGGTTTAACCTACATTCATTAGTATTTGTGTGTGAGACAGATGTGAAAAACAAAATAACAAAACAACAAGTTATGAAGAGGGATGGATCACGCCTCTAGTACATGAGCTCGCCCACAATAATGACATAGGATCTGGGTGCCGGCAAAAAATACACATATGACATGAAGCATGTTTACAGTATCTGAAGTCCATTCAGTAAGTCCCTACATGTTACAGCAGATATTATCTGGGGATCAAGAAACTCTAGTTTAAACACAAAGGGTCGAAACTGACAGAATCAAACAAACATTAATGGACCGACACAAAACAGAGACAAGACCGGGCTTAAATAGACTGGGAGACAAATTAAGGAAACAGGAAGCAGATGTGTGGAGTGAGGGCTGGAGGGAAGGCAGGTGACACTAATCAACTCAATAGGAAAAACAGAAACAGAGGAGGGCAAATACCTAAACACAAAACTAAACAACAATTACCTAAAGACAGAGGGAAGGACTCACACAAACTAGCTGGAGGAGGACATAGCACATACACCCACACACACTGAGCTGGGGACAACGAGGCAGGAGCTGACCTGGGAGGAAAGAGTAGAAAAGATAACATAAGACACTAAACTGACATGCAGAAAAAGGACACATGAGGGCGCCAAAGGGCTACAACATAAGACACATAACAGGGATGCAGACAAGGACACATGAGGGCGCTAAGAGAGCACAAGTGGGGAACCTGGAGTGGAGCACAAGAGGAGCTGGGGAACAAAGGGACACAAGAGGGAATCTAGAGAGGGATGGAGGACACCAGGAGGCACAAAAAAGGAAGGGGCTGACGCAGACCATGACAGATTCACCTTTCAGCCCACTGTAAAATAAAACTAAATCAGCTACTACATAAATTTAAATAAAACTGATTCTGGTTTAACCTACATTCATTAGTATTTCTGTGTGAGACAGATGTGAAAAACAAAATAACAAAACAACAAGTTATGAAGAGGGATGGATCACGCCTCTAGTACATGAGCTCGCCCACAATAATGACATAGGATCTGGGTGCCGGCAAAAAATACACATATGACATGAAGCATGTTTACAGTATCTGAAGTCCATTCAGTAAGTCCCTACATGTTACCAGATAACGTCACACATATTGATGATGTCAGCACAACACATAGATTTATTGGGTTGAAACATACACTAATGATTATTTTATAGAACAACACTCATTGGACCAACTTGTGGTGCAATTGCTATTTATTAAATTGCAAACTGGTAAGCTGTGCTGAGGTCAGAATGGCATTATACTTGGCTTGTAACATCACGTGACTTCACCAAACACATTGATGTGGTTGTTGGTTCAAATCCCTGTAGCTCCACCCATTTTAGCTCACTGGCTCTAGAAAGAACACACAACGTCTGATTGATGCCAAAATAACAGAAAACGATCTTTGTCAACCAAAGCCGACCTTAATGCGATTATTCTGTGATTGGTCACAATGCCCCCTGGATAAATTTAACCTACAATAACTTCAAAAAACGTGGTCAGAAAAGCATTACAGTTGGTCTGTGTCTTCACACCACCAGAGTGGTAAAAATAGAGTTTGCCCTAGTGGTGAGACATGTAATATAATGGTAGGCTCAGAGGGGATGCTGAGTCAAGGTGAGGTGCGGACGTGGTGACAGTTAGCGGTTTCTGGTGTCGGGGTGGCCGACGTTTCGGTTCGGCGGACGTGGCCTGGTGCCCCGGGCTGCCGGCCAGGCCGGAGCGGCGCGGAGCTGCGAGGGCCGAACGATGCTGCTTGCAGCTTTAATTTTTTTTTTCTTCCGCGTCTTTGGGTGGCCTTTAGGGGGTCTTAGCATATCCAAAAAGTCACCAAATTCTGGCTCAATATAGAAAGTGCATGAAATTTACGTATTTCACTGGCGATGTGAAAGTTCATAAAAAAGTGGCTCGACAGTGCCCCCTAGAAAGTGAAAAATACCCCTCTCCATAAAGCTTAGTTTATCGTACAGTTATGAAATTTGGTATACTGGTAATACTCAACAGTCCGCACAGAAAAGCCTCTTGCAACCATGGTCAATATAAAACAGGAAGTCGGCCATTTTGGGTTGAAATGAGGATTTTTAGCCGTTTTGGCCATTTCTAGGGTCTATATTTGGTTGAACAGTTTGGTCATTTTTCGCACCATCATCTCAAAAATAGTGCGAGATCGAACAGAAGCGATGGACGATTCGAATGAGACAATAAAATTGACTTTTCGTAAATACTGAAGGGGCGGGGCCAGGCCTCAAAGTTCGAGCACTCGCCAAAAAAATTCAAATTGCTATAATTTCACAAATGAAAGAATTACAGTTAAAACAATTTCTAAGGACAATCGTCATCGCCCCCCGAAGACAAATGAATGGTCGATTGGTGATGTCACATAAGCCCCGCCCCCTCAGGACTTAAAAGGTCAAGTTTTACTGGGAAATTTTCCAAAATTCGTCCTTTCAAATAATCATCTCAGATTTGTAGCAGGTAACTGAAGACAAGTTGGGGTTGCTTGGCGTCACTTTATGAGAGTTTTCTGCAGAAGGCGGGGCTGTGGCGGTGCGGCGAAGTCAGGCGTACCGACGTGGACATACGTTTGCCTCCCATTTAGTCATTTCTAGAGATATCGCCACGACACCTCTTGGGAGTGATCCTAGTCCGGCCCCCAAAAGAATCAGATGTCAACATCTGGTGGGCGTGGCCTATTTTCTGAAATAGCGTCCCCTAGGACCATTAAAACTGTCAGCCCCTAGCCATGCTTTGACTGAGGAGTACGAAATCTGGTACACTAATGTGGTGTCTCCGGACCTACAAAAAAGTCTCTTGGAGCCAAGTGCAAAGTCGCACAGGAAGTCGGCCATTTTGGTCCAAGTAGTCGATTTAGTGGTTTTCGCACACGTTGTTTGGAGAGTGTTACACCATTGCCCTTTTCACCAATCACCTTCAAACTTCTGCTATAGACTCTTAAGACAAAGGGGAAAAAATTCAACCTACGGATTTTAAATAAGTATAAAGGTGTGGGCGTGGCTAAGCCTCAAACTTTGACCTGTCGCCACGCCACTCTTTTTTTCACAGCTCCCTATTGGACTCCTTTTAACCAATCACCAGCAATCACTGGCAAATAGCAGCAGACAAGTTGAGGTCACTTGGTCTATAGTACTGGCAGGTTTCGAATAAAGGCGGGGCTTTGGGGGCATGGCGAAATTCGCCATCACGCCATGGAAATACGTTTGTCTCTCATTTCTTCAATCATTGTGACATCGCCACACAATTTCTGATGAGTGATCCTACTCTGACCCCTAATAGAATTGGACAGCTGAAGTTTGTGGGCGTGGCCTATTTTCTGAAATAGCGCCCCCTAGGACCATTAAAACTGTCAGCCCCAAGCCGTGCTTTGACTGAGGATCACGAAATTTGGCACACTAATGTAGTGTCTCAGGACCTACAAAAAAGTCTCTTGGAGCCAAGCGCAATGTCGCACAGGAGATCGGCCATTTTGGTCCAAGTACTCGATTTAGTGGTTTTCGCACACGTTATTAGGAGAATGATGTCTCGTCGCCCTTTCCACCGATCACCTTCAAACTCTTGCTATATACTCTTAAGACATAGAGGAAAAGATTCAACCGTCGGATTTTAAATAAGTATAAAGGTGTGGGCGTGGCTAAGCCTCAAACTTTCACCAGTCGTCATTACGTTACTTGACTCAATAACTCCCTTGTGCATGATCAGATCAATTTCATACTTTGTCCGTGTGATCACTGACCACATCTGAAGACAGTGACAATGTGGACAGCTGGCATCACCTAAGCCCCGCCCCCTGACTACAGGAAGTCTTCTGTTTTATGGTGAAATGCCCATATTTGTCCCCTCTAATTTAGTCAACATGACACTAAGGTCATGCACTGTCTTTATGATGTTGTAATGACTATTCAGATCTGATAGCTTTTCAGAAAGGGAGGAGCGTTGATGCCATGGCGATTTCTGGCGTGACGCTGTGACCTTACGTTTGACTGTAACTTCCACAAACAGCCTCCGATTTGCCAGAGACTGAACATCACATCACCAGTGTGGTAAAGATAGAGTATCTCCTAGTGGTGAGACGTGTAATGCTGGGCTCAGAGGGGATGCTGAATCAGGGTGAGGTGTGGACGAGGAGGCCGTTCACGGTTTCTGGTGTCGGGGTGGTTGACTTTCTGTTCTGCCAGACGTGCCCTGGTGCCCCCGGCTGCCGGCCAGAACAGAGCGGCGCGGAGCTGGGTTTGGAGAGCGTCGGGGATGGAGCGGAGGGGGTGCGGAAGGAGGGCGAGCAGCTTCGCTGCGAGGGCCGAACGACGCTGCTTGCAGCTTTAATTAGGCCCGAGCAGCGAAAGCGCTGCGAAGGCCTCTTGTTTTTGCTCTGTTTATTAGGCCCGAGCAGCAAAGCGCTGCGAAGGCCTCTTGTTTTTGCTCTGTTTATTATTTTTTATTATTCTTAGCCCGCTTTGAACGGCTTTTTGGGGACCTTAACATACCCCAAAACTCACAATATTTTGCTAACTTGTCAGGCCTGGTGAAAAATTTGATATTTTAAAGGTCCCAAAAAAATCACAAAGAAAATGGCTGAACAGCGCCCCCTAGAAAGTGAAAAAAAAACCCTCTCCATAAAGCTTAGTTTATCGTACAGTTATGAAATTTGGTACACTTGTAGTACTCAACAGTCCGCACAGAAAAGTCTCCTGCAACCATGGTCAATATCAAACAGGAAGTCGGCCATTTTGGGTTGAAATGGCGATTTTTTGCAGTTTTTGCCGTTTTTAGGGTCCGTTCCTGATTGGATTGCTCGATCATTTTTCGCACGATCGTCTCAAAAATTGTGTAAAATTGCTAAGAAGGGATGGGCGAACAAAATGAGATGAGAATTCTGAGTTTTCGTATATGTTGAAGGGGCGGGGCCAGGCCTCGAAGTTTGACTACTCGCCAAAAATATTTAAATTGCTATAACTTCATAACTGAATGGAATAGAGTTAACAAACTTTCTGTGGTCATTCGTCATCCACCCACAAAGTAAATTGAATGGTCGGATGATGACATCACACAAGCCCCGCCCCCTCAGGACCAAAAAGATCAAGTTTTACTGTGAAAGGTCCCAAATTGCCCCATTTCACTTAATCACCACAAATTTGTAGCTGGTAACTCAAGACAAGTGGGGGTTGCTTGGCGTCACTTTATGGGAGTTTTCGGCAGAGGGCGGGGCTGTGGCGGCGCGGCGAATTCAGGCGTACCGCCGTGGCCTTACGTTTGCCTCCCATTTCGTCATTTCCAAAGATATCGTCACGAAACTTCTTGTGAGTGATCCTAGTCCGGCCCCCTGAAAGATCTGATGTGAACATCTGGTGGGCGTGGCCTATTTTCTGAAATAGCGCCCCCTAGGACCATTAAAACTGTCAGCCCCAAGCCATGCTTTGACTGAGGATTACGAAATTTGGTACACTAATGTGGTGTCTCAGGACCTACAAAAAAGTCTCTTGGAGCCAAGTGCAAAGTCGCTCAGGAAGTCGGCCATTTTGGTCCAAGTGCGCGATTTAGTGGTTTTCACACACGTTGTTTGGAGAGTGATACTCCGTCGCCCTTTTCACCAATCGCTTTCAAACTTCTGCTATATAGTCTTAAGACATAGAGGAAAAAATTCAACCGTCGGATTTTAAATAAGTATAAAGGTGTGGGCGTGGCTAAGCCTCAAACTTTGACCTTTCGCCACGCCACTCTTTTTTTCACAGCTCCTTATTGGACTCCTTTTACCCAATCACCAGGAATCTCTGGTAAATAGCAGCAGGCAAGTTGAGGTCACTTGGTCTCCAGTACTGGAAGGTTTTGCAAAAAGGCGGGGCTTTGGGAGCATGGCGAAATTCGCCATCACGCCATGGAAATACGTTTGCCTCTCATTTCTTCATTTATCGTGATATCACCTCGACCATTGTTGTGAGTGATCCTAGTCTGACCCCCAATAGAAAAGGTCAGCTTAAGTTTGTGGGCGTGGCCTATTTTCTGTATTAGCGCCCCCTAGGACCATTAAAACTGTCAGCCCCAAGCCATGCTTTGACTGAGGATTACGAAATTTGGTACACTAATGTGGTGTCTCAGGACCTACAAAAAAGTCTCTTGGAGCCAAGTGCAAAGTCGCACAGGAAGTCGGCCATTTTGGTCCAAGTGCGCGATTTAGTGGTTTTCACACACGTTGTTTGGAGAGTGATGCTCCGTCGCCCTTTTCACCAATCGCCTTCGAGCTTCTGCTATATACTCTTAAGACATAGAGGAAAAAATTCAACCGTCGGATTTTAAATAAGTATAAAGGTGTGGGCGTGGCTAAGCCTCAAACTTTGACCTTTCGCCACGCCACTATTTTTTTCACAGCTCCCTATTGGACTCCTTTTACCCAATCACCTGGAATCTCTGGTAAATAGCAGCTGACAAGTTGAGGTCACTTGGTCTACAGTACTGGCAGGTTTTGAAAAAAGGCGGGGCTTTGGGAGCATGGCGAAATTCGCCATCACGCCATGGCAATACGTTTGCCTCTCATTTCTTCAATTATCGTGACATCGCCACAAAATGTCTGGTGAGTGATCCTAGTCTGACCCCCAATAGAAATGGGCATCTGAGATTTGTGGGCGTGGCCTATATTCTGAAATAGCGCCCCCTAGGACCATTAAAACTGTCAGCCCCAAGACAAGGTTTGACTGAGGATTACGAAAATTGGTACACTCATGTAGGGTCTCTGGCCCTACAAAAAAGTCTCTTGGAGCCAAGCGCAATTTCGCACAGGAGGTCGGCCATTTTGGTCCAAGTACTCGATTTAGTGGTTTTCGCACACGTTGTTTGGACATTGATGGCCCGTTGCCCTTTACACCGATCACCTTCAAACTTATGCTATGTACTTTTAAGTCAAAGGGGAAAAAATTCAACCGTCGGATTTTAAATAAGTATAAAGGTGTGGGCGTGGCTAAGCCTCAAACTTTGACCTTTCGCCATGACATTACTTGACTTAATAACTCCCATGTGCATGATCAGATCTAATTCAAACTTTGTCTGTGTGATCACTGACCACATCTCAAGACAACGACAATGTGGACAGCTGACATCACCTAAGCCCCGCCCCCTGACAACAGGAAGTCTATTGTTTTATGGTGAAATGCCCATATTTGTCCCCTCTAATTTAATGAAAATGACACTCAGGTCATACAGTGTCTTCATGATGTTTTAAAGACCATACAGATCTGATAGCTTTCCAGAAAGGGAGGGGCTTTGATGCCATGGTGAATGCTGGCGTGACGCCATGACCTTACATTTGACTGTAACTTCCACAAACGGCCTCCGATTTGCCCGAAACTGAATATGGCAATGAACAATCATGCCCTTTAGCCAATGAGGCACAAACGGTTGGTGAATGTTATATAATGTCACCAAAGCTGACCTCAATGGGACTTTTCTGTAGTTGGTCACAGCGCCACCTAGATAACGTTATCCTTCGATAACTTTAAAAAACATGGTCAGAATAGCATTAAAGTTGGTCACTGTCATCACACCACCAGTGTGGTAAAGATAGAGGATTCCCTAGTGGTGAGACATAAAATATAATGGTGGGCTCAAAGGGGATGCTGAGTCAGGGTGAGTTGCGGACAAGGTGGCCGTTAGCAGTTTCTGGTGTTGGGGTGGTCGACGTTTGTGTTCTGCGGACGTGCCCTGGTGCCCCGGGCTGCCGGCCAGGCCGGAGCGGCGCGGAGCTGCGAGGGCCGAACGACGCTGCTTGCAGCTTTAATTAGGCCCGAGCAGCGAAAGCGCTGCGAAGGCCTCTTGTTTTTGCTCTGTTTATTATTATTAGGCCCGAGCAGCGAAAGCGCTGCGAAGGCCTCTTGTTTTTGCTCTGATTATTATTATTTTTTGTTATTCCGTGCCCCCTTTGAACAGCTTTTTGGGGACCTTAACATACCCCAAAACTCACAATATTTTGCACACTTGTCAGGCCTGGTGAAAAATTTGATATTTTAAAGGTCCCAAAAAAATCGCAAAGAAAATGGCTGAACAGCGCCCCCTACAAAGTGAAAAAAAACCCTCTCCATAAAGCTTAGTTTATCGTACAGTTATGAAATTTGGTACACTTGTAGTACTCAACAGTCCGCACAGAAAAGTCTCTTGCAACCATGGTCAATATCAAACAGGAAGTCGGCCATTTTGGGTTGAAATGGCGATTTTTTGCCGTTTTTGCCGTTTTTAGGGTCCGTTTCTGATTGGATTGCTCGATCATTTTTCGCACGATCGTCTCAAAAATTGTGTAAAATTGCTCAGAAGGGATGGGCGAACAAAATGAGATAAGGATTCTGAGTTTTCGTATATGTTGAAGGGGCGGAGCCAGGCCTCGAAGTTTGACTACTCGCCAAAAATATTTAAATTGCTATAACTTCATAACTGAATGGAATAGAGTTACCAAACTTTCTGTGGTCATTCGTCATCCACCCACAAAGTAAATTGAAAGGTCGGATGATGACATCACACAAGCCCCGCCCCCTCAGGACCAAAAAGATCAAGTTTTACTGTGAAAGGTCCCAAATTGCCCCATTTCACTTAATCACCACAAATTTGTAGCTGGTAACTCAAGACAAGTGGGGGTTGCTTGGCGTCACTTTATGGGAGTTTTCGGCAGAGGGCGGGGCTGTGGTGGCGCGGCGAATTCAGGCGTACCGCCTTGGCCTTACGTTTGCCTCCCATTTCGTCATTTCCAAAGATATCGTCACGAAACTTCTTGTGAGTGATCCTAGTCCGGCCCCCCAAAAGATCTGATGTGAACATCTGGTGGGCGTGGCCTATTTTCTGAAATAGCGCCCCCTAGGACCATTAAAACTATTAGCCCCAAGCCATGCTTTGACTGAGGATTACGAAATTTGGTACACTAATGTGGTGTCTCAGGACCTACAAAAAAGTCTCTTGGAGTCAAGTTCAAAGTCGCACAGGAAGTCGGCCATTTTGGATCAAGTACGCGATTTAGTGGTTTTCGCACACGTTGTTTGGAGAGTGATGCTCCGTCGCCCTTTTCACCAATCTCCTTCAAACTTCTGCTATATACCCTTAAGACATAGGGGAAAAAATTCAACCGTCGGATTTTTCAAAAGTTAAAAGGTGTGGGCGTGGCTAAGCCTCAAACTTTGACCTGTCGCCACGCTACTCTTTTTTTCACAGCTCCCTACTGGACTCCTTTTACCCAATCACCAGGATTCTGTGGCAAACAGCAGTAGACAAGTTGAGGTTACTTGGTCTCCAGTACTGGCAGGTTTTGAAAAAAGGCGGGGCTTTGGGACCATGGCGAAAATCGCCATCACGCCATGGAAATACGTTTGTCTCTCATTTCTTCAGTTATCGTGATATTGCTACGAAACTTCTGGTGAGTGATCCTAGTCTGAGCTCCAAGAGAAATAGACAGCTGAATTTTGTGGGCGTGGCCTATGTTTTGAAATAGCGCCCCCTAGGACCATTTAAACTATTAGCCCCAAGCCATGCTTTGACTGAGGATTACGAAATTTGGTACACTAATGTGGTGTCTCAGGACCTACAAAAAAGTCTCTTGGAGTCAAGTTCAAAGTCGCACAGGAAGTCGGCCATTTTGGATCAAGTACGCGATTTAGTGGTTTTCGCACACGTTGTTTGGAGAGTGATGCTCCGTCGCCCTTTTCACCAATCTCCTTCAAACTTCTGCTATATACCCTTAAGACATAGGGGAAAAAATTTAACCGTCGGATTTTTCAAAAGTTGAAAGGTGTGGGCGTGGCTAAGCCTCAAACTTTGACCTGTCGCCACGCTACTCTTTTTTTCACAGCTCCCTACTGGACTCCTTTTACCCAATCACCAGGATTCTGTGGCAAACAGCAGTAGACAAGTTGAGGTTACTTGGTCTCCAGTACTGGCAGGTTTTGAAAAAAGGCGGGGCTTTGGGACCATGGCGAAAATCGCCATCACGCCATGGAAATACGTTTGTCTCATTTCTTCAGTTATCGTGATATTGCTACGAAACTTCTGGTGAGTGATCCTAGTCTGAGCTCCAAGAGAAATAGACAGCTGAAGTTTGTGGGCGTGGCCTATATTCTTAAATAGCGCCCCCTAGAGCCATTAAAACTTTCAGCCCCAAGCCATGCTTTGACTGAGGATTACGAAATTTGGTACACTAATGTGGGGTCTCAGGACCTACAAAAAAGTCTCTTGGAGCCAAGCGTAAAGTCGCACAGGAAGTCGGCCATTTTGGTGCAAGTACGTGATTTAGTGGTTTTCGCACACATTGTTTGGAGAGTGATGCTCCGTCGCCCTTTTCACCAATCACCTTCAAACTTCTGCAATACACTCTTAAGACATAGGGGAAAAAATTCAACCGTCGGATTTTTCAAAAGTTGAAAGGTGTGGGCGTGGCTAAGCCTCAAACGTTGACCTTTCGCCATTACTTTACTTGACTTAATAACTCCCATGTGCATGATCAGATCTTTTTCGAACTTTGTCTGTGTGATCATTGACCATATCTGTAAACAATGACAATGTGGACAGCTGACATCACCTAAGCCCCGCCCCCTGACTACAGGAATTTATTTTTTATGCTGAAATGCCCATATTTGTCCCCTCTAATTTAGTCAACATGACCCTAAGGTCATGCACTGTCTTCATGATGCTGTAATGACCATTCAGATCTGATAGCTTTCCAGAAAGGGAGGGGCTTTGATGCCATGGCGAATTCTGGCGTAACGCCGTAATCTTAATATTCAATTTAATGGTGAGCTCAGAGGGGATGCTGAGTCAGGGTGAGGTGCAGACTAGGAGGCCATTCGCGGTTTCTGGTGTCGGGGTGGTTGACGTTTCTGTTCTGTCAGACGTGCACTGGTGCCCCGGGCTGCCGTCCAGACCGGAGCGGCGCGGAGCTGCGAGGGCCGAACGACGCTGCTTGCAGCTTTAATTTTTATTTATTATTCCGGTGCCGCTTTGAATGGCTTTTTGGGGACCTTAACATACCCCAAAACTCACAATATTTTGCATACTTGTCAGGCCTGGTGAAAAATTTGATATTTTAAAGGTCCCAAAAAAATCGCAAAGAAATTGGCTGAACAGCGCCCCCTAGAAAATGAAAAAAAACCCTCTCCATAAAGCTTAGTTTATCGTACCGTTATGAAATTTGGTACACTTATAGTACTCAATAGTCCGCACAGAAAAGTCTCTTGCAAGCATGGTCAATATCAAACAGGAAGTCGGCCATTTTGGGTTGAAATGGCGATTTTTTGCCGTTTTGGCCGTTTTTAGGGTCCGTTTCTGATTGGATTGCTCGATCATTTTTTGCACGATCATCTCAAAAATTCTGTAAAATTGCTCAGAAGAGATGGGCGAACAAAATGAGACAATAAAATTGACTTTTCGTAAATACTGAAGGGGCGGGGCCAGGCCTCGAAGTTTGACTACTCGCCAAAATTTTTTAAATTGCTATAACTTCATAACTGAATGGAATAGAGTTACCAAACTTTCTGTGGTCATTCGTCATCACCTCACAAAGTAAATTGAATGGTCGCATGATGACATCACACAAGCCCCGCCCCCTCAGGACCAAAAAGGTTAAGTTTTACTGTGAAAGGTCCCAAATTGCCCCATTTCACTAAATCACCACAAATTTGTAGCTGGTAACTCAAGACAAGTGGGGGTTGCTTGGTGTCACATTATGTGAGTTTTCGGCAGAGGGCGGGGCTGTGGCGGCGCGGCGAAGTCAGGCGTACCGCCGTGGCCTTACGTTTGCCTCCCATTTCGTCATTTCTAAAGATATCATCACGAAACTTCTTGTGAGTGATCCTAGTCTGGCCCCCCAAAAGATCTGATGTGAACATCCGGTGGGCGTGGCCTATTTTCTGAAATAGCGCCCCCTAGGACCATTAAAACTGTCAGCCCCAAGCCATGCTTTGACTGAAGATTACGAAATTTGGTACACTAATGTGGTGTCTCAGGACCTACAAAAAAGTCTCTTGGACCCAAGTGCAAAGTCGCACAGGAAGTCGGCCATTTTGGTCCAAGTACGCGATTTACTGGTTTTCGCACACCTTGTTTGGAGAGTGATGCTCCGTCGCCCTTTTCACCAATCTCCTTGAAACGTCTGCTATATACTCTTAAGACAAAGAGGAAAAAATTCAACCGTCGGATTTTTCAAAAGTTTAACGGTGTGGGCGTGGCTAAGCCTCAAACTTTGACCTGTCGCCACGCCACTCATTTTTTCACAGCTCCCTACTGGACTCCTTTTACCCAATCAGCAGGAATCTCTGGCAAACAGCAGTAGACAACTTGAGGTCACTTGGTATCCAGTACTGGCAGGTTTCAAAAAAAGGCGGGGCTTCAGGAGCATGGCGAAAATCGCCATCACGCCGTGGAAGTATGTTTGCCTCTCATTTCTTCAGTTATCGTGATATTGCTACGAAACTTCTGGTGCGTGATCCTAGTCTGACCCCCAAGCGACATAGATATCTGAATTTAGTGGGCGTGGCCTATTTTCTTAAATAGCGCCCCCTAGGACCATTTAAACTAATAGCCCCAAGCTATGCTTTGACTGAGGATTACGAAATTTGGTACACTAATGTGGTGTCTCAGGACCTACAAAAAAGTCTCTTGGAGCCAAGCGCAAAGTCGCACAGGAAGTCGGCCATTTTGGTCCAAGTGCGCGATTTAGTGGTTTTCGCACACGTTGTTTGGAGAGTGATGCTCCGTCGCCCTTTTCACCAATCTCCTTCAAACTTCTGCTATATACTCTTAAGACATAGGGGAAAAAATTCAACCGTCGGATTTTTCAAAAGTTGAAAGATGTGGGCGTGGCTAAGCCTCAAACTTTGACCTGTCGCCACGCCACTCTTTTTTTCACAGCTCCCTACTGGACTCCTTTTACCCAAACACCAGGATTCTGTGGCAAACAGCAGTAGACAAGTTGAGGTTACTTTGTCTTCAGTACTGGAAGGTTTTGAAAAAAGGCGGGGCTTTGGGAGCATGGCGAAAATCGCCATCACGCCATGGAAATACGTTTGCCTCTCATTTCTTAAGTTATCGAGATATCACCTCGAAATTTGTTGTGAGTGATCCTAGTCTGACCCCCAATAGAAATGGACAGCTAAAATTTGTGGGCGTGGCCATTTTTCTGAAATAGCGCCCCCTAGGACCATTAAAACTGTCAGCCCCTAGCCATTCTTTGACTGAGGATTACGAAATTTGGTACACTAATGAGGTGTCTCCGGACCTACAAAAAAGTCTCTTGGAGCCAAGTGCAAAGTCGCACAGGAAGTCGGGCATTTTGGTCCAAGTACGCGATTTAGTTGTTTTGGCACACGTTGTTTGGAGAGTGATGCTCCGTTGCCCTTTTCACCAATCGCCTTCAAACTTCTGCTATTTACTCTTAAGACATAGGAGAAAAAATTCAACCGTCGGATTTTTCAAAAGTTGAAAGGTGTGGGCGTGGCTAAGTCTCAAACTTTGACCTTTCGCCATTACTTTACTTGACTTAATAACTCCCATGTGCATGATCAGATCTTTTTCGAACTTTGTCTGTGTGATCATTGACCATATCTTTAAACAATGACAATGTGGACAGCTGACATCACCTAAGCCCCGCCCCCTGAATACAGGAAGTCTATTGTTTTATGCTGAAATGCCCATATTTGTCCCCTCTAATTTAGTCAACATGACACTAAGGTCATGCACGGTCTTCATGATGCTGTAATGACCATTCAGATCTGATAGCTTTCCAGATAGGGAGGGGCTTTGATGCCATGGCAAATTCTGGCGTAACGCCGTAACCTTACAATTCAATTTAATGGTGAGCTCAGAGGGGATGCTGAGTCAGGGTGAGGTGCGGACGAGGAGGCCATTTGCGGTTTCTGGTGTCGGGGTGGTTGACGTTTCTGTTCTGCCAGACGTGCCCTGGTGCCCCGGGCTGCCGGCCAGGCCGGAGCGGCGCGGAGCTGCGAGGGCCGAACGACGCTGCTTGCAGCTTTAATTATTATTTTTCTTTATTTATTATTCCGGTGCCGCTTTGAATGGCTTTTTGGGGACCTTAACATACCCCAAAACTCACAATATTTTGCACACTTGTCAAGCCTGGTGAAAAATTTGATATTTTAAAGGTCCCAAAAAAATCGCAAAGAAAATGGCTGAACAGCGCCCCCTACAAAATGAAAAAAAAAACCTCTCCATAAAGCATAGTTTACCGTACAGTTTTGAAATTTGGTACACTTATAGTACTCAACTGTCCGCACAGAAAAGTCTCTTGCAAGCATGGTCAATATCAAACAGGAAGTCGGCCATTTTGGGTTGAAATGGCGATTTTTTGCCGTTTTTGCCGTTTTTAGGGTCCGTTTCTGATTGGATTGCTCGATCATTTTTTGCACAATCCTCTTAAAAATTAAATACAATTGCTCAGAAGAGATGGGCGAACAAAATGAGACAATAAAATTGACTTTTCGTAAATGCTGAATGGGCGGGGCCAGGCCTCGAAGTTTGACTTCTCGCCAAAAAAAATTAAATTGCTATAACTTCATAAATGAATGGAATAGAGTTACCAAACTTTCTGTGGTCATTCGTCATCCACCCACAAAGTAAATTGAATGGTTGGATGATGACATCACACAAGCCCCGCCCCCTCAGGACCAAAAAGGTCAAGTTTTACTGTGAAAGGTCCCAAATTGCCCCATTTCACTTAATCACCACAAATTTGTAGCTGGTAACTCAAGACAAGTGGGGGTTGCTTGGCATCCCTTTATGGGATTTTTCGGCAGAGGGCGGGGCTGTGGCGGGTCGGCGAAGTCAGGCATACCACCGTGGCCTTACGTTTGCCTCCCATTTCGTCATTTCTAAATATATCGTCACGAAACTTGTTGTGAGTGATCCTAGTCCGACCCCCCAAAAGATCTGATGTGAATATTCGGTGGGCGTGGCCTATTTTCTGAAATAGCGCCCCCTAGGACCATTAAAACTGTCAGCCCCAAGCCATGCTTTGACTGAGGATTACGAAATTTGGTACACTAATGTGGTGTCTCAGGACCTACAAAAAAGTCTCTTGGAGCCAAGTGCAAAGTCGCACAGGAAGTCGGCCATTTTGGTCCAAGTACGCGATTTAGTGGTTTTCGCACACGTTGTTTGGAGAGTGATGCTCCGTCGCCCTTTTCACCAATCGCCTTCAAACGTCTGCTACTTATTCTTAAGACATACAGGAAAAAATTCAACCGTCGGATTTTAAATAAGTATAAAGGTGTGGGCGTGGCTAAGCCTCAAACTTTGACCTGTCGCCACTTCAGTCTTTTTTTCACAGCTCCCTACTGGACTCCTTTTACCCAATCAGCAAGAATCTCTGGCAAATAGCAGTAGACAACGCGAGGTCACCTGGTATCCAGCACTGGCAGGTTTAAAAAAAAAGGAGGGGCTTTGGGAGCATGGCAGAAATCCCCATCACGCCATGGAAATACGTTTGCCTCTCATTTCTTCAGTTATCGTGATATCGCTACAACAGTTCTGGTGAGTGATCCTAGTCTGACCCCCAAGAGAAATAGATAGCTGAAGTTAGTGGGCGTGGCCTATTTTTTGAAATAGCGCCCCCTAGAGAATTTAATACTGTCCGCCCCACGCGATGGTTTGACTGAGAATTACGAAATTCGGAAGACTTATGTAGTGTCCCAGGGCCTACAAAAAAGTCTCTTGGAGCCAAGTGCTAAGTAGCACAGGAAGTCGGCCATTTTGGTCCAAGTGCGCGATTTAGTGGTTTTCACACACATTGTTTGGAGAGTGATGCTCCGTCGCCCTTTTCACCAATCGCCTTCAAACTGCTGCTATATACTCTTAAGACATAGAGGAAAAAATTCAACCGTCGGATTTTAAATAAGTATAAAGGTGTGGGCGTGGCTAAGCCTCAAACTTTGACCTTTCGCCACGCTTCTCTTTTTCCCACAGCTCCCTATTGGACTCCTTTTACCCAATCACCAGGAATCTCTGGTAAATAGCAGCAGACAAGTTGAGGTGACTTGGTCTCCAGTACTGGAAGGTTTTGAAAAAAGGCGGGGCTTTGGGAGCATGGCGAAATTCGCCATCACGCCATGGAAATACGTTTGCCTCTCATTTCTTCATTTATCGTGATATCACCTCGAAATTTGTTGTGAGTGATCCTAGTCTGACCCCCAATAGAAATGGCCAGCTTACGTTTGTGGGCAAGGCCTATTTTCTGAAATAGCGCCCCCTAGGACCATTAAAACTGTCAGCCCCTAGCCATGCTTTGACTGAGGATTACGGAATTTGGTACACTAATGTGGGGTCTCAGGACATACAAAAAAGTCTCTTGGAGCCAAGTGCAAAGTCACACAGGAAGTCGGCCATTTTGGTCCAAGTGCGCGATTTAGTGGTTTTCACACACGTTGTTCTGAGAGTGATGCTCCGTCGCCCTTTTCACCAATCGCCTTCAGACATCTGCTATATACTCTTAAGACATAGAGGAAAAAATTCAACCGTCGGATTTTAAATAAGTGTAAAGGTGTGGGCGTGGCTAAGCCTCAAACTTTGACCTTTCGCCACACCACTCTTTTTTTCACAGCTCCCTATTGGACTCCTTTTACACAATCATCAGGAATCTCTGGTAAGTAGCAGCAGACAAGTTGAGGTCACTTGGTCTCCAGTACTGGAAGGTTTTGAAAAAAGGCGGGGCTTTGGGAGGATGGCGAAATTCGCCATCACGCCATGGAAATACGTTTGCCTCTCATTTCTTCATTTATAGTGATATCACCTCGAAATTTGTTCTGATTGATCCTAGTTTGACCCCCAATAGAAATGAATGGCTGAAGTTTGTGGGCGTGGCCTATTTTCTGAAATAGCGCCCCCTATGGCCATTAAAACCTTCAGCCCCAAGCCATGCTTTGACTGAGTATTGCAAAATTTGGTACACTAATGTGGTGTCTCAGGACCTACAAAAAAGTCTCTTGGAGCCAAGTGCAAAGTCGAACAGGAAGTCGGCCATTTTGGTCCAAGTACTCGATTTAGTGGTTTTCGCACACGTTGTTTGGACAATGATACCCCGTCGCCCTTTTCACCGATCACCTTCAAACTTCTGTTATATTTTCTTAAGACAAAGGGGAAAAAATTCAACCGTCGGATTTTAAATAAGTATAATGTTGTGGACGTGGCTAAGCCTCAAACTTTGACCTTTCGCCATTACATTACTTGACTTAACAACTCCAATGTGCATGATCAAATCTATATCAAACTTTGTCTGTGTGATCAATGACCACATCTCAAGACGTCATTGTGGACAGGTGACATCACCTAAGCCCCGCCCCCTGACAACAGGAAGTCTATTGTTTTATGGTGAAATGCCCATATTTGTCCCCTCTGATTTAGTCAACATGACACTAAGGTCAGGCACTGTCTTCATGATGTTGCAATGGCCATTCAGATCTGATAGCTTTCCAGATAGGGAGCGGCTTTGATGCCATGGCGATTTCTGGCATGACGCCATGACCTTACGTTTGATCGTAACTTCCACAAACAGCCTCCCATCTGCACGAGACTGAACATGGCAATCAACAATCATGCCCTTTAGCCAATGAGATACAAATGGTTGGTGAAATTCATATAATAACACCACAGCGCCCCCTACACACCATTAAAACTGTAATAACTCCTACAGACGAGGTCGTAACTGCACCAAAAACTGTGAGTGCTCAGAGGGGATGCTCAGTCAGGTTGAGGTGCGGACGAGGTGACGATTAGCTGTTTCTGGTGTCGGGGTGGTCAACATTTCTTTTCCGCAGACGTGCCCTGGTGCCCCGGGCTGCCGGGCAGGCCGGAGCGGCGCGGAGCTGCGAGGGCCGAACGACGCTGCTTGCAGCTTTAATTATTATTTATTATTCCGGTGCCCCTTTGAACGGCTTTTTGGGGACCTTAACATACCCCAAAACTCACAATAATTTGCAAACTTGTCAAGCCTGGTGAAAAATTTGATATTTTAAAGGTCCCGAAAAAATCGCAAAGAAAATGGCTGAACAGCGCCCCCTACAAAGTGAAAAAAAACCCTCTCTATAAAGCTTAGTTTATCGTACAGTTATGAAATTTGGTACACTTGTAGTACTCAACAATCCGCACAGAAAAGTCTCTTGCAAGCATGGTCAATATCAAACAGGAAGTCGGCCATTTTGGGTTGAAATGGCGATTTTTAGCCGTTTTTGCCCTTTTTAGGGTCCGTTTCTGATAGGATTGCTCGATCATTTTTCGCACGATTGTCTCAAAAATTTTGTAAAATTGCTCAGAAGGGACGGGCCAACAAAATGAGATGAGGATTCTGAGTTTTCGTATATGTTGAAGGGGCGGGGCCAGGCCTCAAAGTTTGACTACTCGCCAAAAATATTTAAATTGCTATAACTTCATAAATGAATGGAATAGAGTTACCAAACTTTCGGTGGTCATTCGTCATCCATCTCCAAACTAAATTGAATGGTCGGATGACGACATCACACAAGCCCCGCCCCCTCAGGACCAAAAAGGTCAAGTTTTACTGTGAAAGGTCCCAAATGGCCCCATTTCACTCAATCACCACAAATTTGTAGCTGGTAACTCAAGACAAGTGGGGGTTGCTTTGCGTCACCTTATGGGAGTTTTCGGCAGAGGGCGGAGCTGTGGCGGTGCGGCGAAGTCAGGCGTACCGCCGTGGCCTTACGTTTGCCTCCCATTTCGTCATTTCTAAAGATATCATCAGGAAACTTCTTGGGAGTGATCCTAGTCAGGCGCCCCAAAAGATCTGATTGGAAGATCCGGTGGGCGTGGCCTATTATTTGAAATAGCGCCCCCTAGGACCATTAAAACTGTCAGCCCCAAGCCATGCTTTGACTGAGGATTACGAAATTTGGTACACTAATGTGGTGTCTCAGGACCTACAAAAAAGTCTCTTGGAGCCAAGTGCAAAGTCGCACAGGAAGTCGGCCATTTTGGTCCAAGTGCGCGATTTAGGGGTTTAACACACGTTGTTTGGAGAGTGATGCTCCGTCGCCCTTTTCACCAATCGCCTTCAAACGTCTGCTATATACTCTTAAGACATAGAGGAAAAAATTCAACCGTCGGATTTTAAATAAGTTTAAAGGTGTGGGCGTGGCTAAGCCTCAAACTTTGACCTTTCGCCACGCCACTCTTTTTTTCACAGCTCCCTATTGGACTCCTTTTACCCAATCACCAGGTATCTCTGGTAAAAGGCAGCAGACAAGTTGAGGTCACTTGGTCTTCAGTACTGGAAGGTTTTGAAAAAAGGCGGGGCTTTGGGAGCATGGCGAAATTCGCCATCACGCCATGGAAATACGTTTGCCTCTCATTTCTTCATTTATCGTGATATCACCTCGAAATTTGTTGTGAGTGATCCTAGTCTGACCCCCAATAGAAATGGTCAGCTTAAGTTTGTGGGCGTGGCCTATTTTTTGAATTAGCGCCCCCTAGGACCATTAAAACTGTCAGCCCCTAGCCATGCTTTGACTGAGGATTACGAAATTTGGTACACTAATGTGCTGTCTCAGGACCTGCAAAAAAGTCTCTTGGAGCCAAGTGCAAAGTCGCACAGGAAGTCGGCCATTTTGGTCCAAGTACTTGATTTAGTGGTTTTCACACACGTTGTTTGGAGAGTGATGCTCCATCGCCCTTTTCACCAATCACCTTCAAATTTCTGCTATATACTCTTAAGACATAGAGGAAAAAATTCAACTGTCGGATTTTAAATAAGTATAAAGATGTGGGCGTGGCTAAGCCTCAAACATTGACCTTTCGCCATTACATTACTTGACTTAATAACTCCCATGTGCACAATCAGATCTATATCAAACTTTGTCTGTGTGATCACTGACCACATCTCAAGGCAACGTCATTGTGGACAGCTGACATCACCTAAGCCCCGCCCCCTGACCACAGGAAGTCTATTGTTTTATGGTGAAATGCCCATATTTGTCCCCTCTAATTTAGTGAACATGACACTAAGGTCATACACTGTCTTCATAATGTTGTAATTACCATTCAGACTTGAAAGATTTCCAGAAAGGGAGGGGCTTTGATGCAATGGCGAATGCTGCCATGACGCCATGACCTTACGTTTGACTGTAACTTCCACAAACAGCCTCCAATTTGCCCGAGACTGAACATGGCAATGAACAATCATGCCCTTTAGCCAGTGAGGCACAAATTGTTGGTGAATGTTATATAATGTCACCAAAGCTGACCTCAATAACACTTTTCTGTAGTTGGTCACAGCGCCGCCTAGTTAACTTTAACCTTCGGTAACTTTAAAAAACGTGGTCAAAATAGCATTAAAGTTGGTCACTGTCATCACACCACCGGTGTGGCAAAGATGGGGTATGCCCTAGTGGTGAGACGTGTAATATAACGGTGGGCTCAGAGGGGATGCTGAGTCAGGGTGAGATGCAGACGAGGTGACCGTTAGCGGTTTCATGTGTCGGGGTGGTCGACGTTTCTGTTCCGGGGACGTGCCCTGGTGCCCCTGGCTGCCGGCCAGGCCGGAGCGGCGCGGAGCTGCGAGGGCAGAACGACGCTGCTTGCAGCTTTATTTAGGCCCGAGCAGCGAAAGCGCTGCGAAGGCCTCTTGTTTTTGCTCTGTTTATTATTTTTTATTATTCCGTGTCCGCTTTGAACGGCTTTTTGGGGACCTTAACATACCCCAAAACTCACAATATTTTGCACACTTGTCAGGCCTGGTGAAAAATTTGATATTTTGAAGGTCCCAAAAAAATCGCAAAGAAAATGGCTGAACAGCGCCCCCTAGAAAGTGAAAAAAAAAACCTCTCCATAAAGCTTAGTTTATTGTACAGTTATGAAATTTGGTACACTTGTAGTACTCAACAGTCCGCACAGAAAAGTCTCTTGCAAGCATGGTCAATATCAAACAGGAAGTCGGCCATTTTGGGTTGAAATGGCGATTTTTTGGCGTTTTGGCCGTTTTTAGGGTCAGTTTCTGATTGGATTGCTTGATCATTTTTCGCACGATCGTCTCAAAAATGGTGTACAATTGCTCAGAAGGGATGGGCGAATAAAATGAGACAATAAAATTGACTTTTTGTAAATACTGAAGGGGCGGGGCCAGGCCTCGAAGTTTGACTACTCGCCATAAAAATTTAAACTGCTATAACTTCATAACTGAATTGAATAGAGTTACCAAACTTTCTGTGGTCATTCGTCATCCACCCACAAAGTAGATTGAATGGTCGGATGATGACATCACACAAGCCCCGCCCCCTCAGGACCAAGAAGATCAAGTTTTACTGTGAGAGGTCCCAAATTGCCCCATTTCTCTTAATCGCCACGCATTTGTAGCTGGTAACTCAAGAAAAGTGGGGGTTGCTTGGCATCACTTTATGGGAGTTTTCGGGAGAAGGCGGGGCTGTGGCGGCGCGGCGAAGTCAGGCGTACCGCCGTGGCCTTACGTTTGCCTCCCATTTCGTCATTTCTAAAGAAATCGTCACGAAACTTCTTGTGAGTGATCCTAGTCCGGCCCCCCAAAAGACCTGATGTGAACATCCGGTGGGCGTGGCCTATTTTCTGAAATAGCGCCCCCTAGGTCCATTAAAACTGTCAGCCCCAAGCCAGGCTTTGACTGAGGATTACGAAATTTGGTACACTAATGTGGTGTCTCAGGACCTACAAAAAAGTCTCTTGGAGCCAAGTGCAAAGTCGCACAGGAAGTCGGCCATTTTGGTCCAAGTACGTGATTTAGTGGTTTTCGCACACGTTGTTTGGAGAGTGATGCTCTGTCGTCCTTTTCACCAATCGCCTTCAAACTTCTGCTATATACTCTTGAGACATAGAGGAAAAAACTCAACCGTCGGATTTTAAATAAGTATATAGGTGTGGGCGTGGCTAAGCCTCAAACTTTGACCTTTCGCCAGGCCACTCTTTTTTTCACATCTCCCTATTGGACTCCTTTTACCCAATCACCAGGAATCTCTGGTAAATAGCAGCAGACAAGTTGAGGTCACTTGGTCTCCAGTACTGGAAGGTTTTGAAAAAAGGCGGGGCTTTGGGAGCATGGCGAAATTCGCCATCACGCCATGGAAATACGTTTGCCTCTCATTTCTGCATTTATCGTGATATCACCTCGAAATTCGTTGTGAGTGATCCTAGTCTAACCCCCAATAGAAATGGTCAGCTTAAGTTTGTGGGCGTGGCCTATTTTCTGAATTAGCGCCCCCTAGGACCATTAAAACTGTCAGCCCCAAGCCATGCTTTGACTGAGGATTACGAAATTTGGTACACTAATGTGGTGTCTCAGGACCTACAAAAAAGTCTCTTGGAGCCAAGTGCAAAGTCGCACAGGAAGTCGGCCATTTTGGTCCAAGTACGTGATTTAGTGGTTTTCGCACACGTTGTTTGGAGAGTGATGCTCTGTCGTCCTTTTCACCAATCTCCTTCAAACTTCTGCTATATACTCTTAAGACGTAGAGGGAAAAATTCAACCGTCGGATTTTTCAAAAGTTAAAAGGTGTGGGCGTGGCTAAGCCTCAAACTTTGACCTTTCGCCACGCCACTCTTTTTTTCACAGCTCCCTATTGGACTCCTTTTACCCAATCACCTGGAATCTCTGGTAAATAGCAGCTGACAAGTTGAGGTCACTTGGTCTACAGTACTGGCAGGTTTTGAAAAAAGGCGGGGCTTTGGGAGCATGGCGAAATTCGCCATCACGCCATGGCAATACGTTTGCCTCTCATTTCTTCAATTATCGTGACATCGCCACAAAATGTCTGGTGAGTGATCCTAGTCTGACCCCCAATAGAAATGGGCATCTGAGATTTGTGGGCGTGGCCTATATTCTGAAATAGCGCCCCCTAGGACCATTAAAACTGTCAGCCCCAAGACAAGGTTTCACTGAGGATTACGAAAATTGGTACACTCATGTAGGGTCTCTGGACCTACAAAAAAGTCTCTTGGAGCCAAGCGCAATTTCGCACAGGAGGTCGGCCATTTTGGTCCAAGTACTCGATTTAGTGGTTTTCGCACACGTTGTTTGGACATTGATGGCCCGTTGCCCTTCACACCGATCACCTTCAAACTTATGCTATGTACTTTTAAGTCAAAGGGGAAAAAATTCAACCGTCGGATTTTAAATAAGTATAAAGGTGTGGGCGTGGCTAAGCCTCAAACTTTGACCTTTCGCCATGACATTACTTGACTTAATAACTCCCATGTGCATGATCAGATCTAATTCAAACTTTGTCTGTGTGATCACTGACCACATCTCAAGACAACGACAATGTGGACAGCTGAAATCACCTAAGCCCAGCCCCCTGACAACAGGAAGTCTATTGTTTTATGGTGAAATGCCCATATTTGTCCCCTCTAATTTAGTGAAAATGACACTCAGGTCATACAGTGTCTTCATGATGTTTTAAAGACCATTCAGATCTGATAGCTTTCCAGAAAGGGAGGGGCTTTGATGCCATGGTGAATGCTGGCGTGACGCCATGACCTTGCATTTGACTGTAACTTCCACAAACGGCCTCCGATTTGCCCGAAACTGAATATGGCAATGAACAATCATGCCCTTTAGCCAATGAGGCACAAACGGTTGATGAATGTTATATAATGTCACCAAAGCTGACCTCAATGGGACTTTTCTGTAGTTGGTCACAGCGCCACCTAGATAACGTTATCCTTTGATAACTTTAAAAAACATGGTCAGAATAGCATTAAAGTTGGTCACTGTCATCACACCACCAGTGTGGTAAAGATAGAGGATTCCCTAGTGGTGAGACATAAAATATAATGGTGGGCTCAAAGGGGATGCTGAGTCAGGGTGAGTTGCGGACAAGGTGGCCGTTAGCAGTTTCTGGTGTTGGGGTGGTCGACGTTTGTGTTCTGCGGACGTGCCCTGGTGCCCCGGGCTGCCGGCCAGGCCGGAGCGGCGCAGAGCTGCGAGGGCCGAACGACGCTGCTTGCAGCTTTAATTAGGCCTGAGCAGCGAAAGCGCTGCGAAGGCCTCTTGTTTTTGCTCTGATTATTAGGCCCGAGCAGCAAAGCGCTGCGAAGGCCTCTTGTTTTTGCTCTGTTTATTATTAGGCCCGAGCAGCGAAAGCGCTGCGAAGGCCTCTTGTTTTTGCTCTGTTTATTAGGCCCGAGCAGCGAAAGCGCTGCGAAGGCCTCTTGTTTTTGCTCTGTTTATTCTTTCTTTTTATTTATTATTCTTAGCCCGCTTTGAATGGCTTTTTGGGGACCTTACCATACCCCAAAACTCACAATATTTTGCAGACATGTCAGGCCTCGTGAAAAATTTGATATTTTAAAGGTCCCCAAAAAATCGCAAAGAAAATGGCTGAACAGCGCCCCCTAGAAAGTGAAAAAAAACCCTCTCCATAAAGCTTAGTTTATCGTACAGTTATGAAATTTGGTACACTTGTAGTACTCAACAGTCCGCACAGAAAAGTCTCTTGCAAGCATGGTCAGTATCAAACAGGAAGTCGGCCATTTTGGGTTGAAATGGCGATTTTTAGCCGTTTTTGCCGTTTTTAGGGTCCGTTTCTGATTGGATTGCTCGATCATTTTTCGCACGATCAACTCAAAAATTGTGTAAAATTGCTCATAAGGGATGGGCGAACAAAATGAGACAAGGATTCTGACTTTTCGTGTATGTTGAAGGGGCGGGGCCAGGCCTCGAAGTTTGACTACTCGCCAAAAAAATTTAAATTGCTATAACTTCATAACTGAATGGAATAGAGTTACCAAACTTTCTGTGGTCGTTTGTCATCCACCCACAAAGTAAATTGAATAGTCGGATGATGACATCACACAAGCCCCGCCCCCTCAGGAGCAAAAAGGTCAAGTTTTACTGTGAAAGGTCCCAAATTGCCCCATTTCACTTAATCACCACAAATTTGTAGCTGGTAACTCAAGACAAGTGGGGGTTGCTTGGCGTCACTTTATGGGAGCTTTCGGCAGAGGGCGGGGCTGTGGCGGCGCGGCGAATTCAGGCGTACCGCCTTGGCCTTACGTTTGCCTCCCATTTCGTCATTTCCAAAGATATCGTCACGAAACTTCTTGTGAGTGATCCTAGTCCGGCCCCCCAAAAGATCTGATGTGAACATCTGGTGGGCGTGGCCTATTTTCTGAAATAGCGCCCCCTAGGACCATTAAAACTGTCAGCCCCAAGCCATGCTTTGACTGAGGATTACGAAATTTGGTACACTAATGTGGTGTCTCAGGACCTACAAAAAAGTCTCTTGAAGCCAAGAGCAAAGTCGCACAGGAAGTCGGCCATTTTGGTCCAAGTGCGCGATTTAGTGGTTTTCACACACGTTGTTTGGAGAGTGATACTCCGTCGCCCTTTTCACCAATCACTTTCAAACTTCTGCTATATAGTCTTAAGACATAGAGGAAAAAATTCAACCGTCGGATTTTAAATAAGTATAAAGGTGTGGGCGTGGCTAAGCCTCAAACTTTGACCTTTCGCCACGCCACTCTTTTTTTCACAGCTCCTTATTGGACTCCTTTTACCCAATCACCAGGAATCTCTGGTAAATAGCAGCAGGCAAGTTGAGGTCACTTGGTCTCCAGTACTGGAAGGTTTTGCAAAAAGGCGGGGCTTTGGGAGCATGGCGAAATTCGCCATCACGCCATGGAAATACGTTTGCCTCTCATTTCTTCATTTATCGTGATATCACCTCGACCATTGTTGTGAGTGATCCTAGTCTGACCCCCAATAGAAAAGGTCAGCTTAAGTTTGTGGGCTTGGCCTATTTTCTGTATTAGCGCCCCCTAGGACCATTAAAACTGTCAGCCCCAAGCCATGCTTTGACTGAGGATTACGAAATTTGGTACACTAATGTGGTGTCTCAGGACCTACAAAAAAGTCTCTTGGAGCCAAGTGCAAAGTCGCACAGGAAGTCGGCCATTTTGGTCCAAGTGCGCGATTTAGTGGTTTTCACACACGTTGTTTGGAGAGTGATGCTCTGTCGCCCTTTTCACCAATCGCCTTCGAGCTTCTGCTATATACTCTTAAGACATAGAGGAAAAAATTCAACCGTAGGATTTTAAATAAGTATAGAGGTGTGGGCGTGGCTAAGCCTCAAACTTTGACCTTTCGCCACGCCACTCTTTTTTTCACAGCTCCATATTGGACTCCTTTTACCCAATCACCTGGAATCTCTGGTAAATAGCAGCTGACAAGTTGAGGTCACTTGGTCTACAGTACTGGCAGGTTTTGAAAAAAGGCGGGGCTTTGGGAGCATGGCGAAATTCGCCATCACGCCATGGCAATACGTTTGCCTCTCATTTCTTCAATTATCGTGACATCGCCACAAAATGTCTGGTGAGTGATCCTAGTCTGACCCCCAATAGAAATGGGCATCTGAGATTTGTGGGCGTGGCCTATATTCTGAAATAGCGCCCCCTAGGACCATTAAAACTGTCAGCCCCAAGACAAGGTTTGACTGAGGATTACGAAAATTGGTACACTCATGTAGGGTCTCTGGCCCTACAAAAAAGTCTCTTGGAGCCAAGCGCAATTTCGCACAGGAGGTCGGCCATTTTGGTCCAAGTACTCGATTTAGTGGTTTTCGCACACGTTGTTTGGACATTGATGGCCCGTTGCCCTTTACACCGATCACCTTCAAACTTATGCTATGTACTTTTAAGTCAAAGGGGAAAAAATTCAACCGTCGGATTTTAAATAAGTATAAAGGTGTGGGCGTGGCTAAGCCTCAAACTTTGACCTTTCGCCATGACATTACTTGACTTAATAACTCCCATGTGCATGATCAGATCTAATTCAAACTTTGTCTGTGTGATCACTGACCACATCTCAAGACAACGACAATGTGGGCAGCTGACATCACCTAAGCCCCGCCCCCTGACAACAGGAAGTCTATTGTTTTATGGTGAAATGCCCATATTTGTCCCCTCTAATTTAATGAAAATGACACTCAGGTCATACAGTGTCTTCATGATGTTTTAAAGACCATTCAGATCTGATAGCTTTCCAGAAAGGGAGGGGCTTTGATGCCATGGTGAATGCTGGCGTGACGCCCTGACCTTACATTTGACTGTAACTTCCACAAACGGCCTCCGATTTGCCCGAAACCGAATATGGCAATGAACAATCATGCCCTTTAGCCAATGAGGCACAAGCGGTTGGTGAATGTTATATAATGTCACCAAAGCTGACCTCAATGGGACTTTTCTGTAGTTGGTCACAGCGCCACCTAGATAACGTTATCCTTCGATAACTTTAAAAAACCTGGTCAGAATAGTATTAAAGTTGGTCACTGTCATCACACCACCAGTGTGGTAAAGATAGAGGATTCCCTAGTGGTGAGACATAAAATATAATGATGGGCTCAAAGGGGATGCTGAGTCAGGGTGAGTTGCGGACAAGGTGGCCGTTAGCAGTTTCTGGTGTTGGGGTGGTCGACGTTTGTGTTCTGCGGACGTGCCCTGGTGCCCCGGGCTGCCGGCCAGGCCCGAGCAGCGAAGCGCTGCGAAGGCCTATTGTATCTGCTCCGTTTATTATTTATTTATTTTTTTTTTCTTTCTTTTTTTTTCTTCCGCGTCTTTGGATGGCCTTTAGGGGGTCTTAGCATATCCAAAAAGTCACCAAATTCTGGCCCAATATAGAAAGTGCGTGAAATTTACGTATTTCACTGGCAACTAGAAAGTTGGTAAAAAAATGTTTCAACAGCGCCCCCTGGAAAATTAAAAATACCCCTCCGCTTTGACCTTTTTTCATAGTAGAGTGATGAAATTTGGTACACTTGTAGAACTCAACAATACGCACAGAAAAGCCTCTTTCACGCATGGTCAATATCAAACAGGAAGTCGGCCATTTTGGACTAAAGTGGCCATTTTGACCCCGTTTTGGCCATTTCTAGGGTCTATATTTGGTTGAACAGTTTGGTCATTTTTCGCACGATCGTCTCAAAAATAGTGTGCGATCGAACAGAAGCGATGGACGATTAAAATGAGACAATAAAATTGACTTTTCGTAAATACTGAAGGGGCGGGACCAGGCCTCAAAGTTCGAGCACTCGCCAAAAAAATTCAAATTGCTATAGATTCATAAATGAAAGAATTACAGTTAAAGAAATGTTCTATGGACAATCGACGTCGCCCTCCGAAGACAAATGAATGGTCGTTTGATGATGTCACATAAGCCACGCCCCCTCAGGACTTAAAAGGTGAAGTTTTACTGGGAAATTTTCCAAAATTCGCCCTTTCAAATAATCATCCCAGATTTGTAGCAGGTAACTGAAGACAAGTTAGGGTTGCTTGGCGTCACTTTATGGGAGTTTTCTGCAGAAGGCGGGGCTGTGGCGGTGCGGCGAAGTCAGGTGTACCGCTTAGGCCTTACGTTTGCCTCCCATTTCGTCATTTCTAAAGATATCACCACAACACTTCTTGGGAGTGATCCTAGTCCAGCCCCAAATAGAATCTGATGTGAACATCCGGTGGGCGTGGCCTATTTTCTGAAATAGCGCCCCCTAGGACCATTAAAACTGTCAGCCCCAAGCCATACTTTGGCTGAGGATTACGAAATTTGGTACACTAATGTGGTGTCTCAGGACCTACAAAAAAGTCTCTTGGAGCCAAGTGCAAAGTCGCACAGGAAGTCGGCCATTTTGGTCAAAGTACTCGATTTAGTGGTATTCGCACACGTTGTTTGGAGAGTGTTGCACCATCACCCTTTTCACCAATCACCTTCAAACATCTGCTATACACTCTTAAGACATAGATGAAAAAATTCAACCGTCGGATTTTATATAAGTATAAAGGTGTGGGCGTGGCTAAGCCTCAAACTTTGACCTGTCGCCACGCCATTCTTTTTTTCACAGCTCCCTATCGGACTCCTTTTAACCAATCACCAGCAATCACTGGCAAATAGCAGCAGACAAGTTGAGGTCACTTGGTCTATAGTACTGGCAGGTTTCGAATAAAGGCGGGGCTTTGGGAGCATGGCGAAATTCGCCATCACGCCATGGAAATACGTTTGTCTCTCATTTCTTCAATCATTGTGACATCGCCACACAATTTCTGATGAGTGATCCTACTCTGACCCCTAATAGAACTGCACAGCTGAAGTTTGTGGGCGTGGCCTATTTAATGAAATAGCGCCCCCTAGGACCATTAAAACTGTCAGCCCCAAGCCATGCTTTGACTGAGGATTACGGAATTTGGTACACTAATGTGGGGTCTCAGGACATACAAAAAAGTCTCTTGGAGCCAAGTGCAAAGTCGCGCAGGAAGTCGGCCATTTTGGTCCAAGTACTCGATTTAGTGGTATTCGCACACGTTGTTTTGAGAGTGGTGCACCATTGCCCTTTTCACCAATCGCCTTCAAACATCTGCTATATACTCTTAAGACATAGATGAAAAAATTCAACCGTCGGATTTTATATAAGTATAAAGGTGTGGGCGTGGCTAAGCCTCAAACTTTGACCTGTCGCCACGCCACTCTTTTTTTCACAGCTCCCTATTGGACTCCTTTTAACCAATCACCAGCAATCACTGGCAAATGGCAGCAGACAAGTTGAGGTCAATTGATCTGTAGTACTGGCAGGTTTTGAATAAAGGCGGGGCTTTGGGAGCATGGCGAAATTCGCCATCACGCCATGGAAATACGTTTGTCTCTCATTTCTTCAATCATTGTGACATCACAACAAAATGTCTGATGAGTGATCCTAGTCTGACCCCCAATAGAAATGGACAGCTGAAGTTTGTGGGCGTGGCCTATTTTCTTAAATAGCGCCCCCTAGGACCATTAAAACTGTCAGCCCCAAGCCATGCTTTGACTGAGGATTACGAAATTTGATACACTAATGTGGGGTCTCAGGACCTACAAAAAAGTCTCTTGGAGCCAAGTACAAAGTCGCACAGGAAGTCAGCCATTTTGGTCCAAGTACTCGATTTAGTGGTTTTCGCACACGTTGTTTGGAGAGTGTTGCACCATCGCCCTTTTCACCAATCGCCTTCAAACTTCTGCTATATACTCTTAAGACAAAGGGAGAAAAATTCAACCATCGGATTTTATATAAGTATAAAAGTGTGGGCGTGGCTAAGCCTCAAACTTTGACCTTTCGCCATTACATCACTTGACTTAACTCCCATGTGCATGATCAGATCTATATCAAACTGTGTCTGTGTGATCATTGACCACATCTCAAGACAATGACAATGTGGACAGCTGACATCACCTAAGCCCCGCCCCCTGACTACAGGAAGTCTATTTTTTATGGTGAAATGCCCATATTTGTCCCCTCTAATTTAGTCAACATGACACTAAGGTCATGCACTGTCTTCATGATGTTGTAATGACCATTCAGATCTGCTAGCTTTTCAGAAAGGGAGGGGCTTTGATGCCATGGCGATTTCTTACTCTGACCCCTAATAGACATGGACAGCTGAAGTTTGTGGGCGTGGCCTATTTTCTGAAATAGCGCCCCCCTAGGACCATTAAAACAATCAGCCCCAAGCCATGCTTTGACTGAGGATCACGAAATTTGGCACACTAATGTAGTGTCTCAGGACCTACAAATAAGTCTCTTGGAGCCAAGTACAATGTCGCACAGGAGGTCGGCCATTTTTGTCCAAGTTCTCGATTTAGTGGTTTTCGCACACGTTATGAGGAGAATGATGTCTCGTCGTCCTTTCCACCGATCACCTTCAAACTCCTGCTATATACTCTTAAGACATAGAGGAAAAAATTCAACCGTTGGATTTTAAATAAGTATAAAGGTGTGGGCGTGGCTAAGCCTCAAACTTTGACCAGTCGCCATTATGTTACTTGACTTAATAACTCCCATGTGCATGATCAGATCAATTTCAAATTTTGTCTGTGTGATCACTGACCCCATCTGAAGACAGTGACAATGTGGACAGCTTACATCACCTAAGCCCGCCCCCTGACTACAGGAAGTCTACTGTTTTATGGTGAAATGTCCTTATTTGTCCCCTCTAATTTAGTCAAGATGACACTAAGGTCATGCACTGTCTTCATGATGTTGTAATGACCATTCAGATCTGATAGCTTTTCAGAAAGGGGGGGCTTTTATGCCATGGCGATTTCTGGCGTGACGCTGTGACCTTACGTTTGACTGTAACTTCCACAAACAGCCTTCGATATGCCCGAGACTGAACATCACATCACCAGTGTAGTAAAGATAGAGTATCTCCTAGTGGTGAGACGTGTAATGGTGGGCTCAGAGGGGATGCTGAGTCAGGGTGAGGTGTGGACGCGGAGGCCGTTCACGGTTTCTGGTGTCGGGGTGGTTGACTTTCTGTTCTGCCAGACGTGCCCTGGTGCCCCCGGCTGCCGGCCAGGATGGAGAAGCGCGGAGCTGGGTTTGGAGAGCGTCGCGGATGGAGCGGAGGGGTTGCGGAAGGAGGGCGAGCAGCTTCGCTGCGAGGGCCGAACGACGCTGCTTGCAGCTTTAATTATTATTATTATTTTTTTTTTCTTCCGCGTCTTTGACTGGCCCTTAGGGGGTCTTAGCATATCCAAAAAGTCACCAAAATCTGGCCCAATATAGAAAGTGCGTGAAATTTACGTATTTCCTTGGCGATGTGAAAGTTGATAAGAAAGTGGCTCGACAGCGCCCCCTAAAAAGTGAAAAATACCCCTCTCCATAAAGCTTAGTTTATCGTACAGTTATGAAATTTGGTACACTTGTAGTACTCAGCAGTCCGCACAGAAAAGTCTCTTGCACCCATGGTCAATATCAAACAGGAAGTCGGCCATTTTGGACTAAAGTGGCCATTTTGACCCCGTTTTGACCATTTCTAGGGTCTATATTTGGTTCAACAGTTTGGCCATTTTTCGCACGATCGTCTCAAAAATAGTGTGCGATCGAACAGAAGCGATGGACGAATCAAATGAGACAATAAAATTGACTTTTCGTAAATAATGAAGGGGCGGGACCAGGCCTCAAAGTTCGAGCACTCGCCAAAAAAATTCAAATTGCTATAATTTCATAAATGAAAGAACTACAGTTAAAGAAATGTTCTATGGACAATCGTCATCAACCTCCGAAGACAAATGAATGGTCGATTGATGATGTCACATAAGCCCCGCCCCCTCAGGACTTAAAAGGTCAAGTTTTACTGGGAAATTTTCCAAAATTCGCCCTTTCAAATAATCACCCCAAATTTGTAGCAGGTAACTGAAGACAAGTTGGAGTTGCTTGGCGTCACTTTATGGGAGTTTTCTGCAGAAGGCGGGGCTGTGGCGGCGCGGCGAAGTCAGGCGTACCGCTTAGGCCTTACGTTTGCCTCCCATTTCATCATTTCTAAAGATATCGCCACGAAACTTCTTGGGAGTGATCCTAGTCCTGCCCCCCAAAAAATATGATGTGAAAATCCGGTGGGCGTGGCCTATTTTCTGAAATAGCGCCCCCTAGGACCATTAAAACTGTCAGCCCCAAGCCATGCTTTTACTGAGGATTACGAAATTTGGTACACTAATGTGGTGTCTCAGGACCTACAAAAAAGTCTCTTGGAGCCAAGCACCAAGTCGCACAGGAAGTCGGCCATTTTGGTCCAAGTACTCGATTTAGTGGTTTTCGCACACGTTGTTTGAAGAGTGTTGCACCATCGCCCTTTTCACCAATCACCTTCAAACTTCTGCTATAGACTCTTAAGACAAAGGGGAAAAAATTCAACCTACGGATTTTAAATAAGTATAAAGGTGTGGGCGTGGCTAAGACTCAAACTTTGACTTGTCGCCACGCCACTCTTTTTTTCACAGCTCCCTATTGGACTCCTTTTAACCAATCACCAGCAATCACTGGCAAATAGCAGCAGACAAGTTGAGGTCACTTGGTTTATAGTACTGGCAGATTTCGAATAAAGGCGGGGCTTTGGGAGCATGGCGAAATTCACCATCAAGCCATGGAAATACGTTTGTCTCTCATTTCTTCAATCATTGTGACATCACCACACAATTTCTGATGAGTGATCTTACTCTGACCCCTAATAGAATTGGACAGCTGAAGTTTGTGGGCGTGGCCTATTTTCTGAAATAGCGCCCCCTAGGACCATTAAAACTATCAGCCCCAAGCCATGCTTTGACTGAGGATCACGAAATTTGGCACACTAATGTAGTGTCTCAGGACCTACAAAAAAGTCTCTTGGAGCCAAGTACAATGTCGCACAGGAGGTCGGCCATTTTGGTCCAAGTACTCGATTTAGTGGTTTTCGCACACGTTATTAGGAGAATGATGTCTCGTCGTCCTTTCCACCGATCACCTTCAAACTCCTGCTATATACTCTTAAGACATAGAGGAAAAAATTCAACCGTCGGATTTTAAATAAGTATAAAGGTGTGGGCGTGGCTAAGCCTCAAACTTTGACCAGTCGCCATTACGTTACTTGACTTAATAACTCCCATGTGCATGATCAGATCAATTTCAAACTTTGTCTGTGTGATCACTGACCACATCTGAAGACAGTGACAATGTGGACAGCTGACATCACCTAAGCCCCGCCCCCTGACTACAGGAAGTCTACTGTTTTATGGTGAAATGCCCATATTTGTCCCCTCTAATTTAGTCAACATGACACTAAGGTCATGCACTGTCTTCATGATGTTGTAATGACCATTCCGATCTGATAGCTTTTCAGAAAGGGAGGGGCTTTGATGCCATGGCGATTTCTGGCGTGACGCTGTGACCTTACGTTTGCCTGTAACTTCCACAAACAGCCTCCGATTTGCCCGAGACTGAACATCACATCACCAGTGTGGTAAAGATAGAGTGTATCCTAGTGGTGAGACGTGTAATGGTGGGCTAAGAGGGGATGCTCAGTCAGGGTGAGGTGTGGACGAGAAGGCCGTTCACGGTTTCTGGTGTCGGGGTGGTTGACTTTCTGTTCTGCCAGACGTGCCCTGGTGCCCCCGGCTGCCGGCCAGGATGGAGAAGCGTGGAGCTGGGTTTGGAGAGCGTCGGGGATGGAGTGGAGGGGGTGCGGAAGGAGGGCGGACAGCTTCGCTGCGAGGGCCGAACGACGCTGCTTGCAGCTTTAATTAGGCCCGAGCAGCGAAAGCGCTGCGAAGGCCTCTTGTTTTTTCTCTGTTTATTATTATTTATTATTCCGGTGCCCCTTTGAACAGCTTTTTGGGGACTTTAACATACCCCAAAACTCACAATATTTTGCAGACTTGTCAGGCCTGGTGAAAAATTTGATATTTTAAAGGTCCCAAAAAAATCGCAAAGAAAATGGCTGATCAGCGCCCCCTAGAAAGTGAAAAAAACCCCTCTCCATAAAGCTTAGTTTATCGTACAGTTATGAAATTTGGTACACTTGTAGTACTCAACAGTCCGCACAGAAAAGTCTCTTGCAAGCATGGTCAATATCAAACAGGAAGTCCGCCATTTTGGGTTGAAATGGCGATTTTTAGCCGTTTTTGCCGTTTTTAGGGTCCGTTTCTGATTGGATTGCTCGATCATTTTTCTTACGATCGTCTCAAAAATTGTGGAAAATTGCTCAGAAGGGATGGGCGAACAAAATGAGATGAGGATTCTGAGTTTTCATATATGTTGAAGGGGCGGGGCCAGGCCTCAAAGTTTGACTACTCGCCAAAAATATTTAAAATGCTATAACTTCAAAACTGAATGGAATAGAGTTGCTAAACTTTCTGTGGTCATTCGTCATCCACCCACAAAGTAAACTGAATGGTCGGATGATGACATCACAGAAGCCCCGCCCCCTCAGGACCAAAAAGGTCAAGTTTTACTGTGAAAGGTCCCAAATGGCCCCATTTCACTCAATCACCACAAATTTGTAGCTGGTAAGTCAAGACAAGTGGGGGTTGCTTTGCGTCACTTTATGGGAGTTTTCGGCAGAGGGCGGGGCTGTGGCGGTGCGGCGAAGTCAGGCGTACCGCTGTGGCCTTACGTTTGCCTCCCATTTCGTCAAATCTAAAGATATCGCCACGAAACTTCTTGTGAGTGATCCTAGTCCGGCCCCCCAAAAGATCTGATGTGAACATCCGGTGGGCGTGGCCTATTTTCTGAAATAGCGCCCCCTGGGACCATTAAAACTGTCAGCCCCAAGCCATGCTTTGACTGAGGATTACAAAATTTGGTACACTAATGTGGTGTCTCAGGACCTACAAAAAAGTCTCTTGGAGCTAAGTGAAAAGTTGCACAGGAAGTCGGCCATTTTGGTCCAAGTACGCGATTTAGTGGTTTTCGCACACGTTGTTTGGAGAGTGATGCTCCGTCGCCCTTTTCACCAATCTCCTTCAAACTTATGCTATATACTCTTAAGACATAGGGGAAAAAATTCAACCGTCGGATTTTAAATAAGTATAAAGGTGTGGGCGTGGCTAAGCCTCAAACTTTGACCTGTCGCCACGCCACTCTTTTTTTCACAGCTCCCTATTGGACACCTTTTACCCAATCACCAGGAATCTCTGGCAAATATCAGCAGACAAGTTGAGGTCACTTGTTCTCCAGTACTGGAAGGTTTTGAAAAAAGGCGGGGCTTTGGGAGCATGGCGAAATTCGCCATCACGCCATGGAAATACGTTTGCCTCTCATTTCTTAATTTATCGTGATATCACCTCGAAATTTGTTGTGAGTGATCCTAGTCCAACCCCCAATAGAAGTGGTCAGCTTAAGTTTGTGGGCGTGGCCTACTTTCTGAAATAGCGCCCCCTAGGACCATTAAAACTGTCAGCCCCAAGCCATGCTTTTACTGAGGATTACGAAATTTGGTACACTAATGTGGTGTGTCAGGACCTACAAAAAAGTCTCTTGGAGCCAAGTGCAAAGTCGCACAGGAAGTCGGCCATTTTGGTCCAAGTACTCGACTTAGTGGTTTTCGCACACGTTGTTTGGAGAGTGATGCTCCATCGCCCTTTTCACCAATCACCTTCAAACTTCTGCTATTCACTCTTAAGACATAGAGGAAAGAATTCAACCGTCGGATTTTAAATAAGTATAAAGGTGTGGGCGTGGCTAAGCCTCAAACTTTGACCTGTCGCCACGCCACTCTTTTTTCACAGCTCCCTATTGGACACCTTTTACCCAATCACCAGGAATCTCTGTCAAATATCAGCAGACAAGTTGAGGTCACTTGGTCTCCAGTACTGGAAGGTTTTGAAAAAAGGCGGGGCTTTGGGAGCATGGCGAAATTCTTCATCACGCCATGGAAATACGTTTGCCTCTCATTTCTTCATTTATGGTGATATCACCTCGAAATTTGTTGTGAGTGATCCTAGTCTGACCCCCAATAGAAATCAACAGCTGAAGTTTGTGGGCGTGGCCTAATTTCTGAAATAGCGCCCCCTAGGACCATTTAAACTGTCAGCCCCAAGCCATGCTTTGACTGAGGAGTACGAGATTTGGTACACTAATATGGTGTCTCAGGACCTACAAAAAAGTCTCTTGGAGCCAAGTGCAAAGTCGCACAGGAAGTCGGCCATTTTGGTCCAAATACTCGATTTAGTGGTTTTCGCACACGTTGTTTGGAGAGTGATGCTCCATCACCCTTTTCACCAATCACCTTCAAACATCTGCTATACACTCTTAAGACATAGAAGAAAAAATTAAACCGTCGGATTTTAAATAAGTATAAAGGTGTGGGCGTGGCTAAGCCTCAAACTTTGACTTGTCGCCACGCCACTCTTTTTAACAGCTCCCTATTGGACTCCTTTTACTCAATCACCAGCAATCACTGACAAATAGCAGCAGACAAGTTGAGGTCACTTGGTCTATAGTACTGGCAGGTTTCGAATAAAGGCGGGGCTTTGGGAGCATGGCGAAATTTGCCATCATGCCATGGAAATACGTTTGTCTCTCATTTCTTCAATCATTGTGACATCGCCACACAATTTCTGATGAGTGATCCTACTCTGACCCATAATAGAAATGGACAGCTGAAGTTTGTGGGCGTGGCCTATTTTCTGAAATAACGCCCCCTAGGACCATTAAAACTGTCAGCCCCAAGCCATGCTTTCACTGAGGAACACGAAATTTGGCACACTAATGTGGTGTCTCAGGACCTACAAAAAAGACTCTTGGAGCTAAGTGCAAAGTCGCACAGGAAGTCGGCCATTTTGGTCCAAGTACTCGATTTAGTGGTTTTCGCACACGTTGTTTGGAGAGTGTTGCACCATCGCCGTTTTCACCAATCGCCTTCAAACTTCTGCTACATACTCTTAAGACAAAAGGGGAAAAATTCAACCATCGGATTTCAAATAAGTATAAAGGTGTGGGCGTGGCTAAGCCTCAAACCTTGACCTTTCGCCATTACATTCCTTGACTTAACAACTCCCATGTGCATGATCAGATCTATATCAAACTGTGTCTGTGTGATCATTGACCAAATCTCAAGACAATGACAATGTGGACAGCTGACATCACCTAAGCCCCGCCCCCTGACTACAGGAAGTCGATTTTTTCATGGTGAAATGCCCATATTTGTCCCCTCTAATTTAGTGAACATGACACTAAGGTAATGCACTGTCTTCATGATGTTGTAATGACCATTCAGATCTGATAGCTTTTCAGAAAGGGAGGGGATTTGATGCCATGGCGAATTCTGGCGTGACGCTGTGACCTTACGTTTGACTGTAACTTCCACAAACAGCCTCCGATTTGCCCGAGACTTAACATCACATCACCAGTGTGGTAAACATAGAGTATCTCCTAGTGGTGAGACGTGTAATGGTGGGCTCAGAGGGGATGCTGAGTCAGGGTGAGGTGTGGACGAGGAGGCCGTTCACGGTTTCTGGTGTTGGGGTGGTTGACTTTCTGCTCTGCCAGACGTGCCCTGGTGCCCCCGGCTGCCGGACAGGATGGAGAAGCGCGGAGCTGGGTTTGGAGAGGGTCGGGGATGGAGCGGAGGGGGTGCGGAAGGAGGGCGAGCAGCTTCGCTGCGAGGGCCAAACGACGCTGCTTGCAGCTTTAATTAGGCCCGAGCAGCGAAAGCGCTGCGAAGGCCTCTTGTTTTTGCTCTGTTTATTCTTTCTTTTTTATTATTCTCGTGCCCCTTTGAACGGCTTTTTGGGGACCTTAACATACCCCAAAACTCACAATATTTTGCACACTTGTCAGGCCTGGTGAAAAATTTGATATTTTAAAGGTCCCAAAAAAATCGCAAAGAAAATGGCTGAACAGCGCCCCCTACAAGGTGAAAAATACCCCTCTCCATAAAGCTTAGTTTATCGTACAGTTATGAAATTTGGTACACTTGTAGTCCTCAACAGTCCGCACAGAAAACTCTCTTGCAACCATGGTCAATATCAAACAGGAAGTCAGCCATTTTGGGTTGAAATGGCGATTTTTAGCCGTTTTTGCTGTTTTTAGGGTCCGTTTCTGATTGGATTGCTCGATCATTTTTCGCACGATCGTCTCAAAAATGGTGTAAAATTGCTCAGAAGGGATGGGCGAACAAAATGAGACAAAGATTCTGACTTTTCGTATATGCTGAAGGGGCGGGGCCAGGCCTCAAAGTTTGACTACTCGCCAAAAAAATTTAAACTGCTATACCTTCATAACTGAATGGAATAGAGTTACCAAACTTTCTGTGGTCATTCGTCATCCACCCACAAAGTAAACTGAATGGTCGGATGATGACATCACACAAGCCCCGCCCCCTCAGGACCAAAAAGGTCAAGTTTTACTGTGAAAGGTCCCAAATTGCCCCATTTCACTTAATCACCACAAATTTGTAGCTGGTAACTCAAGACAAGTGGGGGTTGCTTGGCATCACTTTATGGGTGTTTTCGGCAGAGGGCGGGGCTGTGGCGGCGCGGCGAATTCAGGCGTACCGCCGTGGCCTTACGTTTGACTCCTATTTCGTCATTTCCAAAGATATCGTCACGAAACTTCTTGTGAGTGATCCTAGTCCGGCCCCCCAAAAGATCTGATGTGAACATCTGGTGGGCGTGGCCTATTTTCTGAAATAGCGCCCCCTAGGACCATTAAAACTGTCAGCCCCAAGCCATGCTTTGACTGAGGATTACGAAATTTGGTACACTAATGTGGTGTCTCAGGACCTACAAAAAAGTCTCTTGGAGCCAAGTGCAAAGTCGCACAGGAAGTCGGCCATTTTGGTCCAAGTGCGCGATTTAGTGGTTTTCACACACGTTGTTTGGAGAGTGATACTCCGTCGCCCTTTTCACCAATCACTTTCAAACTTCTGCTATATAGTCTTAAGACATAGAGGAAAAAATTCAACCGTCGGATTTTAAATAAGTATAAAGGTGTGGGCGTGGCTAAGCCTCAAACTTTGACCTTTCGCAATGACATTACTTGACTTAATCACTCCCATGTGCATGATCAGATCTAATTCAAACTTTGTCTGTGTGATCACTGACCACATCTCAAGACAACGACAATGTGGACAGCTGACATCACCTAAGCCCCGCCCCCTGACAACAGGAAGTCTATTGTTTTATGGTGAAATGCCCATATTTGTCCCCTCTAATTTAATGAAAATGACACTCAGGTCATACAGTGTCTTCATGATGTTTTAAAGACCATTCAGATCTGATAGCTTTCCAGAAAGGGAGGGGCTTTGATGCCATGGTGAATGCTGGCGTGACGCCATGACCTTACATTTGACTGTAACTTCCACAAACGGCCTCCGATTTGCCCGAAACTGAATATGGCAATGAACAATCATGCCCTTTAGCCAATGAGGCACAAACGGTTGGTGAATGTTATATAATGTCACCAAAGCTGACCTCAATGGGACTTTTCTGTAGTTGGTCACAGCGCCACCTAGATAACGTTATCCTTCGATAACTTTAAAAAACATGGTCAGAATAGCATTAAAGTTGGTCACTGTCATCACACCACCAGTGTGGTAAAGATAGAGGATTCCCTAGTGGTGAGACATAAAATATAATGGTGGGCTCAAAGGGGATGCTGAGTCAGGGTGAGTTGCGGACAAGGTGGCCGTTAGCAGTTTCTGGTGTTGGGGTGGTCGACGTTTGTGTTCTGCGGACGTGCCCTGGTGCCCCGGGCTGCCGGCCAGGCCGGAGCGGCGCGGAGCTGCGAGGGCCGAACGACACTGCTTGCAGCTTTAATTAGGCCCGAGCAGTGAAGCTGCGAAGGCCTATTGTATCTGCTCCGTTTATTATTATTATTATTTATTATTATTATTATTAGGCCCGAGCAGTGAAGCTGCGAAGGCCTATTGTATCTGCTCCGTTTATTATTATTTTTTAGGCCCGAGCAGCGAAAGCGCTGCGAAGGCCTCTTGTTTTTGCTCTGATTATTATTTTTTGTTATTCCGTGCCCCCTTTGAACGGCTTTTTGGGGACCTTATCATACCCCAAAACTCACAATATTTTGCAAACTTGTCAGGCCTGGTGAAAAATTTGATATTTTAAAGGTCCCAAAAAAATCGCACAGAAAATGACTGAACAGCGCCCCCTACAAAGTGAAAAAAAACCCTCTCCATAAAGCTTAGTTTATCGTACAGTTATGAAATTTGGTACACTTGTAGTACACAACAGTCCGCACAGAAAAGTCTCTTGCAACCATGGTCAATATCAAACAGGAAGTCGGCCATTTTGGGTTGAAATGGCGATTTTTAGCCGTTTTGGCCGTTTTTAGGGTCCGTTTCTGACTGGATTGCTCGATCATTTTTTGCACGATCGTCTCAAAAATGGTGTAAAATTGCTCAGAAGAGATGGGCGAACAAAATGAGACAATAAAATTGACTTTTCGTAAATACTGAAGGGGCGGGACCAGGCCTCGAAGTTTGACTACTCGCCAAAAAAATTTAAATTGCTATAACTTCATAAATGAATGGAATAGAGTTACCAAACTTTCTGTGGTCATTCGTCATCCACCCACAAAGTAAACTGAATGGTCGGATGATGACATCACACAAGCCCCGCCCCCTCAGGACCAAAAAGGTCAACTTTAACTGTGAAAGGTCCCAAATTGCCCCATTTCACTTAATCACCACACATTTTTAGCTGGTAACTCAAGACAAGTGGGGGTTGCTTGGCGTCACTTTATGGGAGTTTTCGGCAGAGGGCGGGGCTGTGGCGGCGCGGCGAAGTCAGGCGTACCGCCATGGCCTTACGTTTGCCTCCCATTTCGTCATTTCTAAAGATATCATCACGAAACTTCTTGTGAGTGATCCTAGTCCGTCCCCCCAAAAGATCTGATGTGAACATCCGGTGGGCGTGGCCTATTTTATGAAATAGCGCCCCCTAGGAACATTAAAACTGTCAGCCCCAAGCCATGCTTTGACTGAGGATTACGAAATTTGGTACACTAATGTGGTGTCTCAGGACCTACAAAAAAGTCTCTGGGAGCCAAGTGCAAAGTCGCACAGGAAATCGGCCATTTTGGTCCAAATGCGCGATTTAGTGGTTTTCACACACGTTGTTTGGAGAATGATGCTCCGTCGCCCTTTTCACCAATCGCCTTCAAACTTCTGTTATATACTCTTAAGACATAGAGGAAAAAATTCAACTGTCGGATTTTAAATAAGTATAAAGGTGTGGGCGTGGCTAAGCCTCAAACTTTGACCTTTCGCCACGCCACTCTTTTTTTCACAGCTCCCTATTGGACTCCTTTTACCCAATCACCAGAAATCTCTGGTAAATAGCAGCAGACAAGTTGAGGTAACTTGGTCTCCAGTACTGGAAGGTTTTGAAAAAAGGCGGGGCTTTGGGAGCATGGCGAAATTCGCCATCACGCCATGGAAATACGTTTGCCTCTCATTTCTTCATTTATCGTGATATCACCTCGAAATTTGTTGTGAGTGATCCTAGTCTGACCCCCAATAGAAATGGTCAGCTTAAGTTTGTGGGCGTGGCCTATTTTCTGAATTAGCGCCCCCTAGGACCATTAAAACTGTCAGCCCCAAGCCATGCTTTGACTGAGGATTACGAAATTTGGTACACTAATGTGGTGTCTAAGGTCCTACAAAAAAGTCTCTTGGAGCCAAGTGCAAAGACTCACAGGAAGTCGGCCATTTTGGTCCAAGTGCGCGATTTAGTGGTTTTCGCACACGTTGTTTGGAGAGTGATGATCCGTCGCCCTTTTCATTAATCGCCTTCAAACTTCTGCTATATACTCTTAAGACATAGAGGAAAAAATTCAACCGTCGGATTTTAAATAAGTATAAAGGTGTGGCCGTGGCTAAGCCTCAAACTTTGACCTTTCGCCATTACATTACTTGACTTAATAACTCCCATGTGCAGGATCAGATCTATATCAAACTTTGTCTGTGTGATCAGTGACCACATCTCAAGGCAACAACATTGTGGACAGCTGACATCACCTAAGCCCCGCCCCCTGACAACAGGAAGTCTATTGTTTTATGGTGAAATGCCCATATTGGTCCCCTCGAATTTAGTCAACATGACACTAAGGTCATGCACTGTCTTCATGATGTTTTAATGACCATTCAGATCTGATAGCTTTCCAGATAGGGAGGGGCTTTGATGCCATGGCGAATTCTGGCATGACGCTGTGACCTTACGTTTGATCGTAACTTCCACAAACAGCCTCCCATCTGCACAAGACTGAACATGGTAATCAACAATCATGCCCTTTAGCCAATGAGACACAAACGGTTGGTGAAATTTGTATAATGTCACCACAGCTCCCCCTACACACCATTAAATCTGTAATAACTCCTACAGACGAGGTCGTAACTGCACCAAACTTGGTGGGCTCAGAGAGGATGCTGAGTCAGGGTGAGGTGCGGACGAGGTGGTGTCGGGGTGGTCGACATTTCTGTTCCGCGGACGTGCCCTGGTTCCCCGGGCTGCTGGCCAGGCCGGAGCGGCGCGGAGCTGCGAGGACCGAACGACGCTGCTTGCAGCTTTAATTAGGCCCGAGCAGCGAAAGCGCTGCGAAGGCCTCTTGTTTTTGCTCTGTTTATTATTCTTTCTTTTTTTTTATTATTCTCGTGCCCCTTTGAACGGCTTTTTGGGGACCTTAACATACCCCAAAACTCACAATATTTTGCACACTTGTCAGGCCTGGTGAAAAATTTGATATTTTAAAGGGCCCAAAAAAATCGCAAAGAAAATGGCTGAACAGCGCCCCCTACAAAGTGAAAAAAACCCCTCTCCATAAAGCTTAGTTTATCGTACAGTTATGAAATTTGGTACACTTGTAGGACTCAACAGTCCGCACAGAAAAGTCTCTTGCAACCATGGTCAATATGAAACAGGAAGTCGGCCATTTTGGGTTGAAATGGCGATTTTTTGCCGTTTTTGCCGTTTTTAGGGTCCGTTTCTGATTGGATTGCTCGATCATTTTTCGCACGATCGTCTCAAAAATTGTGTAAAATTGCTCAGAAGGAATGGGCGAACAAAATGAGATAAGGATTCTGAGTTTTCGTATATGTTGAAGGGGCGGAGCCAGGCCTCGAAGTTTGACTACTCGCCAAAAATATTTAAATTGCTATAACTTCATAACTGAATGGAATAGAGTTACCAAACTTTCTGTGGTCATTCGTCATCCACCCACAAAGTAAATTGAATGGTCGGATGATGACATCACACAAGCCCCGCCCCCTCAGGACCAAAAAGATCAAGTTTTACTGTGAAAGGTCCCAAATTGCCCCATTTCACTTAATCACCACAAATTTATAGCTGGTAACTCAAGACAAGTGGGGGTTGCTTGGCGTCACTTTATGGGAGTTTTCGGCAGAGGGCGGGGCTGTGGCGGCGCGGCGAATTCAGGCGTACCGCCTTGGCCTTACGTTTGCCTCCCATTTCGTCATTTCCAAAGATATCGTCACGAAACTTCTTGTGAGTGATCCTAGTCCGGCCCCCCAAAAGATCTGATGTGAACATCTGGTGGGCGTGGCCTATTTTCTGAAATAGCGCCCCCTAGGACCATTAAAACTGTCAGCCCCAAGCCATGCTTTGACTGAGGATTACGAAATTTGGTACACTAATGTGGTGTCTCAGGACCTACAAAAAAGTCTCTTGAAGCCAAGTGCAAAGTCGCACAGGAAGTCGGCCATTTTGGTCCAAGTGCGCGATTTAGTGGTTTTCACACACGTTGTTTGGAGAGTGATACTCCGTCGCCCTTTTCACCAATCACTTTCAAACTTCTGCTATATAGTCTTAAGACATAGAGGAAAAAATTCAACCGTCGGATTTTAAATAAGTATAAAGGTGTGGGCGTGGCTAAGCCTCAAACTTTGACCTTTCGCCACGCCACTCTTTTTTTCACAGCTCCTTATTGGACTCCTTTTACCCAATCACCAGGAATCTCTGGTAAATAGCAGCAGGCAAGTTGAGGTCACTTGGTCTCCAGTACTGGAAGGTTTTGCAAAAAGGCGGGGCTTTGGGAGCATGGCGAAATTCGCCATCACGCCATGGAAATACGTTTGCCTCTCATTTCTTCATTTATCGTGATATCACCTCGACCATTGTTGTGAGTGATCCTAGTCTGACCCCCAATAGAAAAGGTCAGCTTAAGTTTGTGGGCGTGGCCTATTTTCTGTATTAGCGCCCCCTAGGACCATTAAAACTGTCAGCCCCAAGCCATGCTTTGACTGAGGATTACGAAATTTGGTACACTAATGTGGTGTCTCAGGACCTACAAAAAAGTCTCTTGGAGCCAAGTGCAAAGTCGCACAGGAAGTCGGCCATTTTGGTCCAAGTGCGCGATTTAGTGGTTTTCACACACGTTGTTTGGAGAGTGATGCTCCGTCGCCCTTTTCACCAATCGCCTTCGAGCTTCTGCTATATACTCTTAAGACATAGAGGAAAAAATTCAACCGTCGGATTTTAAATAAGTATAAAGGTGTGGGCGTGGCTAAGCCTCAAACTTTGACCTTTCGCCACGCCACTCTTTTTTTCACAGCTCCCTATTGGACTCCTTTTACCCAATCACCTGGAATCTCTGGTAAATAGCAGCTGACAAGTTGAGGTCACTTGGTCTACAGTACTGGCAGGTTTTGAAAAAAGGCGGGGCTTTGGGAGCATGGCGAAATTCGCCATCACGCCATGGCAATACGTTTGCCTCTCATTTCTTCAATTATCGTGACATCGCCACAAAATGTCTGGTGAGTGATCCTAGTCTGACCCCCAATAGAAATGGGCATGTGAGATTTGTGGGCGTGGCCTATATTCTGAAATAGCGCCCCCTAGGACCATTAAAACTGTCAGCCCCAAGACAAGGTTTGACTGAGGATTACGAAAATTGGTACACTCATGTAGGGTCTCTGGCCCTACAAAAAAGTCTCTTGGAGCCAAGCGCAATTTCGCACAGGAGGTCGGCCATTTTGGTCCAAGTACTCGATTTAGTGGTTTTCGCACACGTTGTTTGGACATTGATGGCCCGTTGCCCTTTACACCGATCACCTTCAAACTTATGCTATGTACTTTTAAGTCAAAGGGGAAAAAATTCAACCGTCGGATTTTAAATAAGTATAAAGGTGTGGGCGTGGCTAAGCCTCAAACTTTGACCTTTCGCCATGACATTACTTGACTTAATAACTCCCATGTGCATGATCAGATCTAATTCAAACTTTGTCTGTGTGATCACTGACCACATCTCAAGACAACGACAATGTGGACAGCTGACATCACTTAAGCCCCGCCCCCTGACAACAGGAAGTCTATTGTTTTATGGTGAAATGCCCATATTTGTCCCCTCTAATTTAATGAAAATGACACTCAGGTCATACAGTGTCTTCATGATGTTTTAAAGACCATTCAGATCTGATAGCTTTCCAGAAAGGGAGGGGCTTTGATGCCATGGTGAATGCTGGCGTGACGCCATGACCTTACATTTGACTGTAACTTCCACAAACGGCCTCCGATTTGCCCGAAACTGAATATGGCAATGAACAATCATGCCCTTTAGCCAATGAGGCACAAACGGTTGGTGAATGTTATATAATGTCACCAAAGCTGACCTCAATGGGACTTTTCTGTAGTTGGTCACAGCGCCACCTAGATAACGTTATCCTTCGATAACTTTAAAAAACATGGTCAGAATAGCATTAAAGTGTGTCACTGTCATCACACCACCAGTGTGGAAAAGATAGAGGATTCCCTAGTGGTGAGACATAAAATATAATGGTGGGCTCAAAGGGGATGCTGAGTCAGGGTGAGTTGCGGACAAGGTGGCCGTTAGCAGTTTCTGGTGTTGGGGTGGTCGACGTTTGTGTTCTGCGGACGTGCCCTGGTGCCCCGGGCTGCCGGCCAGGCCGGAGCGGCGCGGAGCTGCGAGGGCCGAACGACGCTGCTTGCAGCTTTAATTATTATTTATTATTCCGGTGCCCCTTTGAACGGCTTTTTGGGGACCTTAACATACCCCAAAACTCACAATATTTTGCACACTTGTCAGGCCTGGTGAAAAATTTGATATTTTAAAGGTCCCAAAAAAATCGCTAAGAAAATGGCTGAACAGCGCCCCCTACAAAGTGAAAAAAAACCCTCTCCATAAAACTTAGTTTATCGTACAGTTATGAAATTTGGTACACTTGTTGTACTCAACAGTCCGCACAGAAAAGTCTCTTGCAAGCATGGTCAATATCAAACAGGAAGTCGGCCATTTTGGGTTGAAATGACGATTTTTAGCCGTTTTTGCCGTTTTTAGGGTCCGTTTCTGATTGGATTGCTCGATCATTTTTTGCACGATCGTCTCAAAAATGGTGTAAAATTGCTCAGAAGGGATGGGCGAACAAAATGAGACAAAAATTCGGAGTTTTCGTATATGTTGAAGGGGTGGGGCCAGGCCTCGAAGTTTGACTACTCGCCAAAAAAATTTAAACTGCTTTAACTTCATAACTGAATGGAATAGAGTTGCCAAACTTTCTGTGGTGATTCGTCATCGACCCACAAAGTAAATTAAATGGTCGGATGATGACATCACACAAGCCCCGCCCCCTCAGGACCAAAAAGGACAAGTTTTACTGTGAAAGGTCCCAAATGGCCCCATTTCACTCAATCACCACAAATTTGTAGCTGGTAACTCAAGACAAGTGGGGGTTGGTTTGCGTCACTTTATGGGAGTTTTCGGCAGAGGGCGGGGCTGTGGCGGCGCGGCGAAGTCAGGCGTACCGCCGTGGCCTTACGTTTGCCTCCCATTTCGTCATTTCTAAAGATATCGCCACGAAACTTCTTGTGAGTGATCCTAGTCCGCCCCCCCAAAAGATCTGATGTGAACATCCGGTGGGCATGGCCTATTTTCTGAAATAGCGCCACCTAGGACCATTAAAACTGTCAGCCCCAAGCCATGCTTTGACTGAGGATTACGAAATTTGGTACACTAATGTGGTGTCTCACGACCTACAAAAAAGTCTCTTGGAGCCAAGTGCAAAGTCGCACAGGAAGTCGGCCATTTTGGTCCAAGTACGTGATTTAGTGGTTTTCGCACACGTTGTTTAGAGAGTGATGCTCCGTCGCCCTTTTCACCAATCTCCTTCAAACTTGTGCTATATACTCTTAAGACATAGGGGAAAAAATTCAACCGTTGGATTTTAAATAAGTATAAAGGTGTGGGCGTGGCTAAGCCTCAAACTTTGACCTTTCGCCACGCCACTCTTTTTTTCACAGCTCCCTATTGGACTCGTTTTACCCAATCACCAGGAATCTCTGGTAAATAGCAGCAGACAAGTTGAGGTCACTTGGTCTCCAGTACTGTAAGGTTTTGAAAAAAGGCGGGGCTTTGGGAGCATGGCGAAATTCGCCATCACGCCATGGAAATACGTTTGCCTCTCATTTCTTCATTTATCATGATATCACCTCGAAATTTGTTGTGAGTGATCCTAGTCTCACCCCCAATAGGAATGGTCAGCTTAAGTTTGTGGGCGTGGCCTACTTTCTGAAATAGCGCCCCCTAGGACCATTAAAACTGTCAGCCCCAAGCCATGCTTTTACTGAGGATTACGAAATTTGGTACACTAATGTGGTGTCTAAGGACCTACAAAAAAGTCTCTTGGAGCCAAGTGCAAAGTCGCACAGGAAGTCGGCCATTTTGGTCTAAGTACGCTATTTAGTGGTTTTCACACACGTTGTTTGGAGAGTGATGCTCCGTCGCCCTTTTCACCAATCGCCTTCAAACTTCTTCTATATACTCTTAAGACATAGAGGAAAAACTTCAACCGTCGGATTTCAAATAAGTATAAAGGTGTGGGCGTGGCTAAGCCTCAAACTTTAACCTTTCGCCACGCCACTCTTATTTTCACAGCTCCCTAATGGACCTATTTTACCCAATCACCAGGAATCTCTGGTAAATAGCAGCAGACAAGTTGAGGTCACTTGGTGTCCAGTACTGGAAGGTTTTGAGAAAAGGCGGGGCTTTGGGAGCATGGCGAAATTCGCCATCACGTCATGGAAATACGTTTGCCTCTCATTTCTTCATTTATCGTGATATCACCTCGAAATTTGTTGTAAGTGATCCTAGTCTGACCCCCAATAGAAATGGATGGCTGAAGTTTGTGGGCGTGGCCTATTTTCTGAAATAGCGCCCCCTAGGTCCATTAAAACTGTCAGCCCCAAGCCATGCTTTGACTGAGGATTACGAAATTTGGTACACTAATGTGGTGTCTCAGGACCTACAAAAAAGTCTCTTTGAGCCAAGTGCAAAGGTGCACAGGAAGTCGGCCATTTTGGTCCAAGTGCGCGATTTAGTGGTTTTCACACACGTTGTTTGGAGAGTGATGCTCCGTCGCCCTTTTCACCAATCGCCTTCAATCTTCTGCTATATACTCTTAAGACAAAGAGGAAAAGATTCAACTGTCGGATTTTAAATAAGTTTAAAGGTGTGGGCGTGGCTAAGCCTCAAACTTTGACCTTTCGCCACACCACTCTTTTTTTCACAGCTCCCTATTGGACTCCTTTTACCAAATCACCAGGAATCTCTGGTAAATAGCAGCAGACAAGTTGAGGTCACTTGGTCTCCAGTACTGGAAGGTTTTGAAAAAAGGCGGGGCTTTGGGAGCATGGCGAAATTCGACATCACGCCATGGAAATACGTTTGCCTCTCATTTCTTCATTTATCGTGATATCACCTCAAAATTTGTTGTGAGTGATCCTAGTCTGACCCCCAATAGAAATGGTCAGTTTAAGTTTGTGGGCGTGGCCTATTTTCTGAATTAGCGCCCCCTAGGACCATTAAAACTGTCAGCCCCAAGCCATGCTTTGACTGAGGATTACGAAATTTGGTCCACTAATGTGGTGTCTCAGGACCTACAAAAAAGTCTCTCGGAGCCAAGTGCAAAGTCGCACAGGAAGTCGGCCATTTTGGTCCAAGTACTCGATTTAGTGGTTTTCGCACACGTTGTTTGGAGACTGATGCTCCATCGCCCTTTTCACCAATCACCTTCAAACTTCTGCTATATCCTCTTAAGACATAGAGGAAAAAATTCAACTGTCGGATTTTAAATAAGTATAAAGGTGTGGGCGTGGCTAAGCCTCAAACTTTGACCTTTCGCCACGCCACTCTTTTTTTCACAGCTCCCTATTGGACTCCTTTTACCCAATCACCTGGAATCTCTGGTAAATATTAGCTGACAAGTTGAGGTCACTTGGTCTACAGTACTGGCAGGTTTTGAAAAAAGGCGGGGCTTTGGGAGCATGGCGAAATTCGCCATCACGCCATGGCAATACGTTTGCCTTTCATTTCTTCAATTATCGTGACATCGCCACAAAATGTCTGGTGAGTGATCCTAGTCTGACCCCCAATAGAAATGGGCATCTGAGATTTGTGGGCGTGGCCTATATTCTGAAACAGCGCCCCCTAGGACCATTAAAACTGTCAGCCCCAAGACAAGGTTTGACTGAGGATTACGAAAATTGGTACACTCATGTAGGGTCTCTGGACCTACAAAAAAGTCTCTTGGAGCCAAGCGCAATTTCGCACAGGAGGTCGGCCATTTTGGTCCAAGTACTCGATTTAGTGGTTTTCGCACACGTTGTTTGGACATTGATGGCCCGTTGCCCTTTACACCGATCACCTTCAAACTTATGCTATGTACTTTTAAGTCAAAGGGGAAAAAATTCAACCGTCGGATTTTAAATAAGTATAAAGGTGTGGGCTTGGCTAAGCCTCAAACTTTGACCTTTCGCCATGACATTACTTGACTTAATAACTCCCATGTGCATGATCAGATCTAATTCAAACTTTGTCTGTGTGATCACTGACCACATCTCAAGACAACGACAATGTGGACAGCTGACATCACCTAAGCCCCGCCCCCTGACAACAGGAAGTCTATTGTTTAATGGTGAAATGCCCATATTTGTCCCCTCTAATTTAGTGAAAATGACACTCAGGTCATACAGTGTCTTCATGATGTTTTAAAGACCATTCAGATCTGATAGCTTTCCAGAAAGGGAGTGGCTTTGATGCCATGGTGAATGCTGGCGTGACGCCATGACCTTACATTTGACTGCAACTTCCACAAACGGCCTCCGATTTGCCCGAAACTGAATATGGCAATGAACAATCATGCCCTTTAGCCAATGAGGCACAAACGGTTGGTGAATGTTATATAATGTCACCAAAGCTGACCTCAATGGGACTTTTCTGTAGTTGGTCACGGCGCCACCTAGATAACGTTATCCTTCGATAACTTTAAAAAACATGGTCAGAATAGCATTAAAGTTGGTCACTGTCATCACACCACCAGTGTGGTAAAGATAGAGGATTCCCTAGTGGTGAGACATAAAATATAATGGTGGGCTCAAAGGGGATGCTGAGTCAGGGTGAGTTGCGGACAAGGTGGCCGTTAGCAGTTTCTGGTGTTGGGGTGGTCGACGTTTGTGTTCTGCGGACGTGCCCTGGTGTCCCGGGCTGCCGGCCAGGCCGGAGCGGCGCGGAGCTGCGAGGGCCGAACGACGCTGCTTGCAGCTTTAATTAGGCCCGAGCAGCGAAAGCGCTGCGAAGGCCTCTTGTTTTTGCTCTGATTATTTTTTGTTATTCCGTGCCCCCTTTGAACAGCTTTTTGGGGACCTTAACATACCCCAAAACTCACAATATTTTGCAAACTTGTCAGGCCTGGTGAAAAATTTGATATTTTAAAGGTCACAAAAAAATCGCAAAGAAAATGGCTGAACAGCGCCCCCTACAAAGTGAAAAAAACCCCTCTCCATAAAGCTTAGTTTATCGTACAGTTATGAAATTTGGTACATTTATAGTACTAAACAGTCCGCACAGAAAAGTCTCTTGCATGCATGGTCAATATCAAACAGGAAGTCGGCCATTTTGGGTTGAAATGGCGATTTTTTGCCGTTTTGGCCCTTTTTAGGGTCCGTTTCTGATTGGATTGCTCGATCATTTTTTGCACGATCGTCTCAAAAATTGTGTAAAATTGCTCAGAAGGGATGGGCGAACAAAATGAGACAAAGATTCTGACTTTTCGTACATGTTGAAGGGGCGGGGCCAGGCCTCGAAGTTTGACTACTCGCCAAAAAATTTTAAATTGCTATAACTTCATAACTGAAAGGAATAGAATTACCAAACTTTCTGTGGTCATTCGTCATCCAGCCACAAAGTAAATTGAATGGTCGGATGATGACATCACACAAGCCCCGCCCCCTCAGGACCAAAAAGGTCAAGTTTTACTGTGAAAGGTCCCAAATTGCCCCATTTCACTTAATCACCACAAACTTGTAGCTGTTAACTCAAGACAAGTGGAGGTTGCTTGGCGTCACTTTATGGGAGTTTTCGGCAGAAGGTGGGGCTGTGGCGGCGCGGCGAAGTCAGGCGTACCGCCATGGCCTTACGTTTGCCTTCCATTTCGTCATTTCTAAAGATATCGTCACGAAACTTGTTGTGAGTGATCCTAGTCCGGCCCCTCAAAAGATCTGATGTGAACATCCGGTGGGCGTGGCCTATTTTCTGAAATAGCGCCCCCTAGGACCATTAAAACTGTCAGCCCCAAGCCATGCTTTGACTGAGGAGTACGAAATTTGGTACACTAATGTGGTGTCTCAGGACCTACAAAAAAGTCTCTTGGAGCCAAGTGCAAAGTTGCACAGGAAGTCGGCCATTTTGGTCCAAGTACGCAATTTAGTGGTTTTCGCACACGTTGTTTGGAGAGTGATGCTCCGTCGCCATTTTCACCAATCTCCTTCAAACTTCTGCCATCTGCTCTTAAGACATAGAGGAAAAAATTCAACCGTCGGATTTTTCAAAAGTTGAATGGTGTGGGCGTGGCTAAGCCTCAAACTTTGACCTGTCGCCGCGCCACTCTTTTTTTCACAGCTCCCTACTGGACTCCTTTTACCCAATCAGCAGGAGTCTCTGGCAAATAGCAGTAGACAACTTGAGGTCACTTGGTCTCCAGTACTGGAAGGTTTCAAAAAAAGGCAGGGCTTTGGGAGCATGGCGAAAATCGCCATCACGCCATGGAAATACGTTTGCCTCTCATTTCTTCATTTATTGTGATATCATTACGAAACTTCTGGTGAGTGATCCTAGTCTGACCCCAAAGAGACATAGACAGCTGAAATATGTGGGCGTGGCCTAATTTCTGAAATAGCGCCCCCTAGGACCATTTAAACTAATAGCCCCAAGCCATGCTTTGACTGAGGATTACGAAATTTGGTACACTAATGTGGTGTCCCAGGGCCTACAAAAAAGTCTCTTGGAGCCAAGCACAAAATTGCACAGGAAGTCGGCCATTTTGGTCCAAGTACGCGATTTAGTGGTTTTCGCACACGTTGTTTGGAGAGTGATGCTCCGTCGCCCTTTTCACCAATCGCCTTCAAACTTCTGCTATATACTCTTAAGGCATAGGGGAAAAAATTCAACCGTCGGATTTTTCAAAAGTTGAAAGGTGTGGGCGTGGCTAAGCCTCAAACTTTGACCTGTCGCCGCGCCACTCTTTTTTTCACAGCTCCCTACTGGACTCCTTTTACCCAATCAGCAGGAGTCTCTGGCAAATAGCAGTAGACAACTTGAGGTCACTTGGTATCCAGTACTGGAAGGTTTCAAAAAAAGGCGGGGCTTTGGGAGCATGGCGAAAATCGCCATCACGCCATGGAAATACGTTTGCCTCTCATTTCTTCATTTATCGTGATATCGTTACGAAACTTCTGGTGAGTGATCCTAGTCTGACCCCAAAGAGACATAGACAGCTGAAATATGTGGGCGTGGCCTAATTTCTGAAATAGCGCCCCCTAGGACCATTTAAACTAATAGCCCCAAGCCATGCTTTCACTGAGGATTACGAAATTTGGTACACTAATGTGGTGTCCCAGGACCTACAAAAAAGTCTCTTGGAGCCAAGCACAAAATTGCACAGGAAGTCGGCCATTTTGGTCCAAGTACGCGATTTAGTGGTTTTCGCACACGTTGTTTGGAGAGTGATGCTCCGTCGCCCTTTTCACCAATCGCCTTCAAACTTCTGCTATATACTCTTAAGGCATAGGGGAAAAAATTCAACCGTCGGATTTTTCAAAAGTTGAAAGGTGTGGGCGTGGCTAAGCCTCAAACTTTGACCTTTCGCCATTACTTGACTTAATAACTCCCATGTGCATGATCAGATCTTTTTCGAACTTTGTCTGTGTGATCATTGACCATATCTGTAAACAATGACAATGTGGACAGCTGACATCATCTAAGCCCCGCCCCCTGACTAAAGGAAGTTATTATTTTATGCTGAAATGCCCATATTTGTCCCCTCTAATTTAGTCAACATGACACCTAGGTCATGCACTGTCTTCATGATGCTGTAATGGCCATTCAAATCTGATAGCTTTCCAGAAAGGGAGGGGCTTTGATGCCATGGCGAATTCTTGCGTATGCCGTAACCTTACAATTCAATTTAATGGTGAGCTCAGAGGGGATGCTTAGTCAGGGTGAGGTGCGGACTAGGAGGCCATTTGCTGTTTCCGGTGACGGGATGATTGACGTTTCTGTTCTGCCAGACATGCCCTGGTGCCCCGGGCTGCCGGCCAGGCCGGAGCGGCGCGGAGCTGCGAGGGCCGAACGACGCTGCTTGCAGCTTTAATTAGGCCCGAGCAGCGAAGCGCTGCGAAGGCCTATTGTATCTGCTCCGTTTCTTTTTCTTTCTTTTTTTTTTTTCTTTTTTTTTCTTCCGCGTCTTTGGATGGCCTTTAGGGGGTCTTAGCATATCCAAAAACTCACAAAATTCTGGCCCAATATAGAAAGTGCGTGAAATTTACGTATTTCACTGGCAACGTGAAAGTTGGTAAAAAAATGTTTCGACAGCGCCCCCTGGAAAATTTAAAATACCCCTCCGCTTTGACCTTTTTTCATAGTAGAGTGATGAAATTTGGTACACTTGTAGAACTCAACAATACACACAGAAAAGCCTCTTGCACCCATGGTCAATATCAAACAGGAAGTCGGCCATTTTGGACTGAAGTGGCCATTTTGACCCCGTTTTGGCCATTTCTAGGGTCTATATTTGGTTGAACAGTTTGGTCATTTTTCGCACGATTGTCTCAAAAATAGTGTGCGATCGAAGAGAAGCGATGGACGAATCAAATGAGCAAATAAAATTGACTTTTCGTAAATACTGAAGGGGCGGGGCCAGGCCTCAAAGTTCGAGCACTCGCCAAAAAAATTCAAATTGCTTTAATTTCATAAATGAAAGTATTACAGCTAAAGTAATTTTCTATGGACAATCGTCATCGCCCCCCGAAGACAAATGAATGGTCGATTGATGATGTCACATAAGCCCCGCCCCCTCAGGCCTTAAAAGGTCAAGTTTTACTGGGAAATTTTCCAAAATTCGCCCTTTCAACTAATCAGCCCAAATTTGTAGCAGGTAACTGAAGACAAGTTGGGGTTGCTTGGCGTCACTTTATGGGAGTTTTCTGCAGAAGGTGGGGCTGTGGTGGCGCGGCGAAGTCAGGCGTACCGACATGGCCTTACGTTTGCCTCCCATTTCGTCAATTCTAGAGATATCGCCACAAAACCTCTTGGGAGTGATCCTAGTTCAGCCCCCCACAAAATGTGATGTGAACATCCGGTGGGCGTGGCCTATTTTCTGAAATAGCGCCCCCTAGGACCATTAAAACTGTCAGCCCCAAGTCATGCTTTGACTGAGGATTATGAAATTTGGCACACTAATGTGGTGTCTCAGGACCTACAAAAAAGTATCTTGGAGCCAAGTGCAAAGTCGCACAGGAAGTCGGCCATTTTGGTCCAAGTACTCGATTTAGTGGTTTTCGCACACGTTGTTTGGAGAGTGATGCTCCATCGCCCTTTTCACCAATCGCCTTCAAACTTCTGCTATAGACTCTTAAGACATAAAGGAAAAAATTCAACCGTCGGATTTTAAATAAGTATAAAGGTGTGGGCGTGGCTAAGCCTCAAACTTTAACCTGTCCCCACACCACTCTTTTTTTCACAGCAACCTATTGGACTCCTTTTACCCAATCGCCAGCAATCTCTGGCGAATAGCAGCAGACAAGTTGAGGTCACTTAGTCTCCAGTACTGGCAGGTTTTGAAAAAAGGCGGGGCTTTGGGAGCATGGCAAAATTCACCATCACGCCATGGCAATACGTTTGCCTCTCATTTCTTCAATTATCGTGCCATCGCCACAAAATGTCTGGTGAGTTATCCTAGTCTGACCCCAAATAGATTTGGACAGCTGTAGTTTGTGGGCGTGGCCTATTTTCTGAAATGGCGCCCCCTAGGACCATTAAAACTGTCAGCCCCTAGCCATGCTTTGACTGAGGAGTACGAAATCTGGTACACTAATGTGGTGTCTCCGGACCTACAAAAAAGTCTCTTGGAGCCAAGTGCAAAGTCGCACAGGAAGTCGGCCATTTTGGTCCAAGTACTCGATTTAGTGGTTTTCGCACACATTGTTTGGAGAGTGATACACCATTGCCCTTTTCACCAATCACCTTCAAACTTCTGCTATAGACTCTTAAGACAAAGGGGAAAAAATTCAACCTACGGATTTTAAATAAGTATAAAGGTGTGGGCGTGGCTAAGCCTCAAACTTTGACCTGTCGCCACGCCACTCTTTTTTTCACAGCTCCCTATTGGACTCCTTTTAACCAATCACCAGCAATCACTGGCAAATAGCAGCAGACAAGTTGAGGTCACTTGGTCTATAGTACTGGCAGGTTTTGAATAAAGGCGGGGCTTTGGGAGCATGGCGAAATTCGCCATCACGCCATGGAAATACGTTTGTCTCTCATTTCTTCAATCATTGTGACATCGCCACACAATTTCTGATGAGTGATCCTACTCTGACCCCTAATAGAATTGGACAGCTGAAGTTTGTGGGCGTGGCCTATTTTCTGAAATAGCGCCCCCTAGGACCATTAAAACTGTCAGCCCCAAGCCATGCTTTGACTGAGGATCACGAAATTTGGCACACTAATGTAGTGTCTCAGGACCTACAAAAAAGTCTCTTGGAGCCAAGCGCAATGTCGCACAGGAGGTCGGCCATTTTGGTCCAAGTACTCGATTTAGTGGTTTTCGCACACGTTATTAGGAGAATGATGTCTCGTCGCCCTTTCCACCGATCACCTTCAAACTCCTGCTATATACTCTTAAGACATAGAGGAAAACTTCAACCGTCGGATTTTAAATAAGTATAAAGGTGGGGGCGTGGCTAAGCCTCAAACTTTGACCAGTCGCCATTACATTACTTGACTCAATAACTCCCTTGTGCATGATCAGATCGATTTCAAACTTTGTCCGTGTGATCACTGACGACATCTGAAGGCAGTGACAATGTGGACAGCTGGCATCACCTAAGCCCCGCCCCCTGACTACAGGAAGTCTACTGTTTTATGGTGAAATGCCCATATTTGTCCCCTCTAATTTAGTCAACATGACACTAAGGTCATGCACTGTCTTCATGATGTTGTAATGACTATTCAGATCTGATAGCTTTTCAGAAAGGGAGGAGCTTTGATGCCATGGCGATTTTTGCGTGACGCTGTGACCTTACGTTTGACTGTAACTTCCACAAACATCCTCCGATTTGCCAGAGACTGAACATCACATCACCAGTGTGGTAAAGATAGAGTATCTCCTAGTGGTGAGACGTGTAATGCTGGGCTCAGAGGGGATGCTGAATCAGGGTTAGGTGTGGACGAGGAGGCCGTTCACGGTTTCTGGTGTCGGGGTGGTTGACTTTCTGTTCTGCCCGACGTGCCCTGGTGCCCCCGGCTGCCGGCCAGGATGGAGATGCGCGGAGCCGGGTTTGGAGAGCGTCGGGGATGGAGCGGAGGGGGTGCGGAAGGAGGGCGAGCAGCTTCGCTGCGAGGGCCGAACGACGCTGCTTGCAGCTTTAATTATTATTCTTTTTTCTTCCGCGTCTTTGAATGGCCTTTAGGGGGTCTTAGCATATCCAAAAAGTCACCAAATTCTGGCCCAATATAGAAAGTGCGTGAAATTTACATATTTCACTGGCGATGTGAAAGTTCGTCAAAAAGTGACTGAACAGCGCCCCCTAGAAAGTGAAAAATACCCCTCTCCATAAAGCTTAGTTTATCGTACAGTTATGAAATTTGGTATACTTGTCGTACTCAACAGTCCGCACAGAAAAGTCTCTTGCAACCATGGTCAATATCAAACAGGAAGTCGGCCATTTTGGAGTAAAGTGGCCATTTTGACCCCGTTTTGGCCATTTCTAGGGTCTATATTTGGTTGAACAGTTTGGTCATTTTTCGCACCATCGTCTCAAAAATTGTGCGAGATCGAACAGAAGCGATGGACGATTCAAATGAGACAATAAAATTGACTTTTCGTAAATACTGAAGGGGCGGGGCCAGGCCTCAAAGTTCGAGCACTCGCCAAAAAAATTCAAATTGCTATAATTTCATAAATGAAAGAATTACAGTTAAAGAAATGTTCTGTGGACAATTGTCATCGCCCTCCGAAGACAAATGAATGGTCGATTGATGATGTCACATAAGCCCCGCCCCCTCAGGACTTAAAAGGTCAAGTTTTACTGGGAAATTTTCCAAAATTCGCCCTTTCCAATAATCACCCCAAATTTGTAGCGGGAAACTGAAGACAAGTTGGGGTTGCTTGGCTTCACTTTATGGGAGTTTTCTGCAGAAGGCGGGGCTGTGGCGGCGCGGCGAATTCAGGCGTACCGCTTAGGCCTTACGTTTGCCTCCCATTTCGTCATTTCTAGAGATATCGCCACGAAGCTTCTTGTGAGTGATCCTAGTCTGGCCCCCCAAAAGATCTGATGTGAAATTCCGGTGGGCGTGGTCTATTTTCTGAAATAGCGCCCCCTAGGACCATTAAAACTGACAGCCCCAAGCCATGCTTTGACTGAGGATTACGAAATTTGGTACACTAATGTGGTGTCTAAGGACCTACAAAAAAGTCTCTTGGAGCCAAGTGCATTGTCGCACAGGAAGTCGGCCATTTTGGTCCAAGTGCGCAATTTAGTGGTTTTCGCACACGTTGTTTGGAGAGTGATGCTCCGTCGCCCTTTTCACCAATTGCCTTCACACTTCGGCTACATACTCTTAAGACATAGATGAAAAAATTCAACCGTCGGATTTTAAATAAGTATAAAGGTGTGGGCGTGGCTAAGCCTCAAACTTTGACCTGTCGCCACGCCACTCTTTTTTTTCACAGCTCCCTATTGGACTCCTTTTAACCAATCACCACCAAACAGTGGCGAATAGCAGCAGACAAGTTGAGGTCACTTGGTCTATAGTACTGGCAGGTTTCGAATAAAGGCGGGGCTTTGGGAGAATGGCGAAATTCGCCATCACGACATGGAAATACGTTTGTCTCTCATTTCTTCAGTCATTGTGACATCGCCATACAAGTTCTGATGAGTGATCCTACTCTGACCCCTAATAGAATTGGACAGCTGAAGTTTGTGGGCGTGGCCTATTTTCTGAAACACAGCCCCCTAGGACCATTAAAACAGTCAGCCCCAAGCCATGCTTTGACTGAGGATCACAAAATTTGGCACACTAATGTAGTGTACCAGGACCTACAAAAAAGTCTCTTGGAGCCAAGCACAATGTCGCACAGGAGGTCGGCCATTTTGGTCCAAGTACTCAATTTAGTGGTTTTCGCACACGTTATTAGGAGAATGATATCTCCTCGCCCTTTCCACCGATCACCTTCAAACCTCTGCTATATACTCTTAAGACATAGAGGAAAAAATTCAACCGTCGGATTTTAAATAAGTATAAAGGTGTGGGCGTGGCTAAGCCTCAAACTTTGACCAGTCGCCATTACGTTACTTGACTTAATAACTCCCATGTGCATGATCAGATCAATTTCAAACTTTGTCTGTGTGATCACTGACCACATCTGAAGACAGTGACAATGTGGACAGCTGGCATCACCTAAGCCCCGCCCCCTGACTACAGGAAGTCTACTGTTTTATGGTGAAATGCCCATATTTGTCCCCTCTAATTTAGTCAACATGACACTAAGGTCATGCACTGTCTTCATGATGTTGTAATGACTATTCAGATCTGATAGCTTTTCAGAAAGGGAGGAGCTTTGATGCCATGGCGATTTCTGGCGTGACGCTGTGACCTTACGTTTGAGTGTAACTTCCACAAACAGCCTCCGATTTGCCCGAGACTGAACATCACATCACCAGTGTGGTAAAGATAGAGTATCTCCTAGTGGTGAGACGTGTAATGCTGGGCTCAGAGGGGATGCTGAATCAGGGTGAGGTGTGGACGAGGAGGCCGTTCACGGTTTCTGGTGTCGGGGCGGTTGACTTTCTGTTCTGCCAGACGTGCCCTGGTGCCCCCGGCTGCCGGCCAGGATGGACAAGCGCGGAGCTGGGTTTGGAGAGCGTCGGGGATGGAGCGGAGGGGGTGCGGAAGGAGGGCGAGCAGCTTCGCTGCGAGGGCCGAACGACGCTGCTTGCAGCTTTAATTATTTTTTATTATTCTTAGCCCGCTTTGAACGGCTTTTTGGGGACCTTAACATACCCCAAAACTCACAATATTTTGCAAACTTGTCAGGCCTGGTGAAAAATTTGATATTTTAAAGGTCCCAAAAAAATCGCAAAGAAATTGGCTGAACAGCGCCCCCTAGAAAGTGAAAAAAAGCCCTCTCCATAAAGCTTAGTTTATCGTACAGTTATGAAATTTGGTACGCTTGTAGTACTCAATAGTCCGCACAGAAAAGTCTCTTGCAAGCATGGTCAATATCAAACAGGAAGTCGGCCATTTTGGGTTGAAATGGCGATTTTTTGCTGTTTTTGCCGTTTTTAGGGTCCGTTTCTGATTGGATTGCTCGATCATTTTTCGCACGATCATCTCAAAAATTGTGTAAAATTGCTAAGAAGGGATGGGCGAACAAAGTGAGATGAGAATTCTGAGTTTTCGTATATGTTGAAGGGGCGGGGCCAGGCCTCGAAATTTGACTACTCGCCAAAAATATTTAAATTGCTATAACTTCATAACTGAATGGAATAGAGTTACCAAACTTTCTGTGGTCATTCGTCATCCACCCACAAAGTAAATTGAATGGTTGGATGATGACATCACACAAGCCCCGCCCCCTCAGGACCAAAAAGATCAAGTTTTACTGTGAAAGGTCCCAAATTGCCCCATTTCACTTAATCACCACAAATTTGTAGCTGGTAACTCAAGACAAGTGGGGGTTGCTTGGCGTCACTTTATGGGAGTTTTCGGCAGAGGGTGGGGCTGCGGCGGCGCGGCGAATTCAGGCGTACCGCCGTGGCCTTACGTTTGCCTCCCATTTCGTCATTTCCAAAGATATCGTCACGAAACTTCTTGTGAGTGATCCTAGTTCGGCCCCCCAAAAGATCTGGTGTGAACATCTGGTGGGCGTGGCCTATTTTCTGAAATAGCGCCCCCTAGGACCATTAAAACTGTCAGCCCCAAGCCATGCTTTGACTGAGGATTACGAAATTTGGTACACTAATGTGGTGTCTCAGGACCTACAAAAAAGTCTCTTGGAGCCAAGTGCAAAGTCGCACAGGAAGTCGGCCATTTTGGTCCAAGTGCGCGATTTAGTGGTTTTCACACACGTTGTTTGGAAAGTGATACTCCGTCGCCCTTTTCACCAATCACTTTCAAACTTCTGCTATATAGTCTTAAGACATAGAGGAAAAAATTCAACCGTCGGATTTTAAATAAGTATAAAGGTGTGGGCGTGGCTAAGCCTCAAACTTTGACCTTTCGCCACGCCACTCTTTTTTTCACAGCTCCCTATTGGACTCCTTTTACCCAATCACCTGGAATCTCTGGTATATAGCAGCTGACCAGTTGAGGTCACTTGGCCTACAGTACTGGCAGGTTTTGAAAAAAGGCGGGGCTTTGGGAGCATGGCGAAATTCGCCATCACGCCATGGCAATACGTTTGCCTCTCATTTCTTCAATTATCGTGACATCGCCACAAAATGTCTGGTGAGTGATCCTAGTCTGACCCCCAATAGAAATGGGCATCTGAGATTTGTGGGCGTGGCCTATATTCTGAAATAGCGCCCCCTAGGACCATTAAAACTGTCAGCCCCAAGACAAGGTTTGACTGAGGATTACGAAAATTGGTACACTCATGTAGGGTCTCTGGCCCTACAAAAAAGTCTCTTGGAGCCAAGCGCAATTTCGCACAGGAGGTCGGCCATTTTGGTCCAAGTACTCGATTTAGTGGTTTTCGCACACGTTGTTTGGACATTGATGGCCCGTTGCCCTTTACACCGATCACCTTCAAACTTATGCTATGTACTTTTAAGTCAAAGGGGAAAAAATTCAACCGTCGGATTTTAAATAAGTATAAAGGTGTGGGCGTGGCTAAGCCTCAAACTTTGACCTTTCGCCATGACATTACTTGACTTAATAACTCCCATGTGCATGATCAGATCTAATTCAAAGTTTGTCTGTGTGATCACTGACCACATCTCAAGACAACGACAATGTGGACAGCTGACATCACCTAAGCCCCGCCCCCTGACAACAGGAAGTCTATTGTTTTATGGTGAAATGCCCATATTTGTCCCCTCTAATTTAATGAAAATGACACTCAGGTCATACAGTGTCTTCATGATGTTTTAAAGACCATTCAGATCTGATAGCTTTCCAGAAAGGGAGGGGCTTTGATGCCATGGTGAATGCTGGCGTGACGCCATGACCTTACATTTGACTGTAACTTCCACAAACGGTCTCCGATTTGCCCGAAACTGAATATGGCAATGAACAATCATGCCCTTTAGCCAATGAGGCACAAACGGTTGGTGAATGTTATATAATGTCACCAAAGCTGACCTCAATGGGACTTTTCTGTAGTTGGTCACAGCGCCACCTAGATAACGTTATCCTTCGATAACTTTAAAAAACATGGTCAGAATAGCATTAAAGTTGGTCACTGTCATCACACCACCAGTGTGGTAAAGATAGAGGATTCCCTAGTGGTGAGACATAAAATATAATGGTGGGCTCAAAGGGGATGCTGAGTCAGGGTGAGTTGCGGACAAGGTGGCCGTTAGCAGTTTCTGGTGTTGGGGTGGTCGACGTTTGTGTTCTGCGGACGTGCCCTGGTGCCCCGGGCTGCCGGCCAGGCCGGAGCGGCGCGGAGCTGCGAGGGCCGAACGACGCTGCTTGCAGCTTTAATTATTCTTTCTTTTTTTGTTATTCCGTGCCCCCTTTCAATGGCTTTTTGGGGACCTTAACATACCCCAAAACTCACAATATTTTGCACACTTGTCAGGCCTGGTGAAAAATTTGATATTTTAAAGGTCCCAAAAAAATCGCAAAGAAAATGGCTGAACAGCGCCCCCTAGAAAGTGAAAAATACCCCTCTCCATAAAGCTTAGTTTATCGTACAGTTATGAAATTTGGTACACTTGTAGTACTCAACAGTCCGCACAGAAAAGTCTCTTGCAAGCATGGTCAATATCAAACAGGAAGTCGGCCATTTTGGGTTGAAATGGCGATTTTTAGCCGTTTTGGCCGTTTTTAGGGTCCGTTTCTGATTGGATTGCTCAGTCATTTTTTGCACGATCGTCTCAAACATTGTGTAAAATTGCTCAGAAGGGATAGGCGAACAAAATGAGACAAGGATTCTGAGTTTTCGTATATGCTGAAGGGGCGGGGCCAGGCCTCAAAGTTTGACTACTCGCCGAAAAAATTTAAATTGCTATAACTTCATAACTGAATGGAATAGAGTTATCAAACTTTCTGTGGTCATTTGTCATCCACCCACAAAGTAAATGGAATGGTCGGATGATGACATCACACAAGCCCCGCCCCCTCAGGACCAAAAAGGTCAAGTTTTACTCTGAAAGGTCCCAAATTGCCCCATTTCACTTAATCACCACAAATTTGTAGCTAGTAACCCAAGACAAGTGGGGTTGCTTGGCGTCACGTTATGGGAGTTTTCGGCAGAGGGCGGGGCTGTGGCGGTGCGGCGAAGTCAGGCGTACCGCTGTGGCCTTACGTTTGCCTCCCATTTCGTCATTTCTAAAGATATCGTCATGAAACTTCTAGTGAGTGATCCTAGTCCGGCCCCCCAAAAGATCTGATGTGAATATCCGGTGGGCGTGGCCTATTTTCTGAAATAGCGCCCCCTAGGACCATTAAAACTGTCAGCCCCAAGCCATGCTTTGACGGAGGATTACGAAATTTGGTACACTAATGTGGTGTGTGAGGCCCTACAAAAAAGTCTCTTGGACCCAAGTGTAAAGTCGTACAGGAAGTCGGCCATTTTGGACCAAGTACGCGATTTAGTGGTTTTCGCACACGTTGTTTGGAGAGTGATGCTCCATCGCCCTTTTCACCAATCTTCTTCAAACTTCTGCTATATACTCTTAAGACATAGGGGGAAAATTTCAACCGTCGGATTTTTCAAAAGTTGAAAGGTGTGGGCGTGGCTAAGCCTCAAACTTTGACCTGTCGCCACGCCACTCTTTTTTTCACAGCTCCCTATTGGACTCATTTTACCCAATCAACAAGAATCTCTGGCAAATAGCAGTAGACAACTTGAGGTCACTTGGTATCCAGTACTGGCAGGTTTCGAGTAAAGGCGGGGCTTTGGGAGCATGGCGAAAATCGCCATCACGCCATGGAAATACGTTTGCCTCTCATTTCTTCAGTTATCGTGATATCGCTACGAAGCTTCTTGTGAGTGATCCTAGTCTGACCCCCAAGAGACATACACAGCTGAAATTTGTGGGCGTGGCCTTTTTTCTTAAATAGCGCCCCCTAGGTCCATTTAAACTAATAGCCCCAAGCCATGCTTTGACTGAGGATTACGAAATTTGGTACACTAATGTGGTGTCTCAGGACCTACAAAAAAGTCTCTTGGACCCAAGTGCAAAGTCGTACAGGAAGTCGGCCATTTTGGTCCAAGTACGTGATTTAGTGGTTTTCGCACACGTTGTTTGGAGAGTGATGCTCCGTCGCCCTTTTCACCAATCGCCTTCAAACTTCTGCAATATACTCTTAAGACGTAGGGGGAAAAATTCAACCGTCGGATTTTTCAAAAGTTGAAAGGTGTGGGCGTGGCTAAGCCTGAAACTTTGACCTTTCGCCATTACTTTACTTGACTTAATAACTCCCATGTGCATGATCAGATATTTTTCGAACTTTGTCTGTGTGATCATTGACCATATCTGTAAACAATGACAATGTGGACAGCTGACAACACCTAAGCCCCGCCCCCTGACAACAGGAAGTCTATTGTTTTATGGTGAAATGCCCATATTTGTCCCCTCTAATTTAGTCAACACGACACCAAGGTCATGCACTGTCTTCATGATGCTGTAATGACCATTCAAATCTGATAGCTTTCCAGAAAGGGAGGGGCTTTGATGCCATGGCGAATTCTAGCATAACGCCGTAACCTTACAATTCAATTTAATGGTTAGCTCAGAGGGGATGCTGAGTCAGGGTGAGGTGCGGACTAGGAGGCCATTTGCAGTTTCTGGTGTCGGGGTGGTTGACGTTTCTGTTCTGCCAGACGTGCCCTGGTGCCCCGGGCTGCCGGCCAGGCCGGAGCGGCGCGGAGCTGCGAGGGCCGAACGACGCTGCTTGCAGCTTTAATTAGGCCCGAGCAGCGAAAGCGCTGCGAAGGCCTCTTGTTTTTGCTCTGTTTATTATTCTTTTTTTATTATTCTTAGCCCGCTTTGAACGGCTTTTTGGGGACCTTAACATACCCCAAAACTCACAATATTTTGCAAACTTGTCAGGCCTAGTGAAAATTTTGATATTTTAAAGGTCCCAAAAAAATTTCAAAGAAAATGGCTGAACAGCGCCCCCTACAAAGTGAAATAAAACCCTCTCCATAAAGCTTAGTTTATCGTACAGTTATGAAATTTGGTACACTTGTAGTACTCAACAGTCCGCACAGAAAAGTCTCTTGCAAGCATGGTCAATATCAAACAGGAAGTCGGCCATTTTGGGTTGAAATGGCGATTTTTTGCCGTTTTTGCCGTTTTTAGGGTCCGTTTCTGATTGGATTGCTCGATCATTTTTCGCGCGATCATCTCAAAAACTGTGTAAAATTGTTCAGAAGGGATGGGTGAACAAAATGAGACAAGGATTCTGACTTTTCGTATATGTTGAAGGGGCGGGGCCAGGCCTTGAAGTTTGACTGCTCGCCAAAAAAATTTAAATTGCTATAACTTCATAACTGAATGGAATAGAGTTACCAAACTTTCTGTGGTCATTCTTCATCCACCCACAAAGTAAAATGAATGGTCGGATGATGACATCACACAAGCCCCGCCTCCTCAGGACCAAAAAGGTCAAGTTTTACTGTGAAAGGTCCCAAATTGCCCCATTTCACTTAATCACCACGAATTTGTAGCTGGTAACTCAAGACAAGTGGGGGTTGCTTGGCGTCCTTTTATGGGAGTTTTCGGCAGAGGGCGGGGCTGTGGCGGCGCGGCGAAGTCAGGCGTACCGCCATGGCCTTACGTTTGCCTCCCATTTCGTCATTTCTAAAGATATCGTCACGAAGCTTCTTGTGAGTGATCCTAGTCTGGCCCCTCAAAAAATCTTATGTCAACATCCGGTGGGCGTGGCCTATTTTCTGAAATAGCGCCCTCTAGGACCATTAAAACTGTCAGCCCCAAGCCATGCTTTGACTGAGGATTACGAAATTTGGTACACTAATGTGGTGTCACAGGACCTACAAAAAAGTCTCTTGGACCCAAGCACAAAGTCGCACAGGAAGTCGGCCATTTTGGTCCAAGTACTCGATTTAGTGGTTTTCGCACACGTTGTTTGGAGAGTGATGCTCCGTCACCCTTTTCACCAATCGCCTTCAAGCTTCTGCTATATAATCTTAAGACATGGGGGAAAAAATTCAACCGTCGGATTTTTCAAAAGTTGAAAGATGTGGGCGTGGCTAAGCCTCAAACTTTGACCTTTCACCAAGCCACTCTTTTTTTCACATCTCCCTATTGGACTCCTTTTACCCAATCAATAGGAATCTCTGGCAAAAAGCAGTTGACAAGTTGAGGTCACTTGGTATCCAGTACTGGCAGGTTTCGAAAAAAGGCGGGGCTTTGGGAGCATGGCGAAAATAGCCATCACGCCATGGAAATACGTTTGCCTCTCATTTCTTCAGTTATCGTGATATCACTACGAAACTTCTGGTGAGTGATCCTAGTCTGACCCCCAAGAAAAATAGACAGCTGAAGTTTGTGGGCGTGGCCTATTCTCTTAAATAGCGCCCCCTAGGACCATTTAAACTGATAGCCCAAAGCCATGCTTTGACTGAGGATTACGAAATTTGGTACACTAATGTGGTGTCGCAGGACCTACAAAAAAGTCTCTTGGACCCAAGCACAAAGTCGCACAGGAAGTCGGCCATTTTGGTCCAAGTACGCGATTTAATGGTTTTCGCACACGTTGTTTGGAGAGTGATGCTCCGTCACCCTTTTCACCAATTGCCTTCAAACTTCTGCTATATAATCTTAAGAGATGGGGGAAAAAATTCAAACGTCGGATTTTTCAAAAGTTGAATGATGTGGGCGTGGCTAAGCCTCAAACTTTGACCTTTCACCACGCCACTCTTTTTTTCACATCTCCCTATTGGACTCCTTTTACCCAATCAATAGGAATCTCTGGCAAAAAGCAGTTGACAAGTTGAGGTCACTTGGTATCCAGTACTGGCAGGTTTCGAAAAAAGGCGGGGCTTTGGGAGCATGCCGAAAATCGCCATCAAGCCATGGAAATACGTTTGCCTCTCATTTCTTCAGTTATCGTGATATCGCTACGAAACTTCTGATGAGTGATCCTAGTCTGACCCCCAAGAGAAATAGAGAGCTGAAGTTTGTGGGCGTGGCCTATATCCTTAAATAGCGCCCACTAGGACCATTTAAACTAATAGCCCCAAGCCATGCTTTGACTGAGGATTACGAAATTTGATACACTAATGTGGTGTCTCAGGACCTACAAAAAAGTCTCTTGGAGCCAAGTGCAAAGTCGTACAGGAAGTCGGCCGTTTTGGTCCAAGTACTCGATTTAGTGTTTTTCGCAGGCATTGTTTGGAGTATTATGCCCCATCGTCCTTTTCACCAATTGCCTTCAAACTTCTGCTATATCCTCTTACGACATAGGGAAAAAAATTCAACCGTCGGATTTTTCAAAAGTTGAAAGGTGTGGGCGTGGCTAAGCCTCAAACTTTGACCTTACGCCATTACATTTCTTGACAATAACTCCCATGTGCATGATCAGATCTATATCAAACTTTGTCTGTGTGATCACTGACCACATCTAAAGACAATGACAATGTGGACAGCTGACATCCCCTAAGTCCCGCCCCCTACTACAGGAAGTCTATTGTTTTATGGTGAAATGCCCATATTTGTCAAGATCTGAAAGCTTTCCAGTGCACCAAGATAAGTTTAACCTACAATAACTTCAAACAGCGTGGTCAGAAAAGCATTATAGTTGGTCTGTGTCATCACACCACCAGAGTCGTAAAGGTAGAGTATGCCCTAGTTGTGAGACGTGTAATATAATGGTGTGCTCAGAGGGGATGCTGAGTCAGGGTGAGATGCGGACGAGGTGATCGCTTGCGGTTTCTGGTGTCAGGGTGGTCGACGTTTCTGTTCCACGGACGTGCCCTGGTGCCCCGGGCTGCCAGCCAGGCCGGAGCGGCGCGGAGCTGCGAGGGCCGAACGACGCTACTTGCAGCTTTAATTAGGCCCGAGCAGCGAAGGCCTCTTGTTTTTGCTGTGTTTATTAGGCCCGAGCAGTGAAGCTGCGAAGGCCTATTGTATCTGCTCCGTTTCTTCTTCTTCTTATTATTATTCTTTTTTCTTCCGCGTCTTTGGGTGGCCTTTAGGGGGTCTTAGCATATCCAAAAAGTCACCAAATTCTGGCTCAATATAGAAAGTGCGTGAAATTTACGTATTTCACTGGCGATGTGAAAGTTCATAAAAAAGTGGCTCGACAGTGCCCCCTAGAAAGTGAAAAATACCCCTCTCCATAAAGCTTAGTTTATCGTACAGTTATGAAATTTGGTATACTGATAATACTCAACAGTCCGCACAGAAAAGCCTCTTGCAACCATGGTCAATATAAAACAGGAAGTCGGCCATTTTGGGTTGAAATGAGGATTTTTAGCCGTTTTGGCCAATTCTAGGGTCTATATTTGGTTGAACAGTTTGGTCATTTTTCGCACCATCGTCTCAAAAATAGTGCGAGATCGAACAGAAGCGATGGACGATTCAAATGAGACAATAAAATTGACTTTTCGTAAATACTGAAGGGGCGGGGCCAGGCCTCAAAGTTCGAGCACTCGCCAAAAAAATTCAAATTGCTATAATTTCACAAATGAAAGAATTACAGTTAAAACAATTTCTAAGGACAATTGCCATCGCCCCCCGAAGACAAATGAATGGTCGATAGATGATGTCACACAAGCCCCGCCCCCTCAGGACTTAAAAGGTCAAGTTTTACTGGGAAATTTTCCAAAATTCGCCCTTTCAAATAATCACCCCAAATTTGTAGCAGGTAACTGAAGACAAGTTGGGGTTGCTTGGCGTCACTTTATGGGAGTTTTCTGCAGAAGGCGGGGCTGTGGCGGCGCGGCGAAGTCAGGCGTACCGCTTAGGCCTTACGTTTGCCTCCCATTTCGTCATTTCTAAAGATATCGCCACAAAACTTCTTGGGAGTGATCCTAGTCCTGCCCCCCAAAAAATGTGATGTGAAAATCCTGTGGGCGTGGCCTATTTTCTGAAATAGCGCCCTCTAGGACCATTAAAACTGTCAGCCCCAAGCCAGGCTTTGACTGAGGATTACGAAATTTGGTACACTAATGTGGTGTCTCAGGACCTACAAAAAAGTCTCCTGGAGCCAAGCACCAAGTCGCACAGGAAGTCGGCCATTTTGGTCCAAGTACTCGATTTAGTGGTTTTCGCACACGTTGTTTGGAGAGTGTTGCACCATCGCCCTTTTCACCAATCACCTTCAAACATCTGCTATACACTCTTAAGACATAGATGAAAAAATTCAACCGTCGGATTTTAAATAAGTATAAAGGTGTGGGCGTGGCTAAGCCTCAAACTTTGACCTGTCGCCACGCCACTCTTTTTTTCACAGCTCCCTATTGGACTCCTTTTAACCAATCACCAGCAATCACTGGCAAATAGCAGCAGACAAGTTGAGGTCACTTGGTTTATAGTACTGGCAGGTTTCGAATAAAGGCGGGGCTTTGGGAGCATGGCGAAATTCACCATCACGCCATGGAAATACGTTTGTCTCTCATTTCTTCAATCATTGTTACATCACCACACAATTTCTGATGAGTGATCTTACTCTGACCCCTAATAGAATTGGACAGCTGAAATTTGTGGGCGTGGCCTATTTTCTGAAATAGCGCCCCCTAGGACCATTAAAACTATCAGCCCCAAGCCATGCTTTGACTGAGGATCACGAAATTTGGAACACTAATGTAGTGTCTCAGGACCTACAAAAAAGTCTCTTGGAGCCAAGTCCAATGTCGCACAGGAGGTCGGCCATTTTGGTCCAAGTACTCGATTTAGTGGTTTTCCCACACGTTATTAGGAGAATGATGTCTCGTCGTCCTTTCCACCGATCACCTTCAAACTCCTGCTATATACTCTTAAGACATAGAGGAAAAAATTCAACCGTCGGATTTTAAATAAGTATAAAGGTGTGGGCGTGGCTAAGCCTCAAACTTTGACCAGTCGCCATTACGTTACTTGACTTAATAACTCCCATGTGCATGATCAGATCAATTTCAAACTTTGTCTGTGTGATCACTGACCACATCTGAAGACAGTGACAATGTGGACAGCTGACATCACCTAAGCCCCGCCCCCTGACTACAGGAAGTCTACTGTTTTATGGTGAAATGCCCATATTTGTCCCCTCTAATTTAGTCAACATGACACTAAGGTAATGCACTGTCTTCATGATGTTGTAATGACCATTCAGATCTGATAGCTTTTCAGAAAGGGAGGGGCTTTGATGCCATGGCGATTTCTGGCGTGAAGCTGTGACCTTACGTTTGACTGTAACTTCCACAAACAGCCTCCGATTTGCCCGAGACTGAACATCACATCACCAGTGTGGTAAAGATAGAGTATCTCCTAGTGGTGAGACGTGTAATGGTGGGCTCAGAGGGGATGCTGAGTCAGGGTGAGGTGTGGACGAGGAGGCCATTCACGGTTTCTGGTGTCGGGGTGGTTGACTGTCTGTTCTGCCAGACGTGCCCTGGTGCTCCCGGCTGCCGGCCAGGATGGAGAAGCGCAGAGCTGGGTTTGGAGAGCGTCGGGGATGGAGCGGAGGGGGTGCGGAAGGAGGGCGAGCTGCTTCGCTGCGAGGGCCGAACGACGCTGCTTGCAGCTTTAATTATTATTTTTATTTATTATTCCGGTGCCGCTTTGAATGGCTTTTTGGGGACCTTAACATACCCCAAAACTCACAATATTTTGCATACTTGTCAGGCCTGGTGAAAAATTTGATATTTTAAAGGTCCCAAAAAAATCGCAAAGAAATTGGCTGAACAGCGCCCCCTAGAAAATGAAAAAAAACCCTCTCCATAAAGCTTAGTTTATCGTACCGTTATGAAATTTGGTACACTTATAGTACTCAATAGTCCGCACAGAAAAGTCTCTTGCAAGCATGGTCAATATCAAACAGGAAGTCGGCCATTTTGGGTTGAAATGGCGATTTTTTGCCGTTTTGGCCGTTTTTAGGGTCCGTTTCTGATTGGATTGCTCGATCATTTTTTGCACGATCATCTCAAAAATTCTGTAAAATTGCTCAGAAGAGATGGGCGAACAAAATGAGACAATAAAATTGACTTTTCGTAAATACTGAAGGGGCGGGGCCAGGCCTCGAAGTTTGACTACTCGCCAAAAATTTTTAAATTGCTATAACTTCATAACTGAATGGAATAGAGTTACCAAACTTTCTGTGGTCATTCGTCATCACCTCACAAAGTAAATTGAATGGTCGCATGATGACATCACACAAGCCCCGCCCCCTCAGGACCAAAAAGGTTAAGTTTTACTGTGAAAGGTCCCAAATTGCCCCATTTCACTAAATCACCACAAATTTGTAGCTGGTAACTCAAGACAAGTGGGGGTTGCTTGGTGTCACATTATGTGAGTTTTCGGCAGAGGGCGGGGCTGTGGCGGCGCGGCGAAGTCAGGCGTACCGCCGTGGCCTTACGTTTGCCTCCCATTTCGTCATTTCTAAAGATATCATCACGAAACTTCTTGTGAGTGATCCTAGTCTGGCCCCCCAAAAGATCTGATGTGAACATCCGGTGGGCGTGGCCTATTTTCTGAAATAGCGCCCCCTAGGACCATTAAAACTGTCAGCCCCAAGCCATGCTTTGACTGAAGATTACGAAATTTGGTACACTAATGTGGTGTCTCAGGACCTACAAAAAAGTCTCTTGGACCCAAGTGCAAAGTCGCACAGGAAGTCGGCCATTTTGGTCCAAGTACGCGATTTACTGGTTTTCGCACACCTTGTTTGGAGAGTGATGCTCCGTCGCCCTTTTCACCAATCTCCTTGAAACGTCTGCTATATACTCTTAAGACAAAGAGGAAAAAATTCAACTGTCGGATTTTTCAAAAGTTTAACGGTGTGGGCGTGGCTAAGCCTCAAACTTTGACCTGTCGCCACGCCACTCATTTTTTCACAGCTCCCTACTGGACTCCTTTTACCCAATCAGCAGGAATCTCTGGCAAACAGCAGTAGACAACTTGAGGTCACTTGGTATCCAGTACTGGCAGGTTTCAAAAAAAGGCGGGGCTTCAGGAGCATGGCGAAAATCGCCATCACGCCGTGGAAGTATGTTTGCCTCTCATTTCTTCAGTTATCGTGATATTGCTACGAAACTTCTGGTGCGTGATCCTAGTCTGACCCCCAAGCGACATAGATATCTGAATTTAGTGGGCGTGGCCTATTTTCTTAAATAGCGCCCCCTAGGACCATTTAAACTAATAGCCCCAAGCTATGCTTTGACTGAGGATTACGAAATTTGGTACACTAATGTGGTGTCTCAGGACCTACAAAAAAGTCTCTTGGAGCCAAGCGCAAAGTCGCACAGGAAGTCGGCCATTTTGGTCCAAGTGCGCGATTTAGTGGTTTTCGCACACGTTGTTTGGAGAGTGATGCTCCGTCGCCCTTTTCACCAATCTCCTTCAAACTTCTGCTATATACTCTTAAGACATAGGGGAAAAAATTCAACCGTCGGATTTTTCAAAAGTTGAAAGATGTGGGCGTGGCTAAGCCTCAAACTTTGACCTGTCGCCACGCCACTCTTTTTTTCACAGCTCCCTACTGGACTCCTTTTACCCAAACACCAGGATTCTGTGGCAAACAGCAGTAGACAAGTTGAGGTTACTTTGTCTTCAGTACTGGAAGGTTTTGAAAAAAGGCGGGGCTTTGGGAGCATGGCGAAAATCGCCATCACGCCATGGAAATACGTTTGCCTCTCATTTCTTAAGTTATCGAGATATCACCTCGAAATTTGTTGTGAGTGATCCTAGTCTGACCCCCAATAGAAATGGACAGCTAAAATTTGTGGGTGTGGCCATTTTTCTGAAATAGCGCCCCCTAGGACCATTAAAACTGTCAGCCCCTAGCCATTCTTTGACTGAGGATTACGAAATTTGGTACACTAATGAGGTGTCTCCGGACCTACAAAACAGTCTCTTGGAGCCAAGTGCAAAGTCGCACAGGAAGTCGGGCATTTTGGTCCAAGTACGCGATTTAGTTGTTTTGGCACACGTTGTTTGGAGAGTGATGCTCCGTTGCCCTTTTCACCAATCGCCTTCAAACTTCTGCTATTTACTCTTAAGACATAGGAGAAAAAATTCAACCGTCGGATTTTTCAAAAGTTGAAAGGTGTGGGCGTGGCTAAGTCTCAAACTTTGACCTTTCGCCATTACTTTACTTGACTTAATAACTCCCATGTGCATGATCAGATCTTTTTCGAACTTTGTCTGTGTGATCATTGACCATATCTTTAAACAATGACAATGTGGACAGCTGACATCACCTAAGCCCCGCCCCCTGAATACAGGAAGTCTATTGTTTTATGCTGAAATGCCCATATTTGTCCCCTCTAATTTAGTCAACATGACACTAAGGTCATGCACGGTCTTCATGATGCTGTAATGACCATTCAGATCTGATAGCTTTCCAGATAGGGAGGGGCTTTGATGCCATGGCGAATTCTGGCGTAACGCCGTAACCTTACAATTCAATTTAATGGTGAGCTCAGAGGGGATGCTGAGTCAGGGTGAGGTGCGGACGAGGAGGCCATTTGCGGTTTCTGGTGTCGGGGTGGTTGACGTTTCTGTTCTGCCAGACGTGCCCTGGTGCCCCGGGCTGCCGGCCAGGCCGGAGCGGCGCGGAGCTGCGAGGGCCGAACGACGCTGCTTGCAGCTTTAATTATTATTATTCTTTTTTCTTCCGCGTCTTTGAATGGCCTTTAGGGGGTCTTAGCATATCCAAAAAGTCACCAAATTCTGGCCCAATATAGAAAGTGCGTGAAATTTACGTATTTCACTGGCGATGTGAAAGTTCGTCAAAAAGTGACTGAACAGCGCCCCCTAGAAAGTGAAAAATACCCCTCTCCTTAAAGCTTAGTTTATCGTACAGTTATGAAATTTGGTATACTTGTAGTACTCAACAGTCCGCACAGAAAAGTCTCTTGCAACCATGGTCAATATCAAACAGGAAGTCGGCCATTTTGGAGTAAAGTGGCCATTTTGACCCCGTTTTGGCCATTTCTAGGGTCTATATTTGGTTGAACAGTTTGGTCATTTTTCGCACCATCGTCTCAAAAATTGTGCGAGATCGAACAGAATCGATGGACGATTCAAATGAGACAATAAAATTGACTTTTCGTAAATACTGAAGGGGCGGGGCCAGGCCTCAAAGTTCGAGCACTCGCCAAAAAAATTCAAATTGCTATAATTTCATAAATGAAAGAATTACAGTTAAAGAAATGTTCTGTGGACAATTGTCATCGCCCTCCGAAGACAAATGAATGGTCGATTGATGATGTCACATAAGCCCCGCCCCCTCAGGACTTAAAAGGTCAAGTTTTACTGGGAAATTTTCCAAAATTCGCCCTTTCCAATAATCACCCCAAATTTGTAGCGGGTAACTGAAGACAAGTTGGGGTTGCTTGGCTTCACTTTATGGGAGTTTTCTGCAGAAGGCGGGGCTGTGGCGGCGCGGCGAATTCAGGCGTACCACTTAGGCCTTACGTTTGCCTCCCATTTCGTCATTTCTAGAGATATCGCCACGAAGCTTCTTGTGAGTGATCCTAGTCTGGCCCCCCAAAAGATCTGATGTGAAATTCCGGTGGGCGTGGTCTATTTTCTGAAATAGCGCCCCCTAGGACCATTAAAACTGACAGCCCCAAGCCATGCTTTGACTGAGGATTACGAAATTTGGTACACTAATGTGGTGTCTCAGGACCTACAAAAAAGTCTCTTGGAGCCAAGTGCATTGTCGCACAGGAAGTCGGCCATTTTGGTCCAAGTGCGCAATTTAGTGGTTTTCGCACACGTCGTTTGGAGAGTGATGCTCCGTCGCCCTTTTCACCAATTGCCTTCACACTTCGGCAACATACTCTTAACACATAGATGAAAAAATTCAACCGTCGGATTTTATATAAGTATAAAGGTGTGGGCGTGGCTAAGCCTCAAACTTTGACCTGTCGCCACGCCACTCTTTTTTTTCACAGCTCCCTATTGGACTCCTTTTAACCAATCACCACCAAACAGTGGCGAATAGCAGCAGACAAGTTGAGGTCACTTGGTCTATAGTACTGGCAGGTTTCGAATAAAGGCGGGGCTTTGGAAGAATGGCGAAATTCGCCATCACGACATGGAAATACGTTTGTCTCTCATTTCTTCAGTCATTGTGACATCGCCATACAAGTTCTGATGAGTGATCCTACTCTGACCCCTAATAGAATTGGACAGCTGAAGTTTGTGGGCGTGGCCTATTTTCTGAAACAGCGCCCCCTAGGACCATTAAAACAGTCAGCCCCAAGCCATGCTTTGACTGAGGATCACAAAATTTGGCACACTAATGTAGTGTACCAGGACCTACAAAAAAGTCTCTTGGAGCCAAGCACAATGTCGCACAGGAGGTCGGCCATTTTGGTCCAAGTACTCAATTTAGTGGTTTTCGCACACGTTATTAGGAGAATGATATCTCCTCGCCCTTTCCACCGATCACCTTCAAACCTCTGCTATATACTCTTAAGACATAGAGGAAAAAATTCAACCGTCGGATTTTAAATAAGTATAAAGGTGTGGGCGTGGCTAAGCCTCAAACTTTGACCAGTCGCCATTACCTTATTTGACTTAACAACTCCCATGTGCATGATCAGATCAATTTCATACTTTGTCTGTGTGATCACTGACCACATCTGAAGACAGTGACAATGTGGACAGCTGACATCACCTAAGCCCCGCCCCCTGACTACAGGAAGTCAACTGTTTTATGGTGAAATGCCCATATTTGTTCCCTCTAATTTAGTCAAGATGACACTAAGGTCATGCACTGTCTTCATGATGTTGTAATGACCATTCAGATCTGATAGCTTTTCAGAAAGGCAGGGGCTTTGATGCCATGGCGATTTCTGACGTGACACTGTGACCTTACGTTTGACTGTAACTTCCACAAACAGCCTCCGACTTGCCCGAGACTGAACATCGCATCACCAGTGTGGTAAAGATAGAGTATCTCCTAGTGGTGAGACGTGTAATGGTGGGCTCAGAGGGGATGCTGAGTCAGGGTAAGGTGTGGACGAGGAGGCCGTTCACGGTTTCTGGTGTCGGGGTGGTTGACTTTCTGTTCCGCCAGACGTTCCCTGGTGCCCCCGGCTGCCGGCCAGGATGGAGAAGCGCGGAGCTGGGTTTGGAGAGCATCGGGGATGGAGCGGAGGGGGTGCGGAAGGAGGGCGAGCAGCTTCGCTGCGAGGGCCGAACGACGCTGCTTGCAGCTTTAATTAGGCCCGAGCAGCGAAAGCGCTGCGAAGTCCTCTTGTTTTTGCTCTGTTTATTATTCTTTCTTTTTTTTATTATTCTCGTGCCCCTTTGAACGGCTTTTTGGGGACCTTAACATACCCCAAAACTCACAATATTTTGCACACTTGTCAGGCCTGGTGAAAAATTTGATATTTTAAAGGTCCCAAAAAAATTGCAAAGAAAATGGCTGAACAGCGCCCCCTACAAAGTGAAAAAAAACCCTCTCCATAAAGCTTAGTTTATCGTACAGTTATGAAATTTGGTACACTTGTAGTACTCAACAGTCCGCACAGAAAAGTCTCTTGCAACCATGGTCAATATCAAACAGGAAGTCGGCCATTTTGGGTTGAAATGGCGATTTTTTGCCGTTTTGCCGTTTTTAGGGTCCGTTTCTGATTGGATTGCTCGATCATTTTTCGCACGATCGTCTCAAAAATTGTGTAAAATTGCTCAGAAGGGATGGGCGAACAAAATGAGATAAGGATTCTGAGTTTTCGTATATGTTGAAGGGGCGGAGCCAGGCCTCGAAGTTTGACTACTCGCCAAAAATATTTAAATTGCTATAACTTCATGACTGAATGGAATAGAGTTACCAAACTTTCTGTGGTCATTCGTCATCCACCCACAAAGTAAATTGAATGGTCGGATGATGACATCACACAAGCCCCGCCCCCTCAGGACCAAAAAGATCAAGTTTTACTGTGAAAGGTCCCAAATTGCCCCATTTCACTTAATCACCACAAATTTATAGCTGGTAACTCAAGACAAGTGGGGGTTGCTTGGCGTCACTTTATGGGAGTTTTCGGCAGAGGGCGGGGCTGTGGCGGCGCGGCGAATTCAGGCGTACCGCCTTGGCCTTACGTTTGCCTCCCATTTCGTCATTTCCAAAGATATCGTCACGAAACTTCTTGTGAGTGATCCTAGTCCGGCCCCCCAAAAGATCTGATGTGAACATCTGGTGGGCGTGGCCTATTTTCTGAAATAGCGCCCCCTAGGACCATTAAAACTGTCAGCCCCAAGCCATGCTTTGACTGAGGATTACGAAATTTGGTACACTAATGTGGTGTCTCAGGACCTACAAAAAAGTCTCTTGAAGCCAAGTGCAAAGTCGCACAGGAAGTCGGCCATTTTGGTCCAAGTGCGCGATTTAGTGGTTTTCACACACGTTGTTTGGAGAGTGATACTCCGTCGCCCTTTTCACCAATCACTTTCAAACTTCTGCTATATAGTCTTAAGACATAGAGGAAAAAATTCAACCGTCGGATTTTAAATAAGTATAAAGGTGTGGGCGTGGCTAAGCCTCAAACTTTGACCTTTCGCCACGCCACTCTTTTTTTCACAGCTCCTTATTGGACTCCTTTTACCCAATCACCAGGAATCTCTGGTAAATAGCAGCAGGCAAGTTGAGGTCACTTGGTCTCCAGTACTGGAAGGTTTTGAAAAAAGGCGGGGCTTTGGGAGCATGGCGAAATTCGCCATCACGCCATGGAAATACGTTTGCCTCTCATTTCTTCATTTATCGTGATATCACCTCGACCATTGTTGTGAGTGATCCTAGTCTGACCCCCAATAGAAAAGGTCAGCTTAAGTTTGTGGGCGTGGCCTATTTTCTGTATTAGCGCCCCCTAGGACCATTAAAACTGTCAGCCCCAAGCCATGCTTTGACTGAGGATTACGAAATTTGGTACACTAATGTGGTGTCTCAGGACCTACAAAAAAGTCTCTTGGAGCCAAGTGCAAAGTCGCACAGGAAGTCGGCCATTTTGGTCCAAGTACTCGATTTAGTGGTTTTCACACACGTTGTTTGGAGAGTGATGCTCCGTCGCCCTTTTCACCAATCGCCTTCGAGCTTCTGCTATATACTCTTAAGACATAGAGGAAAAAATTCAACCGTCGGATTTTAAATAAGTATAAAGGTGTGGGCGTGGCTAAGCCTCAAACTTTGACCTTTCGCCACGCCACTCTTTTTTTCACAGCTCCCTATTGGACTCCTTTTACCCAATCACCTGGAATCTCTGGTAAATAGCAGCTGACAAGTTGAGGTCACTTGGTCTACAGTACTGGCAGGTTTTGAAAAAAGGCGGGGCTTTGGGAGCATGGCGAAATTCGCCATCACGCCATGGCAATACGTTTGCCTCTCATTTCTTCAATTATCGTGACATCGCCACAAAATGTCTGGTGAGTGATCCTAGTCTGACCCCCAATAGAAATGGGCATCTGAGATTTGTGGGCGTGGCCTATATTCTGAAATAGCGCCCCCTAGGACCATTAAAACTGTCAGCCCCAAGACAAGGTTTGACTGAGGATTATGAAAATTGGTACACTCATGTAGGGTCTCTGGCCCTACAAAAAAGTCTCTTGGAGCCAAGCGCAATTTCGCACAGGAGGTCGGCCATTTTGGTCCAAGTACTCGATTTAGTGGTTTTCGCACACGTTGTTTGGACATTGATGGCCCGTTGCCCTTTACACCGATCACCTTCAAACTTATGCTATGTACTTTTAAGTCAAAGGGGAAATAATTCAACCGTCGGATTTTAAATAAGTATAAAGGTGTGGGCGTGGCTAAGCCTCAAACTTTGACCTTTCGCCATGACATTACTTGACTTAATAACTCCCATGTGCATGATCAGATCTAATTCAAACTTTGTCTGTGTGATCACTGACCACATCTCAAGACAAAGACAATGTGGACAGCTGACATCACCTAAGCCCCGCCCCCTGACAACAGGAAGTCTATTGTTTTATGGTGAAATGCCCATATTTGTCCCCTCTAATTTAATGAAAATGACACTCAGGTCATACAGTGTCTTCATGATGTTTTAAAGACCATTCAGATCTGATAGCTTTCCAGAAAGGGAGGGGCTTTGATGTCATGGTGAATGCTGGCGTGACGCCATGACCTTACATTTGACTGTAACTTCCACAAACGGCCTCCGATTTGCCCGAAACTGAATATGGCAATGAACAATCATGCCCTTTAGCCAATGAGGCACAAACGGTTGGTGAATGTTATATAATGTCACCAAAGCTGACCTCAATGGGACTTTTCTGTAGTTGGTCACAGCGCCACCTAGATAACGTTATCCTTCGATAACTTTAAAAAACATGGTCAGAATAGCATTAAAGTTGGTCACTGTCATCACACCACCAGTGTGGTAAAGATAGAGGATTCCCTAGTGGTGAGACATAAAATATAATGGTGGGCTCAAAGGGGATGCTGAGTCAGGGTGAGTTGCGGACAAGGTGGCCGTTAGCAGTTTCTGGAGTTGGGGTGGTCGACGTTTGTGTTCTGCGGACGTGCCCTGGTGCCCCGGGCTGCCGGCCAGGCCGGAGCGGCGCGGAGCTGCGAGGGCCGAACGACGCTGCTTGCAGCTTTAATTCTTTCTTTCTTTCTTTCTTTCTTTATTATTCCGGTGCCACTTTGAATGGCTTTTTGGGGACCTTAACATACCCCAAAACTCACAATATTTTGCACACTTGTTAGGCCTGGTGAAAAATTTGATATTTTAAAGGTCTCAAAAAAATCGCAAAGAAAATGGCTGAACAGCGCCCCCTACAAACTGAAAAAAACCCCTCTCCATAAAGCTTAGTTTATCGTACAGTTATGAAATTTGGTACACTTGTAGTACTCAACGGTCCGCACAGAAAAGTCTCTTGCAAGCATGGTCAATATCAAACAGGAAGTCGGCCATTTTGGGTTGAAATGGCGATTTTTAGCCGTTTTGGCCGTTTTTAGGGTCCGTTTCTGATTGGATTGCTCGATCATTTTTCGCACGATTGTCTCAAAAATTGTGTAAAATTGCTCAGAAGGGATGGGCGAACAAAATGAGACGAGGATTCTGAGTTTTCGTATATGTTGAAGGGGCGGGGCCAGGCCTCAAAGTTTGACTACTCGCCAAAAATATTTAAATTGCTATAACTTCATAACTGAATGGAATAGAGTTACCAAACTTTCTGTGGTCATTCGTCATCCACCCACAAAGTAAATTGAATGGTCAGATGATGACATCACACAAGCCCCGCCCCCTCAGGACCAAAAAGATCAAGTTTTACTGTGAAAGGTCCCAAATTGCCCCATTTCACTTAATCACCACGAATTTGTAGCTGGTAACTCAAGACAAGTGGGGGTTGCTTGGCGTCACTTTATAGGAGTTTTCGGCAGAGGGCGGGGCTGTGGCGGCGCGGCGAAGTCAGGCATACCACCGTGGCCTTACGTTTGCCTCCCATTTCGTCATTTCTAAAGATATCGTCACAAAACTTCTTGTGAGTGATCCTAGTCCGGCCCCCCAAAAGATCTGATGTGAACATCCGGTGGGCGTGGCCTATTTTCTGAAATAGCGCCCTCTAGGACCATTAAAACTGTCAGCCCCAAGCCATGCTTTGACTGAGGATTACGAAATTTGGTACACTAATGTGGTGTCTCAGGACCTACAAAAAAGTCTCTTGGAGCCAAGTGCAAAGTCGCACAGGAAGTCGGCCATTTTGGTCCAAGTGCGCGATTTAGTGGTTTTCACACACGTTGTTTGGAGAGTGATGCTCCGTCGCCCTTTTCACCAAACGCCTTCAAACTTCTGCTATATACTCTTAAGACAAAGAGGAAAAGATTCAACCGTCGGATTTTAAATAAGTATAAAGGTGTGGGCGTGGCTAAGCCTCAAACTTTGACCTTTCGCCATAACACTCTTTTTTTCACAGCTCCCTATTGGACTCCTTTTACCCAATCACCAGGAATCTCTGGTAAATAGCAGCAGACAAGTTGAGGTCACTTGGTTTCCAGTACTGGAAGGTTTTGAAAAAAGGCGGGGCTTTGGGAGCATGGCGAAATTCGCCATCACGCCATGGAAATACGTTTGCCTCTCATTTCTTCATTTATCGTGATATCACCTCAAAATTTGTTGTGAGTGATCCTAGTCTGACCCCCAATAGAAATGGTCAGTTTAAGTTTGTGGGCGTGGCCTATTTTCTGAATTAGCGCCCCCTAGGACCATTAAAACTGTCAGCCCCAAGCCATGCTTTGACTGAGGATTACGAAATTTGGTCCACTAATGTGGTGTCTCAGGACCTACAAAAAAGTCTCTTGGAGCCAAGTGCAAAGTCGCACAGGAAGTCGGCCATTTTGGTCCAAGTACTCGATTTAGTGGTTTTCGCACACGTTGTTTGGAGAGTGATGCTCCATCGCCCTTTTCACCAATCGCCTTCAAACTTCTGCTATATCCTCTTAAGACATAGAGGAAAAAATTCAACCGTCGGATTTTAAATAAGTATAAAGGTGTGGGCGTGGCTAAGCCTCAAACTTTGACCTTTCGCCATTACATTACTTGACTTAATAACTCCCATGTGCACGATCAGATCTATATCAAACTTTGTCTGTGTGATCACTGACCACATCTCAAGGCAACGTCATTGTGGACAGCTGACAACACCTAAGCCCCGCCCCCTGACAACAGGAAGTCTATTGTTTTATGGTGAAATGCCCATTTTTGTCCCCCCTAATCTAGTCAACATGACACTAAGGTCATGCACTGTCTTCATGATGTTGTAATGACCATTCTGATCTGATCACTTTCCAGAAAGGGAGGGGCTTTGATGCCATAGCGAATTCTGGCATGACGCCGTGACCTTACGTTTGATCGTAATTTCCACAAACAGCCTCCCATCTGCACGAGACTGAACATGACAATCAACAATGATGCCCTTTATCGAATGAGACACAAACAGTTGGTCAGATTTGTATGTTGTCACCACAGCGCCCCCTACACACCATTGAAACTGTAATAACTCCTACAGACCAGGTCGTTACTGCACCAAACTTGCTATGTGTCATCACACAAAGGCACCCACCACAATCCTGTGGTAATTGGTTGATATCCCTTTAGCTCCGCCCCCTGATAGATATTAGGCCCTGAATAACACATGCATGATGCAATTCACACCAAACTGCAAACAAATGACTGTTATCAACCTATAAACTTCTTCATTGATTAATTCCTAAATTTGAGACAGCGCCCCCTAGATACATAAAACCTTTGTAACTTCTGCAAAAACGCTCCAAACTATATCAAACTTTGTGGGAGTCATCACACAACTGCAATAAACACATGTATGTGCTCACTTGTTCAATTCACTTTAACTCCACCCACTTACAGCTTTTTGTCTCTAGATGACCCATGCAACGTTTGATTGATGCCAAATTAACAGAAAACCATCTTTGATGACCAAAGATGACCTCTATGGCATTTTGTTGTAAATGGTCACAGCGCCTCCTAGATGGGTTCAAACTTTATTAACTTCTAAGGACAAGGTCAGAATGGCATTATACTTGGCTTGTGACATCACGTGACTGCACCAAACACATTGATTGAGTTGTTGGTTCAAATCCCTGTAGCTCCGCCCCTTTCACTCACTGGCTTTAGATAACGCACACAACGTCCAATTGATGCCAAAATAACAGAAAACCATCTTTGTCAACCAACGCTGACCTCAATGGGACTTTTCTGTAGTTGGTCACAGCGCCCCCTAGATATCTTTAACCTTCGATGACTTAAAAAAACATGGTCAGAATAGCATTAAAGTTGGTCACTGTCATCACACCATCAGTGTGGTAAAGATAGAGTATGCCCTAGTGGTGAGACGTGTAATTCAATGGTAAGCTCAGAGGGGATGCTGAGTCATGGTGAGGTGCGGACAAGGTGACCGTTAGCGGTTTCTGGTGTCGGGGTGGTGGACTTTCTGTTCCGGGGACGTGCCCTGGTGCCCCGGGCTGCCGGCCAGGCCGGAGCGGCGCGGAGCTGCGAGGGCCGAACGACGCTGCTTGCAGCTTTAATTAGGCCCGAGCAGCGAAAGCGCTGCGAAGGCCTCTTGTTTTTGCTCTGTTTATTAGGCCCGAGCAGCGAAAGCGCTGCGAAGGCCTCTTGTTTTTGCTCTGATTATTAGGCCCGAGCAGCGAAAGCGCTGCGAAGGCCTCTTGTTTTTGCTCTGTTTATTAGGCCCGAGCAGCGAAAGCGCTGCGAAGGCCTCTTGTTTTTGCTCTGTTTATTATTTTTTATTATTCCGTGTCCGCTTTGAACGGCTTTTTGGGGACCTTAACATACCCCAAAACTCACAATATTTTGCACACTTGTCAGGCCTGGTGAAAAATTTGATATTTTAAAGGTCCCAAAAAAATCGCAAAGAAAATGGCTGAACAGCGCCCCCTAGAAAGTGAAAAAAACCCCTCTCCATAAAGCTTAGTTTATTGTACAGTTATGAAATTTGGTACACTTGTAGTACTCAACAGTCCGCACAGAAAAGTCTCTTGCAAGCATGGTCAATATCAAACAGGAAGTCGGCCATTTTGGGTTGAAATGGCGATTTTTTGGCGTTTTGGCCGTTTTTAGGGTCCGTTTCTGATTGGATTGCTTGATCATTTTTCGCACGATCGTCTCAAAAATGGTGTACAATTGCTCAGAAGGGATGGGCGAACAAAATGAGACAATAAAATTGACTTTTTGTAAATACTGAAGGGGCGGGGCCAGGCCTCGAAGTTTGACTACTCGCCAAAAATATTTAAATTGCTATAACTTCATAACTGAATGGAATAGAGTTACCAAACTTTCTGTGGTCATTCGTCATCCACCCACAAAGTAAATTGAATGGTCAGATGATGACAACACACAAGCCCCGCCCCCTCAGGACCAAAAAGATCAAGTTTTACTGTGAAAGGTCCCAAATTGCCCCATTTCACTTAATCACCACGAATTTGTAGCTGGTAACTCAAGACAAGTGGGGGTTGCTTGGCGTCACTTTATAGGAGTTTTCGGCAGAGGGCGGGGCTGTGGCGGCGCGGCGAAGTCAGGCATACCACCGTGGCCTTACGTTTGCCTCCCATTTCGTCATTTCTAAAGATATCGTCACGAAACTTCTTGTGAGTGATCCTAGTCCGGCCCCCCAAAAGATCTGATGTGAACATCCGGTGGGCGTGGCCTATTTTCTGAAATAGCGCCCTCTAGGACCATTAAAACTGTCAGCCCCAAGCCATGCTTTGACTGAGGATTACGAAATTTGGTACACTAATGTGGTGTCTCAGGACCTACAAAAAAGTCTCCTGGAGCCAAGTGCAAAGTCGCACAGGAAGTCGGCCATTTTGGTCCAAGTACTCGATTTAGTGGTTTTCGCACACGTTGTTTGGACATTGATGGCCCGTTGCCCTTTACACCGATCACCTTCAAACTTATGCTATGTACTTTTAAGTCAAAGGGGAAAAGATTCAACCGTCGGATTTTAAATAAGTATAAAGGTGTGGGCGTGGCTAAGCCTCAAACTTTGACCTTTCGCCATGCCACTCTTTTTCACAGCTCCCTATTGGACTCCTTTTACCCAATCACCAGGAATCTCTGGTAAATAGCAGCAGACAAGTTGAGGTCACTTGGTCTCCAGTACTGGAAGGTTTTGAAAAAAGGCGGGGCTTTGGGAGCATGGCGAAATTCGCCATCACGCCATGGAAATACGTTTGCCTCTCATTTCTTCATTTATCGTGATATCACCTCAAAATTTGTTGTGAGTGATCCTAGTCTGACCCCCAATAGAAATGGTCAGTTTAAGTTTGTGGGCGTGGCCTATTTTCTGAATTAGCGCCCCCTAGGACCATTAAAACTGTCAGCCCCAAGCCATGCTTTGACTGAGGATTACGAAATTTGGTCCACTAATGTGGTGTCTCAGGAACTACAAAAAAGTCTCTTGGAGCCAAGTGCAAAGTCGCACAGGAAGTCGGCCATTTTGGTCCAAGTACTCGATTTAGTGGTTTTCGCACACGTTGTTTGGAGAGTGATGCTCCATCGCCCTTTTCACCAATCGCCTTCAAACTTCTGCTATATCCTCTTAAGACATAGAGGAAAAAATTCAACCGTCGGATTTTAAATAAGTATAAAGGTGTGGGCGTGGCTAAGCCTCAAACTTTGACCTTTCGCCATTACATTACTTGACTTAATAACTCCCATGTGCACGATCAGATCTATATCAAACTTTGTCTGTGTGATCACTGACCACATCTCAAGGCAACGTCATTGTGGACAGCTGACAACACCTAAGCCCCGCCCCCTGACAACAGGAAGTCTATTGTTTAATGGTGAAATGCCCATATTTGTCCCCTCTAATCTAGTCAACATGACACTAAGGTCATGCACTGTCTTCATGATGTTGTAATGACCATTCTGATCTGATAACTTTACAGAAAGGGAGGGGCTTTGATGCCATAGCGAATTCTGGCATGACGCCGTGACCTTACGTTTGATCGTAATTTCCACAAACAGCCTCCCATCTGCACGAGACTGAACATGACAATCAACAATGATGCCCTTTATCGAATGAGACACAAACAGTTGGTCAGATTTGTATGTTGTCACCACAGCGCCCCCTACACACCATTAAAACTGTAATAACTCCTACAGACCAGGTCGTTACTGCACCAAACTTGCTATGTGTCATCACACAAAGGCACCCAACACAATCCTGTGGTAATTGGTTGATATCCATTTAGCTCCGCCCCCTGATAGATATTAGGCCCTGAATAACACATGCATGATGCAATTCACACCAAACTGCACACAAATGACTGTTATCAGCCTATGAACTTCTTCATTGATTAATTCCTAAATTTGAGACAGCGCCCCCTAGATACATAAAACCTTTGTAACTTCTGCAAAAACGCTCCAAACTATATCAAACTTTGTGGGAGTCATCACACAACTGCAATAAACACATGTATGTGCTCACTTGTTCAATTCACTTTAACTCCACCCACTTACAGCTTTTTGTCTCTAGATGACCCATGCAACGTTTGATTGATGCCAAATTAACAGAAAACCATCTTTGATGACCAAAGATGACCTATATGGCATTTTGTTGTAAATGGTCACAGCGCCTCCTAGATGGGTTCAAACTTTATTAACTTCTAAAGACAAGGTCAGAATGGCATTATACTTGGCTTGTGACATCACGTGACTGCACCAAACACATTGATTGAGTTGTTGGTTCAAATCCCTGTAGCTCCGCCCCTTTCACTCACTGGCTTTAGATAACGCACACAACGTCCGATTGATGCCAAAATAACAGAAAACAATCTTTGTCAACCAACGCTGACCTCAATGGGACTTTTCTGTAGTTGGTCACAGCGCCCCCTAGATATCTTTAACCTTCGATGACTTAAAAAAACATGGTCAGAATAGCATTAAAGTTGGTCACTGTCATCACACCATCAGTGTGGTAAAGATAGAGTATGCCCTAGTGGTGAGACGTGTAATTCAATGGTAAGCTCAGAGGGGATGCTGAGTCATGGTGAGGTGCGGACAAGGTGACCGTTAGCGGTTTCTGGTGTCGGGGTGGTGGACTTTCTGTTCCGGGGACGTGCCCTGGTGCCCCGGGCTGCCGGCCAGGCCGGAGCGGCGCGGAGCTGCGAGGGCCGAACGACGCTGCTTGCAGCTTTAATTATTACTTATTATTCCGGTGCCCCTTTGAACGGCTTTTTGGGGACCTTAACATACCCCAAAACTCACAATATTTTGCAAACTTGTCAGGCCTGGTGAAAAATTTGATATTTTAAAGGTCCCAAAAAAACCGCAAAGAAAATGGCTGAACAGCGCCCCCTAGAAAGTGAAAAAAAACCCTCTCCATAAAGCTTAGTTTATCGTACAGTTATGAAATTTGGTACACTTGTAGTACTCAACAGTCCGCACAGAAAAGTCTCTTGCAAGCATGGTCAATATCAAACAGGAAGTCGGCCATTTTGGGTTGAAATGGCGATTTTTTGCCGTTTTTGCCGTTTTCAGGGTCCGTTTCTGATTGGATTGCTCGATCATTTTTCGCACAATCATCTCAAAAATTGTGTAAAATTGCTCAGAAGGGATGGGTGAAAAAAATGAGACAAGGATTCTGACTTTTCGTATATGTTGAAGGGGCGGGGCCAGGCCTCGAAGTTTGACTACTCGCCAAAAAAATTTAAATTGCTATATCTTCATATCTGTATGGAATAGAGTTACCAAACTTTCTGTGGTCATTTGTCATCCACCCACAAAGTAAATTGAATGGTCGGATGATGACATCACACAAGCCCCGCCCCCTCAGGACCAAAAAGGTCAAGTTTTACTGTGAAAGGTCCCAAATGGCCCCATTTCACTCAATCACCACAAATTTGTAGCTGGTAACTCAAGACAAGTGGGGGTTGATTTGCGTCACTTTATGGGAGTTTTCGGCAGAGGGCGGGGCTGTGGCGGCGCAACGAATTCAGGCGTACCGCCGTGGCCTTACGTTTGCCTCCCATTTCGTCATTTCTAAAGATATCGTCACGAAACTTCTTGTGAGTGATCCTAGTCCAGCCCCCCAAAAGATCTGATTGGAAGATCCGGTGGGCGTGGCCTATTTTCTGAAATAGCGCCCCCTAGGACCATTAAAACTGTCAGCCCCAAGCCATGCTTTGACTGAGGATTACGAAATTTGGTACACTAATGTGGTGTCTCAGGACCTACAAAAAAGTCTCTTGGAGCCAAGTGCAAAGTCGCACAGGAAGTCGGCCATTTTGGTCCAAGTGCGCGATTTAGTGGTTTTCACACACGTTGTTTGGAGAGTGATGCTCCGTCGCCCTTTTCACCAATCGCTTTCAAACTTCTGCTATATACTCTTAAGACATAGAGGAAAAAATTCAACCGTCGGATTTTAAATAAGTTTAAAGGTGTGGGCGTGGCTAAGCCTCAAACTTTGACCTTTCGCCACGCCACTCTTTTTTTCACAGCTCCCTATTGGACTCCTTTTACCCAATCACCAGGAATCTCTGATAAAAGGCAGCAGACAAGTTGAGGTCACTTGGTCTTCAGTACTGGAAGGTTTTGAAAAAAGGCGGGGCTTTGGGAGCATGGTGAAATTCGCCATCACGCCATGGAAATACGTTTGCCTCTCATTTCTTCATTTATCGTGATATCACCTCGAAATTTGTTGTGAGTGATCCTAGTCTGACCCCCAATAGAAATGGTCAGCTTAAGTTTGTGGGCGTGGCCTATTTTTTGAATTAGCGCCCCCTAGGACCATTAAAACTGTCAGCCCCAAGCCATGCTTTGACTGAGGATTACGAAATTTGGTACACTAATGTGGTGTCTCAGGACCTACAAAAAAGTCTCTTGGAGCCAAGTGCAAAGTCGCACAGGAAGTCGGCCATTTTGGTCCAAGTACTCGATTTAGTGGTTTTCGCACACGTTGTTTGGAGAGTGATGCTCCATCGCCCTTTTCACCAATCACCTTCAAATTTCTGCTATATACTCTTAAGACATAGAGGAAAAAATTCAACCGTCGGATTTTAAATAAGTATAAAGATGTGGGCGTGGCTAAGCCTCAAAGTTTGACCTTTCGCCATTACATTACTTGACTTAATAACTCCCATGTGCAGGATCAGATCTATATCAAACTTTGTCTGTGTGATCACTGACCACATCTCAAGGCAACGACATTGTGGACAGCTGACATCACCTAAGCCCCGCCCCCTGACAACAGGAAGTCTATTGTTTATGGTGAAATGCCCATATTGGTCCCCTCGAATTTAGTCAACATGACACTAAGGTCATGCACTGTCTTCATGATGTTTTAATGACCATTCAGATCTGATAGCTTTCCAGATAGGGAGGGGCTTTGATGCCATGGCGAATTCTGGCATGACGCCGTGACCTTACGTTTGATCGTAACTTCCACAAACAGCCTCCCATCTGCACAAGACTGAACATGGCAATCAACAATCATGCCCTTTAGCCAATGAGACACAAACGGTTGGTGAAATTTGTATAATGTCACCACATCTCCCCCTACACACAATTAAATCTGTAATAACTCCTACAGACGAGGTCGTAACTGCACCAAACTTGGTGGGCTCAGAGAGGATGCTGAGTCAGGGTGAGGTGCGGACGAGGTGGTGTCGGGGTGGTCGACATTTCTGTTCCGCGGACGTGCCCTGGTTCCCCGGGCTGCTGGCCAGGCCGGAGCGGCGCGGAGCTGCGAGGGCCGAACGACGCTGCTTGCAGCTTTAATTCTTTTTTTGTTATTCCGTGCCCCCTTTGAACGGCTTTTTGGGGACCTTAACATACCCCAAAACTCACAATATCTTGCAAACTTGTCAGGTCTGGTGAAAAATTTGATATTATAAAGGTCGCAAAAAAATCGCAAAGAAATTGGCTGAACAGCGCCCCCTACAAAGTGAAAAAAAAACCCTCTCCATAAAGCTTAGTTTATTGTACAGTTATGAAATTTCGTACACTTGTAGTACTCAACAGTCCGCACAGAAAAGTCTCTTGCAAGCATGGTCAATATCAAACAGGAAGTCGGCCATTTTGGGATGAATTGGCGATTTTTTGCCGTTTTTGCCGTTTTTAGGGTCCGTTTCTGATTGGATTGCTCGATCATTTTTTGCATGATCATCTCAAAAGTGGTGTAAAATTGCTCAGAAGACATGGGCGAACAAAATGAGACAAGGATTCTGAGTTTTCGTATATGATGAAGGGGCGGGGCCAGGCCTCGAAATTTGACTACTCGCCAAAAAAATTTAAATTGCTATAACTTCGTAACTGAATGGAATAGAGTTAGCAAACAATCTGTGGTCATTCGTCATCTCCCCACAAAGTAAATTGAAAGGTCGGATGATGACATCACACAAGCCCCGCCCCCTCAGGACCAAAAAGGTCAAGTTTTACTGTGAAAGGTCCCAAATTGCCCCATTTCACTTAATCACCTAGAATTTGCAGCTGGTAACTCAAGACAACTGGGGGTTGCTTGGCGTCACTTTATGGGAGTTTTCGGCAGAGGGCGGGGCTGTGGCGGCGCGGCAAAGTCAGGCGTACCGCCGTGGCCTTACGTTTGCTTCCCATTTCGTCATTTCTAAAGACATCGTCACGAAACTTCTTGTGAGTGATCCTAGTCTGGCCCCGCAAAAGATCTGATGTGAATATCCGGTGGGCGTGGCCTATTTTCTGAAATAGTGCCCCCTAGGACCATTAAAACTGTCAGCCCCAAGCCATGCTTTGACTGAGGATCACGAAATTTGGTACACTAATGTGGTGTCTCAGGACCTACAAAAAAGTCTCTTGGAGCCGAGTGCAAAGTTGCACAGGAAGTCGGCCATTTTGGTCCAAGTGCGCAATTTAGTGGTTTTCGCACACGTTGTTTGGAGAGTGATGCTCCATCGTCCTTTTCACCAATCTCCTTCAAACTTCTGCTATTTACTCTTAAGACAAAGGGGAAAAAATTCAACCGTCGGATTTTTCAAAAGTTGAAAGGTGTGGGCGTGGCTAAGCCTCAAACTTTGACCTGTCGCCACACCACTCTTTTTTTCACAGCTCCCTACTGGACTCCTTTTACCCAATCACCAGGAATCTCTGGCAAATAGCAGTAGACAACTGGAGGTCACTTGGTCTCCAGTACTGGAAGGTTTCAAAAAAAGGCGGGGCTTTGGGAGCATGGCGAAAATCGCCATCACGCCATGGAAATACGTTTGCCTCTCATTTCTTCAGTTATCGTGATATCGCTACGGAACCTCTGGTGAGTGATCCGAGTCTGACCCCCAAGAGACATAGACAGCTGAAATATGTGGGCGTGGCCTAATTTCTGAAATAGCGCCCCCTAGGACCATTTAAACTAATAGCCCCAAGCCATGCTTTCACTGAGGATTACGAAATTTGGTACACTAATGTGGTGTCTCAGGACCTACAAAAAAGTCTCTTGGAGCAAGGCGCAAAGTCTTACAGAAAGTCGGCCATTTTGGTCCAAGTGCGCGATTTAGTGGTTTTCGTACACGTTGTTCGGAGAGTGATGCTCCGTCGCCCTTTTCACCAATCTCCTTCAAACTTCTGCTATATATTCTTAAGACATAGGGGAAAAAATTCAACCGTCGGATTTTTCAAAAGTTGAAATATGTGGGCGTGGCTAAGTCTCAAACTTTGACCTTTCGCCATGCCACTCTTATTTTCACAGCTCCATATTGGACTCCTTTTACCCAATCACCAGGAATCTCTGGCAAATAGCAGTAGACAACTTGAGATCACTTGGTATCCAGTACTGGTAGGTTTCGAAAAAAGGCGGGGCTTCGGGAGCATGGCGAAAATCGCCATCACGCCATGGAAATACGTTTGCCTCTCATTTCTTCAGTTATCGTGATATTGCTACGAAACTTCTGGTGAGTGATCCTAGTCTGACCCCCAAGAGAAATAGAAAGCTGAAAATTGTGGGCGTGGTCTATTTTTTTTACATAGCGCCCCCTAGGACAATTTAAACTGTCAGCCCCAAGCCATGCTTTGACTTAGGATTACGAAATTTGGTACACTAATGTCGTGTCTCAGCACCTACAAAAAAGTCTCTTGGAGCCAAGTGCAAAGTCGCACAGAAAGTCAGCAATTTTGGTCCAAGTACTCGATTTAGTGGTTTTCGCACACGTTGTTTGGAGAGTGATGCTCCATCGTCCTTTTCGCCAATCTCCTTCAAACTTCTGCTATATACTCTTAAGACATGGGGGGAAAAATTCAACCGTCGGATTTTGCAAAAGTTGAAAGGTGTGGGCGTGGCTAAGCCTCAAACTTTGACCTTTCGCCATTACTTTACTTGACTTAATAACTCCCATGTGCATGATCAGATCTTTTTCGAACTTTGTCTGTGTGATCATTGACCACATCTGTAAACAATGACAATGTGGACAGCTGACATCACCTAAGCCCCACCCCCTGACTACAGGAAGCCTATTGTTTTATGGTGAATTGCCCATATTTGTCCCCTCTAATTTAGTCAACACGAAACAAAGGTCATGCACTGTCTTCATGATGCTGTATTGACCATTCAGATCTGATAGCTTTCCAGAAAGGGAGGGGCTTTGATGCCATGGCGGATTCTGGCGTAACGCCGTAACCTTACAATTCAATTTAATGGTGAGCTCAGAGGGGATGCTGAGTCAGGGTGAGGTGCGGACGAGGTGACCGTTAGCGGTTTCTGGTGTTGGGGTGGTCGACGTTTCTGTTCCGCGGACAAGCCCTGGTGCCCTGGGCTGCCGGCCAGGCCGGAGCGGCGCGGAGCTGCGAGGGCCGAACGACGCTGCTTGCAGCTTTAATTATTCTTTCTTTCTTTATTATTCTTAGCCCGCTTTGAACGGCTTTATGGGGACCTTAACATACCCCAAAACTCACAATATTTTGCAAACTTGTCAGGCCTGGTGAAAAATTTGATATTTTAAAGGTCCCAAAAAAATCGCAAAGAAATTGGCTGAACAGCGCCCCCTACAAAATGAAAAAAAACCCTCTCCATAAAGCTTAGTTTACCGTACAGTTTTGAAATTTGGTACACTTATAGTACTCAACAGTCCGCACAGAAAAGTCTCTTGCAAGCATGGTCAATATCAAACAGGAAGTCAGCCATTTTGGGTTGAAATGGCGATTTTTTGCCGTTTTTGCCGTTTTATGGTCCGTTTCTGATTGGATTGCTCGATCATTTTTTGCACAATCCTCTTAAAAATTGTATACAATTGCTCAGAAGAGATGGGCGAACAAAATGAGACAATAAAATTGACTTTTCGTAAATGCTGAATGGGCGGGGCCAGGCCTCGAAGTTTGACTACTCGCCAAAAAAAATTAAATTGCTATAACTTCATAAATGAATGGAATAGAGTTACCAAACTTTCTGTGGTCATTCGTCATCCACCCACAAAGTAAATTGAATGGTTGGATGATGACATCACACAAGCCCCGCCCCCTCAGGACCAAAAAGGTCAAGTTTTACTGTGAAAGGTCCCAAATTGCCCCATTTCACTTAATCACCACAAATTTGTAGCTGGTAACTCAAGACAAGTGGGGGTTGCTTGGCGTCACTTTATGGGATTTTTCGGCAGAGGGCGGGGCTGTGGCGGGGCGGCGAAGTCAGGCGTACCACCGTGGCCTTACGTTTGCCTCCCATTTCGTCATTTCTAAATATATCATCACGAAACTTGTTGTGAGTTATCCTAGTCCGACCCCCCAAAAGATCTGATGTGAATATTCGGTGGGCGTGGCCTATTTTCTGAAATAGCGCCCCCTAGGACCATTAAAACTGTCAGCCCCAAGCCATGCTTTGACTGAGGATTACGAAATTTGGTACACTAATGTGGTGTCTCAGGACCTACAAAAAAGTCTCTTGGAGCCAAGTGCAAAGTCGCACAGGAAGTCGGCCATTTTGGTCCAAGTACGCGATTTAGTGGTTTTCGCACACGTTGTTTGGAGAGTGATGCTCCGTCGCCCTTTTCACCATTCGCCTTCAAACTTCTGCTACTTATTCGTAAGACATAGAGGAAAAAATTCAACCGTCGGATTTTAAATAAGTATAAAGGTGTGGGCGTGGCTAAGCCTCAAACTTTGACCTTTCGCCACGCCACTCTTTTTTTCACAGCTCCCTATTGGACTCGTTTTACCCAATCACCAGGAATCTCTGGTAAATAGCAGCAGACAAGTTGAGGTCACTTGGTCTCCAGTACTGTAAGGTTTTGAAAAAAGGCGGGGCTTTGGGAGCATGGCGAAATTCGCCATCACGCCATGGAAATACGTTTGCCTCTCATTTCTTCATTTATCGTGATATCACCTCGAAATTTGTTGTGAGTGATCCTAGTTTCACCCCCAATAGGAATGGTCAGCTTAAGTTTGTGGGCGTGGCCTACTTTCTGATATAGCGCCCCCTAGGACCATTAAAACTGTTAGCCCCAAGCCATGCTTTTACTGAGGATTACGAAATTTGGTACACTAATGTGGTGTCTCAGGACCTACAAAAAAGTCTCTTGGAGCCACGTGCAAAGTTGCACAGGAAGTCGGCCATTTTGGTCCAAGTACGCGATTTAGTGGTTTTCGCACACGTTGTTTGGAGAGTGATGCTCCGTCGCCCTTTTCACCAATCTCCTTCAAACTTGTGCTATATACTCTTAAGACATAGAGGAAAAAATTCAACCGTCGGATTTTAAATAAGTATAAAGGTGTGGGCGTGGCTAAGCCTCAAACTTTGACCTTTCGCCACGCCACTCTTTTTTTCACAGCTTCCTATTGGACTCCTTTTATCCAATCACCAGGAATCTCTGGTAAATAGCAGCAGACAAGTTGAGGTCACTTGGTCTCCAGTACTGTAAGGTTTTGAAAAAAGGCGGGGCTTTGGGAGCATGGCGAAATTCGCCATCACGCCATGGAAATACGTTTGCCTCTCATTTCTTCATTTATCGTGATATCACCTCGAAATTTGTTGTGAGTGATCCTAGTCTCACCCCCAATAGAAATGGTCAGCTTAAGTTTGTGTGCGTGGCCTACTTTCTGAAATAGCGCCCCCTAGAACCATTAAAACTGTCAACCCCAAGCCATGCTTTTACTGAGGATTACGAAATTTGGTACACTAATGTGGTGTCTCAGGACCTACAAAAAAGTCTCTTGGAGCCACGTGCAAAGTCGCAAAGGAAGTCGGCCATTTTGGTCCAAGTACTCGATTTAGTGGTTTTCGCACACGTTGTTTGGAGAGTGATGCCCCATCTCCCTTTTCACCAATCACCTTCAAGCTTCTGCTATACACTCTTAAGACATAGAGGAAAAATTCAACCGTCAGATTTTAAATAAGTAGAAAGGTGTGGGCGTGGCTAAGCCTCAAACTTTAACCTGTCGCCATAACATTACTTGACCTGATAACTCCCATGTACACGATCAGATCTATATCAAACTTTGTCTGTGTGATCACTGACCACATCTGAAGACAATGACAATGTGGACAGCTGACATCCCCTAAGTCCCGCCCCCTACTACAGGAAGTCTATTGTTTTATGGTGAAATGCCCATGTTTGTCATGATCTGAAAGCTTTCCAGAGCCCCTAGATAAATTTAACCTACAATAACTTCAAAAAACGTGGTCAGAAAAGCATTACAGTTGGTCTGTGTCATCACAACACCAGAGTCGTAAAGGTAGAGTATGCCCTAGTTGTGGGACGTGTAATATAATGGCGGGATAAGAGGTGATGCTGAGTCAGGGTGAGGTGCGGATGAGGTGATCGTTTGCGGTTTCTGGTGTCGGGGTGGTCCACGTTTCTGTTCCGCAGATGTGCCCTGGTGCCCCAGGCTGCCGGCTAGGCCGGAGCGGCGCGGAGCTGCGAGGGCCGAACGACGCTGCTTGCAGCTTTAATTAGGCCCGAGCAGCGAAGCGCTGCGAAGGCCTATTGTATCTGCTCCGTTTCTTATTTTTCTTTTTTCTTTTTTTTTCTTCCGCGTCTTTGGGTGGCAGTTAGGGGGTCTTAGCATATCCAAAAACTCACCAAATTCTGGCCCAATATAGAAAGTGCGTGAAATTTACGTATTTCACTGGCAACGTGAAAGTTGGTGAAAAAATGTTTCAACAGCGCCCCCTAGAAAATTAAAAATACCCCTCCGCTTTGACCTTTTTTCATAGTAGAGTGATGAAATTTGGTACACTTGTAGAACTCAACAATACGCACAGAAAAGCCTCTTGCACCCATGGTCAATATCAAACAGGAAGTCGGCCATTTTGGGCTAAAGTGGCCATTTTGACCCCGTTTTGGCCATTTCTAGGTCTATATTTGGTTGAACAGTTTGGTCATTTTTCGCACGATCGTCTCAAAAATAGTGTGCGATCGAACAGAAGCGATGGACGATTCAAATGAGACAAAAAAATTGACTTTTCGTAAATACTGAAGGGGCGGGACCAGGCCTCAAAGTTCGAGCACTCGCCAAAAAAATTCAAATTGGTATAATTTCATAAATGAAAGAATTACAGTTAAAGTAACTTTCTATGGACAATTGTCATCGCCCCCCGAAGACAAATGAATGGTCGATTGATGATGTCACATAAGCCCCGCCCCCTCAGGACTTAAAAGGTCAAGTTTTACTGGGAAATTTTCCAAAATTCGCCCTTTCAAATAATCATCCCAAATTCGTAGCAGGTAACTGAAGACAAGTTGGGGTTGCTTGGCGTCACTTTATGGGAGTTTTCTGCAGAAGGCGGGGCTGTGGCGGCGCGGCGAAGTCAGGCGTACCGACGTGGCCTTACGTTTGCCTTCCATTTCGTCATTTCTAGAGATATCGCCACGACACTTCTTCAGAGTGATCCTAGTCCGGCCCCCAAAAGAATCTGATGTGAACATCCGGTGGGCGTGGCCTATTTTCTGAAATAGCGCCCCCTAGGACCATTAAAACTGTCAGCCCCAAGCCATGCTTTGACTGAGGAGTACGAAATTTGGTACACTAATATGGTGTCTCAGGACCTACAAAAAAGTCTCTTGGAGCCAAGTGCAAAGTCGCACAGGAAGTCGGCCATTTTGGTCCAAGTACTTGATTTAGTGGTTTTCGCACACGTTGTTTGGAAAAGGATGCTCCATCACCCTTTTCACCAATCACCTTCAAACATCTGCTATACACTCTTAAGACATAGAAGAAAAAATTCAACCATCGGATTTTAAATAAGTATAACGATGTGGGCGTGGCTAAGCCTCAAACTTTGACCTGTCGCCACGCCACTTTTTTTTTCACAGCTCCCTATTGGACTCCTTTTACCCAATCACCAGCAATCACTGGCAAAAAGCAGCAGACAAGTTGAGGTCACTTGGTCTATAGTACTGGCAGGTTTCGAATTAAGGCGGGGCTTTGGGAGCATGGCGAAATTCGCCATCACGCCATGGAAATACGTTTGTCTCTCATTTCTTCAATCATGGTGACATCGCCACACAATTTCTGATGAGTGATCCTACTCTGACCCCTAATAGAACTGGATAGCTGAAGTTTGTGGGCATGGCCTATATTCTGAAATAGCGCCCCCTTGGACCATTAAAAACGTCAGCCCCAAGCCATGCTTTCACTGAGGATCACGAAATTTGGCACACTAATGTAGTGTCTCAGGACCTACAAAAAAGTCTCTTGGAGCCAAGTGCAATGTCACACAGGAGGTCGGCCATTTTCGTCCAAGTACTCAATTTAGTGGTTTTCACACACGTTGTTTGGACATTGATGCCCCGTCGCCCTTTTCACCGATCACCGTCAAACTTTTGCTATGTACTCTTAAGACAAATGGGGAAAAATTCAACCGTCGGATTTTAAATAAGTATAAAGGTGTGGGCGTGGCTAAGCCTCAAACTTTGACCTTTCGCCATTACATTAGTTGACTTAACAACTCCCATGTGCATGATCAGATCTATATCAAACTGTGTCTGTGTGATCATTGACTACATCTCAAGACAATGACAATGTGGACAGCTGACCTAACCTAAGCCCCGCCCCCTGACTACAGGAAGTCTATTGTTTTATGGTGAAATGCCCATATTTGTCCCCTCTAATTTAGTCAACATGACACTAAGGTCATGCACTGTCTTCATGATGTTGTAATGACCATTCAGATCTGCTAGCTTTTCAGAAAGGGAGGGGCTTTGATGCCATGGCGAATTCTGGCATGACGCCGTGACCTTACAATTCAATTTAATGGTGAGCTCAGAGGGGATGCTGAGTCAGGGTGAGGTGCGGACTAGGAGGCCATTTGCGGTTTCTGGTGTCGGGGTGGTTGACGTTTCTGTTCTGCCAGACGTGCCCTGGTGCCCCGGGCTGCCGGCCAGGCCGGAGCGGCGCGGAGCTGCGAGGGCTGAACGACGCTGCTTGCAGCTTTAATTAGGCCCGAGCAGCGAAAGCGCTGCGAAGGCCACTTGTTTTTGCTCTGTTTATTCTTTTTTATTTATTATTCTTAGCCCGCTTTGAACGGCTTTTTGGGGACCTTAACATACCCCAAAACTCACAATATTTTGCACACATGTCAGGCCTGGTGAAAAATTTGATATTTTAAAGGTCCCAAAAAAATCGCAAAGAAAATGGCTGAACAGCGCCCCCTAGAAAGTGAAAAAAACCCTCTCCATAAAGCTTAGTTTATCGTACAGTTATGAAATTTGGTACACTTGTAGTACTCAACAGTCCGCACAGAAAAGTCTCTTGCAAGCATGGTCAATATCAAACAGGAAGTCGGCCATTTTGGGTTGAAATGGCGATTTTTTGCCGTTTTGGCCGTTTTTAGGGTCCGTTTCTGATTGGATTGCTCGATCATTTTTCGCACGATCGTCTCAAAAATTGTGTAAAATTGCTCAGAAGAGATGGAGGAACAAATTGAGACAATAAAATTGACTTTTCGTAATTACTGAAGGGGCGGGGCCAGGCCTCGAAGTTTGACTACTCGCCAAAAACTTTTAAATTGCTATAACTTAATAACTGAAAGGAATAGAATTACCAAACTTTCTGTGGTCATTCGTCATCCAGCCACAAAGTAAACTGAATGGTCGGATGATGACATCACACAAGCCCCGCCCCCTCAGGACCAAAAAGGTCAAGTTTTACTGTGAAAGGTCCCAAATTGCCCCATTTCACTTAATCACCACAAACTTGTAGCTGGTAACTCAAGACAAGTGGAGGTTGCTTGGCGTCACTTTATGGGAGTTTTCGGCAGAAGGCGGGGCTGTGGCGGCGCGGCGAAGTCAGGCGTACCGCCATGGCCTTACGTTTGCCTTCCATTTCGTCATTTCTAAAGATATCGTCATGAAACTTGTTGTGAGTGATCCTAGTCCGGCCCCTCAAAAGATCTGATGTGAACATCCGGTGGGCGTGGCCTATTTTCTGAAATAGCGCCCCCTAGGACCATTAAAACTGTCAGCCCCAAGCCATGCTTTGACTGAGGAGTACGAAATTTGGTACACTAATGTGGTGTCTCAGGACCTACAAAAAAGTCTCTTGGAGCCAAGTGCAAAGTTGCACAGGAAGTCGGCCATTTTGGTCCAAGTACGCAATTTAGTGGTTTTCGCACACGTTGTTTGGAGAGTGATGCTCCGTCGCCATTTTCACCAATCTCCTTCAAACTTCTGCCATCTGCTCTTAAGACATAGAGGAAAAAATTCAACCGTCGGATTTTTCAAAAGTTGAAAGGTGTGGGCGTGGCTAAGCCTCAAACTTTGACCTGTCGCCGCACCACTCTTTTTTTCACAGCTCCCTACTGGACTCCTTTTACCCAATCAGCAGGAGTCTCTGGCAAATAGCAGTAGACAACTTGAGGTCACTTGGTATCCAGTACTGGAAGGTTTCAAAAAAAGGCAGGGCTTTGGGAGCATGGCGAAAATCGCCATCACGCCATGGAAATACGTTTGCCTCTCATTTCTTCATTTATCGTGATATCGTTACGAAACTTCTGGTGAGTGATCCTAGTCTGACCACAAAGAGACATAGACAGCTGAAATATGTGGGCGTGGCCTAATTTCTGAAATAGCGCCCCCTAGGACCATTTAAACTAATAGCCCCAAGCCATGCTTTGACTGAGGATTACGAAATTTGGTACACTAATGTGGTGTCCCAGGACCTACAAAAAAGTCTCTTGGAGCCAATCACAAAATTGCACAGGAAGTCGGCCATTTTGGTCCAAGTACGCGATTTAGTGGTTTTCGCACACGTTGTTTGGAGAGTGATGCTCCGTCGCCCTTTTCACCAATCGCCTTCAAACTTCTGCTATATACTCTTAAGGCATAGGGGAAAAAATTCAACCGTTGGATTTTTCAAAAGTTGAAAGGTGTGGGCGTGGCTAAGCCTCAAACTTTGACCTGTCGCCGCACCACTCTTTTTTTCACAGCTCCCTACTGGACTCCTTTTACCCAATCAGCAGGAGTCTCTGGCAAATAGCAGTAGACAACTTGAGGTCACTTGGTATCCAGTACTGGAAGGTTTCAAAAAAAGGCGGGGCTTTGGGAGCATGGCGAAAATCGCCAGCACGCCATGGAAATACGTTTGCCTCTCATTTCTTCATTTATCGTGATATTGTTACGAAACTTCTGGTGAGTGATCCTAGTCTGACCCCAAAGAGACATAGACAGCTGAAATATGTGGGCGTGGCCTAATTTCTGAAATAGCGCCCCCTAGGACCATTTAAACTATTAGCCCCAAGCCATGCTTTCACTGAGGATTACGAAATTTGGTACACTAATGTGGTGTCCCAGGACCTACAAAAAAGTCTCTTGGAGCCAAGCACAAAATTGCACAGGAAGTCGGCCATTTTGGTCCAAGTACGCGATTTAGTGGTTTTCGCACACGTTGTTTGAAGAGTGATGCTCCTTCGCCCTTTTCACCAATCGCCTTCAAACTTCTGCTATATACTCTTAAGGCATAGGGGAAAAAAGTCAACCGTCGGATTTTTGTAAAGTTGAAAGGTGTGGGCGTGGCTAAGCCTCAAACTTTGACCTTTCGCCATTACTTGACTTAATAACTCCCATGTGCATGATCAGATCTTTTTCGAACTTTGTCTGTGTGATCATTGACCATATCTGTAAACAATGACAATGTGGACAGCTGACATCATCTAAGCCCCGCCCCCTGACTAAAGGAAGTTATTATTTTATGCTGAAATGCCCATATTTGTCCCCTCTAATTTAGTCAACATGACACCTAGGTCATGCACTGTCTTCATGATGCTGTAATGGCCATTCAAATCTGATAGCTTTCCAGAAAGGGAGGGGCTTTGATGCCATGGCGAATTCTGGCGTAACGCCGTAACCTTACAATTCAATTTAATGGTGAGCTCAGAGGGGATGCTTAGTCAAGGTGAGGTGCGGACTAGGAGGCCATTTGCTGTTTCCGGTGACGGGATGATTGACGTTTCTGTTCTGCCACACATGCCCTGGTGCCCCGGGCTGCCGGCCAGGCCGGAGCGGCGCGGAGCTGCGAGGGCCGAACGACGCTGCTTGCAGCTTTAATTAGGCCCGAGCAGCGAAAGCGCTGCGAAGGCCTCTTGTTTTTGCTCTGTTTATTATTATTTTTATTTATTATTCCGGTGCCGCTTTGAATGGCTTTTTGGGGACCTTAACATACCCCAAAACTCACAATATTTTGCATACTTGTCAGGCCTGGTGAAAAATTTGATATTTTAAAGGTCCCAAAAAAATCGCAAAGAAATTGGCTGAACAGCGCCCCCTAGAAAATGAAAAAAAACCCTCTCCATAAAGCTTAGTTTATCGTACCATTATGAAATTTGGTACACTTATAGTACTCAATAGTCCGCACAGAAAAGTCTCTTGCAAGCATGGTCAATATCAAACAGGAAGTCGGCCATTTTGGGTTGAAATGGCGATTTTTTGCCGTTTTGGCCGTTTTTAGGGTCCGTTTCTGATTGGATTGCTCGATCATTTTTTGCACGATCATCTCAAAAATTCTGTAAAATTGCTCAGAAGAGATGGGCGAACAAAATGAGACAATAAAATTGACTTTTCGTAAATACTGAAGGGGCGGGGCCAGGCCTCGAAGTTTGACTACTCGCCAAAAATTTTTAAATTGCTATAACTTCATAACTGAATGGAATAGAGTTACCAAACTTTCTGTGGTCATTCGTCATCACCTCACAAAGTAAATTGAATGGTCGCATGATGACATCACACAAGCCCCGCCCCCTCAGGACCAAAAAGGTTAAGTTTTACTGTGAAAGGTCCCAAATTGCCCCATTTCACTAAATCACCACAAATTTGTAGCTGGTAACTCAAGACAAGTGGGGGTTGCTTGGTGTCACATTATGTGAGTTTTCGGCAGAGGGCGGGGCTGTGGCGGCGCGGCGAAGTCAGGCGTACCGCCGTGGCCTTACGTTTGCCTCCCATTTCGTCATTTCTAAAGATATCATCACGAAACTTCTTGTGAGTGATCCTAGTCTGGCCCCCCAAAAGATCTGATGTGAACATCCGGTGGGCGTGGCCTATTTTCTGAAATAGCGCCCCCTAGGACCATTAAAACTGTCAGCCCCAAGCCATGCTTTGACTGAAGATTACGAAATTTGGTACACTAATGTGGTGTCTCAGGACCTACAAAAAAGTCTCTTGGACCCAAGTGCAAAGTCGCACAGGAAGTCGGCCATTTTGGTCCAAGTACGCGATTTACTGGTTTTCGCACACCTTGTTTGGAGAGTGATGCTCCGTCGCCCTTTTCACCAATCTCCTTGAAACGTCTGCTATATACTCTTAAGACAAAGAGGAAAAAATTCAACCGTCGGATTTTTCAAAAGTTTAACGGTGTGGGCGTGGCTAAGCCTCAAACTTTGACCTGTCGCCACGCCACTCATATTTTCACAGCTCCCTACTGGACTCCTTTTACCCAATCAGCAGGAATCTCTGGCAAACAGCAGTAGACAACTTGAGGTCACTTGGTATCCAGTACTGGCAGGTTTCAAAAAAAGGCGGGGCTTCAGGAGCATGGCGAAAATCGCCATAACGCCGTGGAAGTATGTTTGCCTCTCATTTCTTCAGTTATCGTGATATTGCTACGAAACTTCTGGTGCGTGATCCTAGTCTGACCCCCAAGCGACATAGATATCTGAATTTAGTGGGCGTGGCCTATTTTCTTAAATAGCGCCCCCTAGGACCATTTAAACTAATAGCCCCAAGCTATGCTTTGACTGAGGATTACGAAATTTGGTACACTAATGTGGTGTCTCAGGACCTACAAAAAAGTCTCTTGGAGCCAAGCGCAAAGTCGCACAGGAAGTCGGCCATTTTGGTCCAAGTGCGCGATTTAGTGGTTTTCGCACACGTTGTTTGGAGAGTGATGCTCCGTCGCCCTTTTCACCAATCTCCTTCAAACTTCTGCTATATACTCTTAAGACATAGGGGAAAAAATTCAACCGTCGGATTTTTCAAAAGTTGAAAGATGTGGGCGTGGCTAAGCCTCAAACTTTGACCTGTCGCCACGCCACTCTTTTTTTCACAGCTCCCTACTGGACTCCTTTTACCCAAACACCAGGATTCTGTGGCAAACAGCAGTAGACAAGTTGAGGTTACTTTGTCTTCAGTACTGGAAGGTTTTGAAAAAAGGCGGGGCTTTGGGAGCATGGCGAAAATCGCCATCACGCCATGGAAATACGTTTGCCTCTCATTTCTTAAGTTATCGAGATATCACCTCGAAATTTGTTGTGAGTGATCCTAGTCTGACCCCCAATAGAAATGGACAGCTAAAATTTGTGGGCGTGGCCATTTTTCTGAAATAGCGCCCCCTAGGACCATTAAAACTGTCAGCCCCTAGCCATTCTTTGACTGAGGATTACGAAATTTGGTACACTAATGAGGTGTCTCCGGACCTACAAAAAAGTCTCTTGGAGCCAAGTGCAAAGTCGCACAGGAAGTCGGGCATTTTGGTCCAAGTACGCGATTTAGTTGTTTTGGCACACGTTGTTTGGAGAGTGATGCTCCGTTGCCCTTTTCACCAATCGCCTTCAAACTTCTGCTATTTACTCTTAAGACATAGGAGAAAAAATTCAACCGTCGGATTTTTCAAAAGTTGAAAGGTGTGGGCGTGGCTAAGTCTCAAACTTTGACCTTTCGCCATTACTTTACTTGACTTAATAACTCCCATGTGCATGATCAGATCTTTTTCGAACTTTGTCTGTGTGATCATTGACCATATCTTTAAACAATGACAATGTGGACAGCTGACATCACCTAAGCCCCGCCCCCTGAATACAGGAAGTCTATTGTTTTATGCTGAAATGCCCATATTTGTCCCCTCTAATTTAGTCAACATGACACTAAGGTCATGCACGGTCTTCATGATGCTGTAATGACCATTCAGATCTGATAGCTTTCCAGATAGGGAGGGGCTTTGATGCCATGGCGAATTCTGGCGTAACGCCGTAACCTTACAATTCAATTTAATGGTGAGCTCAGAGGGGATGCTGAGTCAGGGTGAGGTGCGGACGAGGAGGCCATTTGCGGTTTCTGGTGTCGGGGTGGTTGACGTTTCTGTTCTGCCAGACGTGCCCTGGTGCCCCGGGCTGCCGGCCAGGCCGGAGCGGCGCGGAGCTGCGAGGGCCGAACGACGCTGCTTGCAGCTTTAATTAGGCCCGAGCAGCGAAAGCGCTGCGAAGGCCTCTTGTTTTTGCTCTGATTATTATTATTTTTTGTTATTCCGTGCCCCCTTTGAACAGCTTTTTGGGGACCTTAACATACCCCAAAACTCACAATATTTTGCACACTTGTCAGGCCTGGTGAAAAATTTGATATTTTAAAGGTCCCAAAAAAATCGCAAAGAAAATGGCTGAACAGCGCCCCCTACAAAGTGAAAAAAAACCCTCTCCATAAAGCTTAGTTTATCGTACAGTTATGAAATTTGGTACACTTGTAGTACTCAACAGTCCGCACAGAAAAGTCTCTTGCAACCATGGTCAATATCAAACAGGAAGTCGGCCATTTTGGGTTTAAATGGCAATTTTTTGCCGTTTTTGCCGTTTTTAGGGTCCGTCTCTGATTGGATTGCTCGATCATTTTTCGCACGATCGTCTCAAAAATTGTGTAAAATTGCTCAGAAGGGATGGGCGAACAAAATGAGATAAGGATTCTGAGTTTTCGTATATGTTGAAGGGGCGGAGCCAGGCCTCAAAGTTTGACTACTCGCAGAAAAAATTTAAATTGCTATAACTTCATAATTGAATGGAATAGAGTTACCAAACTTTCTGTGGTCATTTGTCATCGACCCACAAAGTAAATTGAATGGTCGGTTGATGACATCACACAAGCCCCGCCCCCTCAGGACCAAAAAGGTCAAGTTTTACTGTGAAAGATCCCAAATTGCCCCATTTCACTTAATCACCACAAATTTGGAGCTGGTAATTCAAGGCAAGTGGGGGTTGCTTGGCGTCACTTTATGGGAGTTTTCGGCAGAGGGCGGGGCTGTGGCGGCGCGGCGAAGTAAGGCGTACCGCCGTGGCCTTACGTTTGCCTCCCATTTCTTTATTTCTAAAGATGTCGTCACGAAACTTCTTGTGAGTGATCCTAGTCTGGCCCCCCAAAAAATCTGACGTGAACATCCGGTGGGCGTGGCCAATTTTCTGAAATAGCGCCCCCTAGGACCATTAAAACTGTCAGCCCCAAGCCATGCTTTGACCGAGGATTACGAAATTTGGTACACTAATGTGGTGTCTCAGGACCTACAAAAAAGTCTCTTGGAGCCAAGTGCAAAGTCGCACAGGAAGTCGGCCATTTTGGTCCAAGTGCGCGATTTAGTGGTTTTCACACACGTTGTTTGGAGAGTGATACTCCGTCGCCCTTTTCACCAATCACTTTCAAACTTCTGCTATATAGTCTTAAGACATAGAGGAAAAAATTCAACCGTCGGATTTTAAATAAGTATAAAGGTGTGGGCGTGGCTAAGCCTCAAACTTTGACCTTTCGCCACGCCACTCTTTTTTTCACAGCTCCTTATTGGACTCCTTTTACCCAATCACCAGGAATCTCTGGTAAATAGCAGCAGGCAAGTTGAGGTCACTTGGTCTCCAGTACTGGAAGGTTTTGAAAAAAGGCGGGGCTTTGGGAGCATGGCGAAATTCGCCATCACGCCATGGATATACGTTTGCCTCTCATTTCTTCATTTATCGTGATATCACCTCGTCCATTGTTGTGAGTGATCCTAGTCTGACCCCCAATAGAAAAGGTCAGCTTAAGTTTGTGGGCGTGGCCTATTTTCTGTATTAGCGCCCCCTAGGACCATTAAAACTGTCAGCCCCAAGCCATGCTTTGACTGAGGATTACGAAATTTGGTACAATAATGTGGTGTCTCAGGACCTACAAAAAAGTCTCTTGGAGCCAAGTGCAAAGTCGCACAGGAAGTCGGCCATTTTGGTCCAAGTGCGCGATTTAGTGGTTTTCACACACGTTGTTTGGAGAGTGATGCTCCGTCGCCCTTTTCACCAATCGCCTTCGAGCTTCTGCTATATACTCTTAAGACATAGAGGAAAAAATTCAACCGTCGGATTTTAAATAAGTATAAAGGTGTGGGTGTGGCTAAGCCTCAAACTTTGACCTTTCGCCACGCCACTCTTTTTTTCACAGCTCCCTATTGGACTCCTTTTACCCAATCACCTGGAATCTCTGGTAAATAGCAGCTGACAAGTTGAGGTCACTTGGTCTACAGTACTGGCAGGTTTTGAAAAAAGGCGAGGCTTTGGGAGCATGGCGAAATTCGCCATCACGTCATGGCAATACGTTTGCCTCTCATTTCTTCAATTATCGTGACATCGCCACAAAATGTCTGGTGAGTGATCCTAGTCTAACCCCCAATAGAAATGGGCATCTGAGATTTGTGGGCGTGGCCTATATTCTGAAATAGCGCCCCCTAGGACCATTAAAACTGTCAGCCCCAAGACAAGGTTTGACTGAGGATTACGAAAATTGGTACACTCATGTAGGGTCTCTGGCCCTACAAAAAAGTCTCTTGGAGCCAAGCGCAATTTCGCACAGGAGGTCGGCCATTTTGGTCCAAGTACTCGATTTAGTGGTTTTCGCACACGTTGTTTGGACATTGATGGCCCGTTGCCCTTTACACCGATCACCTTCAAACTTATGCTATGTACTTTTAAGTCAAAGGGGAAAAAATTCAACCGTCGGATTTTAAATAAGTATAAAGGTGTGGGCGTGGCTAAGCCTCAAACTTTGACCTTTCGCCATGACATTACTTGACTTAATAACTCCCATGTGCATGATCAGATCTAATTCAAACTTTGTCTGTGTGATCACTGACCACATCTCAAGATAACGACAATGTGGACAGCTGACATCACCTAAGCCCCGCCCCCTGACAACAGGAAGTCTATTGTTTTATGGTGAAATGCCTATATTTGTCCCCTCTAATTTAATGAAAATGACACTCAGGTCATACAGTGTCTTCATGATGTTTTAAAGACCATTCAGATCTGATAGCTTTCCAGAAAGGGAGGGGCTTTGATGCCATGGTGAATGCTGGCGTGACGCCATGACCTTACATTTGACTGTAACTTCCACAAACGGCCTCCGATTTGCCCGAAACTGAATATGGCAATGAACAATCATGCCCTTTAGCCAATGAGGCACAAACGGTTGGTGAATGTTATATAATGTCACCAAAGCTGACCTCAATGGGACTTTTCTGTAGTTGGTCACAGCGCCACCTAGATAACGTTATCCTTCGATAACTTTAAAAAACATGGTCAGAATAGCATTAAAGTTGGTCACTGTCATCACACCACCAGTGTGGTAAAGATAGAGGATTCCCTAGTGGTGAGACATAAAATATAATGGTGGGCTCAAAGGGGATGCTGAGTCAGGGTGAGTTGCGGACAAGGTGGCCGTTAGCAGTTTCTGGTGTTGGGGTGGTCGACGTTTGTGTTCTGCGGACGTGCCCTGGTGCCCCGGGCTGCCGGCCAGGCCGGAGCGGCGCGGAGCTGCGAGGGCCGAACGACGCTGCTTGCAGCTTTAATTATTATTATTTTTTTTTTCTTCCGCGTCTTTGGGTGGCCTTAAGGGGGTCTTAGCATATCCAAAAAGTCACCAAATTCTGGCCCAATATAGAAAGTGTGTGAAATTTACGTATTTCACTGGCGATGTGAAAGTTCTTAAAAAAGTGGCTGAACAGCGCCCCCTAGAAAGTGAAAAATACACCTCTCCATAAAGCTTAGTTTATCGTACAGTTATGAAATTTGGTATACTTGTAATACTCAACAGTCCGCACAGAAAAGTCTCTTGCACCCATGGTCAATATCAAACAGGAAGTCGGCCATTTTGGAGTAAAGTGGCCATTTTGACCCCGTTTTGGCCATTTCTAGGGTCTATATTTGGTTGAACAGTTTGGTCACTTTTCGCACCATCGTCTCAAAAATAGTGTGAGATCGAACAGAAGCGATAGACGATTCAAATGAGACAATAAAATTGACTTTTCGTAAATACTGAAGGGGCGGGGCCAGGCCTCAAAGTTCGAGCACTCACCCAAAAAATTCAAATTGCTATAATTTTAAAAATGAAAGAATTACAGTTAAAGAAATGTTCTATGGACAATCGTCATCGCCCTCCGAAGACAAATGAGTGGTCGATTAATGACGTCACATAAGCCCCGCCCCCTCAGGACTTAAAAGGTCAAGTTTTACTGGGAAATTTTCCAAAATTCGCCCTTTCAAATAATCATCCCAGATTTGTAGCAGGTAACTGAAGACAAGTTGGGGTTGTTTGGCGTCACTTTATGGGAGTTTTCTGAAGAAGGCGGGGCTGTGGCGGTGCGGCGAAGTCAGGCGTACCGCTTAGGCCTTACGTTTGCCTCCCATTTCGTCATTTCTAAAGATATCGCCACAACACTTCTTGGGAGTGATCCTAGTCCGGCCCCAAATAGAATCTGATGTGAACATCCGGTGGGCGTGGCCTATTTTCTGAAATAGCGCCCCCTAGGACCATTAAAACTGGCAGCCCCAAGCCATGCTTTGACTGAGGAGTACAAAATTTGGTACATTAATGTGGTGTCTCAGGACCTACAAAAAAGTCTCTTGCAGCCAAGTGCAAAGTCGCACAGGAAATCGGCCATTTTGGTCCAAGTACTCGATTTAGTGGTATTCGCACACGTTGTTTGGAGAGTGTTGCACCATCGCCCTTTCCACCAATAACCTTCAAACTTCTGCTATATACTTTTAAGACAAAGGGGGAAAAATTCAACCGTCGGATTTTAAATAAGTATAAAGGTGTGGGCGTGGCTAAGCCTCAAACTTTGACCTGTCGCCACGCCACTCTTTTTTTCACAGCTCCCTATTGGACTCCTTTTAACCAATCACCAGCAATCACTGGCAAATATTAGCAGACAAGTTGAGGTCACCTGGTCTATAGTACTGGCAGGTTTAGAATAAAGGCGGGGCTTTGGGAGCATGGCGAAATTTGCCAACACGCTATAGAAATACGTTTGTCTCTCATTTCTTCAATCATTGTGACATCGCCACACAATTTCTGGTGAGTGATCTTACTCTGACCCCTAATAGAATTGGACAGCTGAAGTTTGTGGGCGTGGCCTATTTTCTGAAATAGCGCCCCCTAAGACCATTTAAACTTTCAGCCCCAAGCAATGCTTTGACTGAGGATCACGAAATTTGGCACACTAATGTACTGTCTGAGGACCTACAAAAAAGTCTCTTGGAGCCAAGTGCAAAGTCGCACAGGAAGTCGGCCATTTTGGTCCAAGTACTCGATTTAGTGGTTTTCGAACACGTTGTTTGGAGAAGGATGCTCCATCACCCTTTTCACCAATCACCTTCAAAAATCTGCTATACACTCTTAAGACATAGATGAAAAAATTCAACCGTCGGATTTTAAATAAGTATAAAGGTGTGGGCGTGGCTAAGCCTCAAACTTTGACCTGTCACCATGCCACTCTTTTTTTCACAGCTCCCTATTGGACTCCTTTTAACCAATCATCAGCAATCACTGGCAAATAGCACTAGACAAGTTGAGGTCACCTGGTCTATAGTACTGGCAGGTTTCGAATAAAGGCGGGGCTTTGGGAGCATGGCGAAATTCGCCATCACGCCATGGAAATACGTTTGTCTCTCATTTCTTCAATCATTGTGACATCGCCACACAATTTCTGATGAGTGATCCTACTCTGACCCCTAATAGAACTGGACAGCTAAAGTTTGTGGGCGTGGCCTAATTTCTGAAATGGCGCCCCCTAGGACCATTAAAACTGTCAGCCCCAAGCCATGGTTTGACTGAGGATCACGAAATTTGGCACACTAATGTAGTGTCTCAGGACCTACAAAAAAGTCTCCTGGAGCCAAGCGCAATGTCGCACAGGAGGTCGGCCATTTTGGTCCAAGTACTCGATTTAGTGGTTTTCGCACAGGTTATTAGGAGAATGATGTCTTGTCGTCCTTTCCACTGATCACCTTCAAACTCCTGCTATATACTCTTAAGACATAGAGGAAAAAATTCAACCGTCGGATTTTAAATAAGCATAAAGGTGTGGGCGTGGCTAAGCCTCAAACTTTGACCAGTCCCCATTACGTTACTTGACTTAATAACTCCCATGTGCATGATCAGATCCAATTCAAACTTTGTCTGTGTGATCACTGACCACATCTGAAGACAATGACAATGTGGACAACTGACCATCACCTAAGCCCCGCCCCCTGACTACAGGAAGTCAATTTTTTATGGTGAAATGCCCATATTTGTCCCCTCTAATTTAGTCAACATGACACTAAGGTCATGCACTGTCTTCATGATGTTGTAATGACCATTCAGATCTGATAGCTTTTCAGAAAGGGAGGGGCTTTGATGCCATGGCGAATTCTGGCGTGACGCTGTGACCTTACGTTTGACTGTAACTTCCACAAACAGCCTCCGATTTGCCCGAGACTGAACATCACACCACCAGTGTGGCAAAGGTAGAGTATCTCCTAGTGGTGAGACGTGTAATGCTGGGCTCGGAGGGGATGCTGAGTAAGGGTGAGGTGTGGACGAGGAGGCCGTTCACGGATTCTGGTGTCGGGGTGGTTGACGTTTCTGTTCTGCCAGACGTGCCCTGGTGCCCCCGGCTGCCGGCCAGGACGGAGCGGCGCGGAGCTGGGTTTGGAAAGCGTCTGAGATGGAGCGGAGGGGATGCGGACGGAGGGCGAGCAGCTTCGCTGCGAGGGCCGAACGACGCTGCTTGCAGCTTTAATTATTTATTATTATTAGGCCCGAGCAGCGAAAGCGCTGCGAAGGCCTCTTGTTTTTGCTCTGTTTATTATTATTTATTATTCCGGTGCCCCTTTGAACGGCTTTTTGGGGACCTTATCATACACCAAAAATCACAATATTTTGCATACATGTCAGGCCTGGTGAAAAATTTCATATTTTAAAGGTCCCAAAAAAATCGCAAAGAAAATGGCTGAACAGCGCCCCCTAGAAAGTGAAAAAAAAACCTCTCCATAAAGCTTAGTTTATCGTACAGTTATGAAATTTGGTACACTTGTAGTACTAAACAGTCCGCACAGAAAAGTTTCTTGCAAGCATGGTCAATATCAAACAGGAAGTCGGCCATTTTGGGTTGAAATGGCGATTTTTAGCCGTTTTTGCCGTTTTTAGGGTCCGTTTCTGAGTGGATTGCTCGATCATTTTTCGCACTATCGTCTCAAAAATTGTGTAAAATTGCTCAGAAGGGATGGACGAAAAAAATGAGATGAGGATTCTGAGTTTTCGTATATGTTGAAGGGGAGGGGCCAGGCCTCAAAGTTTGACTACTCGCCAAAAATATTTAAATTGCTATAACTTCATAACTGAATGGAATAGAGTTACCAAACTTTCTGTGCTGATTTGACAACGACCCACAAAGTAAAATGAATGGTCGGATGATGACATCACACAAGACCCGCCCCCTCAGAACAAAAAAGATCAAGTTTTACTGTGAAAGGTCCCAAATTGCCCCATTTCAGTTAATCACCACAAATTTGTAGCTGGTAACTCAAGACAAGTGGGGGTTGCTTGGCGTCACTTTATGGGAGTTTTCGGCAGAGGGCGGGGCTGTGGCGGCGCAGCGAAGTCAGGCGTACCGCCGTGGCCTTACGTTTGCCTCCCATTTCGTCATTTCTAAATATATCGTCACGAAACTTCTTGTGAGTGATCCTAGTCCGGTCCCCCCAAAAGATCTGATGTGAACATGCGGTGGGCGTGGCCTATTTTCTGAAATAGCGCCCCCTAGGACCATTAAAACTGTCAGCCCCAAGCCATGCTTTGACTGAGGAGTACGAAATTTGGTACACTAATGTGGTGTCTCAGGACCTACAAAAAAGTCTCTTGGAGCCAAGTGCAAAGTCGCACAGGAAGTCGGCCATTTTGGTCCAAGTGCGCGATTTAGTGGTTTTCACACACGTTGTTTGGAGAGTGATACTCCGTCGCCCTTTTCACCAATCACTTTCAAACTTCTGCTATATAGTCTTAAGACATAGAGGAAAAAATTCAACCGTCGGATTTTAAATAAGTATAAAGGTGTGGGCGTGGCTAAGCCTCAAACTTTGACCTTTCGCCACGCCACTCTTTTTTTCACAGCTCCTTATTGGACTCCTTTTACCCAATCACCAGGAATCTCTGGTAAATAGCAGCAGACAAGTTGAGGTCACTTGGTCTCCAGTACTGGAAGGTTTTGAGAAAAGGCGGGGCTTTGGGAGCATGGCGAAATTCGCCATCACGTCATGGAAATACGTTTGCCTCTCATTTCTTCATTTATCGTGATATCACCTCGAAATTTGTTGTAAGTGATCCTAGTCTGACCCCCAATAGAAATGGATGGCTGAAGTTTATGGGCGTGGCCTATTTTCTGAAATAGCGCCCCCTAGGTCCATTAAAACTGTCAGCCCCAAGCCATGCTTTGACTGAGGATTACGAAATTTGGTACACTAATGTGGTGTCTCAGGACCTACAAAAAAGTCTCTTGGAGCCAAGTGCAAAGGTGCACAGGAAGTCGGCCATTTTGGTCCAAGTGCGCGATTTAGTGGTTTTCACACACGTTGTTTGGAGAGTGATGCTCCGTCGCCCTTTTCACCAATCGCCTTCAATCTTCTGCTATATACTCTTAAGACAAAGAGAAAAAGATTCAACCGTCGGATTTTAAATAAGTTTAAAGGTGTGGGCGTGGCTAAGCCTCAAACTTTGACCTTTCGCCAGGCCACTCTTTTTTTCACAGCTCCCTATTGGACTCCTTTTACCCAATCACCAGGAATCTCTGGTAAATAGCAGCAGACAAGTTGAGGTCACTTGGTCTCCAGTACTGGAAGGTTTTGAAAAAAGGCGGGGCTTTGGGAGCATGGCGAAATTCAACATCACGCCATGGATATACGTTTGCCTCTCATTTCTTCATTTATCGTGATATCACCTCAAAATTTGTTGTGAGTGATCCTAGTCTGACCCCCAATAGAAATGGTCAGTTTAAGTTTGTGGGCGTGGCCTATTTTCTGAATTAGCGCCCCCTAGGACCATTAAAACTGTCAGCCCCAAGCCATGCTTTGACTGAGGATTACGAAATTTGGTCCACTAATGTGGTGTCTCAGGACCTACAAAAAAGTCTCTCGGAGCCAAGTGCAAAGTCGCACAGGAAGTCGGCCATTTTGGTCCAAGTACTCGATTTAGTGGTTTTCGCACACGTTGTTTGGAGAGTGATGCTCCATCGCCCTTTTCACCAATCACCTTCAAACTTCTGCTATATCCTCTTAAGACATAGAGGAAAAAATTCAACCGTCGGATTTTAAATAAGTATAAAGGTGTGGGCGTGGCTAAGCCTCAAACTTTGACCTTTCGCCACGCCACTCTTTTTTTTCACAGCTCCCTATTGGACTCCTTTTACCCAATCACCTGGAATCTCTGGTAAATATTAGCTGACAAGTTGAGGTCACTTGGTCTACAGTACTGGCAGGTTTTGAAAAAAGGCGGGGCTTTGGGAGCATGGCGAAATTCGCCATCACGCCATGGCAATACGTTTGCCTCTCATTTCTTCAATTATCGTGACATCGCCACAAAATGTCTGGTGAGTCATCCTAGTCTGACCCCCAATAGAAATGGGCATCTGAGATTTGTGGGTGTGGCCTATATTCTGAAATAGCGCCCCCTAGGACCATTAAAACTGTCAGCCCCAAGACAAGGTTTGACTGAGGATTACGAAAATTGGTACACTCATGTAGGGTCTCTGGACCTACAAAAAAGTCTCTTGGAGCCAAGCGCAATTTCGCACAGGAGGTCGGCCATTTTGGTCCAAGTACTCGATTTAGTGGTTTACGCACACGTTGTTTGGACATTGATGGCCCGTTGCCCTTTACACCGATTACCTTCAAACTTATGCTATGTACTTTTAAGTCAAAGGGGAAAAAATTCAACCGTCGGATTTTAAATAAGTATAAAGGTGTGGGCTTGGCTAAGCCTCAAACTTTGACCTTTCGCCATGACATTACTTGACTTAATAACTCCCATGTGCATGATCAGATCTAATTCAAACTTTGTCTGTGTGATCACTGACCACATCTCAAGACAACGACAATGTGGGCAGCTGACATCACCTAAGCCCCGCCCCCTGACAACAGGAAGTCTATTGTTTTATGGTGAAATGCCCATATTTGTCCCCTCTAATTTAGTGAAAATGACACTCAGGTCATACAGTGTCTTCATGATGTTTTAAAGACCATTCAGATCTGATAGCTTTCCAGAAAGGGAGGGGCTTTGATGCCATGGTGAATGCTGGCGTGATGCCATGACCTTACATTTGACTGTAACTTCCACAAACGGCCTCCGATTTGCCCGAAACTGAATATGGCAATGAACAATCATGCCCTTTAGCCAATGAGGCACAAACGGTTGGTGAATGTTATATAATGTCACCAAAGCTGACCTCAATGGGACTTTTCTGTAGTTGGTCACAGCGCCACCTAGATAACGTTATCCTTCGATAACTTTAAAAAACATGGTCAGAATAGCATTAAAGTTGGTCACTGTCATCACACCACCAGTGTGGTAAAGATAGAGGATTCCCTAGTGGTGAGACATAAAATATAATGGTGGGCTCAAAGGGGATGCTGAGTCAGGGTGAGTTGCGGACAAGGTGGCCGTTAGCAGTTTCTGGTGTTGGGGTGGTCGACGTTTGTGTTCTGCGGACGTGCCCTGGTGCCCCGGGCTGCCGGCCAGGCCGGAGCGGCGCGGAGCTGCGAGGGCCGAACGACGCTGCTTGCAGCTTTAATTATTTTTTTTTTCTTCCGCGTCTTTGGGTGGCCTTTAGGGGGTCTTAGCATATCCAAAAAGTCACCAAATTCTGGCCCAATATAGAAAGTGCGTGAAATTTACGTATTTCACTGGCGATGTGAAAGTTCATAAAAAAGTGGCTGAACAGCGCCCTCTAGAAAGTGAAAAATACCCCTCTCCCTAAAGCTTAGTTTATCGTACAGTTATGAAATTTGGTTTACTTGTAGTACTCAACAGTCCGCACAGAAAAGTCTCTTGCAACCATGGTCAATATCAAACAGGAAGTCGGCCATTTTGGGTTGAAATGGAGATTTTTAGCCGTTTTGGCCATTTCTAGGGTCTACATTTGGTTGAACAGTTTGGTCAATTTTCGCACGATTGTCTCAAAAATAGTGTACTATCGAACAGAAGCGATGGACGATTCAAATGAGAAAATAAAATTGACTTTTCGTAAATACTGAAGGGGCGGGGCCAGACCTCAAAGTTCGAGCACTCGCCAAAAAAATTCAAATTGCTATAATTTCATAAATGAAAGAATTACAGTTAAAACAATTTCTAAGGACAATCGTCATCGCCCCCCGAAGACAAATGAATGGTCGATTGGTGATGTCACATAAGCCCCGCCCCCTCAGGACTTAAAAGGTCAAGTTTTACTGGGAAATTTTCCAAAATTCGCCCTTTCAAATAATCATCTCAGATTTGTAGCAGGTAACTGAAGACAAGTTGGGGTTGCTTGGCGTCACTTTATGAGAGTTTTCTGCAGAAGGCGGGGCTGTGGCGGTGCGGCGAAGTCAGGCGTACCGACGTGGACATATGTTTGCCTCCCATTTCGTCATTTCTAGAGATATCGCCACGACACCTCTTGGGAGTGATCCTAGTCCGGCCCCCAAAAGAATCAGATGTCAACATCTGGTGGGCGTGGCCTATTTTCTGAAATAGCGCCCCCTAGGACCATTAAAACTGTCAGCCCCAAGCCATGCTTTGACTGAGGAGTACGAAATTTGGTACACTAATGTGGTGTCTCAGGACCTACAAAAAAGTCTCTTGGAGCCAAGTGCAAAGTCGCACAGGAAGTCGGCCATTTTGGTCCAAGTACTCGATTTAGTGGTTTTCACACACGTTGTTTGGAGAGTGTTGCACCAACACCCTTTTCACCAATCACCTCCAAACATCTTTTATACACTCTTAAGACATAGATGAAAAAATTCAACCGTCGGATTTTAAATAAGTATAAAGGTGTGGGCGTGGCTAAGCCTCAAACTTTGATCTGTCGCCACGCCACTCTTTTTTTCACAGCTCCCTATTGGACTCCTTTTAACCAATCACCAGCAATCACTGGCAAATAGCAGCAGACAAGTTGAGGTCACTTGGTCTATAGCACTGGCAGGTTTCGAATAAAGGCGGGGCTTTGGGAGCATGGCGAATTTCACCATCAAGCCATGGAAATACGTTTGTCTCTTATTTCTTCAATCATTGTGACATCGCCACACAATTTCTGATGAGTGATCCTAATCTGACCCCTAATAGAATTGGACAGCTGAAGTTTGTGGGCGTGGCCTATTTTCTGAAATAGCGCCCCCTAGGACCATTAAAACTGTCAGCCCCAAGCCATGCTTGGACTGAGGATCACGAAATTTGGCACACTAATGTAGTGTCTCAGGACCTACAAAAAAGTCTCTTGGAGCCAAGCGCAATGTCGCACAGGAGGTCAGCCATTTTGGTCCAAGTACTCGATTTAGTGGTTTTCGCACACGTTATTAGGAGAATGACGTCTCGTCGTCCTTTCCACCGATCACCTTAAAACTCCTGCTATATACTCTTAAGACATAGAGGAAAAAATTCAACCGTCGGATTTTAAATAAGTATAAAGGTGTGGGCGTGGCTAAGCCTCAAACATTGACAAGTCGCCATTACGTTACTTGACTTAATCACTTCCATGTGCATGATCAGATCAAATTCAAACTTTGTCTGTGTGATCACTGACTACATCTGAAGACAGCGACAATGTGGACAGCTGACTTCACCTAAGCCCCGCCCCCTTACTACAGGAAGTCTACTGTTTTATGGTGAACTGCCCATATTTGTCCCCTCTAATTTAGTCAACATGACACTAAGGTCATGCACTGTCTTCATGATGTTGTAATGACCATTCAGATCTGCTAGCTTTTCAGAAAGGGAGGGGCTTTGATGCCATGGCAAATTCTGGCGTGACGCTGTGACCTTACGTTTGACTGTAACTTCCACAAACAGCTTCCGATTTGCCCAAGACTGAACATCACATCATCAGTGTGGTAAAGATAGAGTATCTCCTAGTGGTGAGACGTGTAATGCTGGGCTCAAAGGGGATGCTGAGTCAGGGTGAGGTTTGGACGAGGAGGCCGTTCACGGTTTCTGGTGTCGGGGTGGTTGATGTTTCTGTTGTGCCAGACGTGCCCTGGTGCCCCCGGCTGCCGGCCAGAACGGAGCGGCGCGGAGCTGGGTTTGGAGAGCGTCGGGGATGGAGCGGAGGGGGTGCGGACAGAGGGCGAGCAGCTTCACTGCGAGGGCCGAACGACGCTGCTTGCAGCTTTAATTAGGCCCGAGCAGTGAAGCTGCGAAGGCCTATTGTATCTGCTCCGTTTCTTATTAGGCCCGAGCAGTGAAGCTGCGAAGGCCTATTGTATCTGCTCCGTTTCTTATTTTTAGGCCCGAGCAGCGAAAGCGCTGCGAAGGCCTGTTGTTTTTGCTCTGTTTATTATTATTTTTCTTTATTTATTATTCCGGTGCCGCTTTGAATGGCTTTTTGGGGACCTTAACATACCCCAAAACTAACAATATTTTGCACACTTGTCAAGCCTGGTGAAAAATTTGATATTTTAAAGGTCCCAAAAAAATCGCAAAGAAAATGGCTGAACAGCGCCCCCTACAAAATGAAAAAAAAACCCTCTCCATAAAGCTTAGTTTACCGTACAGCTTTGAAATTTGGTAGACTTATAGTACTCAACAGTCCGCACAGAAAAGTCTCTTGCAAGCATGGTCAATATCAAACAGGAAGTCGGCCATTTTGGGTTGAAATGGCGATTTTTTGCCGTTTTTGCCGTTTTTAGGGTCCGTTTCTGATTGGATTGCTCGATCATTTTTTGCACAATCCTCTTAAAAATTGTATACAATTGCTCAGAAGAGATTGGCGAACAAAATGAGACAATAAAATTGACTTTTCGTAAAGGCTGAATGGGCGGGGCCAGGCCTCGAAGTTTGACTACTCGCCAAAAAAAATTAAATTGCTATAACTTCATAAATGAATGGAATAGAGTTACCAAACTTTCTGTGGTCATTCGTCATCCACCCACATAGTAAATTGAATGGTCAGATGATGACATCACACAAGCCCCGCCCCCTCAGGACCAAAAAGATCAAGTTTTACTGTGAAAGGTCCCAAATTGCCCCATTTCACTTAATCACCACAAATTTGTAGCTGGTAACTCAAGACAAGTGGGGGTTGCTTGGCGTCACTTTATGGAAGTTTTCGGCAGAGGGCGGGGCTGTGGCGGCGCGGCGAATTCAGGCGTACCGCCGTGGCCTTACGTTTGCCTCCCATTTCGTCATTTCCAAAGATATCGTCACGAAACTTCTTGTGAGTGATCCTAGTCCGGCCCCCCAAAAGATCTGATGAGAACATCTGGTGGGCGTGGCCTGTTTTCTGAAATAGCGCCCCCTAGGACCATTAAAACTGTCAGCCCCAAGCCATGCTTTGACTGAGGATTACGAAATTTGGTACACTAATGTGGTGTCTCAGGACCTACAAAAAAGTCTCTTGGAGCCAAGTGCAAAGTCGCACAGGAAGTCGGCCATTTTGGTCCAAGTGCGCGATTTAGTGGTTTTCACACACGTTGTTTGGAGAGTGATACTCCGTCGCCCTTTTCACCAATCACTTTCAAACTTCTGCTATATAGTCTTAAGACATAGAGGAAAAAATTCAACCGTCGGATTTTAAATAAGTATAAAGGTGTGGGCGTGGCTAAGCCTCAAACTTTGACCTTTCGCCACGCCACTCTTTTTTTCACAGCTCCCTATTGGACTCCTTTTACCCAATCACCAGGAATCTCTGGTAAATAGCAGCAGGCAAGTTGAGGTCACTTGGTCTCCAGTACTGGAAGGTTTTGAAAAAAGGCGGGGCTTTGGGAGCATGGCGAAATTCGCCATCACGCCATGGATATACGTTTGCCTCTCATTTCTTCATTTATCGTGATATCACCTCGACCATTGTTGTGAGTGATCCTAGTCTGACCCCCAATAGAAAAGGTCAGCTAAAGTTTGTGGGCGTGGCCTATTTTCTGTATTAGCGCCCCCTGGGACCATTAAAACTGTCAGCCCCAAGCCATGCTTTGACTGAGGATTACAAAATTTGGTACACTAATGTGGTGTCTCAGGACCTACAAAAAAGTCTCTTGGAGCCAAGTGCAAAGTCGCACAGGAAGTCGGCCATTTTGGTCCAAGTGCGCGATTTAGTGGTTTTCACACACGTTGTTTGGAGAGTGATGCTCCGTCGCCCTTTTCACCAATCGCCTTCGAGCTTCTGCTATATACTCTTAAGACATAGAGGAAAAAATTCAACCGTCGGATTTTAAATAAGTATAAAGGTGTGGGCGTGGCTAAGCCTCAAACTTTGACCTTTCGCCACGCCACTCTTTTTTTCACAGCTCCCTATTGGACTCCTTTTACCCAATCACCTGGAATCTCTGGTAAATAGCAGCTGACAAGTTGAGGTCACTTGGTCTACAGTACTGGCAGGTTTTGAAAAAAGGCGGGGCTTTGGGAGCATGGCGAAATTCTCCATCACGCCATGGCAATACGTTTGCCTCTCATTTCTTCAATTATCGTGACATCGCCACAAAATGTCTAGTGAGTGATCCTAGTCTGACCCCCAATAGAAATGGGCATCTGAGATTTGTGGGCGTGGCCTATATTCTGAAATAGCGCCCCCTAGGACCATTAAAACTGTCAGCCCCAAGACAAGGTTTGACTGAGGATTACGAAAATTGGTACACTCATGTAGGGTCTCTGGACCTACAAAAAAGTATCTTGGAGCCAAGCGCAATTTCGCACAGGAGGTCGGCCATTTTGGTCCAAGTACTCGATTTAGTGGTTTTCGCACACGTTGTTTGGACATTGATGGCCCGTTGCCCTTTACACCGATCACCTTCAAACTTATGCTATGTACTTTTAAGTCAAAGGGGAAAAAATTCAACCGTCGGATTTTAAATAAGTATAAAGGTGTGGGCGTGGCTAAGCCTCAAACTTTGACCTTTCGCCATGACATTACTTGACTTAATAACTCCCATGTGCATGATCAGATCTAATTCAAACTTTGTCTGTGTGATCACTGACCACATCTCAAGACAACGACAATGTGGACAGCTGACATCACCTAAGCCCCGCCCCCTGACAACAGGAAGTCTATTGTTTTATGGTGAAATGCCCATATTTGTCCCCTCTAATTTAGTGAAAATGACACTCAGGTCATACAGTGTCTTCATGATGTTTTAAAGACCATTCAGATCTGATAGCTTTCCAGAAAGGGAGGGGCTTTGATGCCATGGTGAATGCTGGCGTGATGCCATGACCTTACATTTGACTGTAACTTCCACAAACGGCCTCCGATTTGCCCGAAACTGAATATGGCAATGAACAATCATGCCCTTTAGCCAATGAGGCACAAACGGTTGGTGAATGTTATATAATGTCACCAAAGCTGACCTCAATGGGACTTTTCTGTAGTTGGTCACAGCGCCACCTAGATAACGTTATCCTTCGATAACTTTAAAAAACATGGTCAGAATAGCATTAAAGTTGGTCACTGTCATCACACCACCAGTGTGGTAAAGATAGAGGATTCCCTAGTGGTGAGACATAAAATATAATGGTGGGCTCAAAGGGGATGCTGAGTCAGGGTGAGTTGCGGACAAGGTGGCCGTTAGCAGTTTCTGGTGTTGGGGTGGTCGACGTTTGTGTTCTGTGGACGTGCCCTGGTGCCCCGGGCTGCCGGCCAGGCAGGAGCGGTGCGGAGCTGCGAGGGCCGAACGACGCTGCTTGCAGCTTTAATTCTTTTTTCTTTTTTTTTCTTCCGCGTCTTTGGGTGGCCGTTAGGGGGTCTTAGCATATCCAAAAACTCACCAAATTCTGGCCCAATATAGAAAGTGCGTGAAATTTACGTATTTCACTGGCAACGTGAAAGTTGGTGAAAAAATGTTTCAACAGCGCCCCCTAGAAAATTAAAAATACCCCTCCGCTTTGACCTTTTTTCATAGTAGAGTGATGAAATTTGGTACACTTGTAGAACTCAACAATACGCACAGAAAAGCCTCTTGCACCCATGGTCAATATCAAACAGGAAGTCGGCCATTTTGGGCTAAAGTGGCCATTTTGACCCCGTTTTGGCCATTTCTAGGGTCTATATTTGGTTGAACAGTTTGGTCATTTTTCGCACGATCGTCTCAAAAATAGTGTGCGATCGAACAGAAGCGATGGACGATTCAAATGAGACAAAAAAATTGACTTTTCGTAAATACTGAAGGGGCGGGACCAGGCCTCAAAGTTCGAGCACTCGCCAAAAAAATTCAAATTGCTATAATTTCATAAATGAAAGAATTACAGTTAAAGTAACTTTCTATGGACAATTGTCATCGCCCCCCGAAGACAAATGAATGGTCGATTGATGATGTCACATAAGCCCCGCCCCCTCAGGACTTAAAAGGTCAAGTTTTACTGGGAAATTTTCCAAAATTCGCCCTTTCAAATAATCATCCCAAATTTGTAGCAGGTAACTGAAGACAAGTTGGGGTTGCTTGGCGTCACTTTATGGGAGTTTTCTGCAGAAGGCGGGGCTGTGGCGGCGCGACGAAGTCAGGCGTACCGACGTGGCCTTACGTTTGCCTTCCATTTCGTCATTTCTAGAGATATCGCCACGACACTTCTTCAGAGTGATCCTAGTCCGGCCCCCAAAAGAATCTGATGTGAACATCTGGTGGGCGTGGCCTATTTTCTGAAATAGCGCCCCCTAGGACCATTAAAACTGTCAGCCCCAAGCCATGCTTTGACTGAGGAGTACGAAATTTGGTACACTAATGTGGTGTCTCAGGACCTACAAAAAAGTCTCTTGGAGCCAAGTGCAAAGTCGCACAGGAAGTCGGCCATTTTGGTCCAAGTGCGCGATTTAGTGGTTTTCACACACGTTGTTTGGAGAGTGATACTCCGTCGCCCTTTTCACCAATCACTTTCAAACTTCTGCTATATAGTCTTAAGACATAGAGGAAAAAATTCAACCGTCGGATTTTAAATAAGTATAAAGGTGTGGGCGTGGCTAAGCCTCAAACTTTGACCTTTCGCCACGCCACTCTTTTTTTCACAGCTCCTTATTGGACTCCTTTTACCCAATCACCAGGAATCTCTGGTAAATAGCAGCAGGCAAGTTGAGGTCACTTGGTCTCCAGTACTGGAAGGTTTTGAAAAAAGGCGGGGCTTTGGGAGCATGGCGAAATTCGCCATCACGCCATGGAAATACGTTTGCCTCTCATTTCTTCATTTATCGTGATATCACCTCGACCATTGTTGTGAGTGATCCTAGTCTGACCCCCAATAGAAAAGGTCAGCTTAAGTTTGTGGGCGTGGCCTATTTTCTGTATTAGCGCCCCCTAGGACCATTAAAACTGTCAGCCCCAAGCCATGCTTTGACTGAGGATTACGAAATTTGGTACACTAATGTGGTGTCTCAGGACCTACAAAAAAGTCTCTTGGAGCCAAGTGCAAAGTCGCACAGGAAGTCGGCCATTTTGGTCCAAGTACTCGATTTAGTGGTTTTCACACACGTTGTTTGGAGAGTGATGCTCCGTCGCCCTTTTCACCAATCGCCTTCGAGCTTCTGCTATATACTCTTAAGACATAGAGGAAAAAATTCAACCGTCGGATTTTAAATAAGTATAAAGGTGTGGGCGTGGCTAAGCCTCAAACTTTGACCTTTCGCCACGCCACTCTTTTTTTCACAGCTCCCTATTGGACTCCTTTTACCCAATCACCTGGAATCTCTGGTAAATAGCAGCTGACAAGTTGAGGTCACTTGGTCTACAGTACTGGCAGGTTTTGAAAAAAGGCGGGGCTTTGGGAGCATGGCGAAATTCGCCATCACGCCATGGCAATACGTTTGCCTCTCATTTCTTCAATTATCGTGACATCGCCACAAAATGTCTGGTGAGTGATCCTAGTCTGACCCCCAATAGAAATGGGCATCTGAGATTTGTGGGCGTGGCCTATATTCTGAAATAGCGCCCCCTAGGACCATTAAAACTGTCAGCCCCAAGACAAGGTTTGACTGAGGATTACGAAAATTGGTACACTCATGTAGGGTCTCTGGCCCTACAAAAAAGTCTCTAGGAGCCAAGCGCAATTTCGCACAGGAGGTCGGCCATTTTGGTCCAAGTACTCGATTTAGTGGTTTTCGCACACGTTGTTTGGACATTGATGGCCCGTTGCCCTTTACACCGATCACCTTCAAACTTATGCTATGTACTTTTAAGTCAACGGGGAAAAAATTCAACCGTCGGATTTTAAATAAGTATAAAGGTGTGGGCGTGGCTAAGCCTCAAACTTTGACCTTTCGCCATGACATTACTTGACTTAATAACTCCCATGTGCATGATCAGATCTAATTCAAACTTTGTCTGTGTGATCACTGACCACATCTCAAGACAAAGACAATGTGGACAGCTGACATCACCTAAGCCCCGCCCCCTGACAACAGGAAGTCTATTGTTTTATGGTGAAATGCCCATATTTGTCCCCTCTAATTTAATGAAAATGACACTCAGGTCATACAGTGTCTTCATGATGTTTTAAAGACCATTCAGATCTGATAGCTTTCCAGAAAGGGAGGGGCTTTGATGTCATGGTGAATGCTGGCGTGACGCCATGACCTTACATTTGACTGTAACTTCCACAAACGGCCTCCGATTTGCCCGAAACTGAATATGGCAATGAACAATCATGCCCTTTAGCCAATGAGGCACAAACGGTTGGTGAATGTTATATAATGTCACCAAAGCTGACCTCAATGGGACTTTTCTGTAGTTGGTCACAGCGCCACCTAGATAACGTTATCCTTCGATAACTTTAAAAAACATGGTCAGAATAGCATTAAAGTTGGTCACTGTCATCACACCACCAGTGTGGTAAAGATAGAGGATTCCCTAGTGGTGAGACATAAAATATAATGGTGGGCTCAAAGGGGATGCTGAGTCAGGGTGAGTTGCGGACTAGGAGGCCATTTGCGGTTTCTGGTGTCGGGGTGGTTGACGTTTCTGTTCTGCCAGACGTGCCCTGGTGCCCCGGGCTGCTGGCCAGGCCGGAGCGGCGTGGAGCTGCGAGGGCCGAACGACGCTGCTTGCAGCTTTAATTATTATTATTTTTTTTTCTTTCTTTCTTTTTCTTCCGCGTCTTTGGATGGCCTTTAGGGGGTCTTAGCATATCCAAAAAGTCACCAAATTCTGGCCCAATATAGAAAGTGCGTGAAATTTACGTATTTCACTGGCAACGTGAAAGTTGGTAAAAAAATGTTTCAACAGCGCCCCCTGGAAAATTAAAAATACCCCTCCGCTTTGACCTTTTTTCATAGTAGAGTGATGAAATTTGGTACACTTGTAGAACTCAACAATACGCACAGAAAAGCCTCTTGCACCCATGGTCAATATCAAACAGGAAGTCGGCCATTTTGGACTAAAGTGGCCATTTTGACCCCGTTTTGGCCATTTCTAGGGTCTATATTTGGTTGAACAGTTTGGTCATTTTTCGCACGATCGTCTCAAAAATAGTGTGCGATCGAACAGAAGCGATGGACGATTAAAATGAGACAATAAAATTGACTTTTCGTAAATACTGAAGGGGCGGGACCAGGCCTCAAAGTTCGAGCACTCGCCAAAAAAATTCAAATTGCTATAGATTCATAAATGAAAGAATTACAGTTAAAGAAATGTTCTATGGACAATCCACGTCGCCCTCCGAAGACAAATGAATGGTCGATTGATGATGTCACATAAGCCCCGCCCCCTCAGGACTTAAAAGGTGAAGTTTTACTGGGAAATTTTCCAAAATTCGCCCTTTCAAATAATCATCCCAGATTTGTAGCAGGTAACTGAAGACAAGTTAGGGTTGCTTGGCGTCACTTTATGGGAGTTTTCTGCAGAAGGCGGGGCTGTGGCGGCGCGGCGAAGTCAGGTGTACCGCTTAGGCCTTACGTTTGCCTCCCATTTCGTCATTTCTAAAGATATCGCCACAACACTTCTTGGCAATGATCCTAGTCCAGCCCCAAATAGAATCTGATGTGAACATCCGGTGGGCGTGGCCTATTTTCTGAAATAGCGCCCCCTAGGACCATTAAAACTGTCAGCCCCAAGCCATACTTTGGCTGAGGATTACGAGATTTGGTACACTAATGTGGTGTCTCAGGACCTACAAAAAAGTCTCTTGGAGCCAAGTGCAAAGTCGCACAGGAAGTCGGCCATTTTGGTCAAAGTACTCGATTTAGTGGTATTCGCACACGTTGTTTGGAGAGTGTTGCACCATCACCCTTTTCACCAATCACCTTCAAACATCTGCTATACACTCATAAGACATAGATGAAAAAATTCAACCGTCGGATTTTATATAAGTATCAAGGTGTGGGCGTGGCTAAGCCTCAAACTTTGACCTGTCGCCACGCCACTCTTTTTTTCACAGCTCCCTATCGGACTCCTTTTAACCAATCACCAGCAATCACTGGCACATAGCAGCAGACAAGTTGAGGTCACTTGGTCTATAGTACTGGCAGGTTTCGAATAAAGGCGGGGCTTTGGGAGCATGGCGAAATTCGCCAGCACGCCATGGAAATACGTTTGTCTCTCATTTCTTCAATCATTGTGACATCGCCACACAATTTCTGATGAGTGATCCTACTCTGACCCCTAATAGAACTGCACAGCTGAAGTTTGTGGGCGTGGCCTATTTAATGAAATAGCGCCCCCTAGGACCATTCAAACTGTCAGCCCCAAGCCATGCTTTGACTGAGGATTACGAAATTTGATACACTAATGTGGGGTCTCAGGAGCTACAAAAAAGTCTCTTGGAGCCAAGTGCAAAGTCGCGCAGGAAGTCGGCCATTTTGGTCCAAGTACTCGATTTAGTGGTATTCGCACACGTTGTTTGGAGAGTGTTGCACCATTGCCCTTTTCACCAATCGCCTTCAAACATCTGCTATATACTCTTAAGACATAGATGAAAAAATTCAACCGTCGGATTTTATATAAGTATAAAGGTGTGGGCGTGGCTAAGCCTCAAACTTTGACCTGTTGCCACGCCACTCTTTTTTTCACAGCTCCCTATTGGACTCCTTTTAACCAATCACCAGCAATCACTGGCAAATGGCAGCAGACAAGTTGAGGTCACTTGATCTATAGTACTGGCAGGTTTTGAATAAAGGCGGGGCTTTGGGAGCATGGCGAAATTCGCCATCAAGCCATGGAAATACGTTTGTCTCTTATTTCTTCAATCATTGTGACATCGCCACACAATTTCTGATGAGTGATCCTAATCTGACCCCTAATAGAATTGGACAGCTGAAGTTTGTGGGCGTGGCCTATTTTCTGAAATAGCGCCCCCTAGGACCATTAAAACTGTCAGCCCCAAGCCATGCTTGGACTGAGGATCACGAAATTTGGCACACTAATGTAGTGTCTCAGGACCTACAAAAAAGTCTCTTGGAGCCAAGCGCAATGTCGCACAGGAGGTCAGCCATTTTGGTCCAAGTACTCGATTTAGTGGTTTTCGCACACGTTATTAGGAGAATGACGTCTCGTCGTCCTTTCCACCGATCACCTTCAAACTCCTGCTATATACTCTTAAGACATAGAGGAAAAAATTCAACCGTCGGATTTTAAATAAGTATAAAGGTGTGGGCGTGGCTAAGCCTCAAACATTGACCAGTCGCCATTACGTTACTTGACTTAATCACTTCCATGTGCATGATCAGATCAAATTCAAACTTTGTCTGTGTGATCACTGACTACATCTTAAGACAGCGACAATGTGGACAGCTGACTTCACCTAAGCCCCGCCCCCTGACTACAGGAAGTCTACTGTTTTATGGTGAACTGCCCATATTTGTCCCCTCTAATTTAGTCAACATGACACTAAGGTCATGCACTGTCTTCATGATGTTGTAATGACCATTCAGATCTGCTAGCTTTTCAGAAAGGGAGGGGCTTTGATGCCATGGCAAATTCTGGCGTGACGCTGTGACCTTACGTTTGACTGTAACTTCCACAAACAGCTTCCGATTTGCCCGAGACTGAACATCACATCACCAGTGTGGTAAAGATAGAGTATCTCCTAGTGGTGAGACGTGTAATGCTGGGCTCAAAGGGGATGCTGAGTCAGGGTGAGGTGTGGACGAGGAGGCCGTTCACGGTTTCTGGTGTCGGGGTGGTTGATGTTTCTGTTGTGCCAGACGTGCCCTGGTGCCCCCGGCTGCCGGCCAGAATGGAGCGGCGCGGAGCTGGGTTTGGAGAGCGTCGGGGATGGAGCGGAGGGGGTGCGGACAGAGGGCGAGCAGCTTCACTGCGAGGGCCGAACGACGCTGCTTGCAGCTTTAATTAGGCCCGAGCAGTGAAGCTGCGAAGGCCTATTGTATCTGCTCCGTTTATTATTATTTTTTTTTCTTTCTTTCTTTCTTTCTTTTTTTTTCTTCCGCTTCTTTGGATGGCCTTTAGGGGGTCTTAGCATATCCAAAAAGTCACCAAATTCTGGCCCAATATAGAAAGTGCGTGAAATTTACGTATTTCACTGGCAACGTGAAAGTTGGTAAAAAAATGTTTCAACAGCGCTCCCTGGAAAATTAAAAATACCCCTCCGCTTTGACCTTTTTTCATAGTAGAGTGATGAAATTTGGTACACTTGTAGAACTCAACAATACGCACAGAAAAGCCTCTTGCACCCATGGTCAATATCAAACAGGAAGTCGGCCATTTTGGACTATAGTGGCCATTTTGACCCCGTTTTGGCCATTTCTAGGGTCTATATTTGGTTTAACAGTTTGGTCATTTTTCGCACGATCGTCTCAAAAATAGTGTGCGATCGAACAGAAGCGATGGACGATTAAAATGAGACAATAAAATTGACTTTTCGTAAATACTGAAGGGGCGGGACCAGGCCTCAAAGTTCGAGCACTCGCCAAAAAAATTCAAATTGCTATAGATTCATAAATGAAAGAATTACAGTTAAAGAAATGTTCTAAGGACAATCGTCGTCGCCCTCCGAAGACAAATGAATGGTCGATTGATGATGTCACATAAGCCCCGCCCCCTCAGGACTTAAAAGGTCAAGATTTACTGGGAAATTTTCCAAAATTCGCCCTTTCCAATAATCACCCCAAATTTGTAGCGGGTAACTGAAGACAAGTTGGGGTTGCTTGGCGTCACTTTATGGGAGTTTTCTCCAGAAGGCGGGGCTGTGGCGGCGCGGCGAAGTCAGGCGTACCGCTTAGGCCTTACGTTTGCCTCCCATTTCGTCATTTCTAGAGATATCACCACAAAACCTCTTGGGAGTGATCCTAGTTCAGCCCCCCACAAAATGTGATGTGAACATCCGGTGGGCGTGGCCTATTTTCTGAAATAGCGCCCCCTAGGACCATTAAAACTGTCAGCCCCAAGTCATGCTTTGACTGAGGATTATGAAATTTGGCACACTAATGTGGTGTCTCAGGACCTACAAAAAAGTCTCTTGGAGCCAAGTGCAAAGTCGCACAGGAAGTCGGCCATTTTGGTCCAAGTACTCGATTTAGTGGTTTTCGCACACGTTGTTTGGAGAGTGATGCTCCATCGCCCTTTTCACCAATCGCCTTCAAACTTCTGCTATAGACTCTTAAGACATAAAGGAAAAATTTCAACCGTCGGATTTTAAATAAGTATAAAGGTGTGGGCGTGGCTAAGCCTCAAACTTTGACCTGTCACCACGCCACTCTTTTTTTCACAGCTACCTATTGGACTCCTTTTACCCAATCGCCAGCAATCTCTGGCGAATAGCAGCTGACAAGTTGAGGTCACTTAGTCTCCAGTACTGGCAGGTTTTGAAAAAAGGCGGGGCTTTGGGAGCATGGCAAAATTCACCATCACGCCATGGCAATACGTTTGCCTCTCATTTCTTCAATTATCGTGCCATCACCACAAAATGTCTGGTGAGTGATCCTAGTCTGACCCCCAATAGATTTGGACAGCTGTAGTTTGTGGGCGTGGCCTATTTTCTGAAATGGCGCCCTCTAGGACCATTAAAACTGTCAGCCCCAAGCCATGCTTTGACTGAGGAGTACGAAATCTGGTACACTAATGTGGTGTCTCCGGTCCTACAAAAAAGTCTCTTGGAGCCAAGTGCAAAGTCGCACAGGAAGTCGGCCATTTTGGTCCAAGTAGTCGATTTAGTGGTTTTCGCACACGTTGTTTGGAGAGTGTTACACCATTGCCCTTTTCACCAATCACCTTCAAACTTCTGCTATAGACTCTTAAGACAAAGGGGAAAAAATTCAACCTACGGATTTTAAATAAGTATAAAGGTGTGGGCGTGGCTAAGCCTCAAACTTTGACCTGTCGCAACGCCACTCTTTTTTTCACAGCTCCCTATTGGACTCCTTTTAACCAATCACCAGCAATCACTGGCAAATAGCAGCAGACAAGTTGAGGTAACTTGGTCTATAGTACTGGCAGGTTTCGAATAAAGGCGGGGCTTTGGGAGCATGGCGAAATTCGCCATCACGCCATGGAAATACGTTTGTCTCTCATTTCTTCAATCATTGTGACATCGCCACACAATTTCTGATGAGTGATCCTACTCTGACCCCTAATAGATTTGGACAGCTGAAGTTTGTGGGCGTTGCCTATTTTCTGAAATAGCGCCCCCTAGGACCATTAAAACTGTCAGCCCCAAGCCTTTCTTTGACTGAGGATCAGGAACTTTGGCACACTAATGTAGTGTCTCAGGACCTACAAAAAAGTCTCTTGGAGCCAAGCGCAATGTCGCACAGGAGGTCGGCCATTTTGGTCCAAGTACTCGATTTAGTGGTTTTCGCACACGTTATTAGGAGAATGATGTCTCGTCGCCCTTTCCACCGATCACCTTCAAACTCTTGCTATATACTCTTAAGACATAGAGGAAAAGATTCAACCGTCGGATTTTAAATAAGTATAAAGGTGTGGGCGTGGCTAACCCTCAAACTTTGACCAGTCGCCATTACGTTACTTGACTCAATAACTCCCTTGTGCATGATCAGATCAATTTCAAACTTTGTCCGTGTGATCACTGACCACATCTGAAGACAGTGACAATGTGGACAGCTGGCATCACCTAAGCCCCGCCCCCTGACTACAGGAAGTCTTCTGTTTTATGGTGAAATGCCCATATTTGTCCCCTCTAATTTAGTCAACATGACACTAAGGTCATGCACTGTCTTCATGATGTTGTAATGACTATTCAGATCTGATAGCTTTTCAGAAAGGGAGGAGCTTTGATGCCATGGCGATTTCTGGCGTGACGCTGTGACCTTACGTTTGACTGTAACTTCCACAAACAGCCTCCGATTTGCCAGAGACTGAACATCACATCACCAGTGTGGTAAAGATAGAGTATCTCCTAGTGGTGAGACGTGTAATGCTGGGCTCAGAGGGGATGCTGAATCAGGGTGAGGTGTGGACGAGGAGGCCGTTCACGGTTTCTGGTGTTGGGGTGGTTGACTTTCTGTTCTGCCAGACGTGCCCTGGTGCCCCCGGCTGCCGGCCAGGATGGACAAGCGCGGAGCTGGGTTTGGAGAGCGTCGGGGATGGAGCGGAGGGGGTGCGGAAGGAGGGCGAGCAGCTTCGCTGCGAGGGCCGAACGACGCTGCTTGCAGCTTTAATTATTATTATTATTTTTTTTTTCTTTCTTTTTTTTTCTTCCGCGTCTTTGGATGGCCTTTAGGGGGTCTTAGCATATCCAAAAAGTCACCAAATTCTGGCCCAATATAGAAAGTGCGTGAAATTTACGTATTTCACTGGCAACGTGAAAGTTGGTAAAAAAATGTTTCAACAGCGCCCCTGGAAAATTAAAAATACCCCTCCGCTTTGACCTTTTTTCATAGTAGAGTGATGAAATTTGGTACACTTGTAGAACTCAACAATACGCACAGAAAAGCCTCTTGCACGCATGGTCAATATCAAACAGGAAGTCGGCCATTTTGGACTAAAGTGGCCATTTTGACCCCGTTTTGGCCATTTCTAGGGTCTATATTTGGTTGAACAGTTTGGTCATTTTTCGCACGATCGTCTCAAAAATAGTGTGCGATCGAACAGAAGCGATGGACGATTAAAATGAGACAATAAAATTGACTTTTCGTAAATACTGAAGGGGCGGGACCAGGCCTCAAAGTTCGAGCACTCGCCAAAAAAATTCAAATTGCTATAGATTCATAAATGAAAGAATTACAGTTAAAGAAATGTTCTATGGACAATCGACGTCGCCCTCCGAAGACAAATGAATGGTCGATTGATGATGTCACATAAGCCCCGCCCCCTCAGGACTTAAAAGGTGAAGTTTTACTGGGAAATTTTCCAAAATTCGCCCTTTCAAATAATCATCCCAGATTTGTAGCAGGTAACTGAAGACAAGTTGGGGTTGCTTGGCGTCACTTTATGGGAGTTTTCTGCAGAAGGCGGGGATGTGGCGGTGCGGCGAAGTCAGGTGTACCGCTTAGGCCTTACGTTTGCCTCCCATTTCGTCATTTCTAAAGATATCGCCACAACACTTCTTGGGAGTGATCCTAGTCCAGCCCCAAATAGAATCTGATGTGAACATCCGGTGGGCGTGGCCTATTTTCTGAAATAGCGCCCCCTAGGACCATTAAAACTGTCAGCCCCAAGCCATACTTTGGCTGAGGATTACGAAATTTGGTACACTAATGTGGTGTCTCAGGACCTACAAAAAAGTCTCTTGGAGCCAAGTGCAAAGTCGCACAGGAAGTCGGCCATTTTGGTCAAAGTACTCGATTTAGTGGTATTCGCACACGTTGTTTGGAGAGTGTTGCACCATCACCCTTTTCACCAATCACCTTCAAACATCTGCTATACACTCTTAAGACATAGATGAAAAAATTCAACCGTCGGATTTTATATAAGTATAAAGGTGTGGGCGTGGCTAAGCCTCAAACTTTGACCTGTCGCCACGCCACTCTTTTTTTCACAGCTCCCTATCGGACTCCTTTTAACCAATCACCAGCAATCACTGGCAAATAGCAGCAGACAAGTTGAGGTCACTTGGTCTATAGTACTGGCAGGTTTCGAATAAAGGCGGGGCTTTGGGAGCATGGCGAAATTCGCCATCACGCCATGGAAATACGTTTGTCTCTCATTTCTTCAATCATTGTGACATCGCCACACAATTTCTGATGAGTGATCCTACTCTGACCCCTAATAGAACTGCACAGCTGAAGTTTGTGGGCGTGGCCTATTTAATGAAATAGCGCCCCCTAGGCCCATTAAAACTGTCAGCCCCAAGCCATGCTTTGACTGAGGATTACGAAATTTGATACACTAATGTGGGGTCTCAGGACCTACAAAAAAGTCTCTTGGAGCCAAGTGCAAAGTCGCGCAGGAAGTCGGCCATTTTGGTCCAAGTACTCGATTTAGTGGTATTCGCACACGTTGTTTGGAGAGTGTTGCACCATTGCCCTTTTCACCAATCGCCTTCAAACATCTGCTATATACTCTTAAGACATAGATGAAAAAATTCAACCGTCGGATTTTATATAAGTATAAAGGTGTGGGCGTGGCTAAGCCTCAAACTTTGACCTGTCGCCACGCCACTCTTTTTTTCACAGCTCCCTATTGGACTCCTTTTAACCAATCACCAGCAATCACTGGCAAATGGCAGCAGACAAGTTGAGGTCACTTGATCTGTAGTACTGGCAGGTTTTGAATAAAGGCGGGGCTTTGGGAGCATGGCGAAATTCGCCATCACGCCATGAAAATACGTTTGTCTCTCATTTCTTCAATCATTGTGACATCACAACAAAATGTCTGATGAGTGATCCTAGTCTGACCCCCAATAGAAATGGACAGCTGAAGTTTGTGGGCGTGGCCTATTTTCTTAAATAGCGCCCCCTAGGACCATTAAAACTGTCAGCCCCAAGCCATGCTTTGACTGAGGATTACGAAATTTGATACACTAATGTGGGGTCTCAGGACCTACAAAAAAGTCTCTTGGAGCCAAGTACAAAGTCGCACAGGAAGTCGGCCATTTTGGTCCAAGTACTCGATTTAGTGGTTTTCGCACACGTTGTTTGGAGAGTGTTGCACCATCGTCCTTTTCACCAAACGCCTTCAAACTTCTGCTATATACTCTTAAGACAAAGGGAGAAAAATTCAACCATCGGATTTTATATAAGTATAAAAGTGTGGGCGTGGCTAAGCCTCAAACTTTGACCTTTCGCCATTACATCACTTGACTTAACTCCCATGTGCATGATCAGATCTATATCAAACTGTGTCTGTGTGATCATTGACCACATCTCAAGACAATGACAATGTGGACAGCTGACATCACCTAAGCCCCGCCCCCTTACTACAGGAAGTCTATTATTTATGGTGAAATGCCCATATTTGTCCCCTCTAATTTAGTCAACATGACACTAAGGTCATGCACTGTCTTCATGATGTTGTAATGACCATTCAGATCTGCTAGCTTTTCAGAAAGGGAGGGGCTTTGATGCCATGGCGATTTCTTACTCTGACCCCTAATAGACATGGACAGCTGAAGTTTGTGGGCGTGGCCTATTTTCTGAAATAGCGCCCCCCTAGGACCATTAAAACAATCAGCCCCAAGCCATGCTTTGACTGAGGATCACGAAATTTGGCACACTAATGTAGTGTCTCAGGACCTACAAAAAAGTCTCTTGGAGCCAAGTAAAATGTCGCACAGGAGGTCGGCCAATTTTGTCCAAGTTCTCGATTTAGTGGTTTTCGCACACGTTATTAGGAGAATGATGTCTCGTCGTCCTTTCCACCGATCACCTTCAAACTCCTGCTATATACTCTTAAGACATAGAGGAAAAAATTCAACAGTTGGATTTTAAATAAGTATAAAGGTGTGGGCGTGGCTAAGCCTCAAACTTTGACCAGTCGCCATTATGTTACGTGACTTAATAACTCCCATGTGCATGATCAGATCAATTTCAAATTTTGTCTGTGTGATCACTGACCCCATCTGAAGACAGTGACAATGTGGACAGCTTACATCACCTAAGCCCGCCCCCTGACTACAGGAAGTCTACTGTTTTATGGTGAAATGTCCATATTTGTCCCCTCTAATTTAGTCAAGATGACACTAAGGTCATGCACTGTCTTCATGATGTTGTAATGACCATTCAGATCTGATAGCTTTTCAGAAAGGGGGGGCTTTTATGCCATGGCGATTTCTGGCGTGACGCTGTGACCTTACGTTTGACTGTAACTTCCACAAACAGCCTTCGATATGCCCGAGACTGAACATCACATCACCAGTGTAGTAAAGATAGAGTATCTCCTAGTGGTGAGACGTGTAATGGTGGGCTCAGAGGGGATGCTGAGTCAGGGTGAGGTGTGGACGCGGAGGCCGTTCACGGTTTCTGGTGTCAGGGTGGTTGACTTTCTGTTCTGCCAGACGTGCCCTGGTGCCCCCGGCTGCCGGCCAGGATGGAGAAGCGCGGAGCTGGGTTTGGAGAGCGTCGCGGATGGAGCGGAGGGGTTGCGGAAGGAGGGCGAGCAGCTTCGCTGCGAGGGCCGAACGACGCTGCTTGCAGCTTTAATTAGGCCCGAGCAGCGAAAGCGCTGCGAAGGCCTCTTGTTTTTGCTCTGTTTATTCTTTCTTTTTATTTATTATTCTTAGCCCGCTTTGAATGGCTTTTTGGGGACCTTACCATACCCCAAAACTCACAATATTTTGCAGACATGTCAGGCCTGGTGAAAAATTTGATATTTTAAAGGTCCCCAAAAAATCGCAAAGAAAATGGCTGAACAGCGCCCCCTAGAAAGTGAAAAAAACCCTCTCCATAAAGCTTAGTTTATCGTACAGTTATGAAATTTGGTACACTTGTAGTACTCAACAGTCCGCACAGAAAAGTCTCTTGCAAGCATGGTCAGTATCAAACAGGAAGTCGGCCATTTTGGGTTGAAATGGCGATTTTTAGCCGTTTTTGCCGTTTTTAGGGTCCGTTTCTGATTGGATTGCTCGATCATTTTTCGCACGATCAACTCAAAAATTATGTAAAATTGCTCATAAGGGATGGGCGAACAAAATGAGACAAGGATTCTGACTTTTCGTGTATGTTGAAGGGGCGGGGCCAGGCCTCGAAGTTTGACTACTCGCCAAAAAAATTTAAATTGCTATAACTTCATAACTGAATGGAATAGAGTTACCAAACTTTCTGTGGTCGTTTGTCATCCACCCACAAAGTAAATTGAATAGTCGGATGATGACATCACACAAGCCCCGCCCCCTCAGGAGCAAAAAGGTCAAGTTTTACTGTGAAAGGTCCCAAATTGCCCCATTTCACTTAATCACCACAAATTTGTAGCTGGTAACTCAAGACAAGTGGGGGTTGCTTGGCGTCACTTTATGGGAATTTTCGGCAGAGGGCGGGGCTGTGGCGGCGCGAAGAAGACAGGCGTACCGCCGTGGCCTTACGTTTGCCTCCCATTTCGTCATTTCTAAAGATATCGTCACGAAACTTTTTGTGAGTAATCCTAGTCTGGCCCCTCAAACAATCTGATGTCAACATCCGGTGGGCGTGGCCTATTTTCTGAAATAGCGCCCCCTAGGACCATTAAAACTGTCAGCCCCAAGCCATGCTTTGACTGAGGATTACGAAATTTGGTACACTAATGTGGTGTCTCAGGACCTACAAAAAAGTCTCTTGGAGCCAAGTGCAAAGTCGCACAGGAAGTCGGCCATTTTGGTCCAAGTACACGATTTAGTGGTTTTCGCACACGTTGTTTGGAGAGTGATGCTCCGTCGCCATTTTCACCAATCTCCTTCAAACTTCTGCTATATACTCTTAAGACATAGGGGAAAAAATTCAACCGTCGGATTTTTCAAAAGTTGAAAGTTGTGGGCGTGGCTAAGCCTCAAACTTTGACCTGCCGCCACGCCACTCTTTTTTTCACAGCTCCCTACTGGACTCCTTTTACCCAATCACCAGGATTCTGTGGGAAACAGCAGGAGACAACTTGAGGTTACTTGGTTTCCAGTACTGGCAGGTTTTGAAAAAAGGCGGGGCTTTGGGAGCATGGCGAAAATCGCCATCACGCCATGGAAATACGTTTGCCTCTCATTTCTTCAGTTATCGTGATATCGCTCCGACACTTCTGGTGAGTGATCCTAGTCTGACCCCCAAGAGAAATAGACAGCTGAAGTTTGTGGGCGTGGCCTATGCTCTTAAATAGCGCCCCCTAGGTCCATTTAAACTAATAGCCCCAAGCCAAGCTTTGACTGAGGATTACGAAATTTGGTACACTAATGTGGTGTCTCAGGACCTACAAAAAAGTCTCTTGGAGCCAAGTGCAAAGTCGCACAGGAAGTCGGCCATTTTGGTCCAAGTACGCGATTTAGTGGTTTTCGCACACGTTGTTTGGAGAGTGATGCTCCGTCGCCCTTTTCACCAATCTCCTTCAAACTTCTGCTATATACTCTTAAGACATAGGGGAAAAAATTCAACCGTCGGATTTTTCAAAAGTTTAAAGGTGTGGGCGTGGCTAAGCCTCAAACTTTGACCTTTCGCCATTACATTACTTGACAATAACTCCCATGTGCACGATCAGCTCTATATCAAACTTTGTCTGTGTGATCATTGACCACATCTCAAGGCAACGTCATTGTGGACAGCTGCCATCACCTAAGCCACGCCCCCTGACAACGGGAAGTCTATTGTTTTATGGTGAAATGCCCATATTTGTCCCCTCTAATTTAGTGAACATGACACTAAGGTCATACACTGTCTTAATGCTGTTGTAATTACCATTCAGACTTGATAGATTTCCAGAAAGGGAGGGGCTTTGATGCCATGGTGAATGCTGGCGTGACCCCATGACCTTACATTTGACTGTAACTTCCACAAACTGCCTCCGATTTGCCCGAAACTGAACAAGGCAATGAACAATCATGCCCTTTAGCCAGTGAGGCACAAACGGATGGTGAATGTTATATAATGTCACCAAAGCTGACCTCAATAGGACTTTTCTGTAGTTGGTCACAGCACCCCCTAGATAACGTTATCCTTCGATAACTTTAAAAAACATGGTCATAATAGCAATAAAGTTGGTCACTGTCATCACACCACCAGTGTGGTAAAGATAGAGGATTCCCTAGTGGTGAGACATAAAATATAATGGTGGGCTCAAAGGGGATGCTGAGTCAGGGTGAGGTGCGGACGAGGTGACCGTTAGCAGTTTCTGGTGTCGGGGTGGTCGACATTTCTGTTTCGCAGACGTTTCCTCGTGCCCCGGGCTGCCAGCCAGGCCGGAGCGGCGCGGAGCTGCGAGGGCCGAACGACGCTGCTTGCAGCTTTAATTAGGCCCGAGCAGCGAAAGCGCTGCGAAGGCCTCTTGTTTTTGCTCTGTTTATTATTCTTTCTTTTTAGGCCCGAGCAGCGAAAGCGCTGCGAAGGCCTCTTGTTTTTGCTCTGTTTATTATTCTTTCTTTTTAGGCCCGAGCAGCGAAAGCGCTGCGAAGGCCTCTTGTTTTTGCTCTGTTTATTAGGCCCGAGCAGCGAAAGCGCTGCGAAGGCCTCTTGTTTTTGCTCCGTTTATTTTTTTTTTTTTTATTTATTATTCCGGTGCCGCTTTGAATGGCTTTTTGGGGATCTTAACATACCCCAAAACTCACAATATTTTGCACACTTGTCAGGCCTGGTGAAAAATTAGATATTTTAAAGGTCCCAAAAAAATCGCAAAGAAAATGGCTGAACAGCGCCCCCTAGAAAATGAAAAAAAAACCCTCTCCATAAAGCTTAGTTTATCGTACCGTTATGAAATTTGGTACACTTATAGTACTCAACAGTCCGCACAGAAAAGTCTCTTGCAAGCATGGTCAATATCAAACAGGAAGTCGGCCATTTTGGGTTGAAATGGCGATTTTTTGCAGTTTTGGCCGTTTTTAGGGTCCGTTTCTGATTGGATTGCTCGATCATTTTTTGAACGATCATCTCAAAAATTGTGTAAAATTGCTCAGAAGAGATGGGCGAACAAAATGAGACAATAAAATTGACTTTTCGTAAATACTGAAGGGGCGGGGCCAGGCCTCGAAGTTTGACTACTCGCCAAAATTTTTTAAATTGCTATAACTTCATAACTGAATGGAATAGAGTTACCAAACTTTCTGTGGTCATTCGTCATCACCTCACAAAGTAAATTGAATGGTCGCATGATGACATCACACAAGCCCCGCCCCCTCAGGACCAAAAAGGTTAAGTTTTACTGTGAAAGGTCCCAAATTGCCCCATTTCACTAAATCACCACAAATTTGTAGCTGGTAACTCAAGACAAGTGGGGGTTGCTTGGCGTCACATTATGTGAGTTTTCGGCAGAGGGCGGGGCTGTGGCGGCGCGGCGAAGTCAGGCGTACCGCCGTGGCCTTACGTTTGCCTCCCATTTCGTCATTTCTAAAGATATCATCACGAAACTTCTTGTGAGTGATCCTAGTCTGGCCCCCCAAAAGATCTGATGTGAACATCCGGTGGGCGTGGCCTATTTTCTGAAATAGCGCACCCTAGGACAATTAAAACTGTCAGCCCCAAGCCATGCTTTGACTGAGGATTACGAAATTTGGTACACTAATGTGGTGTCTCAGGACCTACACAAAAGTCTCTTGGACCCAAGTGCAAAGTCGCACAGGAAGTCGGCCATTTTGGTCCAAGTACGCGATTTACTGGTTTTCGCACACCTTGTTTGGAGAGTGATGCTCCGTCGCCCTTTTCACCAATCTCCTTGAAACGTCTGCTATATACTCTTAAGACAAAGAGGAAAAAATTCAACCGTCGGATTTTTCAAAAGTTTAACGGTGTGGGCGTGGCTAAGCCTCAAACTTTGACCTGTCGCCACGCCACTAATTTTTTCACAGCTCCCTACTGGACTCCTTTTACCCAATCAGCAGGAATCTCTGGCAAACAGCAGTAGACAACTTGAGGTCACTTGGTATCCAGTACTGGCAGGTTTCAAAAAAAGGCGGGGCTTCAGGAGCATGGCGAAAATCGCCATCACGCCATGGAAGTATGTTTGCCTCTCATTTCTTCAGTTATCGTGATATCGCTACGAAACTTCTGGTGCGTGATCCTAGTCTGACCCCCAAGCGACATAGACATCTGAAATTTGTGGGCGTGGCCTATTTTCTTAAATAGCGCCCCCTAGGACCATTTAAACTAATAGCCCCAAGCTACGCTTTGACTGAGGATTACGAAATTTGGTACACTAATGTGGTGTCTCAGGACCTACAAAAAAGTCTCTTGGAGCCAAGCGCAAAGTCGCACAGGAAGTCGGCCATTTTGGTCCAAGTACGCAATTTAGTGGTTTTCGCACACGTTGTTTGGAGAGTGATGCTCCGTTGCTCTTTTCACCAATCACTTTCACACTTCTGCTATATACTCTTAAGACGAAGGGGAAAAAATTCAACCGTCGGATTTTTCAAAAGTTGAAAGGTGTGGGCGTGGCTAAGCCTCAAACTTTGACCTTTCGCCACGCCACTCTTTTTTTCACATCTCCCTATTGGACTCCTTTTACCCAATCAATAGGAATCTCTGGCAAATAGCAGTAGACAAGTTGAGGTCACTTGGTATCCAGTACAGTTAGGTTTCGAAAAAAGGCGGGGCTTTGGGAGCATGGCGAAAATCGCCATCACGCCAAGGAAATACATTTGCCTCTCATTTCTTCAGTTTTCGTGATATCGCTACGAAACTTCTGGTGAGTGATCCTAGTCTGAGCCCCAAGAGAAATAGACAGCTGAAGTTTGTGGGCGTGGCCTATTTTCTTAAATAGCGCCCCCTAGAGCCATTAAAACTGTCAGCCCCAAGCCATGCTTTGACTGAGGATTACGAAATTTGGTACACTAATGTGGTGTCTCAGGACCTACAAAAAAGTCTCTTGGAGCCAAGAACAAAGTCGCACAGGAAGTCGGCCATTTTGGTCCAAGTACTCGAATTAGTGGTTTTCGCACACGTTGTTTGGAGAGTGATGCTCCGTCGCCCTTTTCACCAATCGCCTTCAAACTTCTGCCATGTACTCTTAAGACGTAGGGGAAAAAATTCAACCGTCGGATTTTTCAAAAGTTGAAAGGTGTGGGCGTGGCTAAGCCTCAAACTTTGACCTTTCGCCACGCCACTCTTTTTTTCCACAGCTTCCTATTGGACTCCTTTTACCCAATCACCCATAATCTCTGGCAAATAGCAGTAGACAACTTGAGGTCACTTGGTATCCAGTACTGGCAGGTTTCGAGTAAAGGCGGGGCTTTGGCAGCATGGTGAAAATCGCCATCACGCCATGGAAATACGTTTGCCTCTCATTTCTTCAGTTATTGTGATAGCGCTACGAAACTTCTTGTAAGTGATCCTAGCCTGAGCCCCAAGAGATATCCATAGCTGAAGTTTGTGGGCGTGGCCTATTGTCTTAAATAGCGCCTCTAGGACCATTTAAACTATCAGCCCCAAGCCATGCTTTGACTGAGGATTACGAAATTTGGTACACTAATGTGGTGTCTCAGGACCTACAAAAAAGTCTCTTGGAGCCAAGCACAACATTGCACAGGAAGTCGGCCATTTTGGTCCAAGTACGCGATTTAGTGGTTTTCGCACACGTTGTTTGGAGAGTGATGCTCCGTCGCCCTTTTCACCAATCGCCTTCAAACTTCTGCTATATACTCTTAAGACATAGGGGAAAAAATTCAACCGTCGGATTTTTCAAAAGTTGAAAGATGTGGGCGTGGCTAAGCCTCAAACTTTGACCTTTCGCCATTACTTTACTTGACTTAATAACTCCCATGTGCATGATCAGATCTTTTTCGAACTTTGTCTGTGTGATCATTGACCATATCTGTAAACAATGACAATGTGGACAGCTGACATCACCTAAGCCCCGCCCCCTGACTACAGGAAGCCTATTGTTTTATGGTGAACTGCCCATATTTGTCCCCTCTAATTTAGTCAACATGAAACAAAGGTCATGCACTGTCTTCATGATGCTGTATTGACCATTCAGATCTGATAGCTTTCCAGAAAGGGAGGGGCTTTGATGCCATGGCGAATTCTGGCGTAACGCCGTAATCTTAATATTCTATTTAATGGTGAGCTCAGAGGGGATGCTGAGTCAGGGTGAGGTGCGGACTAGGAGGCCATTCGCGGTTTCTGGTGTCGGGGTGGTTGACGTTTCTGTTCTGTCAGACGTGCACTGGTGCCCCGGGCTGCCGTCCAGACCGGAGCGGCGCGGAGCTGCGAGGGCCGAACGACGCTGCTTGCAGCTTTAATTATTCTTTCTTTTTTTTATTATTCTCGTGCCCCTTTGAACGGCTTTTTGGGGACCTTAACATACCCCAAAACTCACAATATTTTGCACACTTGTCAGGCCTGGTGAAAAATTTGATATTTTATAGGTCCCAAAAAAATCGCAAAGAAAATGGCTGAACAGCGCCCCCTACAAAATGAAAAAAACCCTCTCCATAAAGCTTAGTTTATCGTACAGTTTTGAAATTTGGTACACTTATAGTACTGAACAGTCCGCACAGAAAAGTCTCTTGCAAGCATGGTCAATATCAAACAGGAAGTCGGCCATTTTGGGTTGAAATGGCGATTTTTTGCCGTTTTGGCCGTTTTTAGGGTCCGTTTCTGATTGGATTGCTCGCTCATTTTTTTGCACGAGCGTCTCAAAAATTGTGTAAAATTGCTCAGAAGAGATGGGCGAACAAAATGAGACAATAAAATTGACTTTTCGTAAATACTGAAGGGGCGGGGCCAGGCCTCGAAGTTTGACTACTCGCCAAAAAAATTTAAATTACTATAACTTCACAAATGAATGGAATAGAGTTACCAAACGTTCTGTGGTCATTTGTCATCCACCCACAAAGCAAATTGAATGGTCGGATGATGACGTCACACAAGCCCCGCCCCCTCAGGACTAAAAAGGTCAAGTTTTACTGTGAAAGGTCCCAAATTGCCCCATTTCACTTAATCACCACAAACTTGTAGCTGGTAACTCAAGACAAGTGGGGGTTGCTTGGCGTCACTTTATGGGAGTTTTCGGCAGAGGGCGGGGCTGTGGCGGCGCGGCGAAGTCAGGCGTACCGCCGTGGCCTTACGTTTGCCTCCCATTTCGTCATTTCTAAAGATATCGTCACGAAACTACTTGTGAGTGATCCTAGTCCGGCCCATCAAAAGATCTGATGTGAACATCCGGTGGGCGTGGCCTATTTTCTGAAATAGCGCCCCCTAGGACCATTAAAACTGTCAGCCCCAAGCCAAGGTTTGACTGAGGATTACGAAATTTGGTACACTAATGTGGTGTCTCAGGACCTACAAAAATGTCTCTTGGATCCAAGTGCAAAGTCGCACAGGAAGTCGGCCATTTTGGTCCAAGTGCGCAATTTAGTGGTTTTCACACACGTTGTTTGGAGAGTGATGCTCCGTCGCCCTTTTCACCAATCGCCTTCAAACTTCTGCTATATACTCTTAAGACATAGAGGAAAAAATTCAACCGTCGGATTTTAAATAAGTATAAAGGTGTGGGCGTGGCTAAGCCTCAAACTTTGACCTTTCGCCACGCCACTCTTTTTTTCACAGCTCCCTATTGGACTCCTTTTAACCAATTACCAGGAATCTGTGGTAAATAGCAGCAGACAAGTTGAGGTCACTTGGTCTCCAGTACTGGAAGGTTTTGAAAAAAGGCGGGGCTTTGGGAGCATGGCGAAATTCGCCATCACGCCATGGAAATACGTTTGCCTCTCATTTCTTCATTTATCGTGATATCACCTCGACCATTGTTGTGAGTGATCCTAGTCTGACCCCCAATAGAAAAGGTCAGCTTAAGTTTGTGGGCGTGGCCTATTTTCTGTATTAGCGCCCCCTAGGACCATTAAAACTGTCAGCCCCAAGCCATGCTTTGACTGAGGATTACGAAATTTGGTACACTAATGTGGTGTCTCAGGACCTACAAAAAAGTCTCTTGGAGCCAAGTGCAAAGTCGCACAGGAAGTCGGCCATTTTGGTCCAAGTACTCGATTTAGTGGTTTTCACACACGTTGTTTGGAGAGTGATGCTCCGTCGCCCTTTTCACCAATCGCCTTCGAGCTTCTGCTATATACTCTTAAGACATAGAGGAAAAAATTCAACCGTCGGATTTTAAATAAGTATAAAGGTGTGGGCGTGGCTAAGCCTCAAACTTTGACCTTTCGCCACGCCACTCTTTTTTTCACAGCTCCCTATTGGACTCCTTTTACTCAATCACCTGGAATCTCTGGTAAATAGCAGCTGACAAGTTGAGGTCACTTGGTCTACAGTACTGGCAGGTTTTGAAAAAAGGCGGGGCTTTGGGAGCATGGCGAAATTCGCCATCACGCCATGGAAATACGTTTGCCTCTCATTTCTTCAATTATCGTGACATCGCCACAAAATGTCTGGTGAGTGATCCTAGTCTGACCCCCAATAGAAATGGGCATCTGAGATTTGTGGGCGTGGCCTATATTCTGAAATAGCGCCCCCTAGGACCATTAAAACTGTCAGCCCCAAGACAAGGTTTGACTGAGGATTACGAAAATTGGTACACTCATGTAGGGTCTTTGGCCCTACAAAAAAGTCTCTTGGAGCCAAGCGCAATTTCGCACAGGAGGTCGGCCATTTTGGTCCAAGTACTCGATTTAGTGGTTTTCGCACACGTTGTTTGGACATTGATGGGCTGTTGCCCTTTACACCGATCACCTTCAAACTTATGCTATGTACTTTTAAGTCAAAGGGGAAAAAATTCAACCGTCGGATTTTAAATAAGTATAAAGGTGTGGGCGTGGCTAAGCCTCAAACTTTGACCTTTCGCCATGACATTACTTGACTTAATAACTCCCATGTGCATGATCAGATCTAATTCAAACTTTGTCTGTGTGATCACTGACCACATCTCAAGACAACGACAATGTGGACAGCTGACATCACCTAAGCCCCGCCCCCTGACAACAGGAAGTCTATTGTTTAATGGTGAAATGCCCATATTTGTCCCCTCTAATTTAATGAAAATGACACTCAGGTCATACAGTGTCTTCATGATGTTTTAAAGACCATTCAGATCTGATAGCTTTCCAGAAAGGGAGGGGCTTTGATGCCATGGTGAATGCTGGCGTGACGCCATGACCTTACATTTGACTGTAACTTCCACAAACGGCCTCCGATTTGCCCGAAACTGAATATGGCAATGAACAATCATGCCCTTTAGCCAATGAGGCACAAACGGTTGGTGAATGTTATATAATGTCACCAAAGCTGACCTCAATGGGACTTTTCTGTAGTTGGTCACAGCGCCACCTAGATAACGTTATCCTTCGATAACTTTAAAAAACATGGTCAGAATAGCATTAAAGTTGGTCACTGTCATCACACCACCAGTGTGGTAAAGATAGAGGATTCCCTAGTGGTGAGACATAAAATATAATGGTGGGCTCAAAGGGGATGCTGAGTCAGGGTGAGTTGCGGACAAGGTGGCCGTTAGCAGTTTCTGGTGTTGGGGTGGCCGAAGTTTCTGTTCCGCAGATGTGCCCTGGTGCCCCGGGCTGCCGGCTAGGCCGGAGCGGCGCGGAGCTGCGAGGGCCGAACGACGCTGCTTGCAGCTTTAATTAGGCCCGAGCAGCGAAAGCGCTGCGAAGGCCTCTTGTTTTTGCTCTGTTTATTATTCTTTCTTTTTAGGCCCGAGCAGCGAAAGCGCTGCGAAGGCCTCTTGTTTTTGCTCTGTTTATTAGGCCCGAGCAGCGAAAGCGCTGCGAAGGCCTCTTGTTTTTGCTCTGATTATTATTATTTTTTGTTATTCCGTGCCCCCTTTGAACAGCTTTTTGGGGACCTTAACATACCCCAAAACTCACAATATTTTGCACACTTGTCAGGCCTGGTGAAAAATTTGATATTTTAAAGGTCCCAAAAAAATCGCAAAGAAAATGGCTGAACAGCGCCCCCTACAAAGTGAAAAAAACCCCTCTCCATAAAGCTTAGTTTATCGTACAGTTATGAAATTTGGTACACTTGTAGTACTCAACAGTCCGCACAGAAAAGTCTCTTGCAACCATGGTCAATATCAAACAGGAAGTCGGCCATTTTGGGTTGAAATGGCGATTTTTTGCCGTTTTTGCCGTTTTTAGGGTCCGTTTCTGATTGGATTGCTCGATCATTTTTCGCACGATCGTCTCAAAAATTGTGTAAAATTGCTCAGAAGGGATGGGCGAACAAAATGAGATAAGGATTCTGAGTTTTCGTATATGTTGAAGGGGCGGAGCCAGGCCTCGAAGTTTGACTACTCGCCAAAAATATTTAAATTGCTATAACTTCATAACTGAATGGAATAGAGTTACCAAACTTTCTGTGGTCATTCGTCATCCACCCACAAAGTAAATTGAAAGGTCGGATGATGACATCACACAAGCCCCGCCCCCTCAGGACCAAAAAGATCAAGTTTTACTGTGAAAGGTCCCAAATTGCCCCATTTCACTTAATCACCACAAATTTGTAGCTGGTAACTCAAGACAAGTGGGGGTTGCTTGGCGTCACTTTATGGGAGTTTTCGGCAGAGGGCGGGGCTGTGGCGGCGCGGCGAATTCAGGCGTACCGCCTTGGCCTTACGTTTGCCTCCCATTTCGTCATTTCCAAAGATATCGTCACGAAACTTCTTGTGAGTGATCCTAGTCCGGCCCCCCAAAAGATCTGATGTGAACATCTGGTGGGCGTGGCCTATTTTCTGAAATAGCGCCCCCTAGGACCATTAAAACTGTCAGCCCCAAGCCATGCTTTGACTGAGGATTACGAAATTTGGTACACTAATGTGGTGTCTCAGGACCTACAAAAAAGTCTCTTGAAGCCAAGTGCAAAGTCGCACAGGAAGTTGGTCATTTTGGTCCAAGTGCGCGATTTAGTGGTTTTCACACACGTTGTTTGGAGAGTGATACTCCGTCACCCTTTTCACCAATCACTTTCAAACTTCTGCTATATAGTCTTAAGACATAGAGGAAAAAATTCAACCGTCGGATTTTAAATAAGTATAAAGGTGTGGGCGTGGCTAAGCCTCAAACTTTGACCTTTCGCCACGCCACTCTTTTTTTCACAGCTCCTTATTGGACTCCTTTTACCCAATCACCAGGAATCTCTGGTAAATAGCAGCAGGCAAGTTAAGGTCACTTGGTCTCCAGTACTGGAAGGTTTTGCAAAAAGGCGGGGCTTTGGGAGCATGGCGAAATTCGCCATCACGCCATGGAAATACGTTTGCCTCTCATTTCTTCATTTATCGTGATATCACCTCGACCATTGTTGTGAGTGATCCTAGTCTGACCCCCAATAGAAAAGGTCAGCTTAAGTTTGTGGGCGTGGCCTATTTTCTGTATTAGCGCCCCCTAGGACCATTAAAACTGTCAGCCCCAAGCCATGCTTTGACTGAGGATTACGAAATTTGGTACACTAATGTGGTGTCTCAGGACCTACAAAAAAGTCTCTTGGAGCCAAGTGCAAAGTCGCACAGGAAGTCGGCCATTTTGGTCCAAGTGCGCGATTTAGTGGTTTTCACACACGTTGTTTGGAGAGTGATGCTCCGTCGCCCTTTTCACCAATCGCCTTCGAGCTTCTGCTATATACTCTTAAGACATAGAGGAAAAAATTCAACCGTCGGATTTTAAATAAGTATAAAGGTGTGGGCGTGGCTAAGCCTCAAACTTTGACCTTTCGCCACGCCACTCTTTTTTTCACAGCTCCCTATTGGACTCCTTTTACCCAATCACCTGGAATCTCTGGTAAATAGCAGCTGACAAGTTGAGGTCACTTGGTCTACAGTACTGGCAGGTTTTGAAAAAAGGCGGGGCTTTGGGAGCATGGCGAAATTCGCCATCACGCCATGGCAATACGTTTGCCTCTCATTTCTTCAATTATCGTGACATCGCCACAAAATGTCTGGTGAGTGATCCTAGTCTGACCCCCAATAGAAATGGGCATCTGAGATTTGTGGGCGTGGCCTATATTCTGAAATAGCGCCCCCTAGGACCATTAAAACTGTCAGCCCCAAGACAAGGTTTGACTGAGGATTACGAAAATTGGTACACTCATGTAGGGTCTCTGGCCCTACAAAAAAGTCTCTTGGAGCCAAGCGCAATTTCGCACAGGAGGTCGGCCATTTTGGTCCAAGTACTCGATTTAGTGGTTTTCGCACACGTTGTTTGGACATTGATAGCCCGTTGCCCTTTACACCGATCACCTTCAAACTTATGCTATGTACTTTTAAGTCAAAGGGGAAAAAATTCAACCGTCGGATTTTAAATAAGTATAAAGGTGTGGGCGTGGCTAAGCCTCAAACTTTGACCTTTCGCCATGACATTACTTGACTTAATAACTCCCATGTGCATGATCAGATCTAATTCAAACTTTGTCTGTGTGATCACTGACCACATCTCAAGACAAAGACAATGTGGACAGCTGACATCACCTAAGCCCCGCCCCCTGACAACAGGAAGTCTATTGTTTTATGGTGAAATGCCCATATTTGTCCCCTCTAATTTAATGAAAATGACACTCAGGTCATACAGTGTCTTCATGATGTTTTAAAGACCATTCAGATCTGATAGCTTTCCAGAAAGGGAGGGGCTTTGATGTCATGGTGAATGCTGGCGTGACGCCATGACCTTACATTTGACTGTAACTTCCACAAACGGCCTCCGATTTGCCCGAAACTGAATATGGCAATGAACAATCATGCCCTTTAGCCAATGAGGCACAAACGGTTGGTGAATGTTATATAATGTCACCAAAGCTGACCTCAATGGGACTTTTCTGTAGTTGGTCACAGCGCCACCTAGATAACGTTATCCTTCGATAACTTTAAAAAACATGGTCAGAATAGCATTAAAGTTGGTCACTGTCATCACACCACCAGTGTGGTAAAGATAGAGGATTCCCTAGTGGTGAGACATAAAATATAATGGTGGGCTCAAAGGGGATGCTGAGTCAGGGTGAGTTGCGGACAAGGTGGCCGTTAGCAGTTTCTGGTGTTGGGGTGGTCGACGTTTGTGTTCTGCGGACGTGCCCTGGTGCCCCGGGCTGCCGGCCAGGCCGGAGCGGCGCGGAGCTGCGAGGGCCGAACGACGCTGCTTGCAGCTTTAATTATTATTTTTATTTATTATTCCGGTGCCGCTTTGAATGTCTTTTTGGGGACCTTAACATACCCCAAAACTCACAATATTTTGCACACTTGTCAGGCCTGGTGAAAAATTTGATATTTTAAAGGTCCCAAAAAAATCGCAAAGAAAATGGCTGAACAGCGCCCCCTAGAAAATGAAAAAAAACCCTCTCCATAAAGCTTAGTTTATCGTACCGTTATGAAATTTGGTAGACTTATAGTACTCAATAGTCCGCACAGAAAAGTCTCTTGCAAGCATGGTCAATATCAAACAGGAAGTCGGCCATTTTGGGTTGAAATGGCGATTTTTTGCCGTTTTGGCCGTTTTTAGGGTCCGTTTCTGATTGGATTGCTCGATCATTTTTTGCACGATCATCTCAAAAATTATGTAAAATTGCTCAGAAGAGATGGGCGAACAAAATGAGACAATAAAACTGACTTTTCGTAAATACTGAAGGGGCGGGGCCAGGCCTCGAAGTTTGACTACTCGCCAAAATTTTTTAAATTGCTATAACTTCATAACTGAATGGAATAGAGTTACCAAACTTTCTGTGGTCATTCGTCATCACCTCACAAAGTAAATTGAATGGTCGCATGATGACATCACACAAGCCCCGCCCCCTCAGGACCAAAAAGATCAAGTTTTACTGTGAAAGGTCCCAAATTGCCCCATTTCACTAAATCACCACAAATTTGTAGCTGGTAACTCAAGACAAGTGGGGTTTGCTTGGCGTCACATTATGTGAGTTTTCGGCAGAGGGCGGGGCTGTGGCGGCGCGGCGAAGTCAGGCGTACCGCCGTGGCCTTACGTTTGCCTCCCATTTCGTCATTTCTAAAGATATCATCACGAAACTTCATGTGAGTGATCCTAGTCTGGCCCCCCAAAAGATCTGATGTGAACATCCGGTGGGCGTGGCCTATTTTCTGAAATAGCGCCCCCTAGGACCATTAAAACTGTCAGCCCCAAGCCATGCTTTGACTGAGGATTACGAAATTTGGTATACTAATGTGGTGTCTCAGGACCTACAAAAAAGTCTCTTGGACCCAAGTGCAAAGTCGCACAGGAAGTCGGCCATTTTGGTCCAAGTACGCGATTTACTGGTTTTCGCACACCTTGTTTGGAGAGTAATGCTCCGTCGCCCTTTTCACCAATCTCCTTGAAACGTCTGCTATATACTCTTAAGACAAAGAGGAAAAAATTCAACCGTCGGATTTTTCAAAAGTTTAACGGTGTGGGCGTGGCTAAGCCTCAAACTTTGACCTGTCGCCACGCCACTCATTTTTTCACAGCTCCCTACTGGACTCCTTTTACCCAATCAGCAAGAATCTCTGGCAAACAGCAGTAGGCAACTTGAGGTCACTTGGTATCCAGTACTGGCAGGTTTCAAAAAAAGGCGGGGCTTCAGGAGCATGGCGAAAATCGCCATCACGCCATGGAAATATGTTTGCCTCTCATTTCTTCAGTTATCGTGATATCGCTACGAAACTTCTGGTGCGTGATCCTAGTCTGACCCCCAAGCGACATAGACAGCTGAAATTTGTGGGCGTGGCCTATTTTCTGAAATAGCGCCCCCTAGGACCATTTAAACTAATAGCCCCAAGATATGCTTTGACTGAGGATTACGAAATTTGGTACACTAATGTGGTGTCTCAGGACCTACAAAAAAGTCTCTTGGAGCCAAGCGCAAAGTCGCACAGGAAGTTGGCCATTTTGGTCCAAGTACGCAATTTAGTGGTTTTCGCACACGTTGTTTGGAGAGTGATGCTCCGTTGCTCTTTTCACCAATCACTTTCACACTTCTGCTATATACTCTTAAGATGAAGGGGAAAAAATTCAACCGTCGGATTTTTCAAAAGTTGAAAGGTGTGGGCGTGGCTAAGCCTCAAACTTTGACCTTTCGCCACGCCACTCTTTTTTTTCACATCTCCCTATTGGACTCCTTTTACCCAATCAATAGGAATCTCTGGCAAATAGCAGTAGACAAGTTGAGGTCACTTGGTATCCAGTACAGTTAGGTTTCGAAAAAAGGCGGGGCTTTGGGAGCATGGCGAAAATCTCCATCACGCCAAGGAAATACGTTTGCCTCTCATTTCTTCAGTTTTCGTGATATTGCTACGAAACTTCTGGTGAGTGATCCTAGTCTGAGCCCCAAGAGAAATAGACAGCTGAAGTTTGTGGGCGTGGTCTATTTTCTTAAATAGCGCCCCCTAGAGCCATTTAAACTGTCAGCCCCAAGCCATGCTTTGACTTAGGATTACGAAATTTGGTACACTAATGTGGTGTCTCAGGACCTACATAAAAGTCTCTTGGAGCCAAGCACAAAGTCGCACAGGAAGTCGGCCATTTTCATCCAAGTACTCGAATTAGTGGTTTTCGCACACGTTGTTTGGAGAGTGATGCTCCGTCGCCCTTTTCACCAATCGCCTTCAAACTTCTGCCATGTACTCTTAAGACGTAGGGGGAAAAATTCAACCGTCGGATTTTTCAAAAGTTGAAAGGTGTGGGCGTGGCTAAGCCTCAAACTTTGACCTTTCGCCACGCCACTCTTTTTTTCACAGCTTCCTATTGGACTCCTTTTACCCAATCACCAATAATCTCTGGCACATAGCAGTAGACAACTTGAGGTCACTTGGTATCCAGTACTGGCAGGTTTCCAGTAAAGGCGGGGCTTTGGCAGCATGGCGAAAATCGCCATCACGCCATGGAAATACGTTTGCCTCTCATTTCTTCAGTTATTTTGATAGCGCTACGAAACTTCTTGTAAGTGATCCTAGCCTGAGCCCCAAGAGATATCCATAGCTGAAATTTGTGGGCGTGGCCTATTGTCTTAAATAGCGCCCCCTAGGACCATTTAAACTATCAGCCCCAAGCCATGCTTTGACTGAGGATTACGAAATTTGGTACACTAATGTGGTGTCTCAGGACCTACAAAAAAGTCTCTTGGAGCCAAGCACAACATTGCACAGGAAGTCGGCCATTTTGCTCCAAGTACGTGATTTAGTGGTTTTCGCACACGTTGTTTGGAGAGTGATGCTCCGTCGCCCTTTTCACCAATCGCCTTCAAACTTCTGCAATTTACTCTCAAGACATAAGGGGGAAAATTCAACCGTCGGATTTTTCAAAAGTTGAAAGGTGTGGGCGTGGCTAAACCTCAAACTTTGAACTTTCGCCATTACTTTACTTGACTTAATAACTCCCATGTGCATGATCAGATCTTTTTCGAACTTAGTCTGTGTGATCATTGACCATATCTGTAAACAATGACAATGTGGACAGCTGACATCACCTAAGCCCCGCCCCCTGACTACAGGAAGTTATTTTTTATGCTGAAATGCCTATATTTGTCCCATCTAATCTAGTCAACATGACACCAAGGTCATGCACTGTCTTCATGATGCTGTAATGACCATTCAGATCTGATAGCTTTCCAGAAAGGGAGGGGCTTTGATGCCATGGCAAATTCTGGCGTAACGCTGTAACCTTACAATTCAATTTAATGGTGAGCTCACAGGAGATGCTGAGTCAGGGTGAGGTGTTGACTAGGAGGCCATTCGCGGTTTCTGGTGTCGGGGTGGTTGACGTTTCTGTTCTGCCAGACGTGCCCTGGTGCCCCGGGCTGCCGGCCAGGCCGGAGCGGCGCGGAGCTGCGAGGGCCGAACGACGCTGCTTGCAGCTTTAATTTTTTATTATTCTCGTGCCCCTTTGAACGGCTTTTTGGGGACCTTAACATACCCCAAAACTCATAATATTTTGCAAACTTGTCAGGCCTGGTGAAAAATTTGATATTTTAAAGGTCCCAAAAAAATCACAAAGAAAATGGCTGAACAGCGCCCCCTAGAAAGTGAAAAAAAACCCTCTCCCTAAAGCTTAGTTTATCGTACAGTTATGAAATTTGGTACACTTGTAGTACTCAACAGTCCGCACAGAAAAGTCTCTTGCAACCATGGTCAATATCAAACAGGAAGTCGGCCATTTTGGGTTGAAATGGCGATTTTTTGCAGTTTTTGCCGTTTTTAGGGTCCGTTCCTGATTGGATTGCTCGATCATTTTTCGCACGATCGTCTCAAAAATTGTGTAAAATTGCTAAGAAGGGATGGGCGAACAAAATGAGATGAGAATTCTGAGTTTTCGTATATGTTGAAGGGGCGGGGCCAGGCCTCGAAGTTTGACTACTCGCCAAAAATATTTAAATTGCTATAACTTCATAACTGAATGGAATAGAGTTACCAAACTTTCTGTGGTCATTCGTCATCCACCCACAAAGTAAATTGAATGGTCGGATGATGACATCACACAAGCCCCGCCCCCTCAGGACCAAAAAGATCAAGTTTTACTGTGAAAGGTCCCAAATTGCCCCATTTCACTTAATCACCACAAATTTATAGCTGGTAACTCAAGACAAGTGGGGGTTGCTTGGCGTCACTTTATGGGAGTTTTCGGCAGAGGGCGGGGCTGTGCCGGCGCGGCGAATTCAGGCGTACCGCCTTGGCCTTACGTTTGCCTCCCATTTCGTCATTTCCAAAGATATCGTCACGAAACTTCTTGTGAGTGATCCTAGTCCGGCCCCCCAACAGATCTGATGTGAACATCTGGTGGGCGTGGCCTATTTTCTGAAATAGCGCCCCCTAGGACCATTAAAACTGTCAGCCCCAAGCCATGCTTTGACTGAGGATTACGAAATTTGGTACACTAATGTGGTGTCTCAGGACCTACAAAAAAGTCTCTTGAAGCCAAGTGCAAAGTCGCACAGGAAGTCGGCCATTTTGGTCCAAGTGCGCGATTTAGTGGTTTTCACACACGTTGTTTGGAGAGTGATACTCCGTCGCCCTTTTCACCAATCACTTTCAAACTTCTGCTATATAGTCTTAAGACATAGAGGAAAAAATTCAACCGTCGGATTTTAAATAAGTATAAAGGTGTGGGCGTGGCTAAGCCTCAAACTTTGACCTTTCGCCACGCCACTCTTTTTTTCACAGCTCCTTATTGGACTCCTTTTACCCAATCACCAGGAATCTCTGGTAAATAGCAGCAGGCAAGTTGAGGTCACTTGGTCTCCAGTACTGGAAGGTTTTGAAAAAAGGCGGGGCTTTGGGAGCATGGCGAAATTCGCCATCACGCCATGGAAATACGTTTGCCTCTCATTTCTTCATTTATCGTGATATCACCTCGACCATTGTTGTGAGTGATCCTAGTCTGACCCCCAATAGAAAAGGTCAGCTTAAGTTTGTGGGCGTGGCCTATTTTCTGTATTAGCGCCCCCTAGGACCATTAAAACTGTCAGCCCCAAGCCATGCTTTGACTGAGGATTACGAAATTTGGTACACTAATGTGGTGTCTCAGGACCTACAAAAAAGTCTCTTGGAGCCAAGTGCAAAGTCGCACAGGAAGTCGGCCATTTTGGTCCAAGTACTCGATTTAGTGGTTTTCACACACGTTGTTTGGAGAGTGATGCTCCGTCGCCCTTTTCACCAATCGCCTTCGAGCTTCTGCTATATACTCTTAAGACATAGAGGAAAAAATTCAACCGTCTGATTTTAAATAAGTATAAAGGTGTGGGCGTGGCTAAGCCTCAAACTTTGACCTTTCGCCACGCCACTCTTTTTTTCACAGCTCCCTATTGGACTCCTTTTACCCAATCACCTGGAATCTCTGGTAAATAGCAGCTGACAAGTTGAGGTCACTTGGTCTACAGTACTGGCAGGTTTTGAAAAAAGGCGGGGCTTTGGGAGCATGGCGAAATTCGCCATCACGCCATGGCAATACGTTTGCCTCTCATTTCTTCAATTATCGTGACATCGCCACAAAATGTCTGGTGAGTGATCCTAGTCTGACCCCCAATAGAAATGGGCATCTGAGATTTGTGGGCGTGGCCTATATTCTGAAATAGCGCCCCCTAGGACCATTAAAACTGTCAGCCCCAAGACAAGGTTTGACTGAGGATTACGAAAATTGGTACACTCATGTAGGGTCTTTGGCCCTACAAAAAAGTCTCTTGGAGCCAAGCGCAATTTCGCACAGGAGGTCGGCCATTTTGGTCCAAGTACTCGATTTAGTGGTTTTCGCACACGTTGTTTGGACATTGATGGCCCGTTGCCCTTTACACCGATCACCTTCAAACTTATGCTATGTACTTTTAAGTCAAAGGGGAAAAAATTCAACCGTCGGATTTTAAATAAGTATAAAGGTGTGGGCGTGGCTAAGCCTCAAACTTTGACCTTTCGCCATGACATTACTTGACTTAATAACTCCCATGTGCATGATCAGATCTAATTCAAACTTTGTCTGTGTGATCACTGACCACATCTCAAGACAACGACAATGTGGACAGCTGACATCACCTAAGCCCCGCCCCCTGACAACAGGAAGTCTATTGTTTTATGGTGAAATGCCCATATTTGTCCCCTCTAATTTAATGAAAATGACACTCAGGTCATACAGTGTCTTCATGATGTTTTAAAGACCATTCAGATCTGATAGCTTTCCAGAAAGGGAGGGGCTTTGATGCCATGGTGAATGCTGGCGTGACGCCATGACCTTACATTTGACTGTAACTTCCACAAACGGCCTCCGATTTGCCCGAAACTGAATATGGCAATGAACAATCATGCCCTTTAGCCAATGAGGCACAAACGGTTGGTGAATGTTATATAATGTCACCAAAGCTGACCTCAATGGGACTTTTCTGTAGTTGGTCACAGCGCCACCTAGATAACGTTATCCTTCGATAACTTTAAAAAACATGGTCAGAATAGCATTAAAGTTGGTCACTGTCATCACACCACCAGTGTGGTAAAGATAGAGGATTCCCTATTGGTGAGACATAAAATATAATGGTGGGCTCAAAGGGGATGCTGAGTCAGGGTGAGTTGCGGACAAGGTGGCCGTTAGCAGTTTCTGGTGTTGGGGTGGCCGAAGTTTCTGTTCCGCAGATGTGCCCTGGTGCCCCGGGCTGCCGGCTAGGCCGGAGCGGCGCGGAGCTGCGAGGGCCGAACGACGCTGCTTGCAGCTTTAATTAGGCCCGAGCAGCGAAAGCGCTGCGAAGGCCTCTTGTTTTTGCTCTGTTTATTATTCTTTCTTTTTTTTTATTATTCTCGTGCCCCTTTGAACGGCTTTTTGGGGACCTTAACATACCCCAAAACTCACAATATTTTGCAAACTTGTCAGGCCTGGTGAAAAATTTGATATTTTAAAGGTCCCAAAAAAATCACAAAGAAAATGGCTGAACAGCGCCCCCTAGAAAGTGAAAAAAACCCCTCTCCATAAAGCTTAGTTTATCGTACAGTTATGAAATTTGGTGCACTTGTAGTACTCAACAGTCCGCACAGAAAAGTCTCTTGCAACCATGGTCAATATCAAACAGGAAGTCGGCCATTTTGGGTTGAAATGGCGATTTTTTGCAGTTTTTGCCGTTTTTAGGGTCCGTTCCTGATTGGATTGCTCGATCATTTTTCGCACGATCGTCTCAAAAATTGTGTAAAATTGCTAAGAAGGGATGGGCGAACAAAATGAGATGAGAATTCTGAGTTTTCGTATATGTTGAAGGGGCGGGGCCAGGCCTCGAAGTTTGACTACTCGCCAAAAATATTTAAATTGCTATAACTTCATAACTGAATGGAATAGAGTTACCAAACTTTCTGTGGTCATTCGTCATCCACCCACAAAGTAAATTGAATGGTCGGATGATGACATCACACAAGCCCCGCCCCCTCAGGACCAAAAAGATCAAGTTTTACTGTGAAAGGTCCCAAATTGCCCCATTTCACTTAATCACCACAAATTTGTAGCTGGTAACTCAAGACAAGTTGGGGTTGCTTGGCGTCACTTTATGGGAGTTTTCGGCAGAGGGCGGGGCTGTGGCGGCGCGGCGAATTCAGGCGTACCGCCGTGGCCTTACGTTTGCCTCCCATTTCGTCATTTCCAAAGATATCGTCACGAAACTTCTTGTGAGTGATCCTAGTCCGGCCCCCCAAAAGATCTGATGTGAACATCTGGTGGGCGTGGCCTATTTTCTGAAATAGCGCCCCCTAGGACCATTAAAACTGTCAGCCCCAAGCCATGCTTTGACTGAGGATTACGAAATTTGGTACACTAATGTGGTGTCTCAGGACCTACAAAAAAGTCTCTTGGAGCCAAGTGCAAAGTCGCACAGGAAGTCGGCCATTTTGGTCCAAGTGCGCGATTTAGTGGTTTTCACACACGTTGTTTGGAGAGTGATACTCCGTCGCCCTTTTCACCAATCACTTTCAAACTTCTGCTATATAGTCTTAAGGCATAGAGGAAAAAATTCAACCGTCAGATTTTAAATAAGTATAAAGGTGTGGGCGTGGCTAAGCCTCAAACTTTGACCTTTCGCCACGCCACTCTTTTTTTCACAGCTCCTTATTGGACTCCTTTTACCCAATCACCAGGAATCTCTGGTAAATAGCAGCAGGCAAGTTGAGGTCACTTGGTCTCCAGTACTGGAAGGTTTTGAAAAAAGGCGGGGCTTTGGGAGCATGGCGAAATTCGCCATCAGGCCATGGAAATACGTTTGCCTCTCATTTCTTCATTTATCGTGATATCACCTCGACCATTGTTGTGAGTGATCCTAGTCTGACCCCCAATAGAAAAGGTCAGCTTAAGTTTGTGGGCGTGGCCTATTTTCTGTATTAGCGCCCCCTAGGACCATTAAAACTGTCAGCCCCAAGCCATGCTTTGACTGAGGATTACGAAATTTGGTACACTAATGTGGTGTCTCAGGACCTACAAAAAAGTCTCTTGGAGCCAAGTGCAAAGTCGCACAGGAAGTCGGCCATTTTGGTCCAAGTACTCGATTTAGTGGTTTTCGCACACGTTGTTTGGAGAGTGATGCTCCGTCGCCCTTTTCACCAATCGCCTTCGAGCTTCTGCTATATACTCTTAAGACATAGAGGAAAAAATTCAACCGTCGGATTTTAAATAAGTATAAAGGTGTGGGCGTGGCTAAGCCTCAAACTTTGACCTTTCGCCACGCCACTCTTTTTTTCACAGCTCCCTATTGGACTCCTTTTACCCAATCACCTGGAATCTCTGGTAAATAGCAGCTGACAAGTTGAGGTCACTTGGTCTACAGTACTGGCAGGTTTTGAAAAAAGGCGGGGCTTTGGGAGCATGGCGAAATTCGCCATCACGCCATGGCAATACGTTTGCCTCTCATTTCTTCAATTATCGTGACATCGCCACAAAATGTCTGGTGAGTGATCCTAGTCTGACCCCCAATAGAAATGGGCATCTGAGATTTGTGGGCGTGGCCTATATTCTGAAATAGCGCCCCCTAGGACCATTAAAACTGTCAGCCCCAAGACAAGGTTTGACTGAGGATTACGAAAATTTGTACACTCATGTAGGGTCTCTGGCCCTACAAAAAAGTCTCTTGGAGCCAAGCGCAATTTCGCACAGGAGGTCGGCCATTTTGGTCCAAGTACTCGATTTAGTGGTTTTCGCACACGTTGTTTGGACATTGATGGCCCGTTGCCCTTTACACCGATCACCTTCAAACTTATGCTATGTACTTTTAAGTCAAAGGGGAAAAAATTCAACCGTCGGATTTTAAATAAGTATAAAGGTGTGGGCGTGGCTAAGCCTCAAACTTTGACCTTTCGCCATGACATTACTTGACTTAATAACTCCCATGTGCATGATCAGATCTAATTCAAACTTTGTCTGTGTGATCACTGACCACATCTCAAGACAAAGACAATGTGGACAGCTGACATCACCTAAGCCCCGCCCCCTGACAACAGGAAGTCTATTGTTTTATGGTGAAATGCCCATATTTGTCCCCTCTAATTTAATGAAAATGACACTCAGGTCATACAGTGTCTTCATGATGTTTTAAAGACCATTCAGATCTGATAGCTTTCCAGAAAGGGAGGGGCTTTGATGTCATGGTGAATGCTGGCGTGACGCCATGACCTTACATTTGACTGTAACTTCCACAAACGGCCTCCGATTTGCCCGAAACTGAATATGGCAATGAACAATCATGCCCTTTAGCCAATGAGGCACAAACGGTTGGTGAATGTTATATAATGTCACCAAAGCTGACCTCAATGGGACTTTTCTGTAGTTGGTCACAGCGCCACCTAGATAACGTTATCCTTCGATAACTTTAAAAAACATGGTCAGAATAGCATTAAAGTTGGTCACTGTCATCACACCACCAGTGTGGTAAAGATAGAGGATTCCCTAGTGGTGAGACATAAAATATAATGGTGGGCTCAAAGGGGATGCTGAGTCAGGGTGAGTTGCGGACAAGGTGGCCGTTAGCAGTTTCTGGTGTTGGGGTGGTCGACGTTTGTGTTCTGCGGACGTGCCCTGGTGCCCCGGGCTGCCGGCCAGGCCGGAGCGGCGCGGAGCTGCGAGGGCCGAACGACGCTGCTTGCAGCTTTAATTAGGCCCGAGCAGCGAAAGCGCTGCGAAGGCCTCTTGTTTTTGCTCTGTTTATTATTAGGCCCGAGCAGCGAAAGCGCTGCGAAGGCCTCTTGTTTTTGCTCTGTTTATTATTATTTTTATTTATTATTCCGGTGCTGCTTTGAATGGCTTTTTGGGGACCTTAACATACCCCAAAACTCACAATATTTTGCATACTTGTCAGGCCTGGTGAAAAATTTGATATTTTAAAGGTCCCAAAAAAATCGCAAAGAAATTGGCTGAACAGCGCCCCCTAGAAAATGAAAAAAAACCCTCTCCATAAAGCTTAGTTTATCGTACCGTTATGAAATTTGGTACACTTATAGTACTCAATAGTCCGCACAGAAAAGTCTCTTGCAAGCATGGTCAATATCAAACAGGAAGTCGGCCATTTTTGGTTGAAATGGCGATTTTTTGCCGTTTTGGCCGTTTTTAGGGTCCGTTTCTGATTGGATTGCTCGATCATTTTTTGCACGATCATCTCAAAAATTCTGTAAAATTGCTCAGAAGAGATGGGCGAACAAAATGAGACAATAAAATTGACTTTTCGTAAATACTGAAGGGGCGGGGCCAGGCCTCGAAGTTTGACTACTCGCCAAAAATTTTTAAATTGCTATAACTTCATAACTGAATGGAATAGAGTTACCAAACTTTCTGTGGTCATTCGTCATCACCTCACAAAGTAAATTGAATGGTCGCATGATGACATCACACAAGCCCCGCCCCCTCAGGACCAAAAAGGTTAAGTTTTACTGTGAAAGGTCCCAAATTGCCCCATTTCACTAAATCACCACAAATTTGTAGCTGGTAACTCAAGACAAGTGGGGGTTGCTTGGTGTCACATTATGTGAGTTTTCGGCAGAGGGCGGGGCTGTGGCGGCGCGGCGAAGTCAGGCGTACCGCCGTGGCCTTACGTTTGCCTCCCATTTCGTCATTTCTAAAGATATCATCACGAAACTTCTTGTGAGTGATCCTAGTCTGGCCCCCCAAAAGATCTGATGTGAACATCCGGTGGGCGTGGCCTATTTTCTGAAATAGCGCCCCCTAGGACCATTAAAACTGTCAGCCCCAAGCCATGCTTTGACTGAAGATTACGAAATTTGGTACACTAATGTGGTGTCTCAGGACCTACAAAAAAGTCTCTTGGACCCAAGTGCAAAGTCGCACAGGAAGTCGGCCATTTTGGTCCAAGTACGCGATTTACTGGTTTTCGCACACCTTGTTTGGAGAGTGATGCTCCGTCGCCCTTTTCACCAATCTCCTTGAAACGTCTGCTATATACTCTTAAGACAAAGAGGAAAAAATTCAACCGTCGGATTTTTCAAAAGTTTAACGGTGTGGGCGTGGCTAAGCCTCAAACTTTGACCTGTCGCCACGCCACTCATTTTTTCACAGCTCCCTACTGGACTCCTTTTACCCAATCAGCAGGAATCTCTGGCAAACAGCAGTAGACAACTTGAGGTCACTTGGTATCCAGTACTGGCAGGTTTCAAAAAAAGGCGGGGCTTCAGGAGCATGGCGAAAATCGCCATCACGCCGTGGAAGTATGTTTGCCTCTCATTTCTTCAGTTATCGTGATATTGCTACGAAACTTCTGGTGCGTGATCCTAGTCTGACCCCCAAGCGACATAGATATCTGAATTTAGTGGGCGTGGCCTATTTTCTTAAATAGCGCCCCCTAGGACCATTTAAACTAATAGCCCCAAGCTATGCTTTGACTGAGGATTACGAAATTTGGTACACTAATGTGGTGTCTCAGGACCTACAAAAAAGTCTCTTGGAGCCAAGCGCAAAGTCGCACAGGAAGTCGGCCATTTTGGTCCAAGTGCGCGATTTAGTGGTTTTCGCACACGTTGTTTGGAGAGTGATGCTCCGTCGCCCTTTTCACCAATCTCCTTCAAACTTCTGCTATATACTCTTAAGACATAGGGGAAAAAATTCAACCGTCGGATTTTTCAAAAGTTGAAAGATGTGGGCGTGGCTAAGCCTCAAACTTTGACCTGTCGCCACGCCACTCTTTTTTTCACAGCTCCCTACTGGACTCCTTTTACCCAAACACCAGGATTCTGTGGCAAACAGCAGTAGACAAGTTGAGGTTACTTTGTCTTCAGTACTGGAAGGTTTTGAAAAAAGGGGGGGCTTTGGGAGCATGGCGAAAATCGCCATCACGCCATGGAAATACGTTTGCCTCTCATTTCTTAAGTTATCGAGATATCACCTCGAAATTTGTTGTGAGTGATCCTAGTCTGACCCCCAATAGAAATGGACAGCTAAAATTTGTGGGCGTGGCCATTTTTCTGAAATAGCGCCCCCTAGGACCATTAAAACTGTCAGCCCCTAGCCATTCTTTGACTGAGGATTACGAAATTTGGTACACTAATGAGGTGTCTCCGGACCTACAAAAAAGTCTCTTGGAGCCAAGTGCAAAGTCGCACAGGAAGTCGGGCATTTTGGTCCAAGTACGCGATTTAGTTGTTTTGGCACACGTTGTTTGGAGAGTGATGCTCCGTTGCCCTTTTCACCAATCGCCTTCAAACTTCTGCTATTTACTCTTAAGACATAGGAGAAAAAATTCAACTGTCGGATTTTTCAAAAGTTGAAAGGTGTGGGCGTGGCTAAGTCTCAAACTTTGACCTTTCGCCATTACTTTACTTGACTTAATAACTCCCATGTGCATGATCAGATCTTTTTCGAACTTTGTCTGTGTGATCATTGACCATATCTTTAAACAATGACAATGTGGACAGCTGACATCACCTAAGCCCCGCCCCCTGAATACAGGAAGTCTATTGTTTTATGCTGAAATGCCCATATTTGTCCCCTCTAATTTAGTCAACATGACACTAAGGTCATGCACGGTCTTCATGATGCTGTAATGACCATTCAGATCTGATAGCTTTCCAGATAGGGAGGGGCTTTGATGCCATGGCGAATTCTGGCGTAACGCCGTAACCTTACAATTCAATTTAATGGTGAGCTCAGAGGGGATGCTGAGTCAGGGTGAGGTGCGGACGAGGAGGCCATTTGCGGTTTCTGGTGTCGGGGTGGTTGACGTTTCTGTTCTGCCAGACGTGCCCTGGTGCCCCGGGCTGCCGGCCAGGCCGGAGCGGCGCGGAGCTGCGAGGGCCGAACGACGCTGCTTGCAGCTTTAATTATTTTTTTTATTTATTATTCCGGTGCCGCTTTGAATGGCTTTTTGGGGACCTTAACATACCCCAAAACTCACAATATTTTGCATACTTGTCAGGCCTGGTGAAAAATTTGATATTTTAAAGGTCCCAAAAAAATCGCAAAGAAATTGGCTGAACAGCGCCCCCTAGAAAATGAAAAAAAAACCCTCTCCATAAAGCTTAGTTTATCGTACCGTTATGAAATTTGGTACACTTATAGTACTCAATAGTCCGCACAGAAAAGTCTCTTGCAAGCATGGTCAATATCAAACAGGAAGTCGGCCATTTTGGGTTGAAATGGCGATTTTTTGCCGTTTTGGCCGTTTTTAGGGTCCGTTTCTGATTGGATTGCTCGATCATTTTTTGCACGATCATCTCAAAAATTCTGTAAAATTGCTCAGAAGAGATGGGCGAACAAAATGAGACAATAAAATTGACTTTTCGTAAATACTGAAGGGGCGGGGCCAGGCCTCGAAGTTTGACTACTCGCCAAAAATTTTTAAATTGCTATAACTTCATAACTGAATGGAATAGAGTTACCAAACTTTCTGTGGTCATTCGTCATCACCTCACAAAGTAAATTGAATGGTCGCATGATGACATCACACAAGCCCCGCCCCCTCAGGACCAAAAAGGTTAAGTTTTACTGTGAAAGGTCCCAAATTGCCCCATTTCACTAAATCACCACAAATTTGTAGCTGGTAACTCAAGACAAGTGGGGGTTGCTTGGTGTCACATTATGTGAGTTTTCGGCAGAGGGCGGGGCTGTGGCGGCGCGGCGAAGTCAGGCGTACCGCCGTGGCCTTACGTTTGCCTCCCATTTCGTCATTTCTAAAGATATCATCACGAAACTTCTTGTGAGTGATCCTAGTCTGGCCCCCCAAAAGATCTGATGTGAACATCCGGTGGGCGTGGCCTATTTTCTGAAATAGCGCCCCCTAGGACCATTAAAACTGTCAGCCCCAAGCCATGCTTTGACTGAGGATTACGAAATTTGGTACACTAATGTGGTGTCTCAGGACCTACAAAAAAGTCTCTTGGACCCAAGTGCAAAGTCGCACAGGAAGTCGGCCATTTTGGTCCAAGTACGCGATTTACTGGTTTTCGCACACCTTGTTTGGAGAGTGATGCTCCGTCGCCCTTTTCACCAATCTCCTTGAAACGTCTGCTATATACTCTTAAGACAAAGAGGAAAAAATTCAACCGTCGGATTTTTCAAAAGTTTAACGGTGTGGGCGTGGCTAAGCCTCAAACTTTGACCTGTCGCCACGCCACTCATTTTTTCACAGCTCCCTACTGGACTCCTTTTACCCAATCAGCAGGAATCTCTGGCAAACAGCAGTAGACAACTTGAGGTCACTTGGTATCCAGTACTGGCAGGTTTCAAAAAAAGGCGGGGCTTCAGGAGCATGGCGAAAATCGCCATCACGCCATGGAAGTATGTTTGCCTCTCATTTCTTCAGTTATCGTGATATTGCTACGAAACTTCTGGTGCGTGATCCTAGTCTGACCCCCAAGCGACATAGATATCTGAATTTAGTGGGCGTGGCCTATTTTCTTAAATAGCGCCCCCTAGGACCATTTAAACTAATAGCCCCAAGCTATGCTTTGACTGAGGATTACGAAATTTGGTACACTAATGTGGTGTCTCAGGACCTACAAAAAAGTCTCTTGGAGCCAAGCGCAAAGTCGCACAGGAAGTCGGCCATTTTGGTCCAAGTGCGCGATTTAGTGGTTTTCGCACACGTTGTTTGGAGAGTGATGCTCCGTCGCCCTTTTCACCAATCTCCTTCAAACTTCTGCTATATACTCTTAAGACATAGGGGAAAAAATTCAACCGTCGGATTTTTCAAAAGTTGAAAGATGTGGGCGTGGCTAAGCCTCAAACTTTGACCTGTCGCCACGCCACTCTTTTTTTCACAGCTCCCTACTGGACTCCTTTTACCCAAACACCAGGATTCTGTGGCAAACAGCAGTAGACAAGTTGAGGTTACTTTGTCTCCAGTACTGGCAGGTTTTGAAAAAAGGCGGGGCTTTGGGAGCATGGCGAAAATCGCCATCACGCCATGGAAATACGTTTGCCTCTCATTTCTTAAGTTATCGAGATATCACCTCGAAATTTGTTGTGAGTGATCCTAGTCTGACCCCCAATAGAAATGGACAGCTAAAATTTGTGGGCGTGGCCATTTTTCTGAAATAGCGCCCCCTAGGACCATTAAAACTGTCAGCCCCTAGCCATTCTTTGACTGAGGATTACGAAATTTGGTACACTAATGAGGTGTCTCCGGACCTACAAAAAAGTCTCTTGGAGCCAAGTGCAAAGTCGCACAGGAAGTCGGCCATTTTGGTCCAAGTACGCGATTTAGTTGTTTTGGCACACGTTGTTTGGAGAGTGATGCTCCGTTGCCCTTTTCACCAATCGCCTTCAAACTTCTGCTATTTACTCTTAAGACATAGGAGAAAAAATTCAACCGTCGGATTTTTCAAAAGTTGAAAGGTGTGGGCGTGGCTAAGTCTCAAACTTTGACCTTTCGCCATTACTTTACTTGACTTAATAACTCCCATGTGCATGATCAGATCTTTTTCGAACTTTGTCTGTGTGATCATTGACCATATCTTTAAACAATGACAATGTGGACAGCTGACATCACCTAAGCCCCGCCCCCTGAATACAGGAAGTCTATTGTTTTATGCTGAAATGCCCATATTTGTCCCCTCTAATTTAGTCAACATGACACTAAGGTCATGCACGGTCTTCATGATGCTGTAATGACCATTCAGATCTGATAGCTTTCCAGATAGGGAGGGGCTTTGATGCCATGGCGAATTCTGGCGTAACGCCGTAACCTTACAATTCAATTTAATGGTGAGCTCAGAGGGGATGCTGAGTCAGGGTGAGGTGCGGACGAGGAGGCCATTTGCGGTTTCTGGTGTCGGGGTGGTTGACGTTTCTGTTCTGCCAGACGTGCCCTGGTGCCCCGGGCTGCCGGCCAGGCCGGAGCGGCGCGGAGCTGCGAGGGCCGAACGACGCTGCTTGCAGCTTTAATTAGGCCCGAGCAGCGAAAGCGCTGCGAAGGCCTCTTGTTTTTGCTCTGTTTATTATTATTAGGCCCGAGCAGCGAAAGCGCTGCGAAGGCCTCTTGTTTTTGCTCTGTTTATTCTTTTTTATTTATTATTCTTAGCCCGCTTTGAATGGCCTTTTGGGGACCTTATCATACCCCAAAACTCACAATATTTTGCAGACTTGTCAGGCCTGGTGAAAAATTTGATATTTTAAAGGTCCCAAAAAAATCGCAAAGAAAATGACTGAACAGCGCCCCCTACAAAGTAAAAAAAAAAAACCCTCTCCATAAAGCTTAGTTTATCGTACAGTTATGAAATTTGGTACACTTATAGTACGCAACAGTCCGCACAGAAAAGTCTCTTGCAAGCATGGTCAATATCAAACAGGAAGTCGGCCATTTTGGGTTGAAATAGCGATTTTTTGCCGTTTTGGCCGTTTTTAGGGTCCGTTTCTGATTGGATTGCTCGATCATTTTTTGCACGATCGTCTCAAAAATTGTGTAAAATTGCTCAGAAGGGATGGGCGAACAAAATGAGACAAGGATTCTGACTTTTCGTATATGTTGAAGGGGCGGGGCCAGGCCTCGAAGTTTGACTACTCGCCAAAAAATTTTAAATTGCTATAACTTAATAACTGAAAGGAATAGAATTACCAAACTTTCTGTGGTCATTCGTCATCCTGCCACAAAGTAATTTGAATGGTCGGATGATGACATCACACTAGCCCCGCCCCCTCAGGACCAAAAAGGTCAAGTTTTACTGTGAAAGGTCCCAAATTGCCCCATTTCACTTAATCACCACAAACTTGTAGCTGGTAACTCAAGACAAGTGGAGGTTGCTTGGCGTCACTTTATGGGAGTTTTCGGCAGAAGGCGGGGCTGTGGCGGCGCGGCGAAGTCAGGCGTACCGCCGTGGCCTTACGTTTGCCTTCCATTTCGTTATTTCTAAAGATATCGTCACGAAACTTGTTGTGAGTGATCCTAGTCCGGCCCCTCAAAAGATCTGATGTGAACATCCGGTGGGCGTGGCCTATTTTCTGAAATAGCGCCCCCTAGGACCATTAAAACTGTCAGCCCCAAGCCATGCTTTGACTGAGGAGTACGAAATTTGGTACACTAATGTGGTGTCTCAGGACCTACAAAAAAGTCTCTTGGAGCCAAGTGCAAAGTTGCACAGGAAGTCGGCCATTTTGGTCCAAGTACGCAATTTAGTGGTTTTTGCACACGTTGTTTGGAGAGTGATGCTCCGTCGCCATTTTCACCAATCTCCTTCAAACTTCTGCCATCTGCTCTTAAGACATAGAGGAAAAAATTCAACCGTCGGATTTTTAAAAGTTGAAAGGTGTGGGCGTGGCTAAGCCTCAAACTTTGACCTGTCGCCGCACCACTCTTTTTTTCACAGCTCCCTACTGGACTCCTTTTACCCAATCAGCAGGAGTCTCTGGCAAATAGCAGTAGACAACTTGAGGTCACTTGGTATCCAGTACTGGAAGGTTTCAAAAAAAGGCAGGGCTTTGGGAGCATGGCGAAAATCGCCATCACGCCATGGAAATACGTTTGCCTCTCATTTCTTCATTTATCGTGATATCGTTACGAAACTTCTTGTGAGTGATCCTAGTCTGACCACAAAGAGACATAGACAGCTGAAATATGTGGGCGTGGCCTAATTTCTGAAATAGCGCCCCCTAGGACCATTTAAACTAATAGCCCCAAGCCATGCTTTGACTGAGGATTACGAAATTTGGTACACTAATGTGGTGTCCCAGGACCTACAAAAAAGTCTCTTGGAGCCAATCACAAAATTGCACAGGAAGTCGGCCATTTTGGTCCAAGTAAACGATTTAGTGGTTTTCGCACACGTTGTTTGGAGAGTGATGCTCCGTCGCCCTTTTCACCAATCGCCTTCAAACTTCTGCTATATACTCTTAAGGCATAGGGGAAAAAATTCAACCGTCGGATTTTTCAAAAGTTGAAAGGTGTGGGCGTGGCTAAGCCTCAAACTTTGACCTTTCGCCATTACTTGACTTAATAACTCCCATGTGCATGATCAGATCTTTTTCGAACTTTGTCTGTGTGATCATTGACCATATCTGTAAACAATGACAATGTGGACAGCTGACATCATCTAAGCCCCGCCCCCTGACTAAAGGAAGTTATTATTTTATGCTGAAATGCCCATATTTGTCCCCTCTAATTTAGTCAACATGACACCTAGGTCATGCACTGTCTTCATGATGCTGTAATGGCCATTCAAATCTGATAGCTTTCCAGAAAGGGAGGGGCTTTGATGCCATGGCGAATTCTGGCGTAACGCCGTAACCTTACAATTCAATTTAATGGTGAGCTCAGAGGGGATGCTTAGTCAGGGTGAGGTGCGGACTAGGAGGCCATTTGCTGTTTCCGGTGACGGGATGATTGACGTTTCTGTTCTGCCAGACATGCCCTGGTGCCCCGGGCTGCCGGCCAGGCCGGAGCGGCGCGGAGCTGCGAGGGCCGAACGACGCTGCTTGCAGCTTTAATTTTTATTTATTATTCCGGTGCCGCTTTGAATGGCTTTTTGGGGACCTTAACATACCCCAAAACTCACAATATTTTGCATACTTGTCAGGCCTGGTGAAAAATTTGATATTTTAAAGGTCCCAAAAAAATCGCAAAGAAATTGGCTGAACAGCGCCCCCTAGAAAATGAAAAAAAACCCTCTCCATAAAGCTTAGTTTATCGTACCGTTATGAAATTTGGTACACTTATAGTACTCAATAGTCCGCACAGAAAAGTCTCTTGCAAGCATGGTCAATATCAAACAGGAAGTCGGCCATTTTGGGTTGAAATGGCGATTTTTTGCCGTTTTGGCCGTTTTTAGGGTCCGTTTCTGATTGGATTGCTCGATCATTTTTTGCACGATCATCTCAAAAATTCTGTAAAATTGCTCAGAAGAGATGGGCGAACAAAATGAGACAATAAAATTGACTTTTCGTAAATACTGAAGGGGCGGGGCCAGGCCTCGAAGTTTGACTACTCGCCAAAAATTTTTAAATTGCTATAACTTCATAACTGAATGGAATAGAGTTACCAAACTTTCTGTGGTCATTCGTCATCACCTCACAAAGTAAATTGAATGGTCGCATGATGACATCACACAAGCCCCGCCCCCTCAGGACCAAAAAGGTTAAGTTTTACTGTGAAAGGTCCCAAATTGCCCCATTTCACTAAATCACCACAAATTTGTAGCTGGTAACTCAAGACAAGTGGGGGTTGCTTGGTGTCACATTATGTGAGTTTTCGGCAGAGGGCGGGGCTGTGGCGGCGCGGCGAAGTCAGGCGTACCGCCGTGGCCTTACGTTTGCCTCCCATTTCGTCATTTCTAAAGATATCATCACGAAACTTCTTGTGAGTGATCCTAGTCTGGCCCCCCAAAAGATCTGATGTGAACATCCGGTGGGCGTGGCCTATTTTCTGAAATAGCGCCCCCTAGGACCATTAAAACTGTCAGCCCCAAGCCATGCTTTGACTGAAGATTACGAAATTTGGGACACTAATGTGGTGTCTCAGGACCTACAAAAAAGTCTCTTGGACCCAAGTGCAAAGTCGCACAGGAAGTCGGCCATTTTGGTCCAAGTACGCGATTTACTGGTTTTCGCACACCTTGTTTGGAGAGTGATGCTCCGTCGCCCTTTTCACCAATCTCCTTGAAACGTCTGCTATATACTCTTAAGACAAAGAGGAAAAAATTCAACCGTCGGATTTTTCAAAAGTTTAACGGTGTGGGCGTGGCTAAGCCTCAAACTTTGACCTGTCGCCACGCCACTCATTTTTTCACAGCTCCCTACTGGACTCCTTTTACCCAATCAGCAGGAATCTCTGGCAAACAGCAGTAGACAACTTGAGGTCACTTGGTATCCAGTACTGGCAGGTTTCAAAAAAAGGCGGGGCTTCAGGAGCATGGCGAAAATCGCCATCACGCCGTGGAAGTATGTTTGCCTCTCATTTCTTCAGTTATCGTGATATTGCTACGAAACTTCTGGTGCGTGATCCTAGTCTGACCCCCAAGCGACATAGATATATGAATTTAGTGGGCGTGGCCTATTTTCTTAAATAGCGCCCCCTAGGACCATTTAAACTAATAGCCCCAAGCTATGCTTTGACTGAGGATTACGAAATTTGGTACACTAATGTGGTGTCTCAGGACCTACAAAAAAGTCTCTTCGAGCCAAGCGCAAAGTCGCACAGGAAGTCGGCCATTTTGGTCCAAGTGCGCGATTTAGTGGTTTTCGCACACGTTGTTTGGAGAGTGATGCTCCGTCGCCCTTTTCACCAATCTCCTTCAAACTTCTGCTATATACTCTTAAGACATAGGGGAAAAAATTCAACCGTCGGATTTTTCAAAAGTTGAAAGATGTGGGCGTGGCTAAGCCTCAAACTTTGACCTGTCGCCACGCCACTCTTTTTTTCACAGCTCCCTACTGGACTCCTTTTACCCAAACACCAGGATTCTGTGGCAAACAGCAGTAGACAAGTTGAGGTTACTTTGTCTTCAGTACTGGAAGGTTTTGAAAAAAGGCGGGGCTTTGGGAGCATGGCGAAAATCGCCATCACGCCATGGAAATACGTTTGCCTCTCATTTCTTAAGTTATCGAGATATCACCTCGAAATTTGTTGTGAGTGATCCTAGTCTGACCCCCAATAGAAATGGACAGCTAAAATTTGTGGGCGTGGCCATTTTTCTGAAATAGCGCCCCCTAGGACCATTAAAACTGTCAGCCCCTAGCCATTCTTTGACTGAGGATTACGAAATTTGGTACACTAATGAGGTGTCTCCGGACCTACAAAAAAGTCTCTTGGAGCCAAGTGCAAAGTCGCACAGGAAGTCGGGCATTTTGGTCCAAGTACGCGATTTAGTTGTTTTGGCACACGTTGTTTGGAGAGTGATGCTCCGTTGCCCTTTTCACCAATCGCCTTCAAACTTCTGCTATTTACTCTTAAGACATAGGAGAAAAAATTCAACCGTCGGATTTTTCAAAAGTTGAAAGGTGTGGGCGTGGCTAAGTCTCAAACTTTGACCTTTCGCCATTACTTTACTTGACTTAATAACTCCCATGTGCATGATCAGATCTTTTTCGAACTTTGTCTGTGTGATCATTGACCATATCTTTAAACAATGACAATGTGGACAGCTGACATCACCTAAGCCCCGCCCCCTGAATACAGGAAGTCTATTGTTTTATGCTGAAATGCCCATATTTGTCCCCTCTAATTTAGTCAACATGACACTAAGGTCATGCACGGTCTTCATGATGCTGTAATGACCATTCAGATCTGATAGCTTTCCAGATAGGGAGGGGCTTTGATGCCATGGCGAATTCTGGCGTAACGCCGTAACCTTACAATTCAATTTAATGGTGAGCTCAGAGGGGATGCTGAGTCAGGGTGAGGTGCGGACGAGGAGGCCATTTGCGGTTTCTGGTGTCGGGGTGGTTGACGTTTCTGTTCTGCCAGACGTGCCCTGGTGCCCCGGGCTGCCGGCCAGGCCGGAGCGGCGCGGAGCTGCGAGGGCCGAACGACGCTGCTTGCAGCTTTAATTAGGCCCGAGCAGCGAAAGCGCTGCGAAGGCCTCTTGTTTTTGCTCTGATTATTATTATTTTTTGTTATTCCGTGCCCCCTTTGAACAGCTTTTTGGGGACCTTAACATACCCCAAAACTCACAATATTTTGCACACTTGTCAGGCCTGGTGAAAAATTTGATATTTTAAAGGTCCCAAAAAAATCGCAAAGAAAATGGCTGAACAGCGCCCCCTACAAAGTGAAAAAAAACCCTCTCCATAAAGCTTAGTTTATCGTACAGTTATGAAATTTGGTACACTTGTAGTACTCAACAGTCCGCACAGAAAAGTCTCTTGCAACCATGGTCAATATCAAACAGGAAGTCGGCCATTTTGGGTTGAAATGGCAATTTTTTGCCGTTTTTGCCGTTTTTAGGGTCCGTCTCTGATTGGATTGCTCGATCATTTTTCGCACGATCGTCTCAAAAATTGTGTAAAATTGCTCAGAAGGGATGGGCGAACAAAATGAGATAAGGATTCTGAGTTTTCGTATATGTTGAAGGGGCGGAGCCAGGCCTCAAAGTTTGACTACTTGCCAAAAAAATTTAAATTGCTATAACTTCATAATTGAATGGAATAGAGTTACCAAACTTTCTGTGGTCATTTGTCATCGACCCACAAAGTAAATTGAATGGTCGGTTGATGACATCACACAAGCCCCGCCCCCTCAGGACCAAAAAGGTCAAGTTTTACTGTGAAAGATCCCAAATTGCCCCATTTCACTTAATCACCACAAATTTGGAGCTGGTAATTCAAGGCAAGTGGGGGTTGCTTGGCGTCACTTTATGGGAGTTTTCGGCAGAGGGCGGGGCTGTGGCGGCGCGGCGAAGTAAGGCGTACCGCCGTGGCCTTACGTTTGCCTCCCATTTCTTTATTTCTAAAGATGTCGTCACGAAACTTCTTGTGAGTGATCCTAGTCTGCCCCCCCAAACAATCTGACGTGAACATCCGGTGGGCGTGGCCAATTTTCTGAAATAGCGCCCCCTAGGACCATTAAAACTGTCAGCCCCAAGCCATGCTTTGACTGAGGATTACGAAATTTGGTACACTAATGTGGTGTCTCAGGACCTACAAAAAAGTCTCTTGGAGCCAAGTGCAAAGTCGCACAGGAAGTCGGCCATTTTGGTCCAAGTGCGCGATTTAGTGGTTTTCACACACGTTGTTTGGAGAGTGATACTCCGTCGCCCTTTTCACCAATCACTTTCAAACTTCTGCTATATAGTCTTAAGACATAGAGGAAAAAATTCAACCGTCGGATTTTAAATAAATATAAAGGTGTGGGCGTGGCTAAGCCTCAAACTTTGACCTTTCGCCACGCCACTCTTTTTTTCACAGCTCCTTATTGGACTCCTTTTACCCAATCACCAGGAATCTCTGGTAAATAGCAGCAGGCAAGTTGAGGTCACTTGGTCTCCAGTACTGGAAGGTTTTGAAAAAAGGCGGGGCTTTGGGAGCATGGCGAAATTCGCCATCACGCCATGGATATACGTTTGCCTCTCATTTCTTCATTTATCGTGATATCACCTCGACCATTGTTGTGAGTGATCCTAGTCTGACCCCCAATAGAAAAGGTCAGCTTAAGTTTGTGGGCGTGGCCTATTTTCTGTATTAGCGCCCCCTAGGACCATTAAAACTGTCAGCCCCAAGCCATGCTTTGACTGAGGATTACGAAATTTGGTACAATAATGTGGTGTCTCAGGACCTACAAAAAAGTCTCTTGGAGCCAAGTGCAAAGTCGCACAGGAAGTCGGCCATTTTGGTCCAAGTGCGCGATTTAGTGGTTTTCACACACGTTGTTTGGAGAGTGATGCTCCGTCGCCCTTTTCACCAATCGCCTTCGAGCTTCTGCTATATACTCTTAAGACATAGAGGAAAAAATTCAACCGTCGGATTTTAAATAAGTATAAAGGTGTGGGTGTGGCTAAGCCTCAAACTTTGACCTTTCGCCACGCCACTCTTTTTTTCACAGCTCCCTATTGGACTCCTTTTACCCAATCACCTGGAATCTCTGGTAAATAGCAGCTGACAAGTTGAGGTCACTTGGTCTACAGTACTGGCAGGTTTTGAAAAAAGGCGAGGCTTTGGGAGCATGGCGAAATTCGCCATCACGTCATGGCAATACGTTTGTCTCTCATTTCTTCAATTATCGTGACATCGCCACAAAATGTCTGGTGAGTGATCCTAGTCTAACCCCCAATAGAAATGGGCATCTGAGATTTGTGGGCGTGGCCTATATTCTGAAATAGCGCCCCCTAGGACCATTAAAACTGTCAGCCCCAAGACAAGGTTTGACTGAGGATTACGAAAATTGGTACACTCATGTAGGGTCTCTGGCCCTACAAAAAAGTCTCTTGGAGCCAAGCGCAATTTCGCACAGGAGGTCGGCCATTTTGGTCCAAGTACTCGATTTAGTGGTTTTCGCACACGTTGTTTGGACATTGATGGCCCGTTGCCCTTTACACCGATCACCTTCAATCTTATGCTATGTACTTTTAAGTCAAAGGGGAAAAAATTCAACCGTCGGATTTTAAATAAGTATAAAGGTGTGGGCGTGGCTAAGCCTCAAACTTTGACCTTTCGCCATGACATTACTTGACTTAATAACTCCCATGTGCATGATCAGATCTAATTCAAACTTTGTCTGTGTGATCACTGACCACATCTCAAGATAACGACAATGTGGACAGCTGACATCACCTAAGCCCCGCCCCCTGACAACAGGAAGTCTATTGTTTTATGGTGAAATGCCTATATTTGTCCCCTCTAATTTAATGAAAATGACACTCAGGTCATACAGTGTCTTCATGATGTTTTAAAGACCATTCAGATCTGATAGCTTTCCAGAAAGGGAGGGGCTTTGATGCCATGGTGAATGCTGGCGTGACGCCATGACCTTACATTTGACTGTAACTTCCACAAACGGCCTCCGATTTGCCCGAAACTGAATATGGCAATGAACAATCATGCCCTTTAGCCAATGAGGCACAAACGGTTGGTGAATGTTATATAATGTCACCAAAGCTGACCTCAATGGGACTTTTCTGTAGTTGGTCACAGCGCCACCTAGATAACGTTATCCTTCGATAACTTTAAAAAACATGGTCAGAATAGCATTAAAGTTGGTCACTGTCATCACACCACCAGTGTGGTAAAGATAGAGGATTCCCTAGTGGTGAGACATAAAATATAATGGTGGGCTCAAAGGGGATGCTGAGTCAGGGTGAGTTGCGGACAAGGTGGCCGTTAGCAGTTTCTGGTGTTGGGGTGGTCGACGTTTGTGTTCTGCGGACGTGCCCTGGTGCCCCGGGCTGCCGGCCAGGCCGGAGCGGCGCGGAGCTGCGAGGGCCGAACGACGCTGCTTGCAGCTTTAATTATTTTTTATTATTCTTAGCCCGCTTTGAACGGCTTTTTGGGGACCTTAACATACCCCAAAACTCACAATATTTTGCAAACTTGTCAGGCCTGGTGAAAAATTTGATATTTTAAAGGTCCCAAAAAAATCGCAAAGAAATTGGCTGAACAGCGCCCCCTAGAAAGTGAAAAAAAGCCCTCTCCATAAAGCTTAGTTTATCGTACAGTTATGAAATTTGGTACGCTTGTAGTACTCAATAGTCCGCACAGAAAATTCTCTTGCAAGCATGGTCAATATCAAACAGGAAGTCGGCCATTTTGGGTTGAAATGGCGATTTTTTTGCCGTTTTTGCCGTTTTTAGGGTCCGTTTCTGATTGGATTGCTCGATCATTTTTCGCACGATCATCTCAAAAATTGTGTAAAATTGCTAAGAAGGGATGGGCAAACAAACTGAGATGAGAATTCTGAGTTTTCGTATATGTTGAAGGGGCGGGGCCAGGCCTCGAAGTTTGACTACTCGCCAAAAATATTTAAATTGCTATAACTTCATAACTGAATGGAATAGAGTTACCAAACTTTCTGTGGTCATTCGTCATCCACCCACAAAGTAAATTGAATGGTCGGATGATGACATCACACAAGCCCCGCCCCCTCAGGACCAAAAAGATCAAGTTTTACTGTGAAAGGTCCCAAATTGCCCCATTTCACTTAATCACCACAAATTTGTAGCTGGTAACTCAAGACAAGTGGGGGTTGCTTGGCGTCACTTTATGGGAGTTTTCGGCAGAGGGCGGGGCTGCGGCTGCGCGGCGAATTCAGGCGTACCGCCGTGGCCTTACGTTTGCCTCCCATTTCGTCGTTTCCAAAGATATCGTCACGAAACTTCTTGTGAGTGATCCTAGTCCGGCCCCCCAAAAGATCTGGTGTGAACATCTGGTGGGCGTGGCCTATTTTCTGAAATAGCGCCCCCTAGGACCATTAAAACTGTCAGCCCCAAGCCATGCTTTGACTGAGGATTACGAAATTTGGTACACTAATGTGGTGTCTCAGGACCTACAAAAAAGTCTCTTGGAGCCAAGTGCAAAGTCGCACAGGAAGTCGGCCATTTTGGTCCAAGTGCGCGATTTAGTGGTTTTCACACACGTTGTTTGGAGAGTGATACTCCGTCGCCCTTTTCACCAATCACTTTCAAACTTCTGCTATATAGTCTTAAGACATAGAGGAAAAAATTCAACCGTCGGATTTTAAATAAGTATAAAGGTGTGGGCGTGGCTAAGCCTCAAACTTTGACCTTTCGCCACGCCACTCTTTTTTTCACAGCTCCTTATTGGACTCCTTTTACCCAATCACCAGGAATCTCTGGTAAATAGCAGCAGGCAAGTTGAGGTCACTTGGTCTCCAGTACTGGAAGGTTTTGAAAAAAGGCGGGGCTTTGGGAGCATGGCGAAATTCGCCATCACGCCATGGAAATACGTTTGCCTCTCATTTCTTCATTTATCGTGATATCACCTCGACCATTGTTGTGAGTGATCCTAGTCTGACCCCCAATAGAAAAGGTCAGCTTAAGTTTGTGAGCGTGGCCTATTTTCTGTATTAGCGCCCCCTAGGACCATTAAAACTGTCAGCCCCAAGCCATGCTTTGACTGAGGATTACGAAATTTGGTACACTAATGTGGTGTCTCAGGACCTACAAAAAAGTCTCTTGGAGCCAAGTGCAAAGTCGCACAGGAAGTCGGCCATTTTGGTCCAAGTGCGCGATTTAGTGGTTTTCACACACGTTGTTTGGAGAGTGATGCTCCGTCGCCCTTTTCACCAATCGCCTTCGAGCTTCTGCTATATACTCTTAAGACATAGAGGAAAAAATTCAACCGTCGGATTTTAAATAAGTATAAAGGTGTGGGCGTGGCTAAGCCTCAAACTTTGACCTTTCGCCACGCCACTCTTTTTTTCACAGCTCCCTATTGGACTCCTTTTACCCAATCACCTGGAATCTCTGGTAAATAGCAGCTGACAAGTTGAGGTCACTTGGTCTACAGTACTGGCAGGTTTTGAAAAAAGGCGGGGCTTTGGGAGCATGGCGAAATTCGCCATCACGCCATGGCAATACGTTTGCCTCTCATTTCTTCAATTATCGTGACATCGCCACAAAATGTCTGGTGAGTGATCCTAGTCTGACCCCCAATAGAAATGGGCATCTGAGATTTGTGGGCGTGGCCTATATTCTGAAATAGCGCCCCCTAGGACCATTAAAACTGTCAGCCCCAAGACAAGGTTTGACTGAGGATTACGAAAATTGGTACACTCATGTAGGGTCTCTGGCCCTACAAAAAAGTCTCTTGGAGCCAAGCGCAATTTCGCACAGGAGGTCGGCCATTTTGGTCCAAGTACTCGATTTAGTGGTTTTCGCACACGTTGTTTGGACATTGATGGCCCGTTGCCCTTTACACCGATCACCTTCAAACTTATGCTATGTACTTTTAAGTCAAAGGGGAAAAAATTCAACCGTCGGATTTTAAATAAGTATAAAGGTGTGGGCGTGGCTAAGCCTCAAACTTTGACCTTTTGCCATGACATTACTTGACTTAATAACTCCCATGTGCATGATCAGATCTAATTCAAAGTTTGTCTGTGTGATCACTGACCACATCTCAAGACAACGACAATGTGGACAGCTGACATCACCTAAGCCCCGCCCCCTGACAACAGGAAGTCTATTGTTTTATGGTGAAATGCCCATATTTGTCCCCTCTAATTTAATGAAAATGACACTCAGGTCATACAGTGTCTTCATGATGTTTTAAAGACCATTCAGATCTGATAGCTTTCCAGAAAGGGAGGGGCTTTGATGCCATGGTGAATGCTGGCGTGACGCCATGACCTTACATTTGACTGTAACTTCCACAATCGGCCTCCGATTTGCCCGAAACTGAATATGGCAATGAACAATCATGCCCTTTAGCCAATGAGGCACAAACGGTTGGTGAATGTTATATAATGTCACCAAAGCTGACCTCAATGGGACTTTTCTGTAGTTGGTCACAGCGCCACCTAGATAACGTTATCCTTCGATAACTTTAAAAAACATGGTCAGAATAGCATTAAAGTTGGTCACTGTCATCACACCACCAGTGTGGTAAAGATAGAGGATTCCCTAGTGGTGAGACATAAAATATAATGGTGGGCTCAAAGGGGATGCTGAGTCAGGGTGAGTTGCGGACAAGGTGGCCGTTAGCAGTTTCTGGTGTTGGGGTGGTCGACGTTTGTGTTCTGCGGACGTGCCCTGGTGCCCCGGGCTGCCGGCCAGGCCGGAGCGGCGCGGAGCTGCGAGGGCCGAACGACGCTGCTTGCAGCTTTAATTAGGCCCGAGCAGCGAAAGCGCTGCGAAGGCCTCTTGTTTTTGCTCTGTTTATTATTCTTTCTTTTTTTTTATTATTCTCGTGCCCCTTTGAACGGCTTTTTGGGGACCTTAACATACCCCAAAACTCACAATATTTTGCACACTTGTCAGGCCTGGTGAAAAATTTGATATTTTAAAGGTCCCAAAAAAATCGCAAAGAAAATGGCTGAACAGCGCCCCCTACAAAGTGAAAAAAAACCCTCTCCATAAAGCTTAGTTTATCGTACAGTTATGAAATTTGGTACACTTGTAGTACTCAACAGTCCGCACAGAAAAGTCTCTTGCAACCATGGTCAATATCAAACAGGAAGTCGGCCATTTTGGGTTGAAATGGCGATTTTTTGCCGTTTTTGCCGTTTTTAGGGTCCGTTTCTGATTGGATTGCTCGATCATTTTTCGCAGGATCGTCTCAAAAATTGTGTAAAATTGCTCAGAAGGGATGGGCGAACAAAATGAGATAAGGATTCTGAGTTTTCGTATATGTTGAAGGGGCGGAGCCAGGCCTCGAAGTTTGACTACTCGCCAAAAATATTTAAATTGCTATAACTTCATAACTGAATGGAATAGAGTTACCAAACTTTCTGTGGTCATTCGTCATCCACCCACAAAGTAAATTGAATGGTCGGATGATGACATCACACAAGCCCCGCCCCCTCAGGACCAAAAAGATCAAGTTTTACTGTGAAAGGTCCCAAATTGCCCCATTTCACTTAATCACCACAAATTTATAGCTGGTAACTCAAGACAAGTGGGGGTTGCTTGGCGTCACTTTATGGGAGTTTTCGGCAGAGGGCGGGGCTGTGGCGGCGCGGCGAATTCAGGCGTACCGCCTTGGCCTTACGTTTGCCTCCCATTTCGTCATTTCCAAAGATATCGTCACGAAACTTCTTGTGAGTGATCCTAGTCCGGCTCCCAAAAGATCTGATGTGAACATCTGGTGGGCGTGGCCTATTTTCTGAAATAGCGCCCCCTAGGACCATTAAAACTGTCAGCCCCAAGCCATGCTTTGACTGAGGATTACGAAATTTGGTACACTAATGTGGTGTCTCAGGACCTACAAAAAAGTCTCTTGAAGCCAAGTGCAAAGTCGCACAGGAAGTCGGCCATTTTGGTCCAAGTGCGCGATTTAGTGGTTTTCACACACGTTGTTTGGAGAGTGATACTCCGTCGCCCTTTTCACCAATCACTTTCAAACTTCTGCTATATAGTCTTAAGACATAGAGGAAAAAATTCAACCGTCGGATTTTAAATAAGTATAAAGGTGTGGGCGTGGCTAAGCCTCAAACTTTGACCTTTCGCCACGCCACTCTTTTTTTCACAGCTCCTTATTGGACTCCTTTTACCCAATCACCAGGAATCTCTGGTAAATAGCAGCAGGCAAGTTGAGGTCACTTGGTCTCCAGTACTGGAAGGTTTTGAAAAAAGGCGGGGCTTTGGGAGCATGGCGAAATTCGCCATCACGCCATGGAAATACGTTTGCCTCTCATTTCTTCATTTATCGTGATATCACCTCGACCATTGTTGTGAGTGATCCTAGTCTGACCCCCAATAGAAAAGGTCAGCTTAAGTTTGTGGGCGTGGCCTATTTTCTGTATTAGCGCCCCCTAGGACCATTAAAACTGTCAGCCCCAAGCCATGCTTTGACTGAGGATTACGAAATTTGGTACACTAATGTGGTGTCTCAGGACCTACAAAAAAGTCTCTTGGAGCCAAGTGCAAAGTCGCACAGGAAGTCGGCCATTTTGGTCCAAGTACTCGATTTAGTGGTTTTCACACACGTTGTTTGGAGAGTGATGCTCCGTCGCCCTTTTCACCAATCGCCTTCGAGCTTCTGCTATATACTCTTAAGACATAGAGGAAAAAATTCAACCGTCGGATTTTAAATAAGTATAAAGGTGTGGGCGTGGCTAAGCCTCAAACTTTGACCTTTCGCCACGCCACTCTTTTTTTCACAGCTCCCTATTGGACTCCTTTTACCCAATCACCTGGAATCTCTGGTAAATAGCAGCTGACAAGTTGAGGTCACTTGGTCTACAGTACTGGCAGGTTTTGAAAAAAGGCGGGGCTTTGGGAGCATGGCGAAATTCGCCATCACGCCATGGCAATACGTTTGCCTCTCATTTCTTCAATTATCGTGACATCGCCACAAAATGTCTGGTGAGTGATCCTAGTCTGACCCCCAATAGAAATGGGCATCTGAGATTTGTGGGCGTGGCCTATATTCTGAAATAGCGCCCCCTAGGACCATTAAAACTGTCAGCCCCAAGACAAGGTTTGACTGAGGATTACGAAAATTGGTACACTCATGTAGGGTCTCTGGCCCTACAAAAAAGTCTCTTGGAGCCAAGCGCAATTTCGCACAGGAGGTCGGCCATTTTGGTCCAAGTACTCGATTTAGTGGTTTTCGCACACGTTGTTTGGACATTGATGGCCCGTTGCCCTTTACACCGATCACCTTCAAACTTATGCTATGTACTTTTAAGTCAAAGGGGAAAAAATTCAACCGTCGGATTTTAAATAAGTATAAAGGTGTGGGCGTGGCTAAGCCTCAAACTTTGACCTTTCGCCATGACATTACTTGACTTAATAACTCCCATGTGCATGATCAGATCTAATTCAAACTTTGTCTGTGTGATCATTGACCACATCTCAAGACAACGACAATGTGGACAGCTGACATCACCTAAGCCCCGCCCCCTGACAACAGGAAGTCTATTGTTTTATGGTGAAATGCCCATATTTGTCCCCTCTAATTTAATGAAAATGACACTCAGGTCATACAGTGTCTTCATGATGTTTTAAAGACCATTCAGATCTGATAGCTTTCCAGAAAGGGAGGGGCTTTGATGCCATGGTGAATGCTGGCGTGACGCCATGACCTTACATTTGACTGTAACTTCCACAAACGGCCTCCGATTTGCCCGAAACTGAATATGGCAATGAACAATCATGCCCTTTAGCCAATGAGGCACAAACGGTTGGTGAATGTTATATAATGTCACCAAAGCTGACCTCAATGGGACTTTTCTGTAGTTGGTCACAGCGCCACCTAGATAACGTTATCCTTCGATAACTTTAAAAAACATGGTCAGAATAGCATTAAAGTTGGTCACTGTCATCACACCACCAGTGTGGTAAAGATAGAGGATTCCCTAGTGGTGAGACATAAAATATAATGGTGGGCTCAAAGGGGATGCTGAGTCAGGGTGAGTTGCGGACAAGGTGGCCGTTAGCAGTTTCTGGTGTTGGGGTGGTCGACGTTTGTGTTCTGCGGACGTGCCCTGGTGCCCCGGGCTGCCGGCCAGGCCGGAGCGGCGCGGAGCTGCGAGGGCCGAACGACGCTGCTTGCAGCTTTAATTTTTTATTATTCTCGTGCCCCTTTGAACGGCTTTTTGGGGACCTTAACATACCCCAAAACTCACAATATTTTGCAAACTTGTCAGGCCTGGTGAAAAATTTGATATTTTAAAGGTCCCAAAAAAATCACAAAGAAAATGGCTGAACAGCGCCCCCTAGAAAGTGAAAAAAAACCCTCTCCATAAAGCTTAGTTTATCGTACAGTTATGAAATTTGGTACACTTGTAGTACTCAACAGTCCGCACAGAAAAGTCTCTTGCAACCATGGTCAATATCAAACAGGAAGTCGGCCATTTTGGGTTGAAATGGCGATTTTTTGCAGTTTTTGCCGTTTTTAGGGTCCGTTCCTGATTGGATTGCTCGATCATTTTTCGCACGATCGTCTCAAAAATTGTGTAATATTGCTAAGAAGGGATGGGCGAACAAAATGAGATGAGAATTCTGAGTTTTCGTATATGTTGAAGGGGCGGGGCCAGGCCTCGAAGTTTGACTACTCGCCAAAAATATTTAAATTGCTATAACTTCATAACTGAATGGAATAGAGTTACCAAACTTTCTGTGGTCATTCGTCATCCACCCACAAAGTAAATTGAATGGTCGGATGATGACATCACACAAGCCCCGCCCCCTCAGGACCAAAAAGATCAAGTTTTACTGTGAAAGGTCCCAAATTGCCCCATTTCACTTAATCACCACAAATTTGTAGCTGGTAACTCAAGACAAGTGGGGGTTGCTTGGCGTCACTTTATGGGAGTTTTCGGCAGAGGGCGGGGCTGTGGCGGCGCGGCGAATTCAGGCGTACCGCCGTGGCCTTACGTTTGCCTCCCATTTCGTCATTTCCAAAGATATCGTCACGAAACTTCTTGTGAGTGATCCTAGTCCGGCCCCCCAAAAGATCTGATGTGAACATCTGGTGGGCGTGGCCTATTTTCTGAAATAGCGCCCCCTAGGACCATTAAAACTGTCAGCCCCAAGCCATGCTTTGACTGAGGATTACGAAATTTGGTACACTAATGTGGTGTCTCAGGACCTACAAAAAAGTCTCTTGGAGCCAAGTGCAAAGTCGCACAGGAAGTCGGCCATTTTGGTCCAAGTGCGCGATTTAGTGGTTTTCACACACGTTGTTTGGAGAGTGATACTCCGTCGCCCTTTTAACCAATCACTTTCAAACTTCTGCTATATAGTCTTAAGACATAGAGGAAAAAATTCAACTGTCGGATTTTAAATAAGTATAAAGGTGTGGGCGTGGCTAAGCCTCAAACTTTGACCTTTCGCCACGCCACTCTTTTTTTCACAGCTCCTTATTGGACTCCTTTTACCCAATCACCAGGAATCTCTGGTAAATAGCAGCAGGCAAGTTGAGGTCACTTGGTCTCCAGTACTGGAAGGTTTTGAAAAAAGGCGGGGCTTTGGGAGCATGGCGAAATTCGCCATCACGCCATGGAAATACGTTTGCCTCTCATTTCTTCATTTATCGTGATATCACCTCGACCATTGTTGTGAGTGATCCTAGTCTGACCCCCAATAGAAAAGGTCAGCTTAAGTTTGTGGGCGTGGCCTATTTTCTGTATTAGCGCCCCCTAGGACCATTAAAACTGTCAGCCCCAAGCCATGCTTTGACTGAGGATTACGAAATTTGGTACACTAATGTGGTGTCTCAGGACCTACAAAAAAGTCTCTTGGAGCCAAGTGCAAAGTCGCACAGGAAGTCGGCCATTTTGGTCCAAGTACTCGATTTAGTGGTTTTCGCACACGTTGTTTGGAGAGTGATGCTCCGTCGCCCTTTTCACCAATCGCCTTCGAGCTTCTGCTATATACTCTTAAGACATAGAGGAAAAAATTCAACCGTCGGATTTTAAATAAGTATAAAGGTGTGGGCGTGGCTAAGCCTCAAACTTTGACCTTTCGCCACGCCACTCTTTTTTTCACAGCTCCCTATTGGACTCCTTTTACCCAATCACCTGGAATCTCTGGTAAATAGCAGCTGACAAGTTGAGGTCACTTGGTCTACAGTACTGGCAGGTTTTGAAAAAAGGCGGGGCTTTGGGAGCATGGCGAAATTCGCCATCACGCCATGGCAATACGTTTGCCTCTCATTTCTTCAATTATCGTGACATCGCCACAAAATGTCTGGTGAGTGATCCTAGTCTGACCCCCAATAGAAATGGGCATCTGAGATTTGTGGGCGTGGCCTATATTCTGAAATAGCGCCCCCTAGGACCATTAAAACTGTCAGCCCCAAGACAAGGTTTGACTGAGGATTACGAAAATTGGTACACTCATGTAGGGTCTCTGGCCCTACAAAAAAGTCTCTTGGAGCCAAGCGCAATTTCGCACAGGAGGTCGGCCATTTTGGTCCAAGTACTCGATTTAGTGGTTTTCGCACACGTTGTTTGGACATTGATGGCCCGTTGCCCTTTACACCGATCACCTTCAAACTTATGCTATGTACTTTTAAGTCAAAGGGGAAAAAATTCAACCGTCGGAGTTTAAATAAGTATAAAGGTGTGGGCGTGGCTAAGCCTCAAACTTTGACCTTTCGCCATGACATTACTTGACTTAATAACTCCCATGTGCATGATCAGATCTAATTCAAACTTTGTCTGTGTGATCACTGACCACATCTCAAGACAAAGACAATGTGGACAGCTGACATCACCTAAGCCCCGCCCCCTGACAACAGGAAGTCTATTGTTTTATGGTGAAATGCCCATATTTGTCCCCTCTAATTTAATGAAAATGACACTCAGGTCATACAGTGTCTTCATGATGTTTTAAAGACCATTCAGATCTGATAGCTTTCCAGAAAGGGAGGGGCTTTGATGTCATGGTGAATGCTGGCGTGACGCCATGACCTTACATTTGACTGTAACTTCCACAAACGGCCTCCGATTTGCCCGAAACTGAATATGGCAATGAACAATCATGCCCTTTAGCCAATGAGGCACAAACGGTTGGTGAATGTTATATAATGTCACCAAAGCTGACCTCAATGGGACTTTTCTGTAGTTGGTCACAGCGCCACCTAGATAACGTTATCCTTCGATAACTTTAAAAAACATGGTCAGAATAGCATTAAAGTTGGTCACTGTCATCACACCACCAGTGTGGTAAAGATAGAGGATTCCCTAGTGGTGAGACATAAAATATAATGGTGGGCTCAAAGGGGATGCTGAGTCAGGGTGAGTTGCGGACAAGGTGGCCGTTAGCAGTTTCTGGTGTTGGGGTGGTCGACGTTTGTGTTCTGCGGACGTGCCCTGGTGCCCCGGGCTGCCGGCCAGGCCGGAGCGGCGCGGAGCTGCGAGGGCCGAACGACGCTGCTTGCAGCTTTAATTAGGCCCGAGCAGCGAAGCGCTGCGAAGGCCTATTGTATCTGCTCCGTTTATTTTTCTTTTTTTTTTTTTCTTTTTTTTTCTTCCGCGTCTTTGGACGGCCTTTAGGGGGTCTTAGCATATCCAAAAAGTCACCAAATTCTGGCCCAATATAGAAAGTGCGTGAAATTTACGTATTTCACTGGCAACGTGAAAGTTGGTATAAAAATGTTTCAACAGCGCCCCCTGGAAAATTAAAAATACCCCTCCGCATTGACCTTTTTTCATAGTAGAGTGATGAAATTTGGTGCACCTGTAGAACTCAACAATACGCACAGAAAAGCCTCTTGCAGCCATGGTCAATATCAAACAGGAAGTCGGCCATTTTGGACTAAAGTGGCCATTTTGACCCCGTTTTGGCCATTTCTAGGGTCTACATTTGGTTGAACAATTTGACCATTTTTCGCACGATCGTCTCAAAAATAGTGGGCGATCGAACAGAAGCGATGGACGAATCAAATGAGCAAATAAAATTGACTTTTTGTAAATACTGAAGGGGCGGGGCCAGGCCTCAAAGTTCGAGCACTCGCCAAAAAAATTCAAATTGCTATAATTTCATAAATGAAAGAATTACAGTTAAAGTAATTTTCTATGGACAATCGTCATCCGCCCCCGAAGACAAATGAATGGTTGATTGATGATGTCACATAAGCCCCGCCCCCTCAGGCCTTAAAAGGTCAAGTTTTACTGGGAAATTGTCCAAAATTCGCCCTTTCAACTAATCACCCCATATTTGTAGCAGGTAACTGAAGACAAGTTGGGATTGCTTGGCGTCACTTTATGGGAGTTTTCTCCAGAAGGCGGGGCTGTGGCGGCGCGGCGAAGTCAGGCGTACCGATGTGGCCTTACGTTTGCCTCCCATTTCATCATTTCTTGAGATATCGCCACAAAACCTCTTGGGAGTGATCCTAGTCCGGCCCCCCAAAAAATGTGATGTGAACATCCGGTGGGCGTGGCCTATTTTATGAAATAGCGCCACCTAGGATCATTAAAACTGTCAGCCCCAAGCCATGCTTTGACTGAGGTTTACGAAATTTGGTACACTAATGTGGTGTCTCAGGACCTACAAAAAAGTCTCTTGGAGCCTAGTGCAAAGTTGCACAGGAAGTTGGCCATTTTGGTCCAAGTACGCGATTTACTGGTTTTCGCACACGTTGTTTGGACAGTGATGCTCCATCGCCCTTTTCACCAATCGCCTTCAAACTTCTGCTATATACTCTTAAGACATAAAGTAAAAAATTCAACCGTCGGATTTTAAATAAGTATAAAGGTGTGGGCGTGGCTAAGCCTCAAACTTTGACCTGTCGCCACGCCACTCTTTTTTTCACAGCTCCCTATTGGACTCCTTTTACCCAATCACCAGCAATCTCTGGCAAATAGCAGCTGACAAGTTGAGGTCACTTGGTCCACAGTACTGGCAGGTTTTGAAAAAAGGTGGGGCTTTGGGAGCATGGCGAAATTCGCCATCACGCCATGGCAATACGTTTGCCTCTCATTTCTTCAATTATCGTGACATCGCCACAAAATGTCTGGTGAGTGATCCTAGTCTGACCCCCAATAGAATTGGGCAGCTGAGATTTGTGGGCGTGGCCTATATTCTGAAATAGCGCCCCCTAGGACCATTAAAACTGTCAGCCCCAAGACAAGGTTTTACTGAGGATTACGAAAATTGGTACACTCATGTAGGGTCTGTGGACCTACAAAAAAGTCTCTTGGAGCCAAGCGCAATTTCGCACAGGAGGTCGGCCATTTTGGTCCAAGTACTCGATTTAGTGGTTTTCGCACACGTTGTTTGGACATTGATGGCCCGTCGCCCTTTACACCGATCAACTTCAAACTTATGCTATGTACTTTTAAGTCAAAGGGGAAAAAATTCAACCGTCGGATTTTAAATAAGTATAAAGGTGTGGGCGTGGCTAAGCCTCAAACTTTGACCTTTCGCCATGACATTACTTGACTTAATAACTCCCATGTGCATGATCAGATCTAATTCAAACTTTGTCTGTGTGATCACTGATCACATCTCAAGACAACGACAATGTGGACAGCTTACATCACCTAAGCCCCGCCCCCTGACAACAGGAAGTCTATTGTTTTATGGTGAAATGCCCATATTTGTCCCCTCTAATTTAGTGAAAATGACACTCAGGTCATACAGTGTCTTCATGATGTTTTAATGACCATTCAGATCTGATAGCTTTCCAGAAAGGGAGGGGCTTTGATGCCATGGTGAATGCTGACGTGACGCCATGACCTTACATTTGACTGTAACTTCCACAAACGGCCTCCGATTTGCCCGAAACTGAATATGGCAATGAACAATCATGCCCTTTAGCCAATGAGGCACAAACGGTTGGTGAATGTTATATAATGTCACCAAAGCTGACCTCAATGGGACTTTTCTGTAGTTGGTCACAGAGCCACCTAGATAACGTTATCCTTCGATAACTTTAAAAAACATGGTCAGAATAGCATTAAAGTTGGTCACTGTCATCACACAACCAGTGTGGTAAAGATAGAGGATTCCCTAGTGGTGAGACATAAAATATAATGGTGGGCTCAAAGGGGATGCTGAGTCAGGGTGAGGTGCGGAAAAGGTGGCCGTTAGCAGTTTCTGGTGTTGGGGTGGTCGACGTTTGTGTTCTGCAGAGGTGCCCTGGTGCCCCGGGCTGCCGGCCAGGCCGGAGCGGCGCGGAGCTGCGAGGGCCAAACGACGCTGCTTGCAGCTTTAATTAGGCCCGAGCAGTGAAGCTGCGAAGGCCTATTGTATCTGCTCCGTTTATTATTTTTTCTTTTTCTTCCGCGTCTTTGGGTGGCCTTTAGGGGGCCTTAGCATATCCAAAAACTCACCAAATTCTGGCCCAATATAGAAAGTGCGTGAAATTTACGTATTTCACTGGCAACGTGAAAGTCGGTTAAAACATGTTTCAACAGCGCCCCCTGGAAAATTAAAAATACCCCTCCGCTTTGACCTTTTTTCATAGTAGAGCGATGAAATTTGGTACACTTGTAGATCTCAACAATACGCACAGAAAAGCCTCTTGCACCCATGGTCAATATCATACAGGAAGTCGGCCATTTTGGACTAAAGTGGCCATTTTGACCCCGTTTTGACCATTTCTAGGGTCTATATTTGGTTCAACAGTTTGGTCATTTTTCGCACGATCGTCTAAAAAATAGTGTGCGATCGAACAGAAGCGATGGACGAATCAAATGAGACAATAAAATTGACTTTTCGTAAATACTGAAGGGGCGGGACCAGGCCTCAAATTTCGAGCACTCGCCAAAAAAATTCAAATTGCTATAATTTCATAAATGAAAGAATTACAGTTAAAGAAATGTTCTATGGACAATCGTCATCACCCTCCGAAGACAAATGAATGGTCGATTGATGATGTCACATAAGCCCCGCCCCCTCAGGACTTAAAAGGTCAAGTTTTACTGGGAAATTTTCCAAAATTCGCCCTTTCAAATAATCACCCCAAATTTGTAGCAGGTAACTGAAGACAAGTTGGGGTAGCTTGGCGTCACTCTATGGGAGTTTTCTGCAGAAGGCGGGGCTGTGGCGGCGCGGCGAAGTCAGGCGTACCGCTTAGGCCTTACGTTTGCCTCCCATTTCGTCATTTCTAAAGATATCGCCACAAAACTTCTTGGGAGTGATCCTAGTCCTGCCCCCCAAAAAATGTGATGTAAAAATCCGGTGGGCGTGGCCTATATTCTGAAATAGCGCCCTCTAGGACCATTAAAACTGTCAGCCCCAAGTCATGCTTTGACTGAGGTTTACGAAATTTTGTACACTAATGTGGTGTCTCAGGACCTACAAAAAAGTCTCTTGGAGCCAAGCACCAAGTCGCACAGGAAGTCGGCCATTTTGGTCCAAGTACTCGATTTAGTGGTTTTCGCGCACATTGTTTGGAGAGTGTTGCACCATCGCCCTTTTCACCAATCACCTTCATACTTCTGCTATAGACTCTTAAGACAAAGGGGAAAAAATTCAACCTACGGATTTTAAATAAGTATAAAGGTGTGGGCGTGGCTAAGCCTCAAACTTTGACCTGTCGCCACGCCACTCTTTTTTTCACAGCTCCCTATTGGACTCCTTTTAACCAATCACCAGCAATCACTGGCAAATAGCAGCAGACAAGTTGAGGTCACTTGGTTTATAGTACTGGCAGGTTTCGAATAAAGAGGGGGCTTTGGGAGCATGGCGAAATTCACCATCAGGCCATGGAAATACGTTTGTCTCTCATTTCTTCAATCATTGTGACATCACCACACAATTTCTGATGAGTGATCTTACTCTGACCCCTAATAGAATTGGACAGCTGAAGTTTGTGGGCGTGGCCTATTTTCTGAAATAGCGCCCCCTAGGACCATTAAAACTATCAGCCCCAAGCCATGCTTTGACTGAGGATCACGAAATTTGGCACACTAATGTAGTGTCTCAGGACCTACAAAAAAGTCTCTTGGAGCCAAGTCCAATGTCGCACAGGAGGTCGGCCATTTTGGTCCAAGTACTCGATTTAGTGGTTTTCGCACACGTTATTAGGAGAATGATGTCTCGTCGTCCTTTCCACCGATCACCTTCAAACTCCTGCTATATACTCTTAAGACATAGAGGAAATAATTCAACCGTCGGATTTTAAATCAGTTTAAAGGTGTGGGCGTGGCTAAGCCTCAAACTTTGACCAGTCGCCATTACGTTACTTGACTTAATAACTCCCATGTGCATGATCAGATCAATTTCAAACTTTGTCTGTGTGATCACTGACCACATCTGAAGACAGTGACAATGTGGACAGCTGACATCACCTAAGCCCCGCCCCCTGACTACAGGAAGTCTACTGTTTTATGGTGAAATGCCCATATTTGTCCCCTCTAATTTAGTCAACATGACACTAAGGTCATGCACTGTCTTCATGATGTTGTAATGACCATTCAGATCTGATAGCTTTTCAGAAAGGGAGGGGCTTTGATGCCATGGCGATTTCTGGCGTGACGCTGTGACCTTATGTTTGACTGTAACTTCCACAAACAGCCTCCGATTTGCCCGAGACTGAACATCACATCACCAGTGTGGTAAAGATAGAGTATCTCCTAGTGGTGAGACGTGTAATGCTGGGCTCAGAGGGGATGCTGACTCAGGGTGAGTTGTGGACGAGGAGGCCGTTCACGGTTTCTGGTGTCGGGGTGGTTGACTTTCTGTTCCGCCAGACGTGCCCTGGTGCCCCCGGCTGCCGGCCAGGACGGAGAAACGCAGAGCTGGGTTTGGAGAGCATCTGGGATGGAGCGGAGGGGGCGCGGACGGAGGACGAGCAGCTTCGCTGCGAGGGCCGAACGACGCTGCTTGCAGCTTTAATTATTATTACGCTTTCTTTCTTTTTTCTTCCGCGTCTTTGAATGGCCTTTAGGGGGTCTTAGCATATCCAAAAAGTCACCAAATTCTGGCTCAATATAGAAAGTGCGTGAAATTTACGTATTTCACTGGCGATGTGAAAGTTCGTAAAAAAGTGGCTGAACAGCGCCCCCTAGAAAGTGAAAAATACCCCTCTCCATAAAGCTTAGTTTATCGTACAGTGATGAAATTTGGTATACTTGTAGTACTCAACAGTCCGCACAGAAAAGCCTCTTGCAACCCTGGTCAATATCAAACAGGAAGTCAGCCATTTTGGGTTGAAATGGCGATTTTTAATCATTTTGGCCATTTCTAGGGTCTACATTTGGTTGAACAGTTTGGTCATTTGTCGCACGATCGTCTCAAAAATAGTGTGCGATCGAACAGAAGCGATGGACGATTCAAATGAGACAAAAAAATTGACTTTTCGTGAATACTGGAGGGGCGGGGCCAGGCCTCAAAGTTCGAGCACTCGCCAAGAAAATTCAAATTGCTATAATTTCATAAATGAAAGAATTACAGTTAAAGTAACAATCTATGGACAATCGACATCGCCCCCTGAAGAAAAATGAATGGTTGATTGATGATGTCACATAAGCCCCGCCCCCTCAGGACTTAAAAGGTCAAGTTTTACTGGGAAATTTTTCAAAATTCGCCCTTTCAAATAATCACCCCAAATTTGTAGCAAGTAACTGAAGACAAGTTGGGTTTGCTTGGCGTCACTTTATGGGAGTTTTCTGCAGAAGGCGGGGCTGTGGCGGCGCGGCGAAGTCAGGCGTACCGACGTGGCCATACGTTTGCCTCCCATTTCATCATTTCTAGAGACATCGCCACGAAACTTCTTGGGGGTGATCCTAGTCCGGCCCCCCCAAAAATGTGATGTGAACATCCGGTGGGCGTGGCCTATTTTCTGAAATAGCGCCCCCTAGGACCATTAAAACTGTCAGCCCCAAGCCATGCTTTGACTGAGGAGTACGAAATTTGGTGCACTAATGTGGTGTCTCAGGACCTACAAAAAAGTCTCTTGGAGCCCAGTGCAAAGTCGCACAGGAAGTCGGCCATTTTGGTCCAAGTACTCCATTTAGTGGTTTTCGCACACGTTGTTTGGAGAAGTATTCTCCATCACCCTTTTCAACAATCACCTTCAAACATCTGCTATACACTCTTAAGACATAGATGAAAAAATTCAACCGTCGGATTTTAAATAAGTATAAAGGTGTGGGCGTGGCTAAGCCTCAAACGTTGACCTGTCGCCACGCCACTCTTTTTTTCACAGCTCCCTATTGGACTCCTTTTAACCAATCACCAGCAATCACTGGCAAATAGCAGCAGACAAGTTGAGGTCACTTGGTCTATAGTACTGGAAGGTTTCGAATAAAGGCGGGGCTTTGGGAGCATGGCGAAATTCGCCATCACGCCATGGAAATACATTTGTCTCTCATTTCTTCAATCATTGTGACATCGCCTCACAATTTCTGATGAGTGATCTTACTCTGACCCCTAATAGAATTGGACAGCTGAAGTTTGTGGGCGTGGCCTATTTTCTGAAATAGCTCCCCCTAGGACCATTAAAACTATGAGCCCCAAGCAATGCTTTGACTGAGGATCACAAAGTTTGGCACACTAATGTAGTGTCTCAGGACCTACAAAAAAGTCTCTTGGAGCCAAGCACAATGTCGCACAGGAGGTCGGCCATTTTGGTCCAAGTACTCGATTTAGTGGTTTTCGCACACGTTATTAGGAGAATGATGTCTCGTCGTCCTTTCCACCGATCACCTTCAAACTCCTGCTATATACTCTTAAGACATAGAGGAAAAAATTCAACCGTCGGATTTTAAATAAGTATAAATGTGTGGGCGTGGCTAAGCCTCAAACTTTGACCAGTCGCCATTACGTTACTTGACTTAATAACTCCCATGTGCATGATCAGATCAATTTCAAACATTGTCTGTGTGATCACTGACCACATCTGAAGACAGTGACTATGTGGACAGCTGACATCACCTAAGCCCCGCCCCCTGACTACAGGAAGTCTACTGTTTTATGGTGAAATGCCCATATTTGTCCCCTCTAAATTAGTGAACATGACACTAAGGTCATGCACTGTCTTCATGATGTTGTAATGACCATTCAGATCTGATAGCTTTTCAGAAAGGGAGGGGCTTTGATGCCATGGCGATTTCTGGCGTGACGCTGTGACCTTACGTTTGACTGTAACTTCCACAAACAGCCTCCGATTTGCCCGAGACTGAACATCACATCACCAGTGTGGTAAAGATAGAGTATCTCCTAGTGGTGAGACGTGTAATGCTGGGCTCAGAGGGCATGCTGAGTCAGGGTGAGGTGTGGACGAGGAGGCCGTTCAAGGTTTCTGGTGTCGGGGTGGTTGACTTTCTGTTCTGCCAGACGTGCCCTGGTGCCCACGGCTGCCGGCCAGGACGGAGCGGCGCGGAGCTGGGTTTGGAAAGTGTCGGGGATGGAGCGGAGGGGGTGCGGAAGGAGGGCGAGCAGCTTCGCTGCGAGGGCCGAACGACGCTGCTTGCAGCTTTAATTAGGCCCGAGCAGCGAAAGCGCTGCGAAGGCCTCTTGTTTTTGCTCTGTTTATTATTCTTTCTTTTTTTTTATTATTCTCGTGCCCCTTTGAACGGCTTTTTGGGGACCTTAACATACCCCAAAACTCACAATATTTTGCACACTTGTCAGGCCTGGTGAAAAATTTGATATTTTATAGGTCCCAAAAAAATCGCAAAGAAAATGGCTGAACAGCGCCCCCTACAAAATGAAAAAAAACCCTCTCCATAAAGCTTAGTTTATCGTACAGTTTTGAAATTTGGTACACTTATAGTACTGAACAGTCCGCACAGAAAAGTCTCTTGCAAGCATGGTCAATATCAAACAGGAAGTCGGCCATTTTGGGTTGAAATGGCGATTTTTTGCCGTTTTGGCCGTTTTTAGGGTCCGTTTCTGATTGGATTGCTCGCTCATTTTTTGCACGAGCGTCTCAAAAATTGTGTAAAATTGCTCAGAAGAGATGGGCGAACAAAATGAGACAATAAAATTGACTTTTCGTAAATACTGAAGGGGCGGGGCCAGGCCTCGAAGTTTGACTACTCGCCAAAAAAATTTAAATTACTATAACTTCACAAATGAATGGAATAGAGTTACCAAACGTTCTGTGGTCATTTGTCATCCACCCACAAAGCAAATTGAATGGTCGGATGATGACGTCACACAAGCCCCGCCCCCTCAGGACTAAAAAGGTCAAGTTTTACTGTGAAAGGTCCCAAATTGCCCCATTTCACTTAATCACCACAAACTTGTAGCTGGTAACTCAAGACAAGTGGGGGTTGCTTGGCGTCACTTTATGGGAGTTTTCGGCAGAGGGCGGGGCTGTGGCGGCGCGGCGAAGTCAGGCGTACCGCCGTGGCCTTACGTTTGCCTCCCATTTCGTCATTTCTAAAGATATCGTCACGAAACTACTTGTGAGTGATCCTAGTCCGGCCCATCAAAAGATCTGATGTGAACATCCGGTGGGCGTGGCCTATTTTCTGAAATAGCGCCCCCTAGGACCATTAAAACTGTCAGCCCCAAGCCAAGGTTTGACTGAGGATTACGAAATTTGGTACACTAATGTGGTGTCTCAGGACCTACAAAAAAGTCTCCTGGAGCCAAGTGCAAAGTCGCACAGGAAGTCGGCCATTTTGGTCCAAGTGCGCAATTTAGTGGTTTTCACACACGTTGTTTGGAGAGTGATGCTCCGTCGCCCTTTTCACCAATCGCCTTCAAACTTCTGCTATATACTCTTAAGACATAGAGGAAAAAATTCAACCGTAGGATTTTAAATAAGTATAAAGGTGTGGGCGTGGCTAAGCCTCAAACTTTGACCTTTCGCCACGCCACTCTTTTTTTCACAGCTCCCTATTGGACTCCTTTTAACCAATTACCAGGAATCTGTGGTAAATAGCAGCAGACAAGTTGAGGTCACTTGGTCTCCAGTACTGGAAGGTTTTGAAAAAAGGCGGGGCTTTGGGAGCATGGCGAAATTCGCCATCACGCCATGGAAATACGTTTGCCTCTCATTTCTTCATTTATCGTGATATCACCTCGAAATTTGTTGTGAGTGATCCTAGTCTGACCCCCAATAGAAATGGTCAGCTTAAGTTTGTGGGCGTGGCCTATTTTCTGAATTAGCGCCCCCTAGGACCAATAAAACTGTCAGCCCCAAGCCATGCTTTGACTGAGGATTACGAAATTTGGTACACTAATGTGGTGTCTTAGGTCCTACAAAAAAGTCTCTTGGAGCAAAGTGCAAAGTCGCACAGGAAGTCGGCCATCGCCTTCAAACTTCTGCTATATACTCTTAAGACATAAAGTAAAAAATTCAACCGTCGGATTTTAAATAAGTAAAAAAGGTGTGGGCGTGGCTAAGCCTCAAACTTTGACCTGTCGCCACGCCACTCTTTTTTTCACAGCTCCCTATTGGACTCCTTTTACCCAATCACCAGCAATCTCTGGCAAATAGCAGCTGACAAGTTGAGGTCACTTGGTCTACAGTACTGGCAGGTTTTGAAAAAAGGCGGGGCGTTGGGAGCATGGCGAAATTCGCCATCACGCCATGGCAATACGTTTGCCTCTCATTTCTTCAATTATCGTGACATCGCCACAAAATGTCTGGTGAGTGATCCTAGTCTGACCCCCAATAGAATTGGGCAGCTGAGATTTGTGGGCGTGGCCTATATTCTGAAATAGCACCCCCTAGGACCATTAAAACTGTCAGCCCCAAGACAAGGTTTCACTGAGGATTACGAAAATTGGTACACTCATGTAGGGTCTGTGGACCTACAAAAAAGTCTCTTGGAGCCAAGCGCAATTTCGCACAGGAGGTCGGCCATTTTGGTCCAAGTACTCCATTTAGTGGTTTTCGCACACGTTGTTTGGACATTGATGGCCCGTCGCCCTTTACACCGATCACCTTCAAACTTATGCTATGTACTTTTAAGTCAAAGGGGAAAAAATTCAACCGTCGGATTTTAAATAAGTATAAAGGTGTGGGCGTGGCTAAGCCTCAAACTTTGACCTTTCGCCATGACATTACATGACTTAATAACTCCCATGTGCATGATCAGATCTCATTCAAACTTTGTCTGTGTGATCACTGACCACATCTCAAGACAACGACAATGTGGACAGCTTACATCACCTAAGCCCCGCCCCCTGACAACAGGAAGTCTATTGTTTTATGGTGAAATGCCCATATTTGTCCCCTCTAATTTAGTGAAAATGACACTCAGGTCATACAGTGTCTTCATGATGTTTTAATGACCATTCAGATCTGATAGCTTTCCAGAAAGGGAGGGGCTTTGATGCCATGATGAATGCTGGCGTGACGCCATGACCTTACATTTGACTGTAACTTCCACAAACGGCCTCCGATTTGCCCGAAACTGAATATGGCAATGAACAATCATGCCCTTTAGCCAATGAGGCACAAACGGTTGGTGAATGTTATATAATGTCACCAAAGCTGACCTCAATGGGACTTTTCTGTAGTTGGTCACAGAGCCACCTAGATAACGTTATCCTTCGATAACTTTAAAAAACATGGTCAGAATAGCATTAAAGTTGGTCACTGTCATCACACCACCAGTGTGGTAAAGATAGAGGATTCCCTAGTGGTGAGACATAAAATATAATGGTGGGCTCAAAGGGGATGCTGAGTCAGGGTGAGGTGCGGAAAAGGTGGCCGTTAGCAGTTTCTGGTGTTGGGGTGGTCGACGTTTGTGTTCTGCAGATGTGCCCTGGTGCCCCGGGCTGCCGGCCAGGCCGGAGCGGCGCGGATCTGCGAGGGCCGAACGACGCTGCTTGCAGCTTTAATTAGGCCCGAGCAGCGAAGCGCTGCGAAGGCCTATTGTATCTGCTCCGTTTCTTTTTTTTCTTTCTTTCTTTTTTTTTCTTTTTTTTTCTTCCGCGTCTTTGGACGGCCTTTAGGGGGTCTTAGCATATCCAAAAACTCACCAAATTCTGGCCCAATATAGAAAGTGCGTGAAATTTACGTATTTCACTGGCAATGTGAAAGTTGGTATAAAAGTGTTTCAACAGCGCCCCCTGGAAAATTAAAAATACCCCTCCGCATTGACCTTTTTTCATAGTAGAGTGATAAAATTTGGTACACCTGTAGAATTCAACAATACGCACAGAAAAGCCTCTTGCACCCATGGTCAATATCAAACAGGAAGTCGGCCATTTTGGACTAAAGTGGCCATTTTTACCCCATTTTGGCCATTTCTAGGCTCTATATTTGGTTAAACAGTTTGGTCATTTTTCGCACGATTGTCTCAAAAATAATGTGCGATCGAACAGAAGCGATGGACGAATCAAATGAGAAAATAAAACTGACTTTTCGTAAATACTGAAGAGGCGGGGCCAGGCCTCAAAGTTCGAGCACTCGCCAAAAAAATTCAAATTGCTATAATTTCATAAATGAAAGAATTACAGTTAAAGTAATTTTCTATGGACAATCGTCATCGCCCCCCGAAGACAAATGAATGGTTGATTGATGATGTCACATAAGCCCCGCCCCCTCACGCCTTAAAAGGTCAAGTTTTACTGGGAAATTGTCCAAAATTCGCCCTTTCAACTAATCACCCCAAATTTGTAGCAGGTAACTGAAGACAAGTTGGGGTTGCTTGGCATCACTTTATGGGAGTTTTCTGCAGAAGGCGGGGCTGTGGCGGCGCGGCGAAGTCAGGCGTACCGACGTGGCCTTACGTTTGCCTACCATTTCGTCATTTCTAAAGATATCGCCACAAAACCTCTTGGGAGTGATCCTAGTCCAGCCCCCCAAAAAATTTGATGTGAACATCCGGTGGGCGTGGCCTATTTTCTGAAATAGCGCCCCCTAGGACCATTAAAACTGTCAGCCCCAAGCCATGCTTTGACTGAGGATTTTGAAATTTGGTACACTAATGTGGTGTCTCAGGACCTACAAAAAAGTCTCTTGGAGCCAAATGTAAAGTTGCACAGGAAGTCAGCCATTTTGGTCCAAGTACTCGATTTACTGGTTTTCGCACACGTTGTTTGGAGAGTGATGCTCCATCGCTCTTTTCACCAATCGCCTTCAAACTTCTCTTATATACTCTTAAGACATAAAGGAAAAATTTCAACCGTCGGATTTTAAATAAGTTTAAAGGTGTGGGCGTGGCTAAGCCTCAAACTTTGACCTGTCGCCACGCCACTCTTTTTTTCACAGCTCCCTATTGGATTCCTTTTACCCAATCACCAGCAATCTCTGGCAAATAGCAGCTGACAAGTTGAGGTCACTTGGTCTGCAGTACTGGCAGGTTTGAAAAAAAGGCGGGGCTTTGGGAGCATGGCGAAATTTGCCATCACGCCATGGCAATACGTTTGCCTCTCATTTCTTCAATTATCGTGACATCGCCACAAAATGTCTGGTGAGTGATCTGAGTCTGACCCCCAATAGAACTGCACAGCTGAAGTTTGTGGGCGTGGCCTATTTTCTGAAATAGCGCCCCCTAGGACCATTAAAACTGTCAGCCCCAAGCCAAGCTTTGACTGAGGATCACGAAATTTGGTACACTAATGTAGTGTCTCAGGACCTACAAAAAAGTCTCTTGGAGCCAAGTGCAAAGTCGCACAGGAGGTCGGCCATTTTGGTCCAAGTACTTGATTTAGTGGTTTTCGCACATGTTGTTTGGACCTTGATGCCCCGTCGCCCTTTTCACCGATCACCTACAAACATCTGCTATGTGCTCTTAAGACAAAGGGGAAAAAATTCAACCGTCGGATTTTAAATAAGTATCAAGGTGTGGGCGTGGCTAAGCCTCAAACTTTGACCTTTCGCCATTACATTACTTGACTTAACTCCCATGTGCATGATCAGATCGTATATCAAACGTTGTCTGTGTGATCACTGACCACATCTGAAGACAAAGATAATGTGGACAGCTGACATCACCTATGCCCCGCCCCCTGACTATTGGAAGTCTAGTTTTATGGTGAAATGCCCATATTTGTCCCCTCTAATTTAGTCAACATGACACTAAGGTCATGCACTGTCTTCATGATGTTGTAATGACCATTCAGATCTGATAGCTTTCCAGATAGGGAGGGACTTTGATGCCATGGCGAATTCTGGCGTGACGCCATGACCTTACGTTTGACTGTAACTTCCACAAACAGCCTCCGATCTGCCCGAGACATCACGTGGCTGCACCAAACACATTGATGTGGTTGTTGGTTTTAATCCCTGTAGCTCCGCCCCTTTCAGCTCATTGGTTTTAGAAAGAACACACAGTGTCTGATTAATGTCAAAATAACAGAAAACCATCTTTGTCAACCAAAGCTGACCTCAATGGGATTTTTCTGTGGTTGGTCACAACGCCCTCTAGATAAATTTAATCTACAATAACTTAAAAAAAAACGTGGTCAGAAAAGCATTAAAGTTTGTCTCTGTCATCACACCACCAGTGTGGTAAAGATAGAGTTTGCCCTAGTGGTGAGACGTGTAATATAATGGTGGGCTCAGAGGGGATGCAGAGTCTCACCTCCTCAGCCCCGTTAGTGTAATTGTGAGCTTAGCTTCTTGGTGTTGTTATTCCGGCACTTAACATTTCACACTGCTGTATGTGGTTTTGTCATGGCCGCCTCCAAAAGGTTTCTGAGTGCTGTGCGAATGCAACGTGAAAATGTTCTTACTGGAAGGATGGTTCTAGGAACTTATGCAGTTGGTAAGCGCCTATAAATGCAACCTCTAACTGAACTATGTGAAAATTGTTCTTGCATGTGATCCATTTTCTCTACAGTGCAACCTACAAACTTTTAAAAGTGTAATAATTTCTACAGACAATTGGCTCTAGATAAAATATGCAGTGTAATTTACACCAATTTACACCACATTGATTTTGGTTCTCTCAAGAACAGCTCAAAGAGATTTTACGTGAATTAAAGACAGCAACATCTAGATGAATTAAAACTTGAACAACATGAACAAATAAAGTCACAAACATGCCAAAGTTGTTGTATTTTATCACACAACACTGGTAAATGTTTTTACTAGCTCAGCAAAATCAATATAGCACCATTTCCTTAAACATTGTTTGCTTTGTATGACATATGCATGATTTGATTTTTTTCACAATTTTCCACTAATATCAACATCCCATTGAAATAAATCCAATTTTTTTGATAAATTGTCTTTTTTTCCCCCCAGAAATTAAAAAACTAAAACAGAATGGTGGCTTAGCAAAAATGACAAATAGTCTCTTACAGTAGAAATTTAGAGGAGAGAAAACAATAATTAGTGACTTTGATCTCTGACATAAGTTAGATTTAAATTTAATGTTCTGATTTTTTTCCTCAGACATGTCTGAAGAAATAATCAAGGATTTAATTAGATTTTTTCAACTGTTAAATGCTATTCAAAAGGGTTTGGCTATGAAACAACACAAGTACCTTGTCTGTATTAGAAGATTATTATTGGGCTTCTTTAGCACCAGCCTGTCTGATTACTGAAGAACCTGAGCAAGTTTAGAGGTTGGTTTATGCTTGACGCGTCCGCGAGGTCCGCACGGCTCCGCGCGGAAAAGTTGCGTCATTTTAACAACCACGCCCCTCCACCGCGTCTCCGCACGGCCCAAGATTTCCGCAACGCGCACCTCGGAAAATTTCTAACCACGCGGACGGTCGGACGCGGAAAAACATGGCGGACCGGCACGGCAGAGGTTCGTAAATACAGACATTTGTATGATTCAGCGCTCAAAGATCACCGTGATCAACATGTTGTTAATAAATCTTGGAGAGAAATAGCTCGCACTGTCGGAAAAGACGAGAACGCTGTTAAAAATGCTGAAATGCCATGTTGTAAACAGTGATTTCTACTTCTACTGTGGTGTAGTGTTGGATGCATGCCGTAGAGCTCCATGCTGCCCCGTTCAGTTTGGGAGAATATTGGCTCACCGCAGAGACGAGCCGCACAAACCATAAACACTGCGAGTTGTGAAGCGCGTTCCAGCCGCGAGCCGCATCACCGCGCGGAAAGTGAATGCGTCAAGCATAAACCAAGCTTAACCCTTCAGCCTTTATTGTAACAGCATTTCTCCACTGCGCTCATCTCCCATGAGTCCTAGATCACTCTGACGTTACCATTTGGAGGTTCGTGAGTGGCTAGACCTGCGTCAAAGTCCCACCTTCTAGTTTGATTGACAGCTGCTGTTTTCACCTCACAATCAGTTTATGCAAGATTCAAAGACCTGTGAAAAATAATGTAGATTCAGGACTTTCCCACAGAAAGAAACGTGGTTCCTAATGGCAGCATGTCAGCCACTCAGGAAGGCTCAGAGTAGAGGCTGGAAAGGTGAGCACGATCAAACCATTTTTGAGACAGGGGAGATTTGCTATATTATTGTTTGTAAAACAATGTTTTGTTCTATTGTTTTTAGATATTAGTAATGTGTTTAAAAATCACCATAAATTGTAAAAATACATAAATAAATGTTAAACTTTAGGGGTGCTAGAGATGAATTTAGGGGTGCTTCAGTACTCACAAAAGCAGGCTAGAAATGCCCATGGGTGTGATCTTATCAGTTGTCCTTGAAATCAAAATGGGTGTTTAGTTCTAGGGTGAATTGCAGCAAGTAAGATTTTAAACTTACATTTTATTGTTTTTCGCCTTTTTGAATAATAGTTTTTTCCACTGATCAACACAATTAGCAGGGCAACACAGGGATTTGAACCCTGTCCCACAAGTGGGAGACCAGACCATTGCCTTTGCTTTTTTGTGCATTTTACCAGGTAAAGCAAACCCTGCATTAAAACAGCATGTAATTAACCAGTTTAATTTTTAACATCATGCATAATTTGGTGTTGAATTGTTACATCATCAATAGTGATGAATGAGAAGCCAATTGTACAAAAGGTTTTCAGTTTAATTTCAATAAATGCCATCTTAATGCAGGAAACGAAACCTTTAGAAAGCTTTTAATTTAATAACACATTTAATTTTGATGTAAAAAAAAGACATGTTTAAAAGCTTTCCAATACATCCTAGACATTTTGCAACAAAGAAGATGACACACACACACACACACACACACACACACACACACACACATTAAAACAATAAAATTAGTGTATTAATTGGTGATCTGGACAGAAATGTTTTTAGTTTTGATTAAAAAGTGGGTGAGAGATTAATGCAGAGGACAAGGGGAAAGAGCATTCTAGAGCTGAGAGAAGGAGGGAAATGGCTAAATGTTATTTTGACTAGGTCAGTTGGGGACATGAAATTTGAAAAAAAAAAAAAAAAAAAACCACAGAAATGGTGAAGCATACAACAGCAGTTAGTGGTTTTTCCTACATAGGCGTGGTGCTGCACCACACCCGAAATTCTAGTGCCATGATATATGATATATACTTTTAAGACAAACGGGGAAAAATTCAACCGTCGGATTTTAAATAAGTATAAAGGTGTGGGCGTGGCTAAGCCTCAAACTTTGACCTGTCGCCACGCCACTCTTTTTTTCACAGCTCCCTATCGGACTCCTTTTAACCAATCACCAGCAATCACTGGCAAATCGCAGCAGACAAGTTGAGGTCACTTGGTCTATAGTACTGGCAGGTTTCGAATAAAGGCGGGGCTTTGGGAGCATGGCGAAATTCGCCATCACGCCATGGAAATACGTTTGTCTCAAATTTTTTCAGTCATTGTGACATCGCCACACAATTTCTGATGAGTGATCCTACTCTGACCCCTAATAGAATTGGACAGATAAAGTTTGTGGGCGTGGCCTATTTTCTGAAATGGCGCCCCCTAGGACCATTAAAACTGTCAGCCCCAAGCCATGGTTTGACTGAGGATCACGAAATTTGGCACACTAATGTGGTGTCTCAGGACCTACAAAAAAGTCTCTTGGAGCCAAGCGCAATGTCGCACAGGAGGTCGGCCATTTTGGTCCAAGTACTCGATTTAGTGGTTTTCGCACACGTTATTAGGAGAATGATGTCTCGTCGTCCTTTCCACTGATCACCTTCAAACTCCTGCTATATACTCTTAAGACATAGAGGAAAAAATTCAACCATCGGATTTTAAATAAGTATAAAGGTGTGGGCGTGGCTAAGCCTCAAACTTTGACCAGTCACCATTACGTTACTTGACTTAATAACTCTCATGTGCATGATCAGATCAATTTCAAATTTTGTCTGTGTGATCACTGACCACATCTGAAGACAGTGACAATGTGGACAGCTGACATCACCAAAACCCCGCCCCCTGACTACAGGAAGTTTACTGTTTTATGATGAAATGCCCATATTTGTCCCCTCTAATTTAGTCAACATGACACTAAGGTCATGCACTGTCTTCATGATGTTGTAATGACTATTCAGATCTGATAGCTTTTCAGAAAGGGAGGAGATTTGATGCCATGGCGATTTCTGGCATGACGCTGTGACCTTACATTTGACTGTAACTTCCACAAACAGCCTCCGATTTGCCCGAGACTGAGCATCACATCACCAGTGTGGTAAAGATAGAGTATCTCCTAGTGGTGAGACGTGTAATGGTGGGCTCAGAGGGGATGCTGAGTCAGGGTGAGGTGTGGACGAGGAGGCCGTTCACGGTTTCTGGTGTCGGGGTGGTTGACTTTCTGTTCCGCCAGACGTGCCCTGGTGCCCCCGGCTGCCGGCCAGGACGGAGAAGCGCGGAGCTGGGTTTGGAGAGCGTCGGGGATGGAGCGGAGGGGGTGCGGAAGGAGGGCGAGCAGCTTCGCTGCGAGGGCCGAACGACGCTGCTTGCAGCTTTAATTAGGCCCGAGCAGTGAAGCTGCGAAGGCCTATTGTATCTGCTCCGTTTCTTCTTATTATTAGGCCCGAGCAGTGAAGCTGCGAAGGCCTATTGTATCTGCTCCGTTTCTTCTTCTTATTATTAGGCCCGAGCAGTGAAGCTGCGAAGGCCTATTGTATCTGCTCCGTTTCTTCTTCTTATTATTAGGCCCGAGCAGCGAAAGCGCTGCGAGGGCCTCTTGTTTTTGCTCTGTTTATTAGGCCCGAGCAGCGAAAGCGCTGCGAAGGCCTCTTGTTTTTGCTCTGTTTATTATTATTTTTATTTATTATTCCGGTGCCGCTTTGAATGGCTTTTTGGGGACCTTAACATACCCCAAAACTCACAATATTTTGCATACTTGTCAGGCCTGGTGAAAAATTTGATATTTTAAAGGTCCCAAAAAAATCGCAAAGAAATTGGCTGAACAGCGCCCCCTAGAAAATGAAAAAAAAACCCTCTCCATAAAGCTTAGTTTATCGTACCGTTATGAAATTTGGTACACTTATAGTACTCAATAGTCCGCACAGAAAAGTCTCTTGCAAGCATGGTCAATATCAAACAGGAAGTCGGCCATTTTGGGTTGAAATGGCGATTTTTTGCCGTTTTGGCCGTTTTTAGGGTCCGTTTCTGATTGGATTGCTCGATCATTTTTTGCACGATCATCTCAAAAATTCTGTAAAATTGCTCAGAAGAGATGGGCGAACAAAATGAGACAATAAAATTGACTTTTCGTAAATACTGAAGGGGCGGGGCCAGGCCTCGAAGTTTGACTACTCGCCAAAAATTTTTAAATTGCTATAACTTCATAACTGAATGGAATAGAGTTACCAAACTTTCTGTGGTCATTCGTCATCACCTCACAAAGTAAATTGAATGGTCGCATGATGACATCACACAAGCCCCGCCCCCTCAGGACCAAAAAGGTTAAGTTTTACTGTGAAAGGTCCCAAATTGCCCCATTTCACTAAATCACCACAAATTTGTAGCTGGTAACTCAAGACAAGTGGGGGTTGCTTGGTGTCACATTATGTGAGTTTTCGGCAGAGGGCGGGGCTGTGGCGGCGCGGCGAAGTCAGGCGTACCGCCGTGGCCTTACGTTTGCCTCCCATTTCGTCATTTCTAAAGATATCATCACGAAACTTCTTGTGAGTGATCCTAGTCTGGCCCCCCAAAAGATCTGATGTGAACATCCGGTGGGCGTGGCCTACTTTCTGAAATAGCGCCCCCTAGGACCATTAAAACTGTCAGCCCCAAGCCATGCTTTGACTGAAGATTACGAAATTTGGTACACTAATGTGGTGTCTCAGGACCTACAAAAAAGTCTCTTGGACCCAAGTGCAAAGTCGCACAGGAAGTCGGCCATTTTGGTCCAAGTACGCGATTTACTGGTTTTCGCACACCTTGTTTGGAGAGTGATGCTCCGTCACCCTTTTCACCAATCTCCTTGAAACGTCTGCTATATACTCTTAAGACAAAGAGGAAAAAATTCAACCGTCGGATTTTTCAAAAGTTTAACGGTGTGGGCGTGGCTAAGCATCAAACTTTGACCTGTCGCCACGCCACTCATTTTTTCACAGCTCCCTACTGGACTCCTTTTACCCAATCAGCAGGAATCTCTGGCAAACAGCAGTAGACAACTTGAGGTCACTTGGTATCCAGTACTGGCAGGTTTCAAAAAAAGGCGGGGCTTCAGGAGCATGGCGAAAATCGCCATCACGCCATGGAAGTATGTTTGCCTCTCATTTCTTCAGTTATCGTGATATTGCTACGAAACTTCTGGTGCGTGATCCTAGTCTGACCCCCAAGCGACATAGATATCTGAATTTAGTGGGCGTGGCCTATTTTCTTAAATAGCGCCCCCTAGGACCATTTAAACTAATAGCCCCAAGCTATGCTTTGACTGAGGATTACGAAATTTGGTACACTAATGTGGTGTCTCAGGACCTACAAAAAAGTCTCTTGGAGCCAAGCGCAAAGTCGCACAGGAAGTCGGCCATTTTGGTCCAAGTGCGCGATTTAGTGGTTTTCGCACACGTTGTTTGGAGAGTGATGCTCCGTCGCCCTTTTCACCAATCTCCTTCAAACTTCTGCTATATACTCTTAAGACATAGGGGAAAAAATTCAACCGTCGGATTTTTCAAAAGTTGAAAGATGTGGGCGTGGCTAAGCCTCAAACTTTGACCTGTCGCCACGCCACTCTTTTTTTCACAGCTCCCTACTGGACTCCTTTTACCCAAACACCAGGATTCTGTGGCAAACAGCAGTAGACAAGTTGAGGTTACTTTGTCTCCAGTACTGGCAGGTTTTGAAAAAAGGCGGGGCTTTGGGAGCATGGCGAAAATCGCCATCACGCCATGGAAATACGTTTGCCTCTCATTTCTTAAGTTATCGAGATATCACCTCGAAATTTGTTGTGAGTGATCCTAGTCTGACCCCCAATAGAAATGGACAGCTAAAATTTGTGGGCGTGGCCATTTTTCTGAAATAGCGCCCCCTAGGACCATTAAAACTGTCAGCCCCTAGCCATTCTTTGACTGAGGATTACGAAATTTGGTACACTAATGAGGTGTCTCCGGACCTACAAAAAAGTCTCTTGGAGCCAAGTGCAAAGTCGCACAGGAAGTCGGGCATTTTGGTCCAAGTACGCGATTTAGTTGTTTTGGCACACGTTGTTTGGAGAGTGATGCTCCGTTGCCCTTTTCACCAATCGCCTTCAAACTTCTGCTATTTACTCTTAAGACATAGGAGAAAAAATTCAACCGTCGGATTTTTCAAAAGTTGAAAGGTGTGGGCGTGGCTAAGTCTCAAACTTTGACCTTTCGCCATTACTTTACTTGACTTAATAACTCCCATGTGCATGATCAGATCTTTTTCGAACTTTGTCTGTGTGATCATTGACCATATCTTTAAACAATGACAATGTGGACAGCTGACATCACCTAAGCCCCGCCCCCTGAATACAGGAAGTCTATTGTTTTATGCTGAAATGCCCATATTTGTCCCCTCTAATTTAGTCAACATGACACTAAGGTCATGCACGGTCTTCATGATGCTGTAATGACCATTCAGATCTGATAGCTTTCCAGATAGGGAGGGGCTTTGATGCCATGGCGAATTCTGGCGTAACGCCGTAACCTTACAATTCAATTTAATGGTGAGCTCAGAGGGGATGCTGAGTCAGGGTGAGGTGCGGACGAGGAGGCCATTTGCGGTTTCTGGTGTCGGGGTGGTTGACGTTTCTGTTCTGCCAGACGTGCCCTGGTGCCCCGGGCTGCCGGCCAGGCCGGAGCGGCGCGGAGCTGCGAGGGCCGAACGACGCTGCTTGCAGCTTTAATTTTTTTTATTTATTATTCCGGTGCCGCTTTGAATGGCTTTTTGGGGACCTTAACATACCCCAAAACTCACAATATTTTGCATACTTGTCAGGCCTGGTGAAAAATTTGATATTTTAAAGGTCCCAAAAAAATCGCAAAGAAATTGGCTGAACAGCGCCCCCTAGAAAATGAAAAAAAACCCTCTCCATAAAGCTTAGTTTATCGTACCGTTATGAAATTTGGTACACTTATAGTACTCAATAGTCCGCACAGAAAAGTCTCTTGCAAGCATGGTCAATATCAAACAGGAAGTCGGCCATTTTGGGTTGAAATGGCGATTTTTTGCCGTTTTGGCCGTTTTTAGGGTCCGTTTCTGATTGGATTGCTCGATCATTTTTTGCACGATCATCTCAAAAATTCTGTAAAATTGCTCAGAAGAGATGGGCGAACAAAATGAGACAATAAAATTGACTTTTCGTAAATACTGAAGGGGCGGGGCCAGGCCTCGAAGTTTGACTACTCGCCAAAAATTTTTAAATTGCTATAACTTCATAACTGAATGGAATAGAGTTACCAAACTTTCTGTGGTCATTCGTCATCACCTCACAAAGTAAATTGAATGGTCGCATGATGACATCACACAAGCCCCGCCCCCTCAGGACCAAAAAGGTTAAGTTTTACTGTGAAAGGTCCCAAATTGCCCCATTTCACTAAATCACCACAAATGTGTAGCTGGTAACTCAAGACAAGTGGGGGTTGCTTGGTGTCACATTATGTGAGTTTTCGGCAGAGGGCGGGGCTGTGGCGGCGCGGCGAAGTCAGGCGTACCGCCGTGGCCTTACGTTTGCCTCCCATTTCGTCATTTCTAAAGATATCATCACGAAACTTCTTGTGAGTGATCCTAGTCTGGCCCCCCAAAAGATCTGATGTAAACATCCGGTGGGCGTGGCCTATTTTCTGAAATAGCGCCCCCTAGGACCATTAAAACTGTCAGCCCCAAGCCATGCTTTGACTGAGGATTACGAAATTTGGTACACTAATGTGGTGTCTCAGGACCTACAAAAAAGTCTCTTGGACCCAAGTGCAAAGTCGCACAGGAAGTCGGCCATTTTGGTCCAAGTACGCGATTTACTGGTTTTCGCACACCTTGTTTGGAGAGTGATGCTCCGTCGCCCTTTTCACCAATCTCCTTGAAACGTCTGCTATATACTCTTAAGACAAAGAGGAAAAAATTCAACCGTCGGATTTTTCAAAAGTTTAACGGTGTGGGCGTGGCTAAGCCTCAAACTTTGACCTGTCGCCACGCCACTCATTTTTTCACAGCTCCCTACTGGACTCCTTTTACCCAATCAGCAGGAATCTCTGGCAAACAGCAGTAGACAACTTGAGGTCACTTGGTATCCAGTACTGGCAGGTTTCAAAAAAAGGCGGGGCTTCAGGAGCATGGCGAAAATCGCCATCACGCCATGGAAGTATGTTTGCCTCTCATTTCTTCAGTTATCGTGATATTGCTACGAAACTTCTGGTGCGTGATCCTAGTCTGACCCCCAAGCGACATAGATATCTGAATTTAGTGGGCGTGGCCTATTTTCTTAAATAGCGCCCCCTAGGACCATTTAAACTAATAGCCCCAAGCTATGCTTTGACTGAGGATTACGAAATTTGGTACACTAATGTGGTGTCTCAGGACCTACAAAAAAGTCTCTTGGAGCCAAGCGCAAAGTCGCACAGGAAGTCGGCCATTTTGGTCCAAGTGCGCGATTTAGTGGTTTTCGCACACGTTGTTTGGAGAGTTATGCTCCGTCGCCCTTTTCACCAATCTCCTTCAAACTTCTGCTATATACTCTTAAGACATAGGGGAAAAAATTCAACCGTCGGATTTTTCAAAAGTTGAAAGATGTGGGCGTGGCTAAGCCTCAAACTTTGACCTGTCGCCACGCCACTCTTTTTTTCACAGCTCCCTACTGGACTCCTTTTACCCAAACACCAGGATTCTGTGGCAAACAGCAGTAGACAAGTTGAGGTTACTTTGTCTCCAGTACTGGCAGGTTTTGAAAAAAGGCGGGGCTTTGGGAGCATGGCGAAAATCGCCATCACGCCATGGAAATACGTTTGCCTCTCATTTCTTAAGTTATCGAGATATCACCTCGAAATTTGTTGTGAGTGATCCTAGTCTGACCCCCAATAGAAATGGACAGCTAAAATTTGTGGGCGTGGCCATTTTTCTGAAATAGCGCCCCCTAGGACCATTAAAACTGTCAGCCCCTAGCCATTCTTTGACTGAGGATTACGAAATTTGGTACACTAATGAGGTGTCTCCGGACCTACAAAAAAGTCTCTTGGAGCCAAGTGCAAAGTCGCACAGGAAGTCGGGCATTTTGGTCCAAGTACGCGATTTAGTTGTTTTGGCACACGTTGTTTGGAGAGTGATGCTCCGTTGCCCTTTTCACCAATCGCCTTCAAACTTCTGCTATTTACTCTTAAGACATAGGAGAAAAAATTCAACCGTCGGATTTTTCAAAAGTTGAAAGGTGTGGGCGTGGCTAAGTCTCAAACTTTGACCTTTCGCCATTACTTTACTTGACTTAATAACTCCCATGTGCATGATCAGATCTTTTTCGAACTTTGTCTGTGTGATCATTGACCATATCTTTAAACAATGACAATGTGGACAGCTGACATCACCTAAGCCCCGCCCCCTGAATACAGGAAGTCTATTGTTTTATGCTGAAATGCCAATATTTGTCCCCTCTAATTTAGTCAACATGACACTAAGGTCATGCACGGTCTTCATGATGCTGTAATGACCATTCAGATCTGATAGCTTTCCAGATAGGGAGGGGCTTTGATGCCATGGCGAATTCTGGCGTAACGCCGTAACCTTACAATTCAATTTAATGGTGAGCTCAGAGGGGATGCTGAGTCAGGGTGAGGTGCGGACGAGGAGGCCATTTGCGGTTTCTGGTGTCGGGGTGGTTGACGTTTCTGTTCTGCCAGACGTGCCCTGGTGCCCCGGGCTGCCGGCCAGGCCGGAGCGGCGCGGAGCTGCGAGGGCCGAACGACGCTGCTTGCAGCTTTAATTAGGCCCGAGCAGCGAAAGCGCTGCGAAGGCCTCTTGTTTTTGCTCTGATTATTTTTTGTTATTCCGTGCCCCCTTTGAACAGCTTTTTGGGGACCTTAACATACCCCAAAACTCACAATATTTTGCAAACTTGTCAGGCCTGGTGAAAAATTTGATATTTTAAAGGTCACAAAAAAATCGCAAAGAAAATTGCTGAACAGCGCCCCCTACAAAGTGAAAAAAACCCCTCTCCATAAAGCTTAGTTTATCGTACAGTTATGAAATTTGGTACATTTATAGTACTAAACAGTCCGCACAGAAAAGTCTCTTGCATGCATGGTCAATATCAAACAGGAAGTCGGCCATTTTGGGTTGAAATGGCGATTTTTTGCCGTTTTGGCCCTTTTTAGGGTCCGTTTCTGATTGGATTGCTCGATCATTTTTTGCACGATCGTCTCAAAAATTGTGTAAAATTGCTCAGAAGACATGGGCGAACAAAATGAGACAAGGATTCTGACTTTTCGTATATGTTGAAGGGGCGGGGCAAGGCCTCGAAGTTTGACTACTCGCCAAAAAAATTTAAATTGCTATAACTTCATAACTGAATGGAGTAGAGTTACCAAACTTTCTGTGGTCATTTGTCATCCACCCACAAAGTAAGTTGAATAGTCGGATGATGACATCACACAAGCCCCGCCCCCTCAGGACCAAAAAGGTCAAGTTTTACTGTGAAAGGTCCCAAATGGCCCCATTTCACTCAATCACCACAAATTTGTAGCTGGTAACTCAAGACAAGTGGGGGTTGCTTTGTGTCACTTCATGGGAGTTTTCGGCAGAGGGCGGGGCTGTGGCGGCGCGGCGAAGTCAGGCGTACTGCCGTGGCCTTACGTTTGCCTCCCATTTCGTCACTTCTAAAGATATCGCCACGAAACTTCTTGTGAGTGATCCTAGTCCTCCCCCACAAAATATCTGATGTGAACATCCGGTGGGCGTGGCCTATTTTCTGAAATAGCGCCCCCTAGGACCATTAAAACTGTCAGCCCCAAGCCATGCTTTGACTGAGGATTACGAAATTTGGTACACTAATGCGGTGTCTCAGGACCTACAAAAAAGTCTCTTGGAGCCAAGTGCAAAGTCGCACAGGAAGTCGGCCATTTTGGTCCAAGTGCGCGATTTAGTGGTTTTCGCACACGTTGTTTGGAGAGTGATGCTCCGTCGCCCTTTTCACCAATCTCCTTCAAACTTCTGCTATATACTCTTAAGACATAGGGGAAAAAATTCAACCGTCGGATTTTTCAAAAGTTGAAAGATGTGGGCGTGGCTAAGCCTCAAACTTTGACCTGTCGCCACGCCACTCTTTTTTTCACAGCTCCCTACTGGACTCCTTTTACCCAAACACCAGGATTCTGTGGCAAACAGCAGTAGACAAGTTGAGGTTACATTGTCTCCAGTACTGGCAGGTTTCGAAAAAAGGTGGGGCTTTGGGAGCATGGCGAAAATCGCCATCACGCCATGGAAATACGTTTGCCTCTCATTTCTTAAGTTATCGAGATATCACCTCGAAATTTGTTGTGAGTGATCCTAGTCTGACCCCCAATAGAAATGGACAGCTAAAATTTGTGGGCGTGGCCAATTTTCTGAAATAGCGCCCCCTAGGATCATTAAAACTGTCAGCCCCAAGCCATGCTTTGACTGAGGATTACGAAATTTGGTACACTAATGTGGTGTCTCAGGACCTACAAAAAAGTCTCTTGGAGCCAAGGGCAAAAACGCACAGGAAGTCGGCCATTTTGGTCCAAGTGCGCGATTTAGTGGTTTTCGCACACGTTGTTTGGAGAGTGATGCTCCTTCGCCCTTTTCACCAATCTCCTTCAAACTTCTGCTATATACTCTTAAGACATAGGGGAAAAAATTCAACCGTCGGATTTTTCAAAAGTTGAAAGATGTGGGCGTGGCTAAGCCTCAAACTTTGACCTGTCGCCACGCCACTCTTTTTTCACAGCTCCCTACTGGACTCCTTTTACCCAAACACCAGGATTCTGTGGCAAACAGCAGTAGACAAGTTGAGGTTACTTTGTCTCCAGTACTGGCAGGTTTCGAAAAAAGGCGGGGCTTTGGGAGCATGGCGAAAATCGCCATCACGCCATGGAAATACGTTTGCCTCTCATTTCTTAAGTTATTGAGATATCACCTCGAAATTTGTTGTGAGTGATCCTAGTCTGACCCCCAATAGAAATGGACAGCTAAAATGTGTGGGCGTGGCCAATTGTCTGAAATAGCGCCCCCTAGGACCATTAAAACTGTCAGCCCCAAGCCATGCTTTGACTGAGGATTACGAAATTTTGTACACTAATGTGGTGTCTCAGGACCTACAAAAAAGTCTCTTGGAGCCAAGCACCAAGTCGCACAGGAAGTCGGCCATTTTGGTCCAAGTACTCGATTTAGTGGTTTTCGCACACGTTGTTTGGAGAGTGTTGCACCATCGCCCTTTTCACCAATCACCTTCAAACTTCTGCTATAGACTCTTAAGACAAAGGGGAAAAAATTCAACCTACGGATTTTAAATAAGTATAAAGGTGTGGGCGTGGCTAAGCCTCAAACTTTGACTTGTCGCCACGCCACTCTTTTTTTCACAGCTCCCTATTGGACTCCTTTTAACCAATCACCAGCAATCACTGGCAAATAGCAGCAGACAAGTTGAGGTCACTTGGTTTATAGTACTAGCAGATTTCGAATAAAGGCGGGGCTTTGGGAGCATGGCGAAATTCACCATCAAGCCATGGAAATACGTTTGTCTCTCATTTCTTCAATCATTGTGACATCACCACACAATTTCTGATGAGTGATCTTACTCTGACCCCTAATAGAATTGGACAGCTGAAGTTTGTGGGCGTGGCCTATTTTCTGAAATAGCGCCCCCTAGGACCATTAAAACTATCAGCCCCAAGCCATGCTTTGACTGAGGATCACGAAATTTGGCACACTAATGTAGTGTCTCAGGACCTACAAAAAAGTCTCTTGGAGCCAAGTACAATGTCGCACAGGAGGTCGGCCATTTTGGTCCAAGTACTCGATTTAGTGGTTTTCGCACACGTTATTAGGAGAATGATGTCTCGTCGTCCTTTCCACCGATCACCTTCAAACTCCTGCTATATACTCTTAAGACATAGAGGAAAAAATTCAACCGTCGGATTTTAAATAAGTATAAAGGTGTGGGCGTGGCTAAGCCTCAAACTTTGACCAGTCGCCATTACGTTACTTGACTTAATAACTCCCATGTGCATGATCAGATCAATTTCAAACTTTGTCTGTGTGATCACTGACCACATCTGAAGACAGTGACAATGTGGACAGCTGACATCACCTAAGCCCCGCCCCCTGACTACAGGAAGTCTACTGTTTTATGGTGAAATGCCCATATTTGTCCCCTCTAATTTAGTCAACATGACACTAAGGTCATGCACTGTCTTCATGATGTTGTAATGACCATTCCGATCTGATAGCTTTTCAGAAAGGGAGGGGCTTTGATGCCATGGCGATTTCTGGCGTGACGCTGTGACCTTACGTTTGCCTGTAACTTCCACAAACAGCCTCCGATTTGCCCGAGACTGAACATCACATCACCAGTGTGGTAAAGATAGAGTGTATCCTAGTGGTGAGACGTGTAATGGTGGGCTAAGAGGGGATGCTGAGTCAGGGTGAGGTGTGGACGAGAAGGCCGTTCACGGTTTCTGGTGTCGGGGTGGTTGACTTTCTGTTCTGCCAGACGTGCCCTGGTGCCCCCGGCTGCCGGCCAGGATGGAGAAGCGTGGAGCTGGGTTTGGAGAGCGTCGGGGATGGAGTGGAGGGGGTGCGGAAGGAGGGCGAGCAGCTTCGCTGCGAGGGCCGAACGACGCTGCTTGCAGCTTTAATTAGGCCCGAGCAGCGAAAGCGCTGCGAAGGCCTCTTGTTTTTGCTCTGATTATTATTATTTTTTGTTATTCCGTGCCCCCTTTGAACAGCTTTTTGGGGACCTTAACATACCCCAAAACTCACAATATTTTGCACACTTGTCAGGCCTGGTGAAAAATTTGATATTTTAAAGGTCCCAAAAAAATCGCAAAGAAAATGGCTGAACAGCGCCCCCTACAAAGTGAAAAAAAACCCTCTCCATAAAGCTTAGTTTATCGTACAGTTATGAAATTTGGTACACTTGTAGTACTCAACAGTCCGCACAGAAAAGTCTCTTGCAACCATGGTCAATATCAAACAGGAAGTCGGCCATTTTGGGTTGAAATGGCGATTTTTTGCCGTTTTTGCCGTTTTTAGGGTCCGTCTCTGATTGGATTGCTCGATCATTTTTCGCACGATCGTCTCAAAAATTGTGTAAAATTGCTCAGAAGGGATGGGCGAACAAAATGAGATAAGGATTCTGAGTTTTCGTATATGTTGAAGGGGCGGAGCCAGGCCTCAAAGTTTGACTACTCGCCAAAAAAATTTAAATTGCTATAACTTCATAATTGAATGGAATAGCGTTACCAAACTTTCTGTGGTCATTTGTCATCGACCCACAAAGTAAATTGAATGGTCGGTTGATGACATCACACAAGCCCCGCCCCCTCAGGACCAAAAAGGTCAAGTTTTACTGTGAAAGGTCCCAAATTGCCCCATTTCACTTAATCACCACAAATTTGGAGCTGGTAACTCAAGGCAAGTGGGGGTTGCTTGGCGTCACTTTATGGGAGTTTTCGGCAGAGGGCGGGGCTGTGGCGGCGCGGCGAAGTAAGGCGTACCGCCGTGGCCTTACGTTTGCCTCCCATTTCTTTATTTCTAAAGATGTCGTCACGAAACTTCTTGTGAGTGATCCTAGTCTGGCCCCCCAAAAAATCTGACGTGAAAATCCGGTGGGCGTGGCCAATTTTCTGAAATAGCGCCCCCTAGGACCATTAAAACTGTCAGCCCCAAGCCATGCTTTGACTGAGGATTACGAAATTTGGTACACTAATGTGGTGTCTCAGGACCTACAAAAAAGTCTCTTGGAGCCAAGTGCAAAGTCGCACAGGAAGTCGGCCATTTTGGTCCAAGTGCGCGATTTAGTTGTTTTCGCACACGTTGTTTGGAGAGTGATGCTCCGTCGCCCTTTTCACCAATCTCCTTCAAACTTCTGCTATATACTCTTAAGACATAGAGGAAAAAATTCAACCGTCGGATTTTTCAAAAGTTGAAAGGTGTGGGCGTGGCTAAGCCTCAAACTTTGAACTGTCGCCACGCCACTCTTTTTTTCACAGCTCCCTACTGGACTCCTTTTACCCAAACACCAGGATTCTGTGGCAAACAGCAGTAGACAACTTGAGGTTACTTGGTCTCCAGTACTGGCAGGTTTTGAAAAAAGGCGGGGCTTTGGGAGCATGGCGAAAATCACCATCACGCCATGGAAATACGTTTGCCTCTCATTCCTTAAGTTATCGAGATATCACCTCGAAATTTGTTGTGAGTGATCCTAGTCTGACCCCCAATAGAAATGGACAGCTAAAATTTGTGGGCGTGGCCAATTTTCTGAAATAGCGCCCTCTAGGACCATTAAAACTGCCAGCCCCTAGCCATGCTTTGACTGAGGATTACGAAATTTGGTAAACTAATGTGGAGTCTCAGGACCTACAAAAAAGTCTCTTGGAGCCAAGTCCAAAGTCGCACAGGAAGTCGGCCATTTTGGTACAAGTACGCGATTTAGTTGTTTTGGTACACGTTGTTTGGAGAGTGATGCTCCGTTGCTTTTTTCACCAATCGCTTTCACACTTCTGCTATATACTCTTAAGACGTAGGGGAAAAAATTCAACCGTCGGATTTTTCAAAAGTTGAAAGGTGTGGGCGTGGCTAAGCCTCAAACTTTGACCTGTCGCCACGCCACTCTTTTTTCACAGCTCCCTACTGGACTCCTTTTACCCAATCAGCAGGAATCTCTGGCAAATAGCAGTAGACAACGTGAGGTCACTTGGTCTCCAGTACTGGCAGGTTTCAAAAAAAGGCGGGGCTTTGGGAGCATGGCGAAAATCGCCATCACGCCATGGAAATACGTTTGCCTCTCATTTCTTCAGTTATCGTGATATCACTACGAAACTTCTGGTGAGTGATCCTAGTCTGACCCCAAGAGAAATAGACAGCTGAAGTTTGTGGGCGTGGCCTATTTCCTTAAATAGCGCCCCCTAGGACCTTTTAAACTAATAGCCCCAAGCCATGCTTTGACTGAGGATTACGAAATTTGGTACACTAATGTGTTGTCTCAGGAAAAAAAGTCTCTTGGAGCCAAGTGCAAAATCGTACAGGAAGTCGGCCATTTTGGTCCAAGTACTCAATTTAGTGGTTTTCGCAGACATTGTTTGGAGTATTATGCCCCATCGTCCTTTTCACCAATTGCCTTCAAACTCCTGCTATATCCTCTTAAGACATAGGGGAAAAAATTCAACCGTCGGATTTTTCAAAAGTTGAAAGGTGTGGGCGTGGCTAACCCTCAAACTTTGACCTTTCGCCATTACATTTCTTGGCTTAATAACTCCCATGTGCATGATCTAATCTATATCAAACTTTGTCTGTGTGATCACTGACCACATCTGAAGACAATGCCAATGTGGACAGCTGACATCCCCTAAGTCCCGCCCTCTACTACAGGAAGTCTATTGTTTTATGGTGAAATGCCCATATTTGTCATGATCTGAAAGCTTTCCAGCGGCCCTAGATAAGTTTAACCTACAATAACTTCAAACAACGTGGTCAGAAAAGCATTACAGTTGGTCTGTGTCATCAGATCCACGAGAGTCGTAAAGGTAGAGTATGCCCTAGTTGTGAGACGTGTAATATAATGGTGTCCTCAGAGGGGATGCTGAGTCAGGGTGAGGTGCGGACGAGGTGATCGTTTGCGGTTTCTGGTGTCGGGGTGGTCGACGTTTCTGTTCCGTGGACGTGCCCTATTGCCCCGGGCTGCCGGCCAGGCCGGAGCGGCGCGGAGCTGCGAGGGCCGAACGACGCTGCTTGCAGCTTTAATTATTTTTTATTATTCCGTGTCCGCTTTGAACGGCTTTTTGGAGACCTTAACATACCCCAAAACTCACAATATTTTGCACACTTGTCAGGCCTGGTGAAAAATTTGATATTTTAAAGGTCCCAAAAAAATCGCAAAGAAAATGGCTGAACAGCGCCCCCTAGAAAGTGAAAAAAACCCCTCTCCGTAAAGCTTAGTTTATCGTACAGTTATGAATTTTGGTACACTTGTAGTACTCAACAGTCCGCACAGAAAAGTCTCTTGCAAGCATGGTCAATATCAAACAGGAAGTCGGCCATTTTGGGTTGAAATGGCGATTTTTTGCCGTTTTTGCCGTTTTTAGGGTCCGTTTCTGATTGGATTGCTCGATCATTTTTCGCACGATCAACTCAAAAATTGTGTAAAATTGCTCAGAAGGGATGGGCGAACAAAATGAGACAAGGATTCTGACTTTTCGTATATGTTGAAGGGGCGGGGCAAGGCCTCGAAGTTTGACTACTCGCCAAAAAAATTTAAATTGCTATAACTTCATAACTGAATGGAGTAGAGTTACCAAACTTTCTGTGGTCATTTGTCATCCACCCACAAAGTAAGTTGAATAGTCGGATGATGACATCACACAAGCCCCGCCCCCTCAGGACCAAAAAGGTCAAGTTTTACTGTGAAAGGTCCCAAATGGCCCCATTTCACTCAATCACCACAAATTTGTAGCCTGTAACTCAAGACAAGTGGGGGTTGCTTTGTGTCACTTCATGGGAGTTTTCGGCAGAGGGCGGGGCTGTGGCGGCGCGGCGAAGTCAGGCGTACTGCCGTGGCCTTACGTTTGCCTCCCATTTCGTCACTTCTAAAGATATCGCCACGAAACTTCTTGTGAGTGATCCTAGTCCTCCCCCACAAAATATCTGATGTGAACATCCGGTGGGCGTGGCCTATTTTCTGAAATAGCGCCCCCTAGGACCATTAAAACTGTCAGCCCCAAGCCATGCTTTGACTGAGGATTACGAAATTTGGTACTCTAATGCGGTGTCTCAGGACCTACAAAAAAGTCTCTTGGAGCCAAGTGCAAAGTCGCACAGGAAGTCGGCCATTTTGGTCCAAGTACGCGATTTAGTGGTTTTCGCACACGTTGTTTGGAGAGTGATGCTCCGTCGCCCTTTTCACCAATCTCCTTCAAACTTCTGCTTTATACTCTTAAGACATAGGGGAAAAAATTCAACTGTCGGATTTTTCAAAAGTTGAAAGTTGTGGGCGTGGCTAAGCCTCAAACTTTGACCTTTTGCCATGCCACTCTTTTTTTCACAGCTCCCTATTGGACTCCTTTTACCCAATCACCAGGATTCTCTGGCAAATAGCAGCAGACAACTTGAGGTTACTTGGTCTCCAGTACTGGCAGGTTTCGAAAAAAGGCGGGGCTTTGGGAGCATGGCGAAAATCGCCATCACGCCATGGAAATACGTTTGCCTCTCATTTCTTCAGTTATCGAGATATCACCTCGACATTTGTTGTGAGTGATCCTAGTCTGACCTGCAATAGAAATGGAGAGCTAAAATTTGTGGGCGTGGCCTATTTTCGGAAATGGCGCCCCCTAGGACCATTAAAACTGTCAGCCCCTAGCCATGCTTTGACTGAGGATTACGAAATTTGGTACACTAATGTGGTGTCTCCGGACCTACAAAAAAGTCTCTTGGAGCCAAGTGCAAAGTCGCACAGGAAGTCGGCCATTTTGGTCCAAGTACGCGATTTAGTTGTTTTGGCACACGTTGTTTGGAGAGTGATGCTCCGTTGCCCTTTTCACCAATCGCCTTCAAACTTCTGCTATTTACTCTTAAGACATAGGAGAAAAAATTCAACCGTCGGATTTTTCAAAAGTTGAAAGGTGTGGGCGTGGCTAAGTCTCAAACTTTGACCTTTCGCCATTACTTTACTTGACTTAATAACTCCCATGTGCATGATCAGATCTTTTTCAAACTTTGTCTGTGTGATCATTGACCATATCTTTAAACAATGACAATGTGGACAGCTGACATCACCTAAGCCCCGCCCCCTGAATACAGGAAGTCTATTGTTTTATGCTGAAATGCCCATATGTGTCCCCTCTAATTTAGTCAACATGACACTAAGGTCATGCACGGTCTTCATGATGCTGTAATGACCATTCAGATCTGATAGCTTTCCAGATAGGGAGGGGCTTTGATGCCATGGCGAATTCTGGCGTAACGCCGTAACCTTACAATTCTATTTAATGGTGAGCTCAGAGGGGATGCTGAGTCAGGGTGAGGTGCGGACTAGGAGGCCATTTGCGGTTTCTGGTGTCGGGGTGGTTGACGTTTCTGTTCTGCCAGACGTGCCCTGGTGCCCCGGGCTGCTGGCCAGGCCGGAGCGGCGCGGAGCTGCGAGGGCCGAACGACGCTGCTTGCAGCTTTAATTATTCTTTCTTTTTTTTTATTATTCTCGTGCCCCTTTGAACGGCTTTTTGGGGACCTTAACATACCCCAAAACTCACAATATTTTGCACACTTGTCAGGCCTGGTGAAAAATTTGATATTTTAAAGGTCCCAAAAAAATCGCAAAGAAAATGGCTGAACAGCGCCCCCTACAAAGTGAAAAAAAACCCTCTCCATAAAGCTTAGTTTATCGTACAGTTATGAAATTTGGTACACTTGTAGTACTCAACAGTCCGCACAGAAAAGTCTCTTGCAACCATGGTCAATATCAAACAGGAAGTCGGCCATTTTGGGTTGAAATGGCGATTTTTTGCCGTTTTTGCCGTTTTTAGGGTCCGTTTCTGATTGGATTGCTCGATCATTTTTCGCACGATCCTCTCAAAAATTGTGTAAAATTGCTCAGAAGGGATGGGCGAACAAAATGAGATAAGGATTCTGAGTTTTCGTATATGTTGAAGGGGCGGAGCCAGGCCTCGAAGTTTGACTACTCGCCAAAAATATTTAAATTGCTATAACTTCATAACTGAATGGAATAGAGTTACCAAACTTTCTGTGGTCATTCGTCATCCACCCACAAAGTAAACTGAATGGTCGGATGATGACATCACACAAGCCCCGCCCCCTCAGGACCAAAAAGATCAAGTTTTACTGTGAAAGGTCCCAAATTGCCCCATTTCACTTAATCACCACAAATTTATAGCTGGTAACTCAAGACAAGTGGGGGTTGCTTGGCGTCACTTTATGGGAGTTTTCGGCAGAGGGCGGGGCTGTGGCGGCGCGGCGAATTCAGGCGTACCGCCTTGGCCTTACGTTTGCCTCCCATTTCGTCATTTCCAAAGATATCGTCACGAAACTTCTTGTGAGTGATCCTAGTCCAGCCCCCCAAAAGATCTGATGTGAACATCTGGTGGGCGTGGCCTATTTTCTGAAATAGCGCCCCCTAGGACCATTAAAACTGTCAGCCCCAAGCCATGCTTTGACTGAGGATTACGAAATTTGGTACACTAATGTGGTGTCTCAGGACCTACAAAAAAGTCTCTTGAAGCCAAGTGCAAAGTCGCACAGGAAGTCGGCCATTTTGGTCCAAGTGCGCGATTTAGTGGTTTTCACACACGTTGTTTGGAGAGTGATACTCCGTCGCCCTTTTCACCAATCACTTTCAAACTTCTGCTATATAGTCTTAAGACATAGAGGAAAAAATTCAACCGTCGGATTTTAAATAAGTATAAAGGTGTGGGCGTGGCTAAGCCTCAAACTTTGACCTGTCGCCACGCCACTCTTTTTTTCACAGCTCCTTATTGGACTCCTTTTACCCAATCACCAGGAATCTCTGGTAAATAGCAGCAGGCAAGTTGAGGTCACTTGGTCTCCAGTACTGGAAGGTTTTGAAAAAAGGCGGGGCTTTGGGAGCATGGCGAAATTCGCCATCACGCCATGGAAATACGTTTGCCTCTCATTTCTTCATTTATCGTGATATCACCTCGACCATTGTTGTGAGTGATCCTAGTCTGACCCCCAATAGAAAAGGTCAGCTTAAGTTTGTGGGCGTGGCCTATTTTCTGTATTAGCGCCCCCTAGGACCATTAAAACTGTCAGCCCCAAGCCATGCTTTGACTGAGGATTACGAAATTTGGTACCCTGATGTGGTGTCTCAGGACCTACAAAAAAGTCTCTTGGAGCCAAGTGCAAAGTCGCACAGGAAGTCGGCCATTTTGGTCCAAGTGCGCAATTTAGTGGTTTTCGCACACGTTGTTAGGAGAGTGATGCTCCGTCGCCCTTTTCACCAATCGCCTTCAAACTTCTGCTATATACTCTTAAGACATAGAGGAAAAAATTCAACCGTCGGATTTTAAATAAGTATAAAGGTGTGGGCGTGGCTAAGCCTCAAACTTTGACCTTTCTCCAGGCCACTCTTTTTTTCACAGCTCCCTATTGGACTCCTTTTACCCAATCACCAGGAATCTCTGGTAAATAGCAGCAGACACGTTGAGGTCACTTGGTCTCCAGTACTGGAAGGTTTTGAAAAAATGCGGGGCTTTGGGAGCATGGCGAAATTCGCCATCACGCCATGGAAATACGTTTGCCTCTCATTTCTTCATTTATTGTGATATCACCTCGAAATTTGTTGCGAGTGATCCTAGTCTGACCCCCAATAGACATGGTCAGCTTAAGTTTGTGGGCGTGGCCTATTTTCTGAATTAGCGCCCCCTAGGACCATTAAAACTGTCAGCCCCAAGCCATGCTTTTACTGAGGATTACGAAATTTGGTACACCAATGTGGTGTCTCAGGACCTACAAAAAAGTCTCTTGGAGCCAAGTGCAAAGTCGCACAGGAAGTCGGCCATTTTGGTCCAAGTACTCGATTTAGTGGTTTTCGCACACGTTGTTTGGAGAGTGATGCTCCGTCGACCTTTTCACCAATCGCCTTGTAACTTCTGCTAGATACTCTTAAGATATAGTGGAAAAAATTCAACCGTCGGATTTTAAATAAGTATAAAGGTGTGGGCGTGGCTAAGCCTCAAACTTTGACCATTCGCCATTACATTACTTGACTTAATAACTCCCATGTGCACGATCAGATCTATATCAAACTTTGTCTGTGTGATCACTGACCACATCTTAAGGCAACGTCATTATGGACAGCTGACATCACCTAAGCCCCGCCCCCTGACAACAGGAAGTCTATTGTTTTATGGTGAAATGCCCATATTTGTCCCCTCTAATTTAGTCAACATGACACTGAGGTCATGCACTGTCTTCATGATGTTGTAATGACCATTCAGATCTGATAGCTTTCCAGATAGGGAGGGGCTTTGATGCCATGGTGAATTCTGGCATGACGTCGTGACCTTACAATTCAATTTAATGGTGAGCTCAGAGGGGATGCTGAGTCAGGGTGAGGTGCGGACTAGGAGGCCATTTGCGGTTTCTGGTGTCGGGGTGGGTGACGTTTCTGTTCTGCCAGACGTGCCCTGGTGCCCCGGGCTGCCGGCCAGGCCGGAGCGGCGCGGAGCTGCGAGGGCCGAACGACGCTGCTTGCAGCTTTAATTAGGCCCGAGCAGCGAAAGCGCTGCGAAGGCCTCTTGTTTTTGCTCTGATTATTATTATTTTTTGTTATTCCGTGCCCCCTTTGAACAGCTTTTTGGGGACCTTAACATACCCCAAAACTCACAATATTTTGCACACTTGTCAGGCCTGGTGAAAAATTTGATATTTTAAAGGTCCCAAAAAAATCGCAAAGAAAATGGCTGAACAGCGCCCCCTACAAAGTGAAAAAAACCCCTCTCCTTAAAGCTTAGTTTATCGTACAGTTATGAAATTTGGTACACTTGTAGTACTCAACAGTCCGCACAGAAAAGTCTCTTGCAACCATGGTCAATATCAAACAGGAAGTCGGCCATTTTGGGTTGAAATGGCGATTTTTTGCCGTTTTTGCCGTTTTTAGGGTCCGTTTCTGATTGGACTGCTCGATCATTTTTCGCACGATCGTCTCAAAAATGGTGTAAAATTGCTCAGAAGGGATGGGCGAACAAAATGAGATAAGGATTCTGAGTTTTCGTATATGTTGAAGGGGCGGAGCCAGGCCTCGAAGTTTGACTACTCGCCAAAAATATTTAAATTGCTATAACTTCATAACTGAATGGAATAGAGTTACCAAACTTTCTGTGGTCATTCGTCATCCACCCACAAAGTAAATTGAATGGTCGGATCATGACATCACACAAGCCCCGCCCCCTCAGGACCAAAAAGATCAAGTTTTACTGTGAAAGGTCCCAAATTGCCCCATTTCACTTAATCACCACAAATTTGTAGCTGGTAACTCAAGACAAGTGGGGGTTGCTTGGCGTCACTTTATGGGAGTTTTCGGCAGAGGGCGGGGCTGTGGCGGCGCGGCGAATTCAGGCGTACCGCCTTGGCCTTACGTTTGCCTCCCATTTCGTCATTTCCAAAGATATCGTCACGAAACTTCTTGTGAGTGATCCTAGTCCGGCCCCCCAAAAGATCTGATGTGAACATCTGGTGGGCGTGGCCTATTTTCTGAAATAGCGCCCCCTAGGACCATTAAAACTGTCAGCCCCAAGCCATGCTTTGACTGAGGATTACGAAATTTGGTACACTAATGTGGTGTCTCAGGACCTACAAAAAAGTCTCTTGAAGCCAAGTGCAAAGTCGCACAGGAAGTCGGCCATTTTGGTCCAAGTGCGCGATTTAGTGGTTTTCACACACGTTGTTTGGAGAGTGATACTCCGTCGCCCTTTTCACCAATCACTTTCAAACTTCTGCTATATAGTCTTAAGACATAGAGGAAAAAATTCAACCGTCGGATTTTAAATAAGTATAAAGGTGTGGGCGTGGCTAAGCCTCAAACTTTGACCTTTCGCCACGCCACTCTTTTTTTCACAGCTCCTTATTGGACTCCTTTTACCCAATCACCAGGAATCTCTGGTAAATAGCAGCAGGCAAGTTGAGGTCACTTGGTCTCCAGTACTGGAAGGTTTTGCAAAAAGGCGGGGCTTTGGGAGCATGGCGAAATTCGCCATCACGCCATGGAAATACGTTTGCCTCTCATTTCTTCATTTATCGTGATATCACCTCGACCATTGTTGTGAGTGATCCTAGTCTGACCCCCAATAGAAAAGGTCAGCTTAAGTTTGTGGGCGTGGCCTATTTTCTGTATTAGCGCCCCCTAGGACCATTAAAACTGTCAGCCCCAAGCCATGCTTTGACTGAGGATTACGAAATTTGGTACACTAATGTGGTGTCTCTGGACCTACAAAAAAGTCTCTTGGAGCCAAGTGCAAAGTCGCACAGGAAGTCGGCCATTTTGGTCCAAGTGCGCGATTTAGTGGTTTTCACACACGTTGTTTGGAGAGTGATGCTCCGTCGCCCTTTTCACCAATCGCCTTCGAGCTTCTGCTATATACTCTTAAGACATAGAGGAAAAAATTCAACCGTCGGATTTTAAATAAGTATAAAGGTGTGGGCGTGGCTAAGCCTCAAACTTTGACCTTTCGCCACGCCACTCTTTTTTTCACAGCTCCCTATTGGACTCCTTTTACCCAATCACCTGGAATCTCTGGTAAATAGCAGCTGACAAGTTGAGGTCACTTGGTCTACAGTACTGGCAGGTTTTGAAAAAAGGCGGGGCTTTGGGAGCATGGCGAAATTCGCCATCACGCCATGGCAATACGTTTGCCTCTCATTTCTTCAATTATCGTGACATCGCCACAAAATGTCTGGTGAGTGATCCTAGTCTGACCCCCAATAGAAATGGGCATCTGAGATTTGTGGGCGTGGCCTATATTCTGAAATAGCGCCCCCTAGGACCATTAAAACTGTCAGCCCCAAGACAAGGTTTGACTGAGGATTACGAAAATTGGTACACTCATGTAGGGTCTCTGGCCCTACAAAAAAGTCTCTTGGAGCCAAGCGCAATTTCGCACAGGAGGTCGGCCATTTTGGTCCAAGTACTCGATTTAGTGGTTTTCGCACACGTTGTTTGGACATTGATGGCCCGTTGCCCTTTACACCGATCACCTTCAAACTTATGCTATGTACTTTTAAGTCAAAGGGGAAAAAATTCAACCGTCGGATTTTAAATAAGTATAAAGGTGTGGGCGTGGCTAAGCCTCAAACTTTGACCTTTCGCCATGACATTACTTGACTTAATAACTCCCATGTGCATGATCAGATCTAATTCAAACTTTGTCTGTGTGATCACTGACCACATCTCAAGACAACGACAATGTGGACAGCTGACATCACCTAAGCCCCGCCCCCTGACAACAGGAAGTCTATTGTTTTATGGTGAAATGCCCATATTTGTCCCCTCTAATTTAATGAAAATGACACTCAGGTCATACAGTGTCTTCATGATGTTTTAAAGACCATTCAGATCTGATAGCTTTCCAGAAAGGGAGGGGCTTTGATGCCATGGTGAATGCTGGCGTGACGCCATGACCTTACATTTGACTGTAACTTCCACAAACGGCCTCCGATTTGCCCGAAACTGAATATGGCAATGAACAATCATGCCCTTTAGCCAATGAGGCACAAACGGTTGGTGAATGTTATATAATGTCACCAAAGCTGACCTCAATGGGACTTTTCTGTAGTTGGTCACAGCGCCACCTAGATAACGTTATCCTTCGATAACTTTAAAAAACATGGTCAGAATGGCATTAAAGTTGGTCACTATCATCACACCACCAGTGTGGTAAAGATAGAGGATTCCCTAGTGGTGAGACATAAAATATAATGGTGGGCTCAAAGGGGATGCTGAGTCAGGGTGAGTTGCGGACAAGGTGGCCGTTAGCAGTTTCTGGTGTTGGGGTGGTCGACGTTTGTGTTCTGCGGACGTGCCCTGGTGCCCCGGGCTGCCGGCCAGGCCGGAGCGGCGCGGAGCTGCGAGGGCCGAACGACGCTGCTTGCAGCTTTAATTAGGCCCGAGCAGTGAAGCTGCGAAGGCCTATTGTATCTGCTCCGTTTATTATTATTATTTTTTTTTTCTTTTTTTTTCTTCCGCGTCTTTGGATGGCCTTTAGGGGCTCTTAGCATATCCAAAAAGTCACCAAATTCTGGCCCAATATAGAAAGTGCGTGAAATTTACGTATTTCACTGGCAACGTGAAAGTTGGTAAAAAAATGTTTCAACAGCGCCCCCTGGAAAATTAAAAATACCCCTCCGCTTTGACCTTTTTTCATAGTAGAGTGATGAAATTTGGTACACTTGTAGAACTCAACAATACGCACAGAAAAGCCTCTTGCACCCATGGTCAATATCAAACAGGAAGTCGGCCATTTTGGACTAAAGTGGCCATTTTGACCCCGTTTTGGCCATTTCTAGGGTCTATATTTGGTTTAACAGTTTGGTCATTTTTCGCACGATCGTCTCAAAAATAGTGTGCGATCGAACAGAAGCGATGGACGATTAAAATGAGACAATAAAATTGACTTTTCGTAAATACTGAAGGGGCGGGACCAGGCCTCAAAGTTCGAGCACTCGCCAAAAAAATTCAAATTGCTATAGATTCATAAATGAAAGAATTACAGTTAAAGAAATGTTCTAAGGACAATCGTCGTCGACCTCCGAAGACAAATGAATGGTCGATTGATGATGTCACATAAGCCCCGCCCCTTTAGGACTTAAAAGGTCAAGATTTACTGGGAAATTTTCCAAAATTCGCCCTTTCCAATAACCACCCCAAATTTGTAGCGGGTAACTGAAGACAAGTTGGGGTTGCTTGGCGTCACTTTATGGGAGTTTTCTCCAGAAGGCGGGGCTGTGGCGGCGCGGCGAAGTCAGGCGTACCGCTTAGGCCTTACGTTTGCCTCCCATTTCGTCATTTCTAGAGATATCGCCACAAAACCTCTTGGGAGTGATCCTAGTTCAGCCCCCCACAAAATGTGATGTAAACATCCGGTGGGCGTGGCCTATTTTCTGAAATAGCGCCCCCTAGGACCATTAAAACTGTCAGCCCCAAGTCATGCTTTGACTGAGGATTATGAAATTTGGCACACTAATGTGGTGTCTCAGGACCTACAAAAAAGTCTCTTGGAGCCAAGTGCAAAGTCGCACAGGAAGTCGGCCATTTTGGTCCAAGTACTCGATTTAGTGGTTTTCGCACACGTTGTTTGGAGAGTGATGCTCCATCGCCCTTTTCACCAATCGCCTTCAAACTTCTGCTATAGACTCTTAAGACATAAAGGAAAAAATTCAACCTTCGGATTTTAAATAAGTATAAAGGTGTGGGCGTGGCTAAGCCTCAAACTTTGACCTGTCACCACGCCACTCTTTTTTTCACAGCTACCTATTGGACTCCTTTTACCCAATCGCCAGCAATCTCTGGCGAATAGCAGCTGACAAGTTGAGGTCACTTAGTCTCCAGTACTGGCAGGTTTTGAAAAAAGGCGGGGCTTTGGGAGCATGGCAAAATTCACCATCACGCCATGGCAATACGTTTGCCTCTCATTTCTTCAATTATCGTGCCATCACCACAAAATGTCTGGTGAGTGATCCTAGTCTGACCCCCAATAGATTTGGACAGCTGTAGTTTGTGGGCGTGGCCTATTTTCTGAAATGGCGCCCTCTAGGACCATTAAAACTGTCAGCCCCTAGCCATGCTTTGACTGAGGAGTACAAAATCTGGTACACTAATGTGGTGTCTCCGGTCCTACAAAAAAGTCTCTTGGAGCCAAGTGCAAAGTCGCACAGGAAGTCGGCCATTTTGGTCCAAGTAGTCGATTTAGTGGTTTTCGCACACGTTGTTTGGAGAGTGTTACACCATTGCCCTTTTCACCAATCACCTTCAAACTTCTGCTATAGACTCTTAAGACAAAGGGGAAAAAATTCAACCTACGGATTTTAAATAAGTATAAAGGTGTGGGCGTGGCTAAGCCTCAAACTTTGACCTGTCGCCACGCCACTCTTTTTTTCACAGCTCCCTATTGGACTCCTTTTAACCAATCACCAGCAATCACTGGCAAATAGCAGCAGACAAGTTGAGGTCACTTGGTCTATAGTACTGGCAGCTTTCGAATAAAGGCGGGGCTTTGGGAGCATGGCGAAATTCGCCATCACGCCATGGAAATACGTTTGTCTCTCATTTCTTCAATCATTGTGACATCGCCACACAATTTCTGATGAGTGATCCTACTCTGACCCCTAATAGAATTGGACAGCTGAAGTTTGTGGGCGTGGCCTATTTTCTGAAATAGCGCCCCCTAGGACCATTAAAACTGTCAGCCCCAAGCCGTGCTTTGACTGAGGATCACGAAATTTGGCACACTAATGTAGTGTCTCAGGACCTACAAAAAAGTCTCTTGGAGCCAAGCGCAATGTCGCACAGGAGGTCGGCCATTTTGGTCCAAGTACTCGATTTAGTGGTTTTCGCACACGTTATTAGGAGAATGATGTCTCGTCGCCCTTTCCACCGATCACCTTCAAACTCTTGCTATATACTCTTAAGACATAGAGGAAAAGATTCAACCGTCGGATTTTAAATAAGTATAAAGGTGTGGGCGTGGCTAAGCCTCAAACTTTGACCAGTCGCCATTACGTTACTTGACTCAATAACTCCCTTGTGCATGATCAGATCAATTTCAAACTTTGTCCGTGTGATCACTGACCACATCTGAAGACAGTGACAATGTGGACAGCTGGCATCACCTAAGCCCCGCCCCCTGACTACAGGAAGTCTTCTGTTTTATGGTGAAATGCCCATATTTGTCCCCTCTAATTTAGTCAACATGACACTAAGGTCATGCACTGTCTTCATGATGTTCTAATGACTATTCAGATCTGATAGCTTTTCAGAAAGGGAGGAGCTTTGATGCCATGGCGATTTCTGGCGTGACGCTGTGACCTTACGTTTGACTGTAACTTCCACAAACAGCCTCCGATTTGCCAGAGACTGAACATAACATCACCAGTGTGGTAAAGATAGAGTATCTCCTAGTGGTGAGACGTGTAATGCTGGGCTCAGAGGGGATGCTGAATCAGGGTGAGGTGTGGACGAGGAGGCCGTTCACGGTTTCTGGTGTCGGGGTGGTTGACTTTCTGTTCTGCCAGACGTGCCCTGGTGCCCCCGGCTGCCGTCCAGGATGGACAAGCGCGGAGCTGGGTTTGGAGAGCGTCGGGGATGGAGCGGAGGGGGTGCGGAAGGAGGGCGAGCAGCTTCGCTGCGAGGGCCGAACGACGCTGCTTGCAGCTTTAATTAGGCCCGAGCAGTGAAGCTGCGAAGGCCTATTGTATCTGCTCCGTTTCTTATTATTATTACGCTTTCTTTCTTTTTTCTTCCGCGTCTTTGAATGGCCTTTAGGGGGTCTTAGCATATCCAAAAAGTCACCAAATTCTGGCTCAATATAGAAAGTGCGTGAAATTTACGTATTTCACTGGCGATGTGAAAGTTCGTAAAAAAGTGGCTGAACAGCGCCCCCTAGAAAGTGAAAAATACCCCTCTCCATAAAGCTTAGTTTATCGTACAGTGATGAAATTTGGTATACTTGTAGTACTCAACAGTCCGCACAGAAAAGTCTCTTGCAACCCTGGTCAATATCAAACAGGAAGTCAGCCATTTTGGGTTGAAATGGCGATTTTTAATCATTTTGGCCATTTCTAGGGTCTACATTTGGTTGAACAGTTTGGTCATTTGTCGCACGATCGTCTCAAAAATAGTGTGCGATCGAACAGAAGCGATGGACGATTCAAATGAGACAATAAAATTGACTTTTCGTAAATACTGGAGGGGCGGGGCCAGGCCTCAAAGTTCGAGCACTCGCCAAGAAAATTCAAATTGCTATAATTTCATAAATGAAAGAATTACAGTTAAAGTAACAATCTATGGACAATCGACATCGCCCCCTGAAGAAAAATGAATGGTTGATTGATGATGTCACATAAGCCCCGCCCCCTCAGGACTTAAAAGGTCAAGTTTTACTGGGAAATTTTTCAAAATTCGCCCTTTTTAATAATCACCCCAAATTTGTAGCAAGTAACTGAAGACAAGTTGGGTTTGCTTGGCGTCACTTTATGGGAGTTTTCTGCAGAAGGCGGGGCTGTGGCGGCGCGGCGAAGTCAGGCGTACCGACGTGGCCATACGTTTGCCTCCCATTTCATCATTTCTAGAGATATCGCCACGAAACTTCTTGGGGGTGATCCTAGTCCGGCCCCCCCAAAAATGTGATGTGAACATCCGGTAGGCGTGGCCTATTTTCTGAAATAGCGCCCCCTAGGACCATTAAAACTGTCAGCCCCAAGCCATGCTTTGACTGAGGAGTACGAAATTTGGTGCACTAATGTGGTGTCTCAGGACCTACAAAAAAGTCTCTTGGAGCCAAGTGCAAAGTCGCACAGGAAGTCGGCCATTTTGGTCCAAGTACTCCATTTAGTGGTTTTCGCACACGTTGTTTGGAGGAGTATTCTCCATCACCCTTTTCAACAATCACCTTCAAACATCTGCTATACACTCTTAAGACATAGATGAAAAAATTCAACCGTCGGATTTTAAATAAGTATAAAGGTGTGGGCGTGGCTAAGCCTCAAACTTTGACCTGTCACCACACCACTCTTTTTTTCACAGCTACCTATTGGACTCCTTTTACCCAATCGCCAGCAATCTCTGGCGAATAGCAGCTGACAATTTGAGGTCACTTGTTCTCCAGTACTGGCAGGTTTTGAAAAAAGGCGGGGCTTTGGGAGCATGGCAAAATTCACCATCACGCCATGGCAATACGTTTGCCTCTCATTTCTTCAATTATCGTGCCATCGCCACAAAATGTCTGGTGAGTGATCCTAGTCTGACCCCCAATAGATTTGGACAGCTGTAGTTTGTGGGCGTGGCCTATTTTCTGAAATAGCGCCCCCTAGGACCATTAAAACTGTCAGCCCCAAGCCATGCTTTGACTGAGGAGTACGAAATTTGGTACACTAATGTGGTGTCTCCGGTCCTACAAAAAAGTCTCTTGGAGCCAAGTGCAAAGTCGCACAGGAAGTCGGCCATTTTGGTCCAAGTACTCGATTTAGTGGTTTTCGCACACGTTGTTTGGAGAGTTATGCTCCATCGCCCTTTTCACCAATCACCTTCAAACTTCTGCTATAGACTCTTAAGACAAAGGGGAAAAAATTCAACCTACGGATTTTAAATAAGTATAAAGGTGTGGGCGTGGCTAAGCCTCAAACTTTGACCTGTCGCCACGCCACTCTTCTTTTCACAGCTCCCTATTGGACTCCTTTTAACCAATCACCAGCAATCACTGGCAAATAGCAGCAGACAAGTTGAGGTCACTTGGTCTATAGTACTGGCAGGTTTCGAATAAAGGCGGGGCTTTGGGAGCATGGCGAAATTCGCCATCACGCCATGGAAATACGTTTGTCTCTCATTTCTTCAATCATTGTGACATCGCCACACAATTTCTGATGAGTGATCCTACTCTGACGCCTAATAGAATTGGACAGCTGAAGTTTGTGGGCGTGGCCTATTTTCTGAAATAGCGCCCCCTAGGACCATTAAAACTGTCAGCCCCAAGCCATGCTTTGACTGAGGATCACGAAATTTGGCACACTAATGTAGGGTCTCAGGACCTACAAAAAAGTCTCTTGGAGCCAAGCGCAATGTCGCACAGGAGGTCAGCCATTTTGGTCCAAGTACTCGATTTAGTGGTTTTTGCACACGTTATTAGGAGAATGATGTCTTGTCGCCCTTTCCACCGATCACCTTCAAACTCCTGCTATATACTCTTAAGACATAGAGGAAAAAATTCAACCGTCGGATTTTAAATAAGTATAAAGGTGTGGGCGTGGCTAAGCCTCAAACTTTGACCAGTCGCCATTACGTTACTTGACTTAATAACTCCCATGTGCATGATCAGATCAATTTCAAACTTTGTCTGTGTGATCACTGACCACATCTGAAGACAGTGACAATGTGGACAGCTGACATCACCTAAGCCCCGCCCCCTGACTACAGGAAGTCTACTGTTTTATGGTGAAATGCCCATATTTGTCCCCTCTAATTTAGTCAACATGACACTAAGGTCATGCACTGTCTTCATGATGTTGTAATGACCATTCAGATCTGATAGCTTTTCAGAAGGGGAGGGGCTTTGATGCCATGGCGATTTCTGGCGTGACGCTGTGACCTTACGTTTGACTGTACCTTCCACAAACAGCCTCCGATTTGCCCGAGACTGAACATCACATCACCAGTGTGGTAAAGATAGAGTATCTCCTAGTGGTGAGACGTGTAATGGTGGGCTCAGAGGGGATGCTGAGTCAGGGTGAGGTGTGGACGAGGAGGCCGTTCACGGTTTCTGGTGTCGGGGTGGTTGACTTTCTGTTCCGCCAGACGTGCCCTGGTGCTCCCGGCTGCCGGCCAGGACGGAGCAGCGCGGAGCTGGGTTTGGAGAGCATCTGGGATGGAGCGGAGGGGGCGCGGACGGAGGACGAGCAGCTTCGCTGCGAGGGCCGAACGACGCTGCTTGCAGCTTTAATTATTTATTATTATTATTAGGCCCGAGCAGCGAAAGCGCTGCGAAGGCCTCTTGTTTTTGCTCTGATTATTATTAGGCCCGAGCAGCGAAAGCGCTGCGAAGGCCTCTTGTTTTTGCTCTGATTATTTTTTGTTATTCCGTGCCCCCTTTGAACAGCTTTTTGGGGACCTTAACATACCCCAAAACTCACAATATTTTGCAAACTTGTCAGGCCTGGTGAAAAATTTGATATTTTAAAGGTCACAAAAAAATCGCAAAGAAAATGGCTGAACAGCGCCCCCTACAAAGTGAAAAAAACCCTCTCCATAAAGCTTAGTTTATCGTACAGTTATGAAATTTGGTACATTTATAGTACTAAACAGTCCGCACAGAAAAGTCTCTTGCATGCATGGTCAATATCAAACAGGAAGTCGGCCATTTTGGGTTGAAATGGCGATTTTTTGCCGTTTTGGCCCTTTTTAGGGTCCGTTTCTGATTGGATTGCTCGATCATTTTTTGCACGATCGTCTCAAAAATTGTGTAAAATTGCTCAGAAGGGTTGGGCGAACAAAATGAGACAAAGATTCTCACTTTTCGTACATGTTGAAGGGGCGGGGCCAGGCCTCGAAGTTTGACTACTCGCCAAAAAATTTTAAATTGCTATAACTTCATAACTGAAAGGAATAGAATTACCAAACTTTCTGTGGTCATTCGTCATCCAGCCACAAAGTAAATTGAATGGTCGGATGATGACATCACACAAGCCCCGCCCCCTCAGGACCAAAAAGGTCAAGTTTTACTGTGAAAGGTCCCAAATTGCCCCATTTCACTTAATCACCACAAACTTGTAGCTGTTAACTCAAGACAAGTGGAGGTTGCTTGGCGTCACTTTATGGGAGTTTTCGGCAGAAGGTGGGGCTGTGGCGGCGCGGCGAAGTCAGGCGTACCGCCATGGCCTTACGTTTGCCTTCCATTTCGTCATTTCTAAAGATATCGTCACGAAACTTGTTGTGAGTGATCCTAGTCCGGCCCCTCAAAAGATCTGATGTGGACATCCGGTGGGCGTGGCCTATTTTCTGAAATAGCGCCCCCTAGGACCATTAAAACTGTCAGCCCCAAGCCATGCTTTGACTGAGGAGTACGAAATTTGGTACACTAATGTGGTGTCTCAGGACCTACAAAAAAGTCTCTTGGAGCCAAGTGCAAAGTTGCACAGGAAGTCGGCCATTTTGGTCCAAGTACGCAATTTAGTGGTTTTCGCACACGTTGTTTGGAGAGTGATGCTCCGTCGCCATTTTCACCAATCTCCTTCAAACTTCTGCCATCTGCTCTTAAGACATAGAGGAAAAAATTCAACCGTCGGATTTTTCAAAAGTTGAAAGGTGTGGGCGTGGCTAAGCCTCAAACTTTGACCTGTCGCCGCGCCACTCTTTTTTTCACAGCTCCCTACTGGACTCCTTTTACCCAATCAGCAGGAGTCTCTGGCAAATAGCAGTAGACAACTTGAGGTCACTTGGTATCCAGTACTGGAAGGTTTCAAAAAAAGGCGGGGCTTTGGGAGCATGGCGAAAATCGCCATCACGCCATGGAAATACGTTTGCCTCTCATTTCTTCATTTATCGTGATATCGTTACGAAACTTCTGGTGAGTGATCCTAGTCTGACCCCAAAGAGACATAGACAGCTGAAATATGTGGGCGTGGCCTAATTTCTGAAATAGCGCCCCCTAGGACCATTTAAACTAATAGCCCCAAGCCATGCTTTCACTGAGGATTACGAAATTTGGTACACTAATGTGGTGTCCCAGGACCTACAAAAAAGTCTCTTGGAGCCAAGCACAAAATTGCACAGGAAGTCGGCCATTTTGGTCCAAGTACGCGATTTAGTGGTTTTCGCACACGTTGTTTGGAGAGTGATGCTCCGTCGCCCTTTTCACCAATCGCCTTCAAACTTCTGCTATATACTCTTAAGGCATAGGGGAAAAAATTCAACCGTCGGATTTTTCAAAAGTTGAAAGGTGTGGGCGTGGCTAAGCCTCAAACTTTGACCTTTCGCCATTACTTGACTTAATAACTCCCATGTGCATGATCAGATCTTTTTCGAACTTTGTCTGTGTGATCATTGACCATATCTGTAAACAATGACAATGTGGACAGCTGACATCATCTAAGCCCCGCCCCCTGACTAAAGGAAGTTATTATTTTATGCTGAAATGCCCATATTTGTCCCCTCTAATTTAGTCAACATGACACCTAGGTCATGCACTGTCTTCATGATGCTGTAATGGCCATTCAAATCTGATAGCTTTCCAGAAAGGGAGGGGCTTTGATGCCATGGCGAATTCTTGCGTATGCCGTAACCTTACAATTCAATTTAATGGTGAGCTCAGAGGGGATGCTTAGTCAGGGTGAGGTGCGGACTAGGAGGCCATTTGCTGTTTCCGGTGACGGGATGATTGACGTTTCTGTTCTGCCAGACATGCCCTGGTGCCCCGGGCTGCCGGCCAGGCCGGAGCGGCGCGGAGCTGCGAGGGCCGAACGACGCTGCTTGCAGCTTTAATTAGGCCCGAGCAGCGAAAGCGCTGCGAAGGCCTCTTGTTTTTGCTCTGATTATTTTTTGTTATTCCGTGCCCCCTTTGAACAGCTTTTTGGGGACCTTAACATACCCCAAAACTCACAATATTTTGCAAACTTGTCAGGCCTGGTGAAAAATTTGATATTTTAAAGGTCACAAAAAAATCGCAAAGAAAATGGCTGAACAGCGCCCCCTACAAAGTGAAAAAAACCCCTCTCCATAAAGCTTAGTTTATCGTACAGTTATGAAATTTGGTACATTTATAGTACTAAACAGTCCGCACAGAAAAGTCTCTTGCATGCATGGTCAATATCAAACAGGAAGTGGGCCATTTTGGGTTGAAATGGCGATTTTTTGCCGTTTTGGCCCTTTTTAGGGTCCGTTTCTGATTGGATTGCTCGATCATTTTTTGCACGATCGTCTCAAAAATTGTGTAAAATTGCTCAGAAGGGATGGGCGAACAAAATGAGACAAAGATTCTGACTTTTCGTACATGTTGAAGGGGCGGGGCCAGGCCTCGAAGTTTGACTACTAGCCAAAAAATTTTAAATTGCTATAACTTCATAACTGAAAGGAATAGAATTACCAAACTTTCTGTGGTCATTCGTCATCCAGCCACAAAGTAAATTGAATGGTCGGATGATGACATCACACAAGCCCCGCCCCCTCAGGATCAAAAAGGTCAAGTTTTACTGTGAAAGGTCCCAAATTGCCCCATTTCACTTAATCACCACAAACTTGTAGCTGTTAACTCAAGACAAGTGGAGGTTGCTTGGCGTCACTTTATGGGAGTTTTCGGCAGAAGGTGGGGCTGTGGCGGCGCGGCGAAGTCAGGCGTACCGCCATGGCCTTACGTTTGCCTTCCATTTCGTCATTTCTAAAGATATCGTCACGAAACTTGTTGTGAGTGATCCTAGTCCGGCCCCTCAAAAGATCTGATGTGAACATCCGGTGGGCGTGGCCTATTTTCTGAAATAGCGCCCCCTAGGACCATTAAAACTGTCAGCCCCAAGCCATGCTTTGACTGAGGAGTACGAAATTTGGTACACTAATGTGGTGTCTCAGGACCTACAAAAAAGTCTCTTGGAGCCAGTGCAAAGTTGCACAGGAAGTCGGCCATTTTGGTCCAAGTACGCAATTTAGTGGTTTTCGCACACGTTGTTTGGAGAGTGATGCTCCGTCGCCATTTTCACCAATCTCCTTCAAACTTCTGCCATCTGCTCTTAAGACATAGAGGAAAAAATTCAACCGTCGGATTTTTCAAAAGTTGAAAGGTGTGGGCGTGGCTAAGCCTCAAACTTTGACCTGTCGCCGCGCCACTCTTTTTTTCACAGCTCCCTACTGGACTCCTTTTACCCAATCAGCAGGAGTCTCTGGCAAATAGCAGTAGACAACTTGAGGTCACTTGGTCTCCAGTACTGGAAGGTTTCAAAAAAAGGCAGGGCTTTGGGAGCATGGCGAAAATCGCCATCACGCCATGGAAATACGTTTGCCTCTCATTTCTTCATTTATCGTGATATCATTACGAAACTTCTGGTGAGTGATCCTAGTCTGACCCCAAAGAGACATAGACAGCTGAAATATGTGGGCGTGGCCTAATTTCTGAAATAGCGCCCCCTAGGACCATTTAAACTAATAGCCCCAAGCCATGCTTTGACTGAGGATTACGAAATTTGGTACACTAATGTGGTGTCCCAGGGCCTACAAAAAAGTCTCTTGGAGCCAAGCACAAAATTGCACAGGAAGTCGGCCATTTTGGTCCAAGTACGCGATTTAGTGGTTTTCGCACACGTTGTTTGGAGAGTGATGCTCCGTCGCCCTTTTCACCAATCGCCTTCAAACTTCTGCTATATACTCTTAAGGCATAGGGGAAAAAATTCAACCGTCGGATTTTTCAAAAGTTGAAAGGTGTGGGCGTGGCTAAGCCTCAAACTTTGACCTTTCGCCATTACTTGACTTAATAACTCCCATGTGCATGATCAGATCTTTTTCGAACTTTGTCTGTGTGATCATTGACCATATCTGTAAACAATGACAATGTGGACAGCTGACATCATCTAAGCCCCGCCCCCTGACTAAAGGAAGTTATTATTTTATGCTGAAATGCCCATATATGTCCCCTCTAATTTAGTCAACATGACACCTAGGTCATGCACTGTCTTCATGATGCTGTAATGGCCATTCAAATCTGATAGCTTTCCAGAAAGGGAGGGGCTTTGATGCCATGGCGAATTCTGGTGTAACGCCGTAACCTTACAATTCAATTTAATGGTGAGCTCAGAGGGGATGCTTAGTCAGGGTGAGGTGCGGACTAGGAGGCCATTTGCTGTTTCCGGTGACGGGATGATTGACGTTTCTGTTCTGCCAGACATGCCCTGGTGCCCCGGGCTGCCGGCCAGGCCGGAGCGGCGCAGAGCTGCGAGGGCCGAACGACGCTGCTTGCAGCTTTAATTAGGCCCGAGCAGCGAAAGCGCTGCGAAGGCCTCTTGTTTTTGCTCTGATTATTTTTTGTTATTCCGTGCCCCCTTTGAACAGCTTTTTGGGGACCTTAACATACCCCAAAACTCACAATATTTTGCAAACTTGTCAGGCCTGGTGAAAATTTTGATATTTTAAAGGTCACAAAAAAATCGCAAAGAAAATGGCTGAACAGCGCCCCCTAGAAAGTGAAAAAAAACCCTCTCCATAAAGCTTAGTTTATCGTACAGTTATGAAATTTGGTACACTTGTAGTACTCAACAGTCCGCACAGAAAAGTCTCTTGCAAGCATGGTCAATATCAAACAGGAAGTCGGCCATTTTGGGTTGAAATGGCGATTTTTAGCCGTTTTTGCCGTTTTTAGGGTCCGTTTCTGATTGGATTGCTCGATCATTTTTCGCACGATCAACTCAAAAATTGTGTAAAATTGCTCAGAAGGGATGGGCGAACAAAATGAGACAAGGATTCTGACTTTTCGTATATGTTGAAGGGGCGGGGCAAGGCCTCGAAGTTTGACTACTCGCCAAAAAAATTTAAATTGCTATAACTTCATAACTGAATGGAGTAGAGTTACCAAACTTTCTGTGGTCATTTGTCATCCACCCACAAAGTAAGTTGAATAGTCGGATGATGACATCACACAAGCCCCGCCCCCTCAGGACCAAAAAGGTCAAGTTTTACTGTGAAAGGTCCCAAATGGCCCCATTTCACTCAATCACCACAAATTTGTAGCTGGTAACTCAAGACAAGTGGGGGTTGCTTTGTGTCACTTCATGGGAGTTTTCGGCAGAGGGCGGGGCTGTGGCGGCGCGGCGAAGTCAGGCGTACTGCCGTGGCCTTACGTTTGCCTCCCATTTCGTCACTTCTAAAGATATCGCCACGAAACTTCTTGTGAGTGATCCTAGTCCTCCCCCACAAAATATCTGATGTGAACATCCGGTGGGCGTGGCCTATTTTCTGAAATAGCGCCCCCTAGGACCATTAAAACTGTCAGCCCCAAGCCATGCTTTGACTGAGGATTACGAAATTTGGTACACTAATGCGGTGTCTCAGGACCTACAAAAAAGTCTCTTGGAGCCAAGTGCAAAGTCGCACAGGAAGTCGGCCATTTTGGTCCAAGTGCGCGATTTAGTGGTTTTCGCACACGTTGTTTGGAGAGTGATGCTCCGTCGCCCTTTTCACCAATCTCCTTCAAACTTCTGCTATATACTCTTAAGACATAGGGGAAAAAATTCAACCGTCGGATTTTTCAAAAGTTGAAAGATGTGGGCGTGGCTAAGCCTCAAACTTTGACCTGTCGCCACGCCACTCTTTTTTTCACAGCTCCCTACTGGACTCCTTTTAGCCAAACACCAGGATTCTGTGGCAAACAGCAGTAGACAAGTTGAGGTTACATTGTCTCCAGTACTGGCAGGTTTCGAAAAAAGGTGGGGCTTTGGGAGCATGGCGAAAATCGCCATCACGCCATGGAAATACGTTTGCCTCTCATTTCTTAAGTTATCGAGATATCACCTCGAAATTTGTTGTGAGTGATCCTAGTCTGACCCCCAATAGAAATGGACAGCTAAAATTTGTGGGCGTGGCCAATTTTCTGAAATAGCGCCCCCTAGGACCATTAAAACTGTCAGCCCCAAGCCATGCTTTGACTGAGGATTACGAAATTTGGTACACTAATGTGGTGTCTCAGGACCTACAAAAAAGTCTCTTGGAGCCAAGGGCAAAAACGCACAGGAAGTCGGCCATTTTGGTCCAAGTGCGCGATTTAGTGGTTTTCGCACACGTTGTTTGGAGAGTGATGCTCCGTCGCCCTTTTCACCAATCTCCTTCAAACTTCTGCTATATACTCTTAAGACATAGGGGAAAAAATTCAACCGTCGGATTTTTCAAAAGTTGAAAGATGTGGGCGTGGCTAAGCCTCAAACTTTGACCTGTCGCCACGCCACTCTTTTTTCACAGCTCCCTACTGGACTCCTTTTACCCAAACACCAGGATTCTGTGGCAAACAGCAGTAGACAAGTTGAGGTTACTTTGTCTCCCGTACTGGCAGGTTTCGAAAAAAGGCGGGGCTTTGGGAGCATGGCGAAAATCGCCATCACGCCATGGAAATACGTTTGCCTCTCATTTCTTAAGTTATCGAGATATCACCTCGAAATTTGTTGTGAGTGATCCTAGTCTGACCCCCAATAGAAATGGACAGCTAAAATGTGTGGGCGTGGCCAATTGTCTGAAATAGCGCCCCCTAGGACCATTAAAACTGTCAGCCCCAAGCCATGCTTTGACTGAGGATTACGAAATTTGGTACACTAATGTGGTGTCTCAGGACCTACAAAAAAGTCTCTTGGAGCCAAGGGCAAAAACGCACAGGAAGTCGGCCATTTTGGTCCAAGTGCGCGATTTAGTGGTTTTCGCACACGTTGTTTGGAGAGTGATGCTCCGTCGCCCTTTTCACCAATCTCCTTCAAACTTCTGCTATATACTCTTAAGACATAGGGGAAAAAATTCAACCGTCGGATTTTTCAAAAGTTGAAAGATGTGGGCGTGGCTAAGCCTCAAACTTTGACCTGTCGCCACGCCACTCTTTTTTCACAGCTCCCTACTGGACTCCTTTTACCCAAACACCAGGATTCTGTGGCAAACAGCAGTAGACAAGTTGAGGTTACTTTGTCTCCCGTACTGGCAGGTTTCGAAAAAAGGCGGGGCTTTGGGAGCATGGCGAAAATCGCCATCACGCCATGGAAATACGTTTGCCTCTCATTTCTTAAGTTATCGAGATATCACCTCGAAATTTGTTGTGAGTGATCCTAGTCTGACCCCCAATAGAAATGGACAGCTAAAATGTGTGGGCGTGGCCAATTGTCTGAAATAGCGCCCCCTAGGACCATTAAAACTGTCAGCCCCAAGCCATGCTTTGACTGAGGATTACGAAATTTGGTACACTAATGTGGTGTCTCAGGACCTACAAAAAAGTCTCTTGGAGCCAAGGGCAAAAACGCACAGGAAGTCGGCCATTTTGGTCCAAGTGCGCGATTTAGTGGTTTTCGCACACGTTGTTTGGAGAGTGATGCTCCGTCGCCCTTTTCACCAATCTCCTTCAAACTTCTAATATATACTCTTAAGACGTAGGGGAAAAAATTCAACCGTTGGATTTTTCAAAAGTTGAAAGGTGTGGGCGTGGCTAAGCCTCAAACTTTGACCTTTCGCCATGCCACTCTTATTTTCACAGCTCCCTATTGGACTCCTTTTACCCAATCACCAGGAATCTCAGGCAAATAGCAGTAGACCACTTGAGATCACTTGGTATGCAGTACTGGCAGGTTTCGAAAAAAGGCGGGGCTTTGGGAGCATGGCGAAAATCGCCATCACGCCATGGCAATACGTTTGCCTCTCATTTCTTCAGTTATCGTGATATTGCTACTAAACTTCTGGTGAGTGATCCTATTCTGACCCCCAAGAGAAATTCACAGCTGTGTTTGTGGGCGTGGCCTATTTTCTCAAATAGCGCCCACTAGAGCCATTAAAACTGTCAGCCCCAAGCCAAGCTTTGACTGAGGTTTACGAAATTTGGTACACTAATGTGGTGTCTCAGGACCTACAAAAAAGTCTCCTGGAGCCAAGCGCAAAGTCGCACAGGAAGTCGGCCATTTTGGTCCAAATACTCGATTTAGTGGTTTTCTCACACATTGTATGGACAGTGATGCTCCATCGTCCTTTTCACCAATCTCCTTCAAATTTCTGCTATATACTCTTAAGACATAGAGGAAAAAATTCAACCGTCGGATTTTTCAAAAGTTGAAAGGTGTGGGCGTGGCTAAGCCTCAAACTTTAACCTTTCGCCATTACATTACATGACTTAATAACTCCCAAGTGCATGAACATATCTATTTCAAACTTTGTCTGTGTGATCACTGACCACATCTCAAGACAACGACAATGTGGACAGCTGACATCACCTAAGCCACGCCCCCTGACAACAGGAAGTATATTGTTTTATGGTGAAATACCCATATTTGTCCCATCTAATTTAGTGAACATGACACAAAGGTCATACACTGTCTTCATGATGTTGTAATGACCATTCAGATCTGATAGCTTTCCAGAAAGGGAGGGGATTTGATGCCATGGTGAATGCTGGCATGACGCCATGACCGTATATTTGACTGTAACTTCCACAAACGGCCTCCGATTTGCCCGAGACTGAACATGGCAATGAACAATCATGCCCTTTAGCCAATGAGGCACAAACGGTTGGTGAATGTTATATAATGTCACCAAAGCTGACCTCAATGGGACTTTTCTGTAGTTGGTCACAGCGCCCCCTAGATAACGTTATCCTTCAAAAACTTTAAAAAAACATGGTCAGAATAGCATTAAAGTTGGTCACTGTCATCACATCACCAGTGTGGTTAAGATAGAGGATTCCCTAGTGGTGAGACATAAAATATAATGGTGGGCTCAAAGGGGATGCTGAGTCAGGGTGAGGTGCGGACGAGGTGGCCGTTAGCAGTTTCGGGTGTCGGGGTGGTCGATGTTTCTGTTTCGCAGACGTAGCCTGGTGCCCCGGGCTGCCGGCCAGGCCGGAGCGGCGCGGAGCTGCGAGGGCCGAACGACGCTGCTTGCAGCTTTAATTAGGCCCGAGCAGCGAAAGCGCTGCGAAGGCCTCTTGTTTTTGCTCTGATTATTTTTTGTTATTCCGTGCCCCCTTTGAACAGCTTTTTGGGGACCTTAACATACCCCAAAACTCACAATATTTTGCAAACTTGTCAGACCTGGTGAAAAATTTGATATTTTAAAGGTCACAAAAAAATCGCAAAGAAAATGGCTGAACAGCGCCCCCTACAAAGTGAAAAAAAAACCCTCTCCCTAAAGCTTAGTTTATCGTACAGTTATGAAATTTGGTACATTTATAGTACTAAACAGTCCGCACAGAAAAGTCTCTTGCATGCATGGTCAATATCAAACAGGAAGTCGGCCATTTTGGGTTGAAATGGCGATTTTTTGCCGTTTTGGCCCTTTTTAGGGTCCGTTTCTGATTGGATTGCTCGATCATTTTTTGCACGATCGTCTCAAAAATTGTGTAAAATTGCTCAGAAGACATGGGCGAACAAAATGAGACAATAAAATTGACTTTTCGTAAATACTGAAGGGGCGGGGCCAAGCCTTGAAGTTTGACTACTCGCCAAAAAAATTTAAATTGCTATAACTTCATAAATGAATGGAATAGAGTTACCAAACTTTCTGTGGTCATTCGTCATCCACCCACAAAGTAAATTGAATGTTCGGATGATGACATCACACAAGCCCCGCCCCCTCAGGACCAAAAAGGTCAAGTTTTTCTGTGAAAGGTCCCAAATTGCCCCATTTCACTTAATCACCACAAACTTGTAGCTGGTAACTCAAGACAAGTGGAGGTTGCTTTGAGTCACTTTATGGGAGTTTTCAGCAGAGGGTGGGGCTGCGGCGGCGCAGCGAAGTCAGGCGTACCGCCGTGGCCTTACGTTTGCCTCCCATTTCGTCATTTCTAAAGATATCGTCACGAAACTTCTTGTGAGTGATCCTAGTCCAGCCCCCCAAAAAATCTGATGCGAACATCCGGTGGGCGTGGCCTATTTTCTGAAATAGCGCCCCCTAGGACCATTAAAACTGTCAGCCCCAAGCCATACTTTGACTGAGGATTACGAAATTTGGTACACTAATGTGGTGTCTCAGGACCTACAAAAAAGTTTCTTGGAGCCAAGTGCAAAGTCGCACAGGAAGTCGGCCATTTTGGTCCAAGTACGCGATTTAGTGGTTTTCGCACACGTTGTTTTAAGATTGATGCTCCGTCACCCTTTTCACCAATCGCCTTCAAACTTCTGCTATGTACTCTTAAGACACAGGGGAAAAAATTCAACCGTCGGATTTTTCAAAAGTTGAAAGGTGTGGGCGTGGCTAAGCCTCAAACTTTGACCTTTCGCCATGCCACTCTTTTTTTTCACAGCTCCCTATTGGACTCCTTTTACCCAAACACCAGGATTCTGTGGCAAACAGCAGTAGACAACTTGAGGTTACTTCGTCTCCAGTACTGGCAGGTTTCGAAAAAAGGCGGAGCTTTGGGAGTATGGCGAAAATCGCCATCACGCCATGGAAATACGTTTGCCTCTCATTTCTTAAGTTATCGAGATATCACCTCGAAATTTGTTGTGAGTGATCCTAGTCTGACCCCCAATAGAAATGGACAGCTAAAATTTGTGGGCGTGGCCAATTTTCTGAAATAGCGCCCCCTAGGAACATTAAAACTGTCAGCCCCAAGCCATGCTTTGACTGAGGATTACGAAATTTGGTACACTAATGTGGTGTCTCAGGACCTACAAAAAAGTCTCTTGGAGCCAAGTGCAAAGTCGCACAGGAAGTCGGCCATTTTGGTCCAAGTGCGCGATTTAGTTGTTTTCGCACACGTTGTTTGGAGAGTGATGCTTCGTCGCCCTTTTCACCAATCTCCTTCAAACTTGTGCTATATACTCTTAAGAGATAGGGGAAAAAATTCAACCGTCGGATTTTAAATAAGTATAAAGGTGTGGGCGTGGCTAAGCCTCAAACTTTGACCTGTCGCCACGCCACTCTTTTTTTCACAGCTCCCTATTGGACACCTTTTACCCAATCACCAGGAATCTCTGGCAAATAGCAGCAGACAAGTTGAGGTCACATGGTCTCCAGTACTGGAAGGTTTTGAAAAAAGGCGGGGCTTTGGGAGCATGGCGAAATTCGCCATCACGCCATGGAAATACGTTTGCCTCTCATTTCTTCATTTATGGTGGTATCACCTCGAAATTTGTTGTGAGTGATCCTAGTCCGACCCCCAAAAGAAATGGTCAGCTTAAGTTTGTGGGCGTGGCCTACTTTCTGAAATAGCGCCCCCTAGGACCATTAAAACTGTCAGCCCCAAGCCATGCTTTTACTGAGGATTACGAAATTTGGTACACTAATGTGGTGTGTCAGGACCTACAAAAAAGTCTCTTGGAGCCAAGTGCAAAGTCGCACAGGAAGTCGGCCATTTTGGTCCAAGTACTCGATTTAGTGGTTTTCGCACACGTTGTTTGGAGAGTGATGCTCCATCGCCCTTTTCACCAATCACCTTCAAACTTCTGCTATACACTCTTAAGACATAGAGGAAAGAATTCAACTGTCGGATTTTAAATAAGTATAAAGGTGTGGGCGTGGCTAAGCCTCAAACTTTGACCTGTCGCCACGCCACTCTTTTTTTCACAGCTCCCTATTGGACACCTTTTACCCCATCACCAGGAATCTCTGGCAAATAGCAGCAGACAAGTTGAGGTCACTTGGTCTCCAGTACTGGAAGGTTTTGAAAAAAGGCGGGGCTTTGGGAGCATGGCGAAAATCGCCATCACGCCATGGAAATACGTTTGCCTCTCATTTCTTCATTTATCGTGATATCGTTACGAAACTTCTGGTGAGTGATCCTAGTCTGACCCCAAAGAGACATAGACAGCTGAAATATGTGGGCGTGGCCTAATTTCTGAAATAGCGCCCCCTAGGACCATTTAAACTAATAGCCCCAAGCCATGCTTTGACTGAGGATTACGAAATTTGGTACACTAATGTGGTGTCCCAGGACCTACAAAAAAGTCTCTTGGAGCCAAGCACAAAATTGCACAGGAAGTCGGCCATTTTGGTCCAAGTACGCGATTTAGTGGTTTTCGCACACGTTGTTTGGAGAGTGATGCTCCGTCGCCCTTTTCACCAATCGCCTTCAAACTTCTGCTATATACTCTTAAGGCATAGGGGAAAAAATTCAACCGTCGGATTTTTCAAAAGTTGAAAGGTGTGGGCGTGGCTAAGCCTCAAACTTTGACCTTTCGCCATTACTTTACTTGACTAAATAACTCCCATGTGCATGATCAGATCTTTTTCAAACTTTGTCTGTGTGATCATTGACCATATCTGTAAAAAATGACAATGTGGACAGCTGACATCACCTAAGCCCCGCCCCCTGACTACAGGAAGTTTATTTTCTATGCTGAAATGCCCATATTTGTCCCCTCTAATTTAGTCAACATGACACCAAGGTCATGATGCTGTATTGACCATTCAGATCTGATAGCTTTCCAGAAAGGGAGGGGCTTTGATGCCATGGCAAATTCTGGCGTAACGCCGTAACCTTACAATTCAATTTAATGGTGAGCTCAGAGGGGATGCTGAGTCAGGGTGAGGTGCGGACTAGGAGGCCATTAGCGGTTTCTAGTGTCGGGGTGGTTGACGTTTCTCTTCTGCCAGACGTGCCCTGGTGCCCCGGGCTGCTGGCCAGGCCGGAGCGGCGCGGAGCTGCGAGGGCCGAACGACGCTGCTTGCAGCTTTAATTAGGCCCGAGCAGCGAAAGCGCTGCGAAGGCCTCTTGTTTTTGCTCTGATTATTTTTTGTTATTCCGTGCCCCCTTTGAACAGCTTTTTGGGGACCTTAACATACCCCAAAACTCACAATATTTTGCAAACTTGTCAGGCCTGGTGAAAAATTTGATATTTTAAAGGTCACAAAAAAATCGCAAAGAAAATGGCTGAACAGCGCCCCCTACAAAGTGAAAAAAAACCCTCTCCATAAAGCTTAGTTTATCGTACAGTTATGAAATTTGGTACATTTATAGTACTAAACAGTCCGCACAGAAAAGTCTCTTGCATGCATGGTCAATATCAAACAGGAAGTCGGCCATTTTGGGTTGAAATGGCGATTTTTTGCCGTTTTGGCCCTTTTTAGGGTCCGTTTCTGATTGGATTGCTCGATCATTTTTTGCACGATCGTCTCAAAAATTGTGTAAAATTGCTCAGAAGGGATGGGCGAACAAAATGAGACAAAGATTCTGACTTTTCGTACATGTTGAAGGGGCGGGGCCAGGCCTCGAAGTTTGACTACTCGCCAAAAAATTTTAAATTGCTATAACTTCATAACTGAAAGGAATAGAATTACCAAACTTTCTGTGGTCATTCGTCATCCAGCCACAAAGTAAATTGAATGGTCGGATGATGACATCACACAAGCCCCGCCCCCTCAGGACCAAAAAGGTCAAGTTTTACTGTGAAAGGTCCCAAATTGCCCCATTTCACTTAATCACCACAAACTTGTAGCTGTTAACTCAAGACAAGTGGAGGTTGCTTGGCGTCACTTTACGGGAGTTTTCGGCAGAAGGTGGGGCTGTGGCGGCGCGGCGAAGTCAGGCGTACCGCCATGGCCTTACGTTTGCCTTCCATTTCGTCATTTCTAAAGATATCGTCACGAAACTTGTTGTGAGTGATCCTAGTCCGGCCCCTCAAAAGATCTGATGTGAACATCCGGTGGGCGTGGCCTATTTTCTGAAATAGCGCCCCCTAGGACCATTAAAACTGTCAGCCCCAAGCCATGCTTTGACTGAGGAGTACGAAATTTGGTACACTAATGTGGTGTCTCAGGACCTACAAAAAAGTCTCTTGGAGCCAAGTGCAAAGTTGCACAGGAAGTCGGCCATTTTGGTCCAAGTACGCAATTTAGTGGTTTTCGCCTACGTTGTTTGGAGAGTGATGCTCCGTCGCCATTTTCACCAATCTCCTTCAAACTTCTGCCATCTGCTCTTAAGACATAGAGGAAAAAATTCAACCGTCGGATTTTTCAAAAGTTGAAAGGTGTGGGCGTGGCTAAGCCTCAAACTTTGACCTGTCGCCGCGCCACTCTTTTTTTCACAGCTCCCTACTGGACTCCTTTTACCCAATCAGCAGGAGTCTCTGGCAAATAGCAGTAGACAACTTGAGGTCACTTGGTCTCCAGTACTGGAAGGTTTCAAAAAAAGGCAGGGCTTTGGGAGCATGGCGAAAATCGCCATCACGCCATGGAAATACGTTTGCCTCTCATTTCTTCATTTATCGTGATATCATTACGAAACTTCTGGTGAGTGATCCTAGTCTGACCCCAAAGAGACATAGACAGCTGAAATATGTGGGCGTGGCCTAATTTCTGAAATAGCGCCCCCTAGGACCATTTAAACTAATAGCCCCAAGCCATGCTTTGACTGAGGATTACGAAATTTGGTACACTAATGTGGTGTCCCAGGGCCTACAAAAAAGTCTCTTGGAGCCAAGCACAAAATTGCACAGGAAGTCGGCCATTTTGGTCCAAGTACGCGATTTAGTGGTTTTCGCACACGTTGTTTGGAGAGTGATGCTCCGTCGCCCTTTTCACCAATCGCCTTCAAACTTCTGCTATATACTCTTAAGGCATAGGGGAAAAAATTCAACCGTCGGATTTTTCAAAAGTTGAAAGGTGTGGGCGTGGCTAAGCCTCAAACTTTGACCTGTCGCCGCGCCACTCTTTTTTTCACAGCTCCCTACTGGACTCCTTTTACCCAATCAGCAGGAGTCTCTGGCAAATAGCAGTAGACAACTTGAGGTCACTTGGTATCCAGTACTGGAAGGTTTCAAAAAAAGGCGGGGCTTTGGGAGCATGGCGAAAATCGCCATCACGCCATGGAAATACGTTTGCCTCTCATTTCTTCATTTATCGTGATATCGTTACGAAACTTCTGGTGAGTGATCCTAGTCTGACCCCAAAGAGACATAGACAGCTGAAATATGTGGGCGTGGCCTAATTTCTGAAATAGCGCCCCCTAGGACCATTTAAACTAATAGCCCCAAGCCATGCTTTCACTGAGGATTACGAAATTTGGTACACTAATGTGGTGTCCCAGGACCTACAAAAAAGTCTCTTGGAGCCAAGCACAAAATTGCACAGGAAGTCGGCCATTTTGGTCCAAGTACGCGATTTAGTGGTTTTCGCACACGTTGTTTGGAGAGTGATGCTCCGTCGCCCTTTTCACCAATCGCCTTCAAACTTCTGCTATATACTCTTAAGGCATAGGGGAAAAAATTCAACCGTCGGATTTTTCAAAAGTTGAAAGGTGTGGGCGTGGCTAAGCCTCAAACTTTGACCTTTCGCCATTACTTGACTTAATAACTCCCATGTGCATGATCAGATCTTTTTCGAACTTTGTCTGTGTGATCATTGACCATATCTGTAAACAATGACAATGTGGACAGCTGACATCATCTAAGCCCCGCCCCCTGACTAAAGGAAGTTATTATTTTATGCTGAAATGCCCATATTTGTCCCCTCTAATTTAGTCAACATGACACCTAGGTCATGCACTGTCTTCATGATGCTGTAATGGCCATTCAAATCTGATAGCTTTCCAGAAAGGGAGGGGCTTTGATGCCATGGCGAATTCTTGCGTATGCCGTAACCTTACAATTCAATTTAATGGTGAGCTCAGAGGGGATGCTTAGTCAGGGTGAGGTGCGGACTAGGAGGCCATTTGTTGTTTCCGGTGACGGGATGATTGACGTTTCTGTTCTGCCAGACATGCCCTGGTGCCCCGGGCTGCCGGCCAGGCCGGAGCGGCGCGGAGCTGCGAGGGCCGAACGACGCTGCTTGCAGCTTTAATTATTTTTTGTTATTCCGTGCCCCCTTTGAACAGCTTTTTGGGGACCTTAACATACCCCAAAACTCACAATATTTTGCACACTTGTCAGGCCTGGTGAAAAATTTGATATTTTAAAGGTCCCAAAAAAATCGCAAAGAAAATGGCTGAACAGCGCCCCCTACAAAGTGAAAAAAAACCCTCTCCATAAAGCTTAGTTTATCGTACAGTTATGAAATTTGGTACACTTGTAGTACTCAACAGTCCGCACAGAAAAGTCTCTTGCAACCATGGTCAATATCAAACAGGAAGTCGGCCATTTTGGGTTGAAATGGCGATTTTTTGCCGTTTTTGCCGTTTTTAGGGTCCGTTTCTGATTGGATTGCTCGATCATTTTTCGCACGATCGTCTCAAAAATTGTGTAAAATTGCTCAGAAGGGATGGGCGAACAAAATGAGATAAGGATTCTGAGTTTTCGTATATGTTGAAGGGGCGGAGCCAGGCCTCGAAGTTTGACTACTCGCCAAAAATATTTAAATTGCTATAACTTCATAACTGAATGGAATAGAGTTACCAAACTTTCTGTGGTCATTCGTCATCCACCCACAAAGTAAATTGAATGGTCGGATGATGACATCACACAAGCCCCGCCCCCTCAGGACCAAAAAGATCAAGTTTTACTGTGAAAGGTCCCAAATTGCCCCATTTCACTTAATCACCACAAAATTGTAGCTGGTAACTCAAGACAAGTGGGGGTTGCTTGGCGTCACTTTATGGGAGTTTTCGGCAGAGGGCGGGGCTGTGGCGGCGCGGCGAATTCAGGCGTACCGCCTTGGCCTTACGTTTGCCTCCCATTTCGTCATTTCCAAAGATATCGTCACGAAACTTCTTGTGAGTGATCCTAGTCCGGCCCCCCAAAAGATCTGATGTGAACATCTGGTGGGCGTGGCCTATTTTCTGAAATAGCGCCCCCTAGGACCATTGAAACTGTCAGCCCCAAGCCATGCTTTGACTGAGGATTACGAAATTTGGTACACTAATGTGGTGTCTCAGGACCTACAAAAAAGTCTCTTGGAGCCAAGTGCAAAGTCGCACAGGAAGTCGGCCATTTTGGTCCAAGTGCGCGATTTAGTGGTTTTCACACACGTTGTTTGGAGAGTGATACTCCGTCGCCCTTTTCACCAATCACTTTCAAAATTCTGCTATATAGTCTTAAGACATAGAGGAAAAAATTCAACCGTCGGATTTTAAATAAGTATAAAGGTGTGGGCGTGGCTAAGCCTCAAACTTTGACCTTTCGCCACGCCACTCTTTTTTTCACAGCTCCTTATTGGACTCCTTTTACCCAATCACCAGGAATCTCTGGTAAATAGCAGCAGGCAAGTTGAGGTCACTTGGTCTCCAGTACTGGAAGGTTTTGCAAAAAGGCGGGGCTTTGGGAGCATGGCGAAATTCGCCATCACGCCATGGAAATACGTTTGCCTCTCATTTCTTCATTTATCGTGATATCACCTCGACCATTGTTGTGAGTTATCCTAGTCTGACCCCCAATAGAAAAGGTCAGCTTAAGTTTGTGGGCGTGGCCTATTTTCTGTATTAGCGCCCCCTAGGACCATTAAAACTGTCAGCCCCAAGCCATGCTTTGACTGAGGATTACGAAATTTGGTACACTAATGTGGTGTCTCAGGACCTACAAAAAAGTCTCTTGGAGCCAAGTGCAAAGTCGCACAGGAAGTCGGCCATTTTGGTCCAAGTGCGCGATTTAGTGGTTTTCACACACGTTGTTTGGAGAGTGATGCTCCGTCGCCCTTTTCACCAATCGCCTTCGAGCTTCTGCTATATACTCTTAAGACATAGAGGAAAAAATTCAACCGTCGGATTTTAAATAAGTATAAAGGTGTGGGCGTGGCTAAGCCTCAAACTTTGACCTTTCGCCACGCCACTCTTTTTTTCACAGCTCCCTATTGGACTCCTTTTACCCAATCACCTGGAATCTCTGGTAAATAGCAGCTGACAAGTTGAGGTCACTTGGTCTACAGTACTGGCAGGTTTTGAAAAAAGGCAGGGCTTTGGGAGCATGGCGAAATTCGCCATCACGCCATGGCAATACGTTTGCCTCTCATTTCTTCAATTATCGTGACATCGCCACAAAATGTCTGGTGAGTGATCCTAGTCTGACCCCCAATAGAAATGGGCATCTGAGATTTGTGGGCGTGGCCTATATTCTGAAATAGCGCCCCCTAGGACCATTAAAACTGTCAGCCCCAAGACAAGGTTTGACTGAGGATTACGAAAATTGGTACACTCATGTAGGGTCTCTGGCCCTACAAAAAAGTCTCTTGGAGCCAAGCGCAATTTCGCACAGGAGGTCGGCCATTTTGGTCCAAGTACTCGATTTAGTGGTTTTCGCACACGTTGTTTGGACATTGATGGCCCGTTGCCCTTTACACCGATCACCTTCAAACTTATGCTATGTACTTTTAAGTCAAAGGGGAAAAAATTCAACCGTCGGATTTTAAATAAGTATAAAGGTGTGGGCGTGGCTAAGCCTCAAACTTTGACCTTTCGCCATGACATTACTTGACTTAATAACTCCCATGTGCATGATCAGATCTAATTCAAACTTTGTCTGTGTGATCACTGACCACATCTCAAGACAAAGACAATGTGGACAGCTGACATCACCTAAGCCCTGCCCCCTGACAACAGGAAGTCTATTGTTTTATGGTGAAATGCCCATATTTGTCCCCTCTAATTTAATGAAAATGACACTCAGGTCATACAGTGTCTTCATGATGTTTTAAAGACCATTCAGATCTGATAGCTTTCCAGAAAGGGAGGGGCTTTGATGTCATGGTGAATGCTGGCTTGACGCCATGACCTTTCATTTGACTGTAACTTCCACAAACGGCCTCCGATTTGCCCGAAACTGAATATGGCAATGAACAATCATGCCCTTTAGCCAATGAGGCACAAACGGTTGGTGAATGTTATATAATGTCACCAAAGCTGACCTCAATGGGACTTTTCTGTAGTTGGTCACAGCGCCACCTAGATAACGTTATCCTTCGATAACTTTAAAAAACATGGTCAGAATAGCATTAAAGTTGGTCACTGTCATCACACCACCAGTGTGGTAAAGATAGAGGATTCCCTAGTGGTGAGACATAAAATATAATGGTGGGCTCAAAGGGGATGCTGAGTCAGGGTGAGTTGCGGACAAGGTGGCCGTTAGCAGTTTCTGGTGTTGGGGTGGTCGACGTTTGTGTTCTGCGGACGTGCCCTGGTGCCCCGGGCTGCCGGCCAGGCCGGAGCGGCGCGGAGCTGCGAGGGCCGAACGACGCTGCTTGCAGCTTTAATTAGGCCCGAGCAGCGAAGCGCTGCGAAGGCCTATTGTATCTGCTCCGTTTATTAGGCCCGAGCAGCGAAGCGCTGCGAAGGCCTATTGTATCTGCTCCGTTTCTTTTTTTTCTTTCTTTCTTTTTTTTTCTTTTTTTTTCTTCCGCGTCTTTGGACGGCCTTTAGGGGGTCTTAGCATTTCCAAAAACTCACCAAATTCTGGCCCAATATAGAAAGTGCGTGAAATTTACGTATTTCACTGGCAATGTGAAAGTTGGTATAAAAGTGTTTCAACAGCGCCCCCTGGAAAATTAAAAATACCCCTCCGCATTGACCTTTTTTCATAGTAGAGTGATAAAATTTGGTACACCTGTAGAATTCAACAATACGCACAGAAAAGCCTCTTGCACCCATGGTCAATATCAAACAGGAAGTCGGCCATTTTGGACTAAAGTGGCCATTTTTACCCCATTTTGGCCATTTCTAGGCTCTATATTTGGTTAAACAGTTTGGTCATTTTTCGCACGATTGTCTCAAAAATAATGTGCGATCGAACAGAAGCGATGGATGAATCAAATGAGAGAATAAAATTGACTTTTCGTAAATGCTGAAGGGGCGTGGCCAGGCCTCAAAGTTCGAGCACTCGCCAAAAAAATTCAAATTGCTATAATTTCATAAATGAAAGAATTACAGTTAAAGTCGTTTTCTATGGACAATCGTCATCGCCCCCCGAAGACAAATGAATGGTTGATTGATGATATCACATAAGCCCCGCCCCCTCAGGCCTTAAAAGGTCAAGTTTTTACTGGGAAATTGTCCAAAATTCGCCCTTTCAACTAATCACCCCATATTTGTAGCAGGTAACTGAAGACAAGGTGGGATTGCTTGGCGTCACTTTATGGGAGTTTTCTCCAGAAGGCGGGGCTGTGGCGGTGCGGCGAAGTCAGGCGTACTGATGTGGCCTTACGTTTGCCTCCCATTTCATCATTTCTTGAGATATCGCCACAAAACCTCTTGGGAGTGATCCTAGTCCGGCCCCCCAAAAAATTTGATGTGAACATCCGGTGGGCGTGGCCTATTTTATGAAATAGCGCCACCTAGGATCATTAAAACTGTCAGCCCCAAGCCATGCTTTGACTGAGGATTACGAAATTTGGTACACTAATGTGGTGTCGCAGGACCTACAAAAAAGTCTCTTGGAGCCTAGTGCAAAGTTGCACAGGAAGTCGGCGATTTTGGTCCAAGTACGCGATTTACTGGTTTTCGCACACGTTGTTTTGACAGTGATGCTCCATCGCCCTTTTCACCAATCGCCTTCAAACTTCTTCTATATACTCTTAAGACATAAAGTAAAAAATTCAACCGTCGGATTTTAAATAAGTATAAAGGTGTGGGCGTGGCTAAGCCTCAAACTTTGACCTGTCGCCACGCCACTCTTTTTTTTCACAGCTCCCTATTGGACTCCTTTTACCCAATCACCAGCAATCTCTGGCAAATAGCAGCTGACAAGTTGAGGTCACTTGGTCTACAGTACTGGCAGGTTTTGAAAAAAGGCGGGGCTTTGGGAGCATGGTGAAATTCGCCATCACGCCATGGCAATACGTTTGCCTCTCATTTCTTCAATTATCGTGACATCGCCACAAAATGTCTGGTGAGTGATCCTAGTCTGACCCCCAATAGAATTGGGCAGCTGAGATTTGTGGGCGTGGCCTATATTCTGAAATAGCGCCCCCTAGGACCATTAAAACTGTCAGCCCCAAGACAAGGTTTGACTGAGGATTACGAAAATTGGTACACTCATGTAGGGTCTCTGGACCTACAAAAAAGTCTCTTGGAGCCAAGCGCAATTTCGCACAGGAGGTCGGCCATTTTGGTCCAAGTACTCGATTTAGTGGTTTTCGCACACGTTGTTTGGACATTGATGGACCATCGCCCTTTACACCGATCACCTTCAAACTTATGCTATGTACTTTTAAGTCAAAGGGGAAAAAATTCAACCGTCGGATTTTAAATAAGTATAAAGGTGTGGGCGTGGCTAAGCCTCAAACTTTGACCTTTCGCCATGACATTACTTGACTTAATAACTCCCATGTGCATGATCAGATCTAATTCAAACTTTGTCTGTGTGATCACTGACCACATCTCAAGACAACGACAATGTGGACAGCTGACATCACCTTAGCCCCGCCCCCTGACAACAGGAAGTCTATTGTTTTATGGTGAAATGCCCATATTTGTCCCCTCTAATTTAGTGAAAATGACACTCAGGTCATACAGTGTCTTCATGATGTTTTAATGACAATTCAGATCTGATAGCTTTCCAGAAAGGGAGGGGTTTTGATGCCATGGTGAATGCTGGCGTGACGCCATGACCTTACATTTGACTGTAACTTCCACAAACGGCCTCCGATTTGCCCGAAACTGAATATGGCAATGAACAATCATGCCCTTTAGCCAATGAGGCACAAACGGTTGGTGAATGTTATATAATGTCACCAAAGCTGACCTCAATGGGACTTTTCTGTAGTTGGTCACAGCGCCACCTAGATAACGTTATCCTTCGATAACTTTAAAAAACATGGTCAGAATAGCATTAAAGTTGGTCACTGTCATCACACCACCAGTGTGGTAAAGATAGAGGATTCCCTAGTGGTGAGACATAAAATATAATGGAGGGCTCAAAGGGGATGCTGAGTCAGGGTGAGGTGCGGACAAGGTGGCCGTTAGCAGTTTCTGGTGTTGGGGTGGTCGACGTTTGTGTTCTGCGGACGTGCCCTGGTGCCCCGGGCTGTTGGCCAGGCCGGAGCGGCGCGGAGCTGCGAGGGCCGAACGACGCTGCTTGCAGCTTTAATTAGGCCCGAGCAGCGAAAGCGCTGCGAAGGCCTCTTGTTTTTGCTCTGTTTATTATTCTTTTTTTATTATTCTTAGCCCGCTTTGAATGGCTTTTTGGGGACCTTAACATACTCCAAAACTCACAATATTTTGAAAACTTGTCAGGCCTGGTGAAAAATTTGATATTTTAAAGGTCCCAAAAAAATCGGAAAGAAAATGGCTGAACAGCGCCCCCTACAAGGTGAAAAATACCCCTCTCCATAAAGCTTAGTTTATCGTACAGTTATGAAATTTGGTACACTTGTAGTACTCAACAGTCCGCACAGAAAAGTCTCTTGCAAGCATGGTCAATATCAAACAGGAAGTCGGCCATTTTGGGTTGAAATGGCGATTTTTAGCCGTTTTTGCCGTTTTTAGGGTCCGTTTCTGATTGGATTGCTCGATCATTTTTCGGACAATCGTCTCAAAAATTGTGTAAAATTGCTCAGAAGGGATGGGCGAACAAAATGAGACGAGGATTCTGAGTTTTCGTATATGTTGAAGGGGCGGGGCCAGGCCTCAAAGTTTGACTACTCGCCAAAAATATTTAAATTGCTATAACTTCAAAACTGAAAGGAATAGAGTTACCAAACTTTCTGTGGTCATTCGTCATCCACCCACAAAGTAAATTGAATGGTCGGATGATGACATCACACAAGCCCCGCCCCCTCAGGACCAAAAAGATCAAGTTTTACTGTGAAAGGTCCCAAATTGCCCCATTTCACTTAATCACCACGAATTTGTAGCTGGTAACTCAAGACAAGTGGGAGTTGCTTGGCGTCACTTTATGGGAGTTTTCGGCAGAGGGCGGGGCTTTGGCGGCGCAGCGAATTCAGGCGTACCGCCGTGGCCTTACGTTTGCCTCCCATTTCGTCATTTCTAAAGATATCGTCACGAAACTTCTTGTGAGTGATCCTAGTCTGGCCCCCCAAAAGATGTGATGTGAACATCCGGTGGGCGTGGCCTATTTTCTGAAATAGCGCCCCCTAGGACCATTAAAACTGTCAGCCCCAAGCCATGCTTTGACTGAGGATTACGAAATCTGGTACACTAATGTGGTGTCTCAGGACCTACAAAAAAGTCTCTTGGAGCCAAGTGCAAAGTCGCACAGGAAGTCGGCCATTTTGGTCCAAGTGCGCAATTTAGTGGTTTTCACACACGTTGTTTGGAGAGTGATGCTCCGTCGCCCTTTTCACCAATCGCCTTCAAACTTCTGCTATATACTCTTAAGACATAGAGGAAAAAATTCAACCGTCGGATTTTAAATAAGTATAAAGGTGTGGGCGTGGCTAAGCCTCAAACTTTGACCTTTCGCCACGCCACCCTTTTTTTCACAGCTCCCTATTGGACTCCTTTTACCCAATCACCAGGAATCTCTGGGAAATAGCAGCAGGCAAGTTGAGGTCACTTGGTCTCCAGTACTGGAAGGTTTTGAAAAAAGGCGGGGCTTTGGGAGCATGGCGAAATTCGCCATCACGCCATGGAAATACGTTTGCCTCTCATTTCTTCATTTATCGTGATATCACCTCGAAATTTGTTGTGAGTGATCTTAGTCTGACCCCCAATAGAAATGGTCAGCTTAAGTTTGTGGGCGTGGCCTATCTTCTGAATTAGCGCCCCCTAGGACCATTAAAACTGTCAGCCCCAAGCCATGCTTTGACTGAGGATTACGAAATCTGGTACACTAATGTGGTTTCTCAGGACCTACAAAAAAGTCTCTTGGAGCCAAGTGAAAAGTCATACAGGAAGTCGGCCATTTTGGTCCAAGTACTCGATTTAGTGGTTTTCGCACACCTTGTTTGGAGAGTGATGCTCCATCGCCCTTTTCACCAATCACCTTCAAACTCCTGCTAAATACTCTTAAGTCATACAGGAAAAAATTCAACCGTCGGATTTTAAATAAGTATAAAGGTGTGGGCGTGGCTAAGCCTCAAACTTTGACCTTTCGCCACGCCTCCCTTTTTTTCACAGCTCCCTATTGGACTCCTTTTACCCAATCACCAGGAATCTCTGGTAAATAGCAGCAGGCAAGTTGAGGTCACTTGGTCTCCAGTACTGGAAGGTTTTGAAAAAAGGCGGGGCTTTGGCAGCATGGCGAAATTCGCCATCACACCATGAAAATACGTTTGCCTCTCATTTCTTCATTTATCGTGATATCACCTCGAAATTTGTTGTGAGTGATCCTAGTCTGACCCCCAATAGAAATGGTCAGCTTAAGTTTGTGGGCGTGGCCTATTGTCTGAATTAGCGCCCCCTAGGACCATTAAAACTGTCAGCCCCAAGCCATGCTTTGACTGAGGACTACGAAATTTGGTACACTAATGTGGTGTCTTAGGACCTACAAAAAAGTCTCTTGGAGCCAAGTGCAAGGTCGCACAGGAAGTCGGCCATTTTGGTCCAAGTGCGCGATTTAGTTGTTTTCACACACGTTGTTTGGAGAGTGATGCTCCGTCGCCCTTTTCACCAATCGCCTTCAGACGTCTGCTATATACTCTTAAGACATAGAGGAAAAAATTCAACCGTCGGATTTTAAATAAGTATAAAGGTGTGGGCGTGGCTAAGCCTCAAATTTTGACCTTTCGCCACGCCACTCTTTTTTTCACAGCTCCCTATTGGACCCATTTTACCCAATCACCAGGAATCTCTGGTAAATAGCAGCAGACAAGTTGAGGTCACTTGGTCTCCAGTACTGGAAGGTTTTGAGAAAAGGCGGGGCTTTGGGAGCATGGCGAAATTCGCCATCACGCCATGGCTATACGTTTGCCTCTCATTTCTTCAATTATCGTGACATCGCCACAAAATGTCTGGTGAGTGATCCGAGTCTGACCCCCAATAGAACTGGACAGTTGAAGTTTGTGGGCGTGGCCTATTTTCTGAAATAGCGCCCCCTGGGACCATTAAAACTGTCAGCCCCAAGCCAAGCTTTAACTGAGGATCACGAAATTTGGTACACTAATGTAGTGTCTCAGGACCTACAAAAAAGTCTCTTGGAGCCAAGTGCAAAGTCGTTCAGGAGGTCGGCCATTTTGGTCCAAGTACTTGATTTAGTTGGTTTTCGCACATGTTGTTTGGACCTTGATGCCCCGTCGCCCTTTTCACCGATCACCTTCAAACATCTGCTATGTACTCTTAAGACAAAGGGGAAAAAATTCAACCTTCGGATTTTAAATAAGTATCAAGGTGTGGGCGTGGCTAAGCCTCAAACTTTGACCTTTCGCCATTACATTACCTGACTTAACTCCCATGTGCATGATCAGATCGTATATCAAACGTTGTCTGTGTGATCACTGACCACATCTGAAGACAATGATAATGTGGACAGCTGACATCACCTAAGCCCCGCCCCCTGACTATTGGAAGTCTATTGTTTTATGGTGAAATGCCCATATTTGTCCCCTTTAATTTAGTCAACATGACACTAAGGTCATGCACTGTCTTCATGATGTTGTAATGACCATTCAGATCTGATAGCTTTCTAGATAGGGAGGGACTTTGATGCCATGGCGAATTCTGGCGTGACGCCATGACCTTACGTTTGACTGTAACTTCCACAAACAGCCTCCGATCTGCCCGAGACTGAACATGGCAATGAACAATCATGCCCTTTAGCCAACGAGGCACAAACAGTTGGAGAATGTTGTGTAATATCACCACAGCGCCCCCTACATACCTTTAAAACTGTAACAACTCCTACAGAAGAGGTCGTAATTGCATCAAACTTGCCATATGTCATCACACAAAGGAACCCAACACAATCATGTGGTAATTGGTGGATATAGCTTTAGCTCCGCCCCTTGACAGATATTAGGCCCTTTATTAACACATGCATGATGCAATTCACACCAAACGGCACACAAATGACTGTTATCAACCTACAAACTTCTTCATGGAATATTTCCTAAATTTGGAACAGCACCCCCTAGATACGATAAAACCTTTGTTACTTCTGTAAAAAAGCTCCAAACTATATTAAACTTGATGGGAGTCATCACACAACTGCAATCAACACATGTATGTGCTCACTTGTTCAAATCACTTTAACTCTGCCCACTTACAGCCTTTTGTCTCTAGATGACACATGCAACAATTGATTGATGCCAAACCATCTTTGATGAGCAAAGATACCTCTATGGGATTTAGTTGTAAATGGTCACAGCACCCCAAGATAGGTTCAAACTTTATTAACTTCTAAAGACAAAGTCAGAATGGCAATATACTTGGCTTGTGATATCACGTGACTGCACCAAACACATTGATGTGGTTGTTGGTTTTAATCCCTGTAGCTCTGCCCCTTTCAGCTCACTGGTTCTAGAAAGAACACACAGTGTCTGATTGATGTCAAAATAACAGAAAACCATCTTTGTCAACCAAAGCTGACCTCAACGGGATTTTTCTGTGGTTGGTCACAACACCCTCTAGATAAATTTAACCTACAATAACTTAAAAAACCTGGTCAGAAAAGCATTAAAGTTTGTCTCTGTCATCACACCACCAGTGTGGTAAAGATAGAGTATGCCCTAGTGGTGAGACGTGTAATATAATGGTGGGCTCAAAGGGGATGCTGTGTCAGGGTGAGGTGCGGATGAGGTGACCGTTAGCAGTTTCTGGTGTCGGGGTGGTTGACGTTTCTGTTTCGCAGACGTAGCCTGGTGCCCCGGGCTGCCGGCCAGGCCGGAGCGGCGCGGAGCTGCGAGGGCCGAACGACGCTGCTTGCAGCTTTAATTATTATTTTTTTTTTTCTTCCGCGTCTTTGACTGGCCCTTAGGGGGTCTTAGCATATCCAAAAAGTCACCAAAATCTGGCCCAATATAGAAAGTGCGTGAAATTTACGTATTTCCTTGGCGATGTGAAAGTTGATAAGAAAGTGGCTCGACAGCGCCCCCTAAAAAGTGAAAAATACCCCTCTCCTTAAAGCTTAGTTTATCGTACAGTTATGAAATTTGGTACACTTGTAGTACTCAGCAGTCCGCACAGAAAAGTCTCTTGCACCCATGGTCAATATCAAACAGGAAGTCGGCCATTTTGGACTAAAGTGGCCATTTTGACCCCGTTTTGACCATTTCTAGGGTCTATATTTGGTTCAACAGTTTGGCCATTTTTCGCACGATCGTCTCAAAAATAGTGTGCGATCGAACAGAAGCGATGGACGAATCAAATGAGACAATAAAATTGACTTTTCGTAAATACTGAAGGGGCGGGACCAGGCCTCAAAGTTCGAGCACTCGCCAAAAAAATTCTAATTGCTATAATTTCATAAATGAAAGAACTACAGTTAAAGAAATGTTCTATGGACAATCGTCATCAACCTCCGAAGACAAATGAATGGTCGATTGATGATGTCACATAAGCCCCGCCCCCTCAGGACTTAAAAGGTCAAGTTTTACTGGGAAATTTTCCAAAATTCGCCCTTTCAAATAATCACCCCAAATTTGTAGCAGGTAACTGAAGACAAGTTGGAGTTGCTTGGCGTCACTTTATGGGAGTTTTCTGCAGAAGGCGGGGCTGTGGCGGCGCGGCGAAGTCAGGCGTACCGCTTAGGCCTTACGTTTGCCTCCCATTTCATCATTTCTAAAGATATCGCCACGAAACTTCTTGGGAGTGATCCTAGTCCTGCCCCCCAAAAAATATGATGTGAAAATCCGGTGGGCGTGGCCTATTTTCTGAAATAGCGCCCCCTAGGACCATTAAAACTGTCAGCCCCAAGCCATGCTTTGACTGAGGATTACGAAATTTGGTACACTAATGTGGTGTCTCAGGACCTACAAAAAAGTCTCTTGGAGCCAAGCACCAAGTCGCACAGGAAGTCGGCCATTTTGGTCCAAGTACTCGATTTAGTGGTTTTCGCACACGTTGTTTGGAGAGTGTTGCACCATCGCCCTTTTCACCAATCACCTTCAAACTTCTGCTATAGACTCTTAAGACAAAGGGGAAAAAATTCAACCTACGGATTTTAAATAAGTATAAAGGTGTGGGCGTGGCTAAGCCTCAAACTTTGACTTGTCGCCACGCCACTCTTTTTTTCACAGCTCCCTATTGGACTCCTTTTAACCAATCACCAGCAATCACTGGCAAATAGCAGCAGACAAGTTGAGGTCACTTGGTTTATAGTACTGGCAGATTTCGAATAAAGGCGGGGCTTTGGGAGCATGGCGAAATTCACCATCAAGCCATGGAAATACGTTTGTCTCTCATTTCTTCAATCATTGTGACATCACCACACAATTTCTGATGAGTGACCTTACTCTGACCCCTAATAGAATTGGACAGCTGAAGTTTGTGGGCGTGGCCTATTTTCTGAAATAGCGCCCCCTAGGACCATTAAAACTATCAGCCCCAAGCCATGCTTTGACTGAGGATCACGAAATTTGGCACACTAATGTAGTGTCTCAGGACCTACAAAAAAGTCTCTTGGAGCCAAGTACAATGTCGCACAGGAGGTCGGCCATTTTGGTCCAAGTACTCGATTTAGTGGTTTTCGCACACGTTATTAGGAGAATGATGTCTCGTCGTCCTTTCCACCGATCACCTTCAAACTCCTGCTATATACTCTTAAGACATAGAGGAAAAAATTCAACCGTCGGATTTTAAATAAGTATAAAGGTGTGGGCGTGGCTAAGCCTCAAACTTTGACCAGTCGCCATTACGTTACTTGACTTAATAACTCCCATGTGCATGATCAGATCAATTTCAAACTTTGTCTGTGTGATCACTGACCACATCTGAAGACAGTGACAATGTGGACAGCTGACATCACCTAAGCCCCGCCCCCTGACTACAGGAAGTCTACTGTTTTATGGTGAAATGCCCATATTTGTCCCCTCTAATTTAGTCAACATGACACTAAGGTCATGCACTGTCTTCATGATGTTGTAATGACCATTCCGATCTGATAGCTTTTCAGAAAGGGAGGGGCTTTGATGCCATGGCGATTTCTGGCGTGACGCTGTGACCTTACGTTTGCCTGTAACTTCCACAAACAGCCTCCGATTTGCCCGAGACTGAACATCACATCACCAGTGTGGTAAAGATAGAGTGTATCCTAGTGGTGAGACGTGTAATGGTGGGCTAAGAGGGGATGCTGAGTCAGGGTGAGGTGTGGACGAGAAGGCCGTTCACGGTTTCTGGTGTCGGGGTGGTTGACTTTCTGTTCTGCCAGACGTGCCCTGGTGCCCCCGGCTGCCGGCCAGGATGGAGAAGCGTGGAGCTGGGTTTGGAGAGCGTCGGGGATGGAGTGGAGGGGGTGCGGAAGGAGGGCGAGCAGCTTCGCTGCGAGGGCCGAACGACGCTGCTTGCAGCTTTAATTATTATTATTATTTTTTTCTTTCTTTTTTTTTCTTCCGCGTCTTTGGATGGCCTTTAGGGGGTCTTAGCATATCCAAAAAGTCACCAAATTCTGGCCCAATATAGAAAGTGCGTGAAATTTACGTATTTCACTGGCAACGTGAAAGTTGGTAAAAAAATGTTTCAACAGCGCCCCCTGGAAAATTAAAAATACCCCTCCGCTTTGACCTTTTTTCATAGTAGAGTGATGAAATTTGGTACACTTGTAGAACTCAACAATACGCACAGAAAAGCCTCTTGCACGCATGGTCAATATCAAACAGGAAGTCGGCCATTTTGGACTAAAGTGGCCATTTTGACCCCGTTTTGGCCATTTCTAGGGTCTATATTTGGTTGAACAGTTTGGTCATTTTTCGCACGATCGTCTCAAAAATAGTGTGCGATCGAACAGAAGCGATGGACGATTAAAATGAGACAATAAAATTGACTTTTCGCAAATACTGAAGGGGCGGGACCAGGCCTCAAAGTTCGAGCACTCGCCAAAAAAATTCAAATTGCTATAGATTCATAAATGAAAGAATTACAGTTAAAGAAATGTTCTATGGACAATCGACGTCGCCCTCCGAAGACAAATGAATGGTCGATTGATGATGTCACATAAGCCCCGCCCCCTCAGGACTTAAAAGGTGAAGTTTTACTGGGAAATTTTCCAAAATTCGCCCTTTCAAATAATCACCCCAAATTTGTAGCAGGTAACTGAAGACAAGTTGGAGTTGCTTGGCGTCACTTTATGGGAGATTTCTGCAGAAGGCGGGGCTGTGGCGGCGCGGCGAAGTCAGGCGTACCGCTTAGGCCTTACGTTTGCCTCCCATTTCATCATTTCTAAAGATATCGCCACGAAACTTCTTGGGAGTGATCCTAGTCCTGCCCCCCAAAAAATATGATGTGAAAATCCGGTGGGCGTGGCCTATTTTCTGAAATAGCGCCCCCTAGGACCATTAAAACTGTCAGCCCCAAGCCATGCTTTGACTGAGGATTACGAAATTTGGTACACTAATGTGGTGTCTCAGGACCTACAAAAAAGTCTCTTGGAGCCAAGCACCAAATCGCACAGGAAGTCGGCCATTTTGGTCCAAGTACTCGATTTAGTGGTTTTCGCACACGTTGTTTGGAGAGTGTTGCACCATCGCCCTTTTCACCAATCACCTTCAAACTTCTGCTATAGACTCTTAAGAGAAAGGGGACAAAATTCAACCTACGGATTTTAAATAAGTATAAAGGTGTGGGCGTGGCTAAGCCTCAAACTTTGACTTGTCGCCACGCCACTCTTTTTTTCACAGCTCCCTATTGGACTCCTTTTAACCAATCACCAGCAATCACTGGCAAATAGCAGCAGACAAGTTGAGGTCACTTGGTTTATAGTACTGGCAGATTTCGAATAAAGGCGGGGCTTTGGGAGCATGGCGAAATTCACCATCAAGCCATGGAAATACGTTTGTCTCTCATTTCTTCAATCATTGTGACATCACCACACAATTTCTGATGAGTGACCTTACTCTGACCCCTAATAGAATTGGACAGTTGAAGTTTGTGGGCGTGGCCTATTTTCTGAAATAGCGCCCCCTAGGACCATTAAAACTATCAGCCCCAAGCCATGCTTTGACTGAGGATCACGAAATTTGGCACACTAATGTAGTGTCTCAGGACCTACAAAAAAGTCTCTTGGAGCCAAGTACAATGTCGCACAGGAGGTCGGCCATTTTGGTCCAAGTACTCGATTTAGTGGTTTTCGCACACGTTATTAGGAGAATGATGTCTCGTCGTCCTTTCCACCGATCACCTTCAAACTCCTGCTATATACTCTTAAGACATAGAGGAAAAAATTCAACCGTCGGATTTTAAATAAGTATAAAGGTGTGGGCGTGGCTAAGCCTCAAACTTTGACCAGTCGCCATTACGTTACTTGACTTAATAACTCCCATGTGCATGATCAGATCAATTTCAAACTTTGTCTGTGTGATCACTGACCACATCTGAAGACAGTGACAATGTGGACAGCTGACATCACCTAAGCCCCGCCCCCTGACTACAGGAAGTCTACTGTTTTATGGTGAAATGCCCATATTTGTCCCCTCTAATTTAGTCAACATGACACTAAGGTCATGCACTGTCTTCATGATGTTGTAATGACCATTCCGATCTGATAGCTTTTCAGAAAGGGAGGGGCTTTGATGCCATGGCGATTTCTGGCGTGACGCTGTGACCTTACGTTTGCCTGTAACTTCCACAAACAGCCTCCGATTTGCCCGAGACTGAACATCACATCACCAGTGTGGTAAAGATAGAGTGTATCCTAGTGGTGAGACGTGTAATGGTGGGCTAAGAGGGGATGCTGAGTCAGGGTGAGGTGTGGACGAGAAGGCCGTTCACGGTTTCTGGTGTCGGGGTGGTTGACTTTCTGTTCTGCCAGACGTGCCCTGGTGCCCCCGGCTGCCGGCCAGGATGGAGAAGCGTGGAGCTGGGTTTGGAGAGCGTCGGGGATGGAGTGGAGGGGGTGCGGAAGGAGGGCGAGCAGCTTCGCTGCGAGGGCCGAACGACGCTGCTTGCAGCTTTAATTATTTTTTTTTTTTCTTTCTTTTTTTTTCTTCCGCGTCTTTGGATGGCCTTTAGGGGGTCTTAGCATATCCAAAAAGTCACCAAATTCTGGCCCAATATAGAAAGTGCGTGAAATTTACGTATTTCACTGGCAACGTGAAAGTTGGTAAAAAAATGTTTCAACAGCGCCCCCTGGAAAATTAAAAATACCCCTCCGCTTTGACCTTTTTTCATAGTAGAGTGATGAAATTTGGTACACTTGTAGAACTCAACAATACGCACAGAAAAGCCTCTTGCACGCATGGTCAATATCAAACAGGAAGTCGGCCATTTTGGACTAAAGTGGCCATTTTGACCCCGTTTTGGCCATTTCTAGGGTCTATATTTGGTTGAACAGTTTGGTCATTTTTCGCACGATCGTCTCAAAAATAGTGTGCGATCGAACAGAAGCGATGGACGATTAAAATGAGACAATAAAATTGACTTTTCGCAAATACTGAAGGGGCGGGACCAGGCCTCAAAGTTCGAGCACTCGCCAAAAAAATTCAAATTGCTATAGATTCATAAATGAAAGAATTACAGTTAAAGAAATGTTCTATGGACAATCGACGTCGCCCTCCGAAGACAAATGAATGGTCGATTGATGATGTCACATAAGCCCCGCCCCCTCAGGACTTAAAAGGTGAAGTTTTACTGGGAAATTTTCCAAAATTCGCCCTTTCAAATAATCATCCCAGATTTGTAGCAGGTAACTGAAGACAAGTTAGGGTTGCTTGGCGTCACTTTATGGGAGTTTTCTGCAGAAGGCGGGGATGTGGCGGTGCGGCGAAGTCAGGTGTACCGCTTAGGCCTTACGTTTGCCTCCCATTTCGTCATTTCTAAAGATATCGCCACAACACTTCTTGGGAGTGATCCTAGTCCAGCCCCAAATAGAATCTGATGTGAACATCCGGTGGGCGTGGCCTATTTTCTGAAATAGCGCCCCCTAGGACCATTAAAACTGTCAGCCCCAAGCCATACTTTGGCTGAGGATTACGAAATTTGGTACACTAATGTGGTGTCTCAGGACCTACAAAAAAGTCTCTTGGAGCCAAGTGCAAAGTCGCACAGGAAGTCGGCCATTTTGGTCAAAGTACTCGATTTAGTGGTATTCGCACACATTGTTTGGAGAGTGTTGCACCATCACCCTTTTCACCAATCACCTTCAAACATCTGCTATACACTCTTAAGACATAGATGAAAAAATTCAACCGTCGGATTTTATATAAGTATAAAGGTGTGGGCGTGGCTAAGCCTCAAACTTTGACCTGTCGCCACGCCACTCTTTTTTTCACAGCTCCCTATCGGACTCCTTTTAACCAATCACCAGCAATCACTGGCAAATAGCAGCAGACAAGTTGAGGTCACTTGGTCTATAGTACTGGCAGGTTTCGAATAAAGGCGGGGCTTTGGGAGCATGGCGAAATTCGCCATCACGCCATGGAAATACGTTTGTCTCTCATTTCTTCAATCATTGTGACATCGCCACACAATTTCTGATGAGTGATCCTACTCTGACCCCTAATAGAACTGCACAGCTGAAGTTTGTGGGCGTGGCCTATTTAATGAAATAGCGCCCCCTAGGACCATTAAAACTGTCAGCCCCAAGCCATGCTTTGACTGAGGATTACGAAATTTGATACACTAATGTGGGGTCTCAGGACCTACAAAAAAGTCTCTTGGAGCCAAGTGCAAAGTCGCGCAGGAAGTCGGCCATTTTGGTCCAAGTACTCGATTTAGTGGTATTCGCACACGTTGTTTGGAGAGTGTTGCACCATTGCCCTTTTCACCAATCGCCTTCAAACATCTGCTATATACTCTTAAGACATAGATGAAAAAATTCAACCGTCGGATTTTATATAAGTATAAAGGTGTGGGCGTGGCTAAGCCTCAAACTTTGACCTGTCGCCACGCCACTCTTTTTTTCACAGCTCCCTATTGGACTCCTTTTAACCAATCACCAGCAATCACTGGCAAATGGCAGCAGACAAGTTGAGGTCACTTGATCTGTAGTACTGGCAGGTTTTGAATAAAGGCGGGCTTTGGGAGCATGGCGAAATTCGCCATCACGCCATGAAAATACGTTTGTCTCTCATTTCTTCAATCATTGTGACATCACAACAAAATGTCTGATGAGTGATCCTAGTCTGACCCCCAATAGAAATGGACAGCTGAAGTTTGTGGGCGTGGCCTATTGTCTTAAATAGCGCCCCCTAGGACCATTAAAACTGTCAGCCCCAAGCCATGCTTTGACTGAGGATTACGAAATTTGTTACACTAATGTGGGGTCTCAGGACCTACAAAAAAGTCTCTTGGAGCCAAGTACAAAGTCGCACAGGAAGTCGGCCATTTTGGTCCAAGTACTCGATTTAGTGGTTTTCGCACACGTTGTTTGGAGAGTGTTGCACCATCGCCCTTTTCACCAATCGCCTTCAAACTTCTGCTATATACTCTTAAGACAAAGGGAGAAAAATTCAACCATCGGATTTTATATAAGTATAAAAGTGTGGGCGTGGCTAAGCCTCAAACTTTGACCTTTCGCCATTACATCACTTGACTTAACTCCCATGTGCATGATCAGATCTATATCAAACTGTGTCTGTGTGATCATTGACCACATCTCAAGACAATGACAATGTGGACAGCTGACATCACCTAAGCCCCGCCCCCTGACTACAGGAAGTCTATTTTTTATGGTGAAATGCCCATATTTGTCCCCTCTAATTTAGTCAACATGACACTAAGGTCATGCACTGTCTTCATGATGTTGTAATGACCATTCAGATCTGCTAGCTTTTCAGAAAGGGAGGGGCTTTGATGCCATGGCGATTTCTTACTCTGACCCCTAATAGACATGGACAGCTGAAGTTTGTGGGCGTGGCCTATTTTCTGAAATAGCGCCCCCCTAGGACCATTAAAACAATCAGCCCCAAGCCATGCTTTGACTGAGGATCACGAAATTTGGCACACTAATGTAGTGTCTCAGGACCTACAAAAAAGTCTCTTGGAGCCAAGTACAATGTCGCACAGGAGGTCGGCCATTTTTGTCCAAGTTCTCGATTTAGTGGTTTTCGCACACGTTATTAGGAGAATGATGTCTCGTCGTCCTTTCCACCGATCACCTTCAAACTCCTGCTATATACTCTTAAGACATAGAGGAAAAAATTCAACCGTTGGATTTTAAATAAGTATAAAGGTGTGGGCGTGGCTAAGCCTCAAACTTTGACCAGTCGCCATTATGTTACTTGACTTAATAACTCCCATGTGCATGATCAGATCAATTTCAAATTTTGTCTGTGTGATCACTGACCCCATCTGAAGACAGTGACAATGTGGACAGCTTACATCACCTAAGCCCGCCCCCTGACTACAGGAAGTCTACTGTTTTATGGTGAAATGTCCATATTTGTCCCCTCTAATTTAGTCAAGATGACACTAAGGTCATGCACTGTCTTCATGATGTTGTAATGACCATTCAGATCTGATAGCTTTTCAGAAAGGGGGGGCTTTTATGCCATGGCGATTTCTGGCGTGACGCTGTGACCTTACGTTTGACTGTAACTTCCACAAACAGCCTTCGATATGCCCGAGACTGAACATCACATCACCAGTGTAGTAAAGATAGAGTATCTCCTAGTGGTGAGACGTGTAATGGTGGGCTCAGAGGGGATGCTGAGTCAGGGTGAGGTGTGGACGCGGAGGCCGTTCACGGTTTCTGGTGTCGGGGTGGTTGACTTTCTGTTCTGCCAGACGTGCCCTGGTGCCCCCGGCTGCCGGCCAGGATGGAGAAGCGCGGAGCTGGGTTTGGAGAGCGTCGCGGATGGAGCGGAGGGGTTGCGGAAGGAGGGCGAGCAGCTTCGCTGCGAGGGCCGAACGACGCTGCTTGCAGCTTTAATTAGGCCCGAGCAGCGAAGCGCTGCGAAGGCCTATTGTATCTGCTCCGTTTATTAGGCCCGAGCAGCGAAAGCGCTGCGAAGGCCTCTTGTTTTTGCTCTGATTATTCTTTCTTTTTTGTTATTCTTAGCCCGCTTTGAACGGCTTTTTGGGGACCTTAACATACCCCAAAACTCACAATATTTTGCACACTTGTCAGGCCTGGTGAAAAATTTGATATTTTAAAGGTCCCAAAAAAATCGCAAAGAAAATGGCTGAACAGCGCCCCCTACAAAATGAAAAAAACCCCTCTCCATAAAGCTTAGTTTATCGTACAGTTTTGAAATTTGGTATACTTATAGTACTCAACAGTCCGCACAGAAAAGTCTCTTGCAAGCATGGTCAATATCAAACAGGAAGTCGGCCATTTTGGGTTGAAATGGCGATTTTTTGCCGTTTTTGCCGTTTTTAGGGTCCGTTTCTGATTGGATTGCTCGATCATTTTTCGCACGATCGTCTCAAAAATTGTGTAAAATTGCTCAGAAGAGATGGAGGAACAAAATGAGACAATAAAATTGACTTTTCGCAAATACTGAAGGGGCGGGGCCAGGCCTCGAAGTTTGACTACTCGCCAAAAAAATTTAAATTGCTATAACTTCATAAATGAATGGAATAGAGTTACCAAACGTTCTGTGGTCATTCGTCATCCACCCACAAAGTAAATTGAATGGTCGGATGATGACGTCACACAAGCCCCGCCCCCTCAGGACCAAAAAGGTCCAGTTTTACTGTGAAAGGTCCCAAATTGCCCCATGTCACTTAATCACCACAAATGTGTAGCTGGTAACTCAAGACAAGTGCGGTTTGCTTTGCGTCACTTTATGGGAGTTTTCGACAGAGGGCGGGGCTGTGGCGGCGCGGCGAAGTCAGGCGTACCGCCGTGGCCTTACGTTTACCTCCCATTTCGTCATTTCTAAAGATATAGTCACGAAACTTCTTGTGAGTGATCCTAGTCCGGCCCATCAAAAGATCTGATGTGAACATCCGGTGGGTGTGGCCTATTTTCTGAAATAGCGCCCCCTAGGACCATTAAAACTGTCAGCCCCAAGCCATGCTTTGACTGAGGATTACGAAATATGGTACACTAATGTGCTGTCTCAGGACCTACAAAAAAGTCTCTTGGAGCCAAGTGCAAAGTCGCACAGGAAGTCGGCCATTTTGGTCCAAGTACGCGATTTAGTGGTTTTCGCACACGTTGTTTGGAGAGTGATGCTCCGTCGCCCTTTTCACCATTCTCCTTCAAACTTCTGCTTTGTACTCGTAAGACATAGGGAAAAAAATTCAACCGTCGGATTTTTCAAAAGTTGAAAGGTGTGGGCGTGGCTAAGCCTCAAACTTTGACCTGCCGCCACGCCACTCTTTTTTTCACAGCTCCCTACTGGACTCCTTTTACCCAATCACCAGGATTCTGTGGGAAACAGCAGTAGACAACTTGAGGTTACTTGGTCTCCAGTACAGGCAGGTTTTGAAAAAAGGCGGGGCTTTGGGAGCATGGCGAAAATCGCCATCACGCCATGGAAATACGTTTGCCTCTCATTTCTTCAGTTATCGTGATATCGCTCCGACACTTCTGGTGAGTGATCCTAGTCTGACCCCCAAGAGAAATAGACAGCTGAAGTTTGTGGGCGTGGCCTATTCTCTTAAATAGCGCCCCCTAGGACCATTTAAACTAATAGCCCCAAGCCAAGCTTTGACTGAGGATTGCGAAATTTGGTACACTAATGTGGTGTCTCAGGACCTACAAAAAAGTCTCTTGGAGCCAAGTGCAAAGTCGCACAGGAAGTCGGCCATTTTGGTCCAAGTACGCGATTTAGTGGTTTTCGCACACGTTGTTTGGAGAGTGATGCTCCGTCGCCCTTTTCACCAATCTCCTTCAAACTTCTGCTATATACTCTTAAGACATAGGGGAAAAAATTCAACCGTCGGATTTTTCAAAAGTTGAAAGGTGTGGGCGTGGCTAAGCCTCAAACTTTGACCTGTCGCCACGCCACTCTTTTTTTCACAGCTCCCTACTGGACTCCTTTTACCCAATCACCAGGATTCTGTGGGAAACAGCAGTAGACAACTTGAGGTTACTTAGTCTCCAGTACTGGCAGGTTTTGAAAAAAGGCGGGGCTTTGGGAGCATGGCGAAAATCGCCATCACGCCATGGAAATACGTTTGCCTCTCATTTCTTCAGTTATCGTGATATCGCTACGAAACTTCTGGTGAGTGATCCTAGTCTGACCCCCAAGAGAAATAGACAGCTGAAGTTTGTGGGCGTGGCCTATTCCCTTAAATAGCGCCCCCTAGGACCATTTAAACTAATAGCCCCAAGCCATGCTTTGACTGAGGATTACGAAATTTGGTACACTAATGTGGTGTCTCAGGACCTACAAAAAAGTCTCTTGGAGCCAAGGACAAAGTCGCAAAGGAAGTCGGCCATTTTGGTCCAAGTACGCGATTTAGTGGTTTTCGCACACGTTGTTTGGAGAGTGATGCTCTGTCGCCCTTTTCACCAATCACTTTCAAACTTCTGCTGTATACTCTTACGACGTAGGGGAAAAAATTCAACCGTCGGATTTTTCAAAAGTTGAAAGGTGTGGGCGTGGCTAAGCCTCAAACTTTGACCTTTCGCCATTACTTTACTTGACTTAATAACTCCCATGTGCATGATCAGATCTTTTTCAAACTTTGTCTGTGTGATCATTGACCATATCTGTAAAAAATGACAATGTGGACAGCTGACATCACCTAAGCCCCGCCCCCTGACTACAGGAAGTCTATTTTTTATGCTGAAATACCCATATTTGTCCCCTCTAATTTAGTGAACATGACACTAAGGTCATACACTGTCTTCATGATGTTGTAATGACCATTCAGATCTGATAGCTTTCCAGAAAGGGAGGGGCTTTTATGCCATGGCGAATTCTGGCGTAACGCCGTAACCTTACAATTCAATTTAATGGTGAGCTCAGAGGGGATGCTGAGTCAGGGTGAGGTGCGGACTAGGAGGCCATTTGCGGATTCTGGCCTCGGGGTGGTTGACGATTCTGTTCTGCCAGACGTGCCCTGGTGCCCCGGGCTGCTGGCCAGGCCGGAGCGGCGCAGAGCTGCGAGGGCCGAACGACGCTGCTTGCAGCTTTAATTAGGCCCGAGCAGCGAAGCGCTGCGAAGGCCTATTGTATCTGCTCCGTTTATTAGGCCCGAGCAGTGAAGCTGCGAAGGCCTATTGTATCTGCTCCGTTTCTTCTTATTATTATTCTTTTTTCTTCCGCGTCTTTGAATGGCCTTTAGGGGGTCTTAGCATATCCAAAAAGTCACCAAATTCTGGCCCAATATAGAAAGTGCGTGAAATTTACGTATTTCACTGGCGATGTGAAAGTTCGTCAAAAAGTGACTGAACAGCGCCCCCTAGAAAGTGAAAAATACCCCTCTCCATAAAGCTTAGTTTATCGTACAGTTATGAAATTTGGTATACTTGTAGTACTCAACAGTCCGCACAGAAAAGTCTCTTGCAACCATGGTCAATATCAAACAGGAAGTCGGCCATTTTGGAGTAAAGTGGCCATTTTGACCCCGTTTTGGCCATTTCTAGGGTCTATATTTGGTTGAACAGTTTGGTCATTTTTCGCACCATCGTCTCAAAAATTGTGCGAGATCGAACAGAAGCGATGGACGATTCAAATGAGACAATAAAATTGACTTTTCGTAAATACTGAAGGGGCGGGGCCAGGCCTCAAAGTTCGAGCACTCGCCAAAAAAATTCAAATTGCTATAATTTCATAAATGAAAGAATTACAGTTAAAGAAATGTTCTGTGGACAATTGTCATCGCCCTCCGAAGACAAATGAATGGTCGATTGATGATGTCACATAAGCCCCGCCCCCTCAGGACTTAAAAGGTCAAGTTTTACTGGGAAATTTTCCAAAATTCGCCCTTTCCAATAATCACCCCAAATTTGTAGTGGGTAACTGAAGACAAGTTGGGGTTGCTTGGCTTCACTTTATGGGAGTTTTCTGCAGAAGGCGGGGCTGTGGCGGCACGGCGAATTCAGGCGTACCGCTTAGGCCTTACGTTTGCCTCCCATTTCGTCATTTCTAGAGATATCGCCACGAAGCTTCTTGTGAGTGATCCTAGTCTGGCCCCCCAAAAGATCTGATGTGAAATTCCGGTGGGCGTGGTCTATTTTCTGAAATAGCGCCCCCTAGGACCATTAAAACTGACAGCCCCAAGCCATGCTTTGACTGAGGATTACGAAATTTGGTACACTAATGTGGTGTCTCAGGACCTATAAAAAAGTCTCTTGGAGCCAAGTGCATTGTCGCACAGGAAGTTGGCCATTTTGGTCCAAGTGCGCAATTTAGTGGTTTTCGCACACGTTGTTTGGAGAGTGATGCTCCGTCGCCCTTTTCACCAATTGCCTTCACACTTCGGCTACATACTCTTAAGACATAGATGAAAAAATTCAACCGTCGGATTTTAAATAAGTATAAAGGTGTGGGCGTGGCTAAGCCTCAAACTTTGACCTGTCGCCACGCCACTCTTTTTTTCACAGCTCCCTATTGGACTCCTTTTAACCAATCACCACCAAACAGTGGCGAATAGCAGCAGACAAGTTGAGGTCACTTGGTCTATAGTACTGGCAGGTTTCGAATAAAGGCGGGGCTTTGGGAGAATGGCGAAATTCGCCATCACGACATGGAAATACGTTTGTCTCTCATTTCTTCAGTCATTGTGACATCGCCATACAAGTTCTGATGAGTGATCCTACTCTGACCCCTAATAGAATTGGACAGCTGAAGTTTGTGGGCGTGGCCTATTTTCTGAAACAGCGCCCCCTAGGACCATTAAAACAGTCAGCCCCAAGCCATGCTTTGACTGAGGATCACAAAATTTGGCACACTAATGTAGTGCACCAGGACCTACAAAAAAGTCTCTTGGAGCCAAGCACAATGTCGCACAGGAGGTCGGCCATTTTGGTCCAAGTACTCAATTTAGTGGTTTTCGCACACGTTATTAGGAGAATGATATCTCCTCGCCCTTTCCACCGATCACCTTCAAACCTCTGCTATATACTCTTAAGACATAGAGGAAAAAATTCAACCGTCGGATTTTAAATAAGTATAAAGGTGTGGGCGTGGCTAAGCCTCAAACTTTGACCAGTCGCCATTACCTTATTTGACTTAACTCCCATGTGCATGATCAGATCAATTTCATACTTTGTCTGTGTGATCACTGACCACATCTGAAGACAGTGACAATGTGGACAGCTGACATCACCTAAGCCCCGCCCCCTGACTACAGGAAGTCAACTGTTTTATGGTGAAATGCCCATATTTGTTCCCTCTAATTTAGTCAAGATGACACTAAGGTCATGTACTGTCTTCCTGATGTTGTAATGACCATTCAGATCTGATAGCTTTTCAGAAAGGCAGGGGCATGGCGATTTCTGGCATGACGCTGTGACCTTACGTTTGACTGTAACTTCCACAAACAGCCTCCGACTTGCCCGAGACTGAACATCACATCACCAGTGTGGTAAAGATAGAGTATGCCCTAGTAGTGAGACGTTTCTGAGTGCTGTGCGAATGCAATGTGAAAATGTTCTTACTGGAGGGATGGTTCTAGGAACTTATGCAGTTGGTAAGCGCCTATAAATGCAGCCTCTAACTGAACTATGTGAAAATTGTTAAAGCATGTGATCCATTTTCTCTAGAGTGCTACCTACAAACTTTTAAAAGTGTAATAATTTGTACAGACAATTGGCTTTAGATAAATAATACAGTGTGATTCACACCAATTTACACCACATTGATTTTGATTCGCTCAATAACAGCTCAAAGAGATTTTACGTGAATTAAAGACAGCAACATCTAGATGAATTAAAACTTGAACAACATCAACAAATAAAGTCACAAACATGCCAAACTTGTTGTATTTTATTACACAACACTGGAAATGTTTTTACTAGCTCAGCAAGTTAAATCACTATGGCACCATTTCCTTAAACATTGTTTGCTTTTTATGACATATGCATGATTTGATTGTTTCACAATTTTCCACTAATATCAACATCCCATTGAAATAAATCCAAACTTTTTTGATAAATTGTCTTTTTTCCCCAGAATTTAAACAACTAAAACAGAATGGTAGCTTAGCAAAAATGACAAATAGTCTCTTACAGTAGAAATTTAGAGGAGAGAAAACAACAATTAGTGACTTTGATCTCTGACATAAGTTAAGATTTAAATTTAATGTTCTGATTTTTTTCCCTCAGACATGTCTGAAGAAATAATCAAGGATTTAATTAGATTTTTCAACTGTTAAATGCTATTCAAAAGGGTTTGGCTATGAAAGAACACAAGTACCTTGTCTGTGTTAGCTTATTATTGGGCTTCTTCAGCACCAGCCTGTGTGATTACTGAAGAACCTGAGCAAGTTTAACCCTTCAGCCTTTATTGTAACAGCATTTCTCCACTGCGCTCATCTCCCATGAGTCCTGGATCACTCTGACGTTACCATTTGGTATGGAGGTTCGTGAGTGGCCAGACCTGCGTCAAAGTCCCACCTTCTAGTTTGATTGACAGCTGCGGTTTTCGCCTCACAATCAGTTTATGCAAGATTCAAAGACCTGTGAAAAATAATGTAAATTCAGGACTGTCCCACAGAAAGAAACGTGGTTCCTAATGGCATGTCAGCCACTCAGGAAGGCTCAGAGTAGAGGCTGGAAAGGTGAGCACGATCAAACCATTTTTGAGACAGGGGAGATTTGCTATATTATTGTTTGTAAAACAATGTTTTGTCCAATTGTTTTAGATATGTGTTTAAAAATCACCATAAATTGTAAAAATAAATAAATAAATGTTAAACTTTAGGGGTGCTAGAGATGAATTTAGGGGTGCTTCAGTACTCACAAAAGCACGCTAGAAATGCCCATGGGTGTGATCTTATCAGTTGTCCTTGAAATCAAAATGTGTTTAGTTCTAGGGTGAATTGCAGCAAGTAAGATTTTAAACTTAAAGTTTATTGTTTTTTGCCTTTTTTAATAATAGTTTTTTCCAGTGATCAACACAATTAGCAGGGCAACACAGGGATTTGAACCCTGTCCCACAATTGGGAGACCAGACCATTGCCTTTGCTTTTTTGTGCATTTTACCAGGTAAAGCAAACCCTGCATTAAAACAGCATGAAATTCACCAGTTTAATTTTTAACATTATGCATAATTTGGTGTTGAATTGTTACATCGTTTAGTAGTGATGAATGAGAGGCCAATTGTACTAAAGGTTTTCAGTTTAATTTCAATAAATACCATCTTAATGCAGGAAACGAAACCTTTAGAAAGCTTTTAAACACATTTAATTTTGATGTTAAAAAAGACGTTTAAAAGCTTTCCAATACATCCTACACATTTTGCAACAAAGAAGATGAAATACACACACACACACACACACACACTCACACACATTACAACAATAAAATTAGTGTATTAATTGCTGATCTGGACAGATATGTTTTTAGTTTTGATTAAAAAGTGGGTGAGAGATTAATGCAGAGGACAAGGGGAAAGAGCATTCTAGAGCTGAGAGAAGGTGGGAAATGGCTCAATGTTATTTTGACTAGGTCAGTAGGGGACATGAAAATTGAAATCACAGAAATGGTGAAGCATACAGCAGCAGTTAGTGGTTTTTCCTACATAGGCGTGGTGCTGCACCACTCCCGAAATTCTAGTGCCATGACAAATGCACGACACCAAAACGTTCCGCGCGTTATTACCCCCTTTGTTGCTCTCATGACAGCTAAATATTTTGCGAATGTAACACTTCTCACCTATATGCATCAGAGAAATTTCAGCACCCACAGTTTAAAAATCTTGCTACACTCCTGTGCGCACATTGTCCTGCAACCCCTGCTCTCACACATGGAACGCGGCAGCGAAGTTGTCCTGAGTGTACACAACCTCTCAACGGCATCGAAACATGTACACTGCTTAAAAACAATACATCCAATATATTTCATATAGAAAAGTTCTGACAGACTATATGTATGATATATATATACAAGTTCTATTGTCATTGCATAGGTGTACAACGAAATTGATTTTGCTCTCAGTAGAGATAGCTCATGTAAGGAAAGGTAAAATATTAGTAAATGTAAAAGCTAAAATTGATCACACACACACACACACACACACACACACACACACACACACACACACACACACACACCTCTTTACATTACAAATTCTGCAGTTAGGTGTTGATCAAATCAAAGCTGTTTTTGAGGTAAACTAAAGCCGTGTCAAAGCACACATGATGCCCTGATGATCACTAAAATATGTTGGAATAACAGATGCTTCTGTTATATACTTGTTGGATTTTACATAGACATGATCTATTAAAGTGCCTTTCTCGGTTGTTGGCTGTTTGACTATTTGGGCATAGCCTCTGTCAGTCAAAAGTTTTAATATTGTTGATGATTTTAAAATGTCATCATTAAAATCTCCCATTAGTACTAATGTCTCACTTTGTACCTCCAGCCAATCAAGCAACTTTGTTAAATTTACTTTAAGCAAAGAAAGGGGATAAAGAGGAGGTCGATAAATGAGTCCAAGTACTATGTGTAAGTTAACAAAGCTATACACTAAACTCTCCAAGTTGACGTCTGGAGCCTGCAACATTTTAAATGCCACACCATCTGCAGTATAAAAGCCAACACCACCATGTTGTTGTTCTTGAAAAGCAATCAAAGACTCATGAGTACTAGAATAAGCTAAACCTCGTGGGCAGTTGTAAAAACTATAGCCATCAATCTTTACTGCATCTGATCTGTCTGTAGATACCCATGTTTCTGTGACAGCAATGCAATTAGGTTGCAAATGCTGTGTGCAGAAAGCTAAGTCTTTAACGTGTCGATTCAGACTTTGGACATTCATTAAAAACACAGTGAATGCAGAAGAGTTAAATCTGTCGAACTGTGAGTTTGGAGTCAAAAAAGGGGTCATTTTACTAACTGCAACTGTAATGTCATCTTTACAATAGATTCGTTTTTCATCAAAGTCCTGAATTGTGAGTCCTGAAAGACTTGTTACACGGCTAAGTGCTACATATGCTTGACCTGGTGCAAATATTTTCCTAAAACTAACAACGGCGTTTTCAAGAGTGAGTCCCTGAACTTTATGAACCGTAACCGCCCAAGCTAATTTAAGAGGAAATTGTCGACGTAATCCACCTTTAACAGTGGCTCTTTCCTCCTCGGGTTCAATAGGTGTAGATCCAGCTAAATTTGCTGACAGAGACTGGGAGGTTTTCCTCCTCTGCAAGCCGACACGATGGTCATCAAACTGAACATAAACTTTCTTAGGAAAGGTGTCATTTTCTAAAATTACAATTTCCGTCAACGTACCACAAATTCCGTTTACTAAACCGTCAATGACATCCACATTTTTACACAACATTACACGCGCACCCTTACCCAACTGTAACACTTCTGACAAGTTAGTATTAGAAGCTCTGGCATGATTCCCTTCCAACAACTTCAGTTTGCCTGTTCTTTTATCATTAACATAATCTTTGGCTGTAATTGATATGTAATCAGGACAAACGTGACATAACTGATGGATGTTGTGATTATTTACTTGATTATTTGTTGCAAATATGTGCAATGCTGAGCTTGCCTCACCTGTTTCACAAGTTTTTAAAACCTTTAAATCCTCAGGTAACAATGGTGTACCTTTTGTATGAGTTCTGATTCTATTTAGCAGTCCAGAAAACACAGCATCTTTCTGTCTAACGACTTCAGTTAACTGTACAACTTTAAATAGGCTTGACCATAAGTTGCTACCTACACCATCAGAATAGAGTGGCTTCCCTTTAACAGGAGGTAGCTGGAAGAAATCTCCAACAGCCACTACACTGACATTTCCAAAAGGTGAAAAGTCACCCGTTTGTTTAATCTGACGTAATCTACCATGAACATAGGACAACAGGTTATGATCGACCATTGATATTTCATCAATAATAAGAAGCTGCAAATCACAATATTTTGTACGTAAAGAATTTAGTTTTTCTTCACCCAGAGGAGTGTACGGTAAGCGCACATCCTTTCCTATAGACAGTGTAGTGTGGATTGTTGTTGCACCTAAATTATATGCTGCAATCCCAGTAGGAGCTGTCAATACTACACATGCATTATCAGGATGTCTACAGCTTGGTGACAGTAATCTCTGTGTTTCATACTCGATTGCTCGAATTAAATGACTTTTCCCAACGCCTGCCCCACCTGTAACAAAAACATGCAGTGGTTCAGGGTTATTACCATTAACTTTATCTACACACCACTGCCTGATTTGATTAAAAACAGAAAACTGTTTTTCATTTAAAGACCTAATCAATGCCAGACCTTCACCTCTACTCATCGTGTTTCTCTTCTCTAAATGTGCAGTTTGGTTTGAACATGGAGCCAAATCTGGGATTACTTCTGCCTCGTCACTTACTGTCGGTTCTGATTCTTTCAGTATTTCAACACACTCTAAACGTTCCATTTCAACTGCCGGACACAACTCACACCATGCATCTTCTAACATTACATCACCGACTATATTATTCACAGCATCCAAATGATCAGATTCTAACTCAAATTTACTCCGATTTAAATCTACAACAGCCTTTACCGAGTGGTTTGTTCTATCAAAAAATCTAATTAAACCAGTTCTGTAAAATTCCTCAAAAGTTTCACAGTTAAGCTTAAGTTGACTATCATGGCGGTACGGTAAAAACAACTGCAACATGCTTTGAAAAAATTTCTCCGAGTCTTTGGTTTCAGAGAAACGCGCGTAACGAACAACCGCTGGTTTAGTCCGAGTTCTTTTTGTAACAAATCCTAAATCATTACTTAACTTTATAGGGTTTCTACATTTTTCGTTTTTACTCAAAACACGATATTCTGATGCAAACGTAGCCAGGCACATATCATTGAACACATCATCATTTGGCCTCTTCTTATAACGATCAACTAATCCGGTCATCCACATGTCATCTGAAGTAAGATCCTGTGATGCTGCTTTTTGCCTCAAAACAGAAATAGGCAAACTCATTTTCACTATATTATCACCAGTGGGAACAAACACAACTTTCCTAGAACACTCCTTTAGATGCATGTTAGTTAGCCTGTAGACTGCTTCCTGCGCACAAACATCTCGATTATGAAGATAAACATTACCAAGAGTCTTCAAGGCCTCTTTAGCACTAAGATTACCATCTTTGGCTGCTTCTCTTTGAGAATTAGCAAGCAGAAGGCCAATTTCCCGTTCACTTTTAGACATGTAAGATATTATGTATACACAGCATGCATAAGCATCGACGCAATACTGGATATCAAGATTAGCATTCCAAGCTTTTAACAGCAACTTGCTATACTGATTAATCCAGATTTCATTAACTTCCCTTTTCAAAACAACATGTGTATTTCGACAAAATCGTTTATATGCCATCTCAAATAGTTCCTGACTGATACCCAGGCCCTGAAACAGACCTTCTACACTGTTATATGGACAGTCTTCACTAGAAATAGCAGTCTTTACTTTAGTTAAAATGGCACTTGCTACTTCTTTGTCCATTTCTTGTTTACGAGCTTTATCTTGAGACGCACAGGCACACTGTACAGTGCTATCTGTTTTATCACACTTGCAAGTCTTCACTGCATCTTGATACTTTTCACCACGACTAATAAAAGTTCTAACAGATGCAGGCCGTGGAAAATTAAAACGACAAACAGTTTTTTTCTTTCTACAAGTCTTTGAATGCCGTTTGGAGTGCTGCTGGACAGATGAGACGACTTCATGTAGTGAATCGTCTTCAGAAGGAAGTTCACATGTGACATATTCATCAACAAATGCAATGACCTCCTCATCTGTGTTCTTATCTAAAATGGGAGCACCAGAAACCCAGAAAAGGCAATGACAGTGAGGAGAACCACGCTGCTGGAACTCAACACGATAATAATAATCTTCTATTTTACCAATGGGATTGGCAGGAGACATTAGCACTTCCCTTAAGAAGACATGCCATCTAAAATCAAACATTCGGGCAGCAGTTACTGGATTCCTACGTAGGAGGTCACATTTATCAGCCCACTCCAGCTGTTCCACTGTCTCTGTTCTGCCTTCCTGTTTCAAAATACTATAAAGAAGGTTAGTCCACCTCAAATCTGCCGACGAAAATGATGCGAACCAAGTAGGTTTGCCCAACATTTTTACACAAGCCAGGAGGTCTCGCTGAGCAGATTGCCAAAAAGCAGGTGTGCCGCGAATTGGTTTAAGAAACCGGTAGCCATCATCAAACTCTAACAGCTTATTTAAAGAATCCTGATCCTGTATCAAATTACCCAACTTCTGAGATTCACCGCTTTTACCTTTACGCAAAGCTATAGAAACTTTGGACACAACTTGCTCTAGTTCAGACATGTACTGTGCAAAAAATATATATTCTACATTGTTAGCAAATCGACCATCGACATGAAGAAGCCTGTTGTTGAAATACCGATTCAGAGTCAAACGAAATTGTCTGCTTTCATAGTAAGTATTCGATCCTGAAGGAAACAAGACGGGAAAACTTTTTGCTTCATTTGTAAAATCTGAAAGCAATTTCACTGGATTGTTACCTTCACCTGGAGCTACATTTAATATGTTATCCACATACTGATCCAATGCTTCTTGTCCTATATCTACTGGCATGAGACAGGTGTCCTGAAACATACAGTGCTGTTGTCTGTCATGCAATAACTCATCTTCTCCATCTATGCAAGTATCTTCATCTTTACCAGAACCACTATCTTCTTGCAGGACAGACGACTCATCTTCCTGAGTAAATGTGTTAATCCAAGACTCATTGAACTCTACATCTTTATAATGCAAATTATGACGTTTTAAATACTGAAGAGCTTCCTGAACATGCTGTGTGTCAACATACTGATAATCATAGTGTCCTTTATATGTCAATTTACGTTTTAACTTTACAGGTAATAAAGACCCCTCCATGTTGGTACGTGGTAACAAACTGCACGTTTCCACTATATTTGCAGGTACACAAGTGACAGGACCATGAATCCCATTCTGACCACCTTTGGGCAGAGCCAACATTTTCATAAAGGGTATATTCATCGCTATTAAATGTTGCTCTAATGTATTTAAACATGCCAGTTGAGGTGGGATGGGATCAACAGTCAGCTTGTTGATTGAACTTTCTGGGGGTATCTGACATTTACTAATTTTATAATGACACGTGTAACAGATTATCAATTTATTTCTACATACATTCAATTTGCAAGGTAATCTACAGGCATCATTGCATTTGTGTAGATGATTGTCACTTATACATTTATCTGCTATAAGTGACATTTCTTTGGTTTTTCTATAGTATTCTTGATTACAATTTAAGACCTGATGTCTAAACAACAACCGTGAGCAGACACAACACACAAAATCAGGTCCATCTTTCACCTTCTCTAAAAATTGATCTACAACAAAATTAAAGTTTTGTGAATTTACTTTAATCAGCTTTCTTTTATGCTGGATACTTTCTATTAAACATGTTTTATGCTCAATATTAAGGTATTTCTTTTTACTCATTTTTTTCTTTTTGTCACGATGAGCCAAATTCTGATGGTACTTATACACACTCATCTGTTTAAGCTTCTCTCGATGAGCCAAATTCTGATGGTACTTATACACACTCATCTGTTTAAGCTTCTCTCGATGAGCCAAATTCTGATGGTACTTATACACACTCATCTGTTTAAGCTTCTCTCGATGAGCCAAATTCTGATGGTACTTATACACACTCATCTGTTTAAGCTTTTCTCGATGAGCCAAGTTATGATGATAGTTGAAAATGGACCTATGTTTGGCCTTATGTTTAACTTTCTCTTTATGTGCAAGAAGAAATTTGTATTTAAATTTGGTTGTGCTGATCTTTTTCATTCTGTAAGCAACATTTTGCTTGTATGCATTTTTCTTCTGACTTTTTATTTTGTCTTTAACTGCACTTACCATTTTATAATTAGAGGCTTCTGCATAAGCCTTATTTTGCTTTAAATATCTGGAAAAACTCTTCCTCGTTTTCATCTTTTCCATGTTTGGGTCAGCATTTAACTGCATCATAGTTGACCTTCTGCATTTGTTTACGTTGTCTGACAAAGAATCAACTTTACAAAACCCAAAACATGTTTCTTTATTACCCAGTCTTATGCAAAGAACGGGCTCAAAATGATTATTACAGTTTGACAAATATAGTCCCTCAGTGACAAAATTACCAGTTTGAGAACTATATTTGACCCACTCTGTGCCATTGTTGATAAATATGGGTAATCCTAAAACACTGGCTGTAGTTCTAAATTCTACTTCTGTAGCACAGTGACCGACATAATTCATCTGTGACTTTTTTATGTATTCTGACACAGAAGCATGTTCTTTTCCCAGAAACTTCTCACACTCTTCAGCATTTTTGGACATATAAGAAACAACAGCGAGTCTGATCTTACGATGGCCCTTCTGTGACCCACTAATTACATGAGCTACAGCTCTAAAAAAGCTGTTACCATCTTCAATAATATGTTCTGTCTTACACACATTTCCTAAAGGCCCACCTGATGTGGATTCTTGAGAATTGTGTTTCTCAAAATCTATTTTCAACCGATTACACAGAGTTTTACAAAAATCTGCAGACAGAGGAGTAAATAAAGTATTTGAATGAACAACACTAACACCATCTGTATCTATGGAACTCGGCTCAAGTGTGACAGTTTCTACTGAACATTTTAAATGTTCTGTAGGGGCATGTCGAGTATTGTATCTACCAGAAATACTATTTACAGGGCCACAATAACCATAACAAGTTCCTGTGTTAGGTTGTTTTACACAAACCACTGTCTCATAATGGTTACCATTACTATTCTCCAAATAAACAGCCTGCTGTGAAAAGATGCTGTTGGATGTATATTTAAGCCATTTATCATTACAGTAAGTAAATATGTTAATGCCAAAATAATCAGCAGCAGCTTGAATTTCCACTTCAGTTGCCCAACTGCCAACGTACTGCATCCTGGATGAGGTGAGGTACTGCGAAACCGAGGAATACTCACTTCTTAAAATGGTTTGATACATTTGAGGATTCTTTTTTAACTGATTGACCAAAGCAAGACGGATTTTTCTATGATATTCCTGGGTGCTAGAAACAGCTTGACTAAGTGCTCTAAAAAAACAGTTTCCATCTGCCACTATTGATTTATTCATGCATGGTACACCCAATTCACCAATCACACGAGATGATTCATCAACCATTGCCGACTTCACATTCAGACGTTTACTCAACACCTGAGACACGTCCCTAGAAATGGGATTGAAATGAAAATCTTTAGTGCTAACATCACTAACAAAAACAACAGGGTTTATGTCGGTGTCATCTGTCTGTAACTTTTTTGGTTCCGAGAGTGGAAATGACTCTTCACGTCTAACCTCCTTTCCTGTTGTTGGAGGCAACCTTGTTTGTTCAGAAACATTTTTCAATGTGTCCATCTGAACAATGTTAACTCCACTGATCTCAAACAACTTCTGAGTTCCATTTAATTTACTGGCAAACCTCTGAATATATCTAAAAACATTGTCAAGACTACTAAAGTATAGAATTACACTTTTACCGTTTGGGTCAACCATTCCATCTGCAGAACGAGCATGTGAATCAACAATAGCATAATGTCCATCTTCACTAAGTAAAGCGCAAGTATTGTCTCCAAGTGTAAAAAAACATGTTTCATATTGTGTACACATCTTATTCAAACCATCCCAAAGACTAGTGTACACTCCAGCATTTATAAGTTCACCTTCAACGATATCTACATTTCCACAAACAAAATCCCCATAATTCAACTTAAAAGTCTGTTTGCCCATAACGATTTCCTTTGGCAATTCTGGGACAGAAAGAAACACATTCCCAGCACTTATTAGATCACTGTCGCGTAAATATGTGTACAGCTCATCGCCCAAAACAACAACATTGTCTAACATGGCAAAATCCCATGAAAAAACACTTTGTATGTTGTGCTTAGTTAAAGCAACAAGACTTATTGCTGCACACTGAACGCCGCCATATTTAAAACGCCCATCGCTCTGATTAAATGATCCTGTAAGTGAGCTTAAAATTGTATCATTGTTTACAATACTGTTGTCATCATCAACGTTAACCACACTTGTGCTACATGAAGGAACAGGAGATGATTCAACCATCGCAGACTTCACATTCAGACATTTACTCAACGCCTGTGACACGTCTGTAGAAACGGGACTGAAATGAAAATCTTTAGTACTAGCATCACTAACAAAAATAACAGGGTTTATGTCAATGTCATCTGTTTGTTCAGATACATTTTTAAATGTGTCCATCTGAACAATATCCACTCCAGTGATCTCAAATAACCTCTGAGATCCCACCAGTTCACTAGCAAACCTCTGAAAATGTTGAAAAACATTATCAAGGTTCGCAAAGTACAGAACTACACTCTGTCCTGTCGGGTCTACCATGCCGTCTGCGGAGCGTGCATGGGAATCTACTACAGCATAACGTCCATTATCACAAATGATAGCACAAGTATTGCCACTTAATGTCATAATGCAAGTTTCATGCTGTGTGCACATCTTCTTCAATCCATCCAGGAGAGGAGTGTACACACCAGCATCTATTAACTCGCCTTCAGCTACATCTACATCTCCTAAAACGAAATCCCCGTAAACAAGCTTAAAACTCTGTTCTTCCATGTCAATTTCCTTTGGCAAGTCTGGAACAGAGAGAAACTCATGTCCACCTCTAATCTTCTTGTTGTCGCGCAAATCTGTGTACAGCTCATCTCCTAACTCAACAACGTTATCCAACACGGCAAAATCCCAAGAGAAAACACTCTTCTGTTTGTGCTTTGTTAAAGCAACAACAGTAATAGCTGCACACTGAACTCCCCCATATTTAAAACGCCCATCGCCCTGATGAAATGATCCTAGGACAGAGTCTAAAATTGTATCATCGTTGTGTAAAATTGTTTTATCTTCATCAAAATTATTTACAACAGGATTTTGAACAGTTGTCTCTGGAACTAGAGACGACAGCAAAACCTGTGAACGCACGCAAGAAGGGGTGTTAGCAGACTGACCTCTGGGTGATGCATGCGCGTGATGGCCAGAAGGAAGCATCACAGCATGGGCAGCAACAGACCCAGAGACAGACCCCGGACAACCAGATGCCTCCTGATGGTGGGGTGAAGGCAGCTGGTCACAGTCCAACACCTATACAGAAGAAATTAAAGGTCAATACATCGTCAATAAAGATTAGTTTAGTTTTTATATTTGAAACACACGCTTCTTACCTCCTTCCTAGACCGACCAGACTCCACGTCTGCAAGAGGATTTATGCAAGGTGTGGATGCAACCTATAATTCAAGAACAACAACGGTGAAGAAAAATAACACCACAATGTATTTGTATGCCAGATAATTTAATGAATCAACCTCCTGCTGGACACGCCTAGCTGCTTTCTTAAAATGTCGCACAGATGTAGTCTACAAACAGAAAATAATACGGTTAAGTACAATACTTTCAAATATACCATACAGACAGCCCATATTACAAGCATCAGGAACAACATTACATTAAAAGATAATAATAAACTTTAGCTTTAAAGTTACCTGTAATTCTGTGGGACCATCCGCTGGAGCAATCGTGTCCATGGCAGCCAGAATTGAAGGTGAGAACCTAACGGGATTCAGGGGGATGAAACACTCCTTCAAGGCCACTGAAGTGTCATCAGTCTATTGAAGAAAATTCACCACATATTATCATCTAATCAAAATTCTTTGAAAAAGATCAATCAAAAACATTCACAAACCTTAGAAACAACCACTCGTTTCTTGGGGGAATTAGAAGTCTTTTCAAATTCCCCTGAATGGTTTCTCTGCAATGGTAAATAAAAGAAAACACATTTAGAAGCATTACTGGCCCAGTTGCCTAAAATTATAAACATTTTACAATATTTATACTTTATAAAGTCTCTCACCTTCCCGCTAGGTCTCACAAACGTCCATTCGGAAGGGCGTGGAGGTGGAATGCGTTCCACACCCTTCACAACCACACGGGGCACAATACTCGCTTTCTGCGGACGAGACACCTGGTGCTGCACCAGTGGCTTTGGTGCGTGTGTCTCCAAGAACTGATAGGAGGCATTCCACATCAGTTGCGTGAGTATAGGCATCCCGTGATTATCACTGAGGTGGATCTGCAACCACAAACACGAACAAAAGAAAATACAAATTTATCATCTCAAACTTAAGAACCTTTACCTTGTTTTCTTCCAAGCAATATACTTACACCATCACGGCACCACAGTTTAAGACGGTACCTGGGTAGGTGATCGTGGATCGGCACATAACTTACACCTTCGAAGCAGAAGGAAAAAATTCATGTAAAGTTATACATTGTGATTGTTTGATACCTAAGAGTAAATAGCAATAACGCTTGTCGTTAATACTACCGTTTCATCTAATTATGTTGCAACTTACCTAGCTTAGCCGATCTGCGGTGGTACTCCTGCTGAAACAGGTCTTGACGCTCCCAGGAACCAACTAAACGGGGAATCATGGAGGTACAGAAAACCTAAAAAAAAAATAAAAAAAAAAGAAGAAGAAAGAATACAATTATTTTTAAAGATGTACGTTTACTGTCATTTCTCATACCTTCAAAATTACACAAATCAGCCTCTCACCTTAGGCCAGCGACTGAGAACAGCCAAAAGGTACCGCTCAAATGCATCCCCTGCCTCTTCAACTGTTCTGCTGGCCGTAAGGTTGTTAGAAGGAGCCATGACGCAAACAGCATCAGGCTCCCGAGGTAACACAGCCTGTGAAACCTCAAGGCGCAGAAGATCTGCACAAGCTCCTGGAGTGGACATCACACCAAAAGCGAGGCCGCCAACCGGCATAGGGACTATGCCGTCTGCCACGGACCTCAAGTGGGAGTCCCCAACAAGTAGGATGAACTAAATTAGAAAAATTAATACATACATTTCAATATAAAACAATCTGTATTTCTATGACATTTCATACAAACGGCAATGCAATATGCTTTTCAGGAAGAAAGAGATCACATTAAACAGTCAAAGTTTACAAACAATAAAACATGAAATGGTAAAACTAATCACAGAATACACCAACATAAATACAAATAAAGATATGTAAAAATAACTGAGCAGCTTAAGTTCTAAATCACAGATTGAGAAGCACCGACTAAAAAGGAAGATGAACACAACTAGGTTTTCTATTAAGATTCAAAAGTTGGTAGACTTTAGGCACATGTCAAAAAGAAGCCGATTCAGTCTGTTTGCAGCACTGTAACTGATAACGGCTTCAACACCATCTGACCGTATCCTTAGAATCCCAGAGTACTGCTAGATATTATTGGAAGAAAATCTATATTTACATTTTAAATATTTGTGGACATTACACTCACTTTCTTGTCAGGAATCTCATCTGGAAGGACCAGCTTGTGAGCTTTGTTAGAAATCACACTGGTCGGCCAACGACGAACTCGATGACGAAAGCCAGTTCCAGAAACTTACAAAACAAAAACACACACACAAAAATTAACAATCTTTTTGGCTAATAATTTTTCATCTTACATAAATACAGTATAGATTAAATGAATTGCAAAACACTACAATAATTTGTTCTGCGAAATAATACTGCAATACATACAATTAACATCATCATTGCTGTGCGTTGGAATCCCGATACGAATAGGCGGAGCTGGACGATTGCTGCGCTTAGCAGCATCCGCCTTGCGTTTGGACTCTTTGCCAGGCATAGCGAATGCTGTTTGAAACATAAAATACATGACAGCACTATTAGAAAAGCAACACAAACACTATGGATTTCTATGTTATCATGTGTCTGTACTCAGTAAAGACAGAATTAGACTCACTCACTCACTCACACCTTTTAGAATCTTATGCAACCATCAATTTGCTAAACTTGTATAATTGTAAAAACAATCCTAAATTTTAAAAAGCAAGTCACCCATGACCAGGTTCTTACTCAACTCCCACTTCCTGTTTGAAAAATGCAACAAATGCTGTTGCCTAGCACACCGACAGGGTGGAGCCACAAACAAATACCAAGCCCCCACAATGCGGCTCTAAAATCGGTCCCAACCCGGAAGTACCAAAAATTGCAGTTCCACCCTCATCCACTAGGGGCTGGAGTCAGAAGCGAGCAAATCCTCATTGACTCCCATGTTAAAAAATACCAATTTCACAGCAGAAATAAACATGTTTACAGCCTGGTACCAAAACATGTTTTTGGTTTAAATGATCTAGTTTACACTCATGACAACTCTGAGGGGGTGAATTTTTTTCTCACTCTTCTGTTTAAGTGTATTTAAAGACTAAAATTCTGTATAATTAATGAGCATCCGACACACGTGACCACAGAGCTAGCTCCGTGGAAAAGCCTCAGTCTGAGACTCGGCCTGGCTTGGAAACTGCTCCGAGATTTTGAGTTGATCCCAGCCTTGCAGCCCCACCCTCAGCTCCTCCTCTCTTCCCTTTTATGGAATTGTCTGGCCTTGACGGAACCGGTGACACGGTCAAAATGGCGGTGGTGGCCACCTCCCATTTTAGTACAAAAACTTGTTATTGGAGCCTATGGAAACTCATTGTACATATGTTAATGTCGATGACAAATACACACACTCACAACATTGTGACATCATAATGTACAGGGGTGGACATTAACTTCAAAACCAACCAGCCAGCTGGGCCGGTAACTCTGAATATTTACCGGCCCTGCCAAGAATCTATCGGCCCCGCTGGTCAGCTGCCAAAATGAGTCAAAATAACAACTGAACCATTTTAAATGTAATAAACCTTTATTTTGTACACATTCACAAACATAATAACGTATTCAAGTTTTAATTTGTTTGTTCCCTCAACAAAACATGATTTTGTCGTCGCTAGGGATGGGTACCTTTGACATTTGAATCGATCCGGTACTAATTCCCGGTACCTACGAGTCGATACCGGTACTTAACGGTACCAATTTTCGATACTTTTGAGTGTTTATTATTTTAATTCTCTTTTATAATTAAATAGATATTTTTCTCAATATATAACCATATTTGATAAATATCACGATAAATAACATACAAGTTTGTATTTTAACATCGTCCTTGTAGTTTTATAAGCTGATAATTAAACTGAAGCAAACATCTTTACTGTGAACTAAATTTACTGTGTATCTTCATTCCTTTTGCCGTCCTTTTTCATTTGATTTTTCCTACTGGGAAGTTAGAATTTCCGAGGCGAAAGCGAACGCACCATTAGCTGATAACAATGGTGGCAATGGAAGCTAACATATCAAGCTAACGTTATCTTTAACAGTTTATTTCGCTGCTGGAGCAGATTAAAACGATGATGCCTCAAACTTAGATAATTGTCACTGGTTTTACCTTCACCCAATCACCCGTCGCATTTAGTAAAGTAAAGCCAAACTTTAGAGCGCGTTCATGTTCTTCTAGTCGGAAATTCGGAGTTCCGAGGAGAAAGCGAACGCACCATTAGCGAAACGGAAGCTAACAAATCAAGGTAACGTTATCTTAAACATTTTATTTACCTACTGGAGCAGATTAAGATGAGGATGTCTCACTTAGATCGTTGTCTGTCGCTAGTTTCATCACCCAGTTATCCACCACATTTAGTGAAGTGGACCCAAGCTTTAGCGTGCGTTCTTTCTACCATGCTTGCTCTGTTTACAACGGGCTCGCAGGGACCGGCGACATAACGCTCTTGCGCATGCGCAACTGTCTTGGCAGTACCGAAACGAGGCACCGTTTGAATTGACGTGAATCGGTGTTCGGTCGGTTCTATGGAATTCGGTCGGTACCTTAAAAAGTACCGAATTCGGTACTCATCCCTAGTCGTCGCATACTTCCGCCATACAACGCAGTACATCACCAACTCCGCTTTGCTGTACTCAAGCCGTTGCCTGTGTTGGAGATGAGCCAGTTCTGCGCAGATTAGACCAGCGGTGATCGGCGAGCAGTGCATGCCGGTTAGATTTGTGTCCGAATTGACGCCGACTTGCTCTGACGTCATGCATACGTAGGCAACGATAACCTTGTGAGATCAAGGCGGCCGCAGATTTTGGAGCAAGGCGCTGCAGTTGCTCTCCCTCGGCTGCAAAACCTAGAGCAGGGATTCCCAAAGTGCGCGAGCTGCCGCTAGGGGGTGCGCGAGATGAAAAGTGTAATGGCTGCGGAGCTCAGAGAAGTCTGTCAGGTGTCACCATTAGCGCTGCCAGAAACTCATTTGTGGGTGGGCCAAAGAAAAAGTAAGTGGGCACAATAAATGTAATTGAAAACAAGTATATTTGTGTGTGTGTGTGTGTGTGTCCTCCACATGTGCCCTAACTTCATAATAACAATGCGCCGAGCTTCAACACTCTGGCCTGCGCACGCCGATATGTTCCGTATTTGATCATTTTTAACGGTGTTGGAGAAATCTGAAGGTGGTGAGTCATTCTGGCAGATTGTAATTAACACCTGTCTCATGCAGGTGTTCTGACATTGTAAACCTCACACACAGAACATTGTGGATGTAACTAAATAACAAGAAATGATTCCCATTCAGGCTATTGACAGCGCGCTGAAGATCTGAAGTTCAGAATGCATCTGTCAGAGGTCAGACGCGTGCCAGCGGAACCACAGCTCACGGGTGCACAAGGGAGCACATCTGGGCTGGGCAGAAGTAATTTTACAACGTTGGTTTAAATAGAACCAATAACGAGACACAGTGACTTAAACGCTGCAAGTTGTGAAGCGTGTTCTATCCGCGAGCCGCATCACCAAGCGGAAAGTGAATGCGTCAAGCATAAACCAAGCTTCATGGAGCTGTGCCGCGCGCGCACACACACACACACACAGATTCAATAAGTGCACGCTGCGCAAACTGCGGCGCGCCGTCAGACTGAAGGCAGAAATGAGCTCTGACTCCTCTGTGATAAAAACTTTTAAGAGGTTTTATAACAACATTCTTCATTCCAGGTCAAATTAAGATATTAGCTTCTATTTTGGGATGACGTATTAAAGTTGGGTCCGCTCCAGCCAGTGACTCGGAAGGTGCAGCATTTGTTATTCTTGTCCGAGTGGCAGCGGATCGCAGATTCAGCCACACCATAAAACAGCAAGTCGCTCTGAGGCAAACGTGAACCTCATGGCTATATCTTGTCCCCTATAGACATTTGATTACACACAAGTGATCAGCTCAGGTTTACGCAGAGCAGAAGGAAGGAGAGCGCTCTGGCCGCACAGGTTAAACGTTCCTACTTTAAGAAAACCGTTAAATTGCATTGTTTATATGCTACCTGAGCACCCTAAATATTTATTTAAAATTAAATCGAAGGAAATTGTAATGGTATAGAATGTTTATTAATTACTATTTAAAAAATGAAAGTGAGGGGGAAAAAGGTCGATCATATTTTTTTACCCTGTCTGTTTAGCTTGACGTCTGATATATATATAGCTACGCCCTGATGTGTGTGTGTGTGTGGGGGGGTGCGTCGACGTGGTCCGGACATAGAAGGGGGTGCGCGGCTAAATAAGTTTGGGAACCACTGATCTAGAGGATGACGGGAAACACCTGGCTCTCACATGATCTAAGATCTGATTGGTTCATATTCTGATCCAAACATCCGGTGGTAGAACATGAAATGTTAGTTGGTCACATGTATTCTGTAAATCACGTTATGTTGATGACAACAATATAGGCCATAAAGAGAAATGTGTTTTGTTTTCTTTTGTCACGTTTCCTTACCACACTGAAGCTACAGCTGATAACCTTTACTTATTATTACAGTCATGTTTTCATATAGAATATATGATATCCACAAGCACGTGAGGATGTGTTTCAGCTGCTAACAGGCACCAGAATTAAAATTGAAAATTGAACAAGTGTGAATGCTAACGCGATATCTTCAGCCATCGTCACCCCCGAGCTACACATGCAGGGAAATCCAAGAGATTCAACTGGCAGAAACAACTGGTTCACACCATTCTCTCACACACACACACACACACACACACACACACACGCCTTTTAGAATCTTATGCAACCATCAATTTGCTAAACTTATATAATTGTAAAAACAATCCTACATTTTAAAGAGCAAGTCACCCATGGCCACATTCTTATTCAACTCCCACTTCCTGTTTGAAAAATGCAACAAATGCTGTTGTCTAGCAGACCGAGAGGGTGGAGCCACAAACAAATACACACACTCACAACATTGTGACATCAAAATGTACCATCTAACATCACTGTGTACCTCTTAGCCAATAGCTATGACAGATTTAAATTCAAATGCAGTGCAGAGTTTTTATCTGACAACCGCACAACACTGACAGTTTTAGGCAGAAAATTAAAATCTTATCTAAAATGCACTAAAGTGCAAAACTATTGCCTACGCATTTCTGTAGCACAATTAGACACACATTTATATAGTTTATCAGAAAAAAAAAGTTGATTTGGGAGCAACTTGCTCTTTAAATGAGTTAATCACAGTATAATCTAATTTAAAGGGCAATAATCAATAACTTGTGTGTGACATCTATGACAAAATACATTAACATAATTATTACTATAATTATTACTACTTTACTGATAACCCCTGAACAAGGAATCATAATATAAAAATGAAAATATCTAATCAAACACCAAGAATGAAGTTTTAAATCATGCCAAATTTCAAACTATTGTTTAAAAATATCAAAAGTTATTAAATGTCAAGTTTTATTAGTACTTACTTGCACTTATGAAAGTGCACATACACCTGCTGTATTCTATATAGAGTGCTTAGACTAATTCAAATAGTCGACAACACATGTACTAAAAAACATTTATTTATAACTGCATTGTAGGAAATATTCAGTCACAACATATTCTTTAATTTAGTCTTAAACAATGCTACTTAAATAGTTTAAACACCCCCTTGTTATCAGTCAAACTTTTGAATAGTCTATGGTATTTACATTATTTTACTTAATCTCAGTTTAGCTTTAAGTACTGTAACTTTTAATAACGTTTTACTTATTTCTACGTTAAACTTCGCATGACTAAAAATAAACTCACAATATTACATTATTATTTTTTCCCTGTGTCCTGTCTGGCTGTGAAGCAAACAGAATTGATGTCTGAATGTTGGTGAAAAGCCTTACAGATTTACTCTCAGGTGGAGCATCAAAGCTAATGTCACGTCTGATACTTTAAACTTTATTGTTTTTGAATACTTTGTAATTCCGACCAGACAACGGAATCAGAGGTGAAAGATAAAGACAAAGACAAAAGGTGGGGGGAGATAGGGGGGAGGGGTCCAACAAAAATAAACAATAATGAACAAGAGTCTGCTTCTAGGCCTGCAGAAAGAGAAAGAAGAGAAAAAATGGGACACACAACACAACAGGAGCAAGCCATCACTGTGTCAACTTGAAGAAATACAATCACACGATAATAATAAATCATAGTGCATTTAGTGGCAACAACAGCCTTAAGACATGTGTTGAACGTGCCCAAGTCCATACTTATGAGAGCACCATGTGAGCACCTGTGTGTGTACAAGCGCTTGTTTATGTAAGGTTTCTCTATAAGAGCGTCTAATAGAGTGTGGGGGGCCACAGATCTGCCCCAAAGATGTGTAGGAGACTAAGAGAGCTCCAAGTCCCAGAGATCCAGCCGCTGCCCCAGAACACAAAACCGTCAGACAGCAGCTGGTACTGGTCGCTCGTGTACGTCAAAGCTATCTTTCATAAAACGATAATCAATAAAACGATTTATATAAAGTGGATCCAGAAGTTGTAGCCCGTCTCTGCCTACAATATTTTGATATTTTTCACTCTGTTGGTGGTTTTACTGAGCAGGTGCCACTTTTGTCATACGTTACTTTTTAAAACATGTTTAGACTGTTCAGAATACAAATCCAGGCTCTGTCACGTTTGATTGTTGTAATAAAACTTTGTAGGTGGGGAAGGTCAGAAAAGGATCCGATCATTTTGTTTTTCCCTTATTTACAGTGACAGAGATAACGGCGCAGTGTGCCTGCCTCTGGTGTTAATCAAGTTTAATTTTATCTATTTTCACAAGAAAACAGAACAGTTAAAAGCAGGGCTTGTGTTGACCGGACAGTTCCCGTATTTGGCCGTTTATTTTGACGGAGAAAGAAAGAATTACTCCGACGCACGCAGACAAACTGACACTTTATTCGTTTAGCAAATCGCAGATGTTGCTAAATCACTCAAGAAAAGATTCCCTTCTGAACATCTGAGCTGGACATCGCTCAGTGCAGCTCACTGTCAGCATGTACATAAGGTGCACAGCAAGCTGAAGATGTGGAGAGGGGCTTGGAGAATGTTGCAGAACCATGCAGGAAGATTCCTTCCACTGAAGCGAGAGTTTTCCAAACCCGGTCTCTCAGGGAGACTTGTCACTTAGAAAATGTTCCCTGATGATGAAACTTTGGCTGAATTGTGCTTGTTCCCAGTGGCAGTTCTACATGGAATTACTCCCCGGGCGAGTCCCCCTTTGAGCCCCCCCCCCACCACCACCACCACCACACTACCCCACCTGCACAAACACATGCATGTTTTCTGCAAACAGGCATGTTTTATTAGAACGACTATTGAACATTCATTTTTCTAAGTTGCACATATTTACATTAATTACTATGAAGTTGTCAGAATGTAAAGCAATATACATTATATACTGTATCAAAATATATAGAATCAAAAATACAAAAACAACTAAACTAACTAAATATTAACAATATATGAACATAATATATAATAAATATTCTAAATAGTAGGGCTGCACAATGTATCGAAAAATTATCGTCATCGCAATAACAGGACGTGCGATAGGCCTACCGCAAAGGACGTCAAAAACGGCGATAAATGTTTGGTTCAAACATTTCCATCCGTGTCATACATCAACTTTTTGTAAACCAGCTCTGTTTTTTAAGCGGAAGTATTATTTGACCAATCAAATGTAGCCCTTCTGATATGCAGCCAATCAGACAGGTCCATTCACGTAATACGCCCGCCCCCTACATAGACCCTTACCCCAAAATTCCACTATCTCTGCTCTGCTCCGCCCCCCGCTTTCCGCTGACGCTCGCTTCCCTTGTTCGTCATGCTGGCTCAGATTAACAAACTCACTTTGTGCTGAGGTTTCTGGAATCAGCGCTGCTTTCAAACGTGAACGTGAGTCCGCTCGGTGTCGTTAAGCAGCTGATAATAACCGGGTTGACTCCGACACGTGCCTGTGAACCAACCCACCGTTAGCCCCAGGCTCCGGTTAGCTTCCAGCTAAAAGGCTACAGCACTCTCCTCCCAGTCCCACCCTGCTAAAGAGGGCCTGGAAAAGTTCCCCCACACATCAAAGTGATTTTTCATTTATGAGCTTTTATAACCTTGTTAATCAGGATAGTTGATTTGCTGCTGCACATAAACTGTCAGTCAGAAGCTCTGCTAGCCGCTTATCTTAGAGGAGCTAGTTCAATTTGTTAGCTTGTTATCAGAATCATAGTTGCAGTTTCATCATCTGAGCTGCTTTTTGAGATCTAGGTAAACTTGTTCAATTTGGGGTTAAAAACAAAGTTTTCAAATATTTTCCATGTAGTTTTTCGCCAGTTCCTCTTCTGAAAGGTAGACAATTGTTTTTCTGTTTCCCTCAGAAAATCTTAATATTCTCCTAGTTTGGCCCAGCACAGTTCACTTCCCAATTACAGTAACAGCCTTATATCATAACCACATAAGTGGAGAAAATGCTCAGTAGCTATGAGAGAATTTGCTGTTGCATTTAAGTGATGTTGGCTATTATTTAACAGTTAAACTTATTTTCTGTTTTTTTTTTTTTTTAATTATTCAAAAACCCTGGTAAGGATGTGTTTCTGTATTTGGAGCTTCAGAAAAAGTTTTATGGTGGAGGAGATGTTTTAAAGTCACTGAGAAACTGCATGCATGCAGTTTGTTGTTTTGCTGATAATACAGTAGCAGGTGCAGCTGCATATTTTTTCAATAAAAATGGTATGCTGTAATGGAATTCATGCATTAGTTTTTGTTTGCTTTGAACCCAGAGCAAACGTCACACGCCAGGCGACATCAACACTGCATACTTTAGTATTTGTTCATTTAGCGTGAGTAATATCGGTATCGCAAAATTAAGCACTGTTATCGAATATCGCAGGTTTTCCTAATATCGTGCAGTCCTACTAAATAGCAAAAATATTTCACACATAACAAACTAAAGATAATCACTACAGCATTGCACTTAGAACAGAAAACACAAACTAAAATTAAAACCTAACCTTCATGCAAAGTCATCAATAATGTCATCATATGAAATCTGCTCCCCTACTGAGTGATTGATACTAATCAGAGCCAGGTTAGTCAGCCGCCCCTGAAACATAGGTGACCTCAGGTATGACTTGATCAAGTTTTGAAAAGCCCCTCTCAGCTTGAGCCACAGTGACTGGCAGAGCAGTCCAAAAGTTGGGTTAGATCTCCAATAGATCCTTATCATGATCCATAATATTTTAGAATGACCTCTGAAATTGTAATTTAAACTGGCATAAAAATATTTTGCGATACCGATATGACTTCTCTGAGCTCTGCAGCCATTACACTTTTCACCTCGCGCACCCCCTAGCGGCAGCTCGCGCACGCACCACACTTTGGGAATCCCTGATCTACACGACTGAAGGAAGAAATGACGTAGCAGCTGACCGCCATCTTAGATGGGTTCCCACTCACATCGTTGAAGTTAAAAAACCCACCCAAAATGACGGAAACAGAGCCATGTTTAATGGGAAGCCATTCAACACATTGCATTCGTTAGACGGACAAGTTCCCTTGCATTTGAAGACTGAAACACCCACTCAAAATGGCGGATGGGCCATTGCTTCTCAAACGCACATGTAGCATTTACGTCTTTATTGCTATGCAGAAAAATGTTCAAGTATTGACTATTAAATAAAACGTGACAAAAATGACCCACAAAACGAATATGTCTACGACTTTGTAACATACTTCAGCAATCAATATTGAAACCGTTACATTCTTCTGCGTCAGTGCGGAGACACACGGAGCACTTACGCACTCAATCGACATAAATCACAACCGCTCAACAGGAAAAGGAGCAAGCACACCTTCCGTTATTTCACAATAAATCGATAACAAAAAGCGTTATTTTTTTGTTTCATATGCACAGGTTTAACAACTTTTAACAACTATCAATGGCGGTTGAACTTTAAATGCACAAAAATAAGCCATAAACACAGTTTCCACTATCAAAGTAGTCACACTTTGTGGATCCAAACACTGCTGATCTCTCAACAAAAAAGATAGGCAGCTTAGCGCACTGTGCAAACACTTTCACTCTCTGTGTAACTGAATCCACACCATCCAACCAGTTAGCTTTACTCGGTTCCAAATTAAATCACAGGAATAATAAAACTGCTTGCTTAAAGATCTGCACAAGAAATTATTTATCAAAGCATTCCTTACTCACCATGACAAGAAGTTATTTATCAAAGCATTCATTACTCACCATGACAAGAAGTTATTTATCAAAGCATTCATTACTCACCATGACAAGAAGTGAACAAGATGAAAACAACTAAAAATGCTTAAAAATAAACAAACATACTAAAACAAATGAACAAGAAACGCAACAGGTAAAGATCCAAACAAACGTACGTGTGCACTCAGAGAAGTCTTACTAAAAAAGACGTTAGATGCAGTTCAAATGACACATATATAGCCAAACTGTGAGCCAATCGGCGGGATGGAAAACATCACGTGGAAAAAAACTCCCAATTAGATTGAAGTTTATTCAAAACACAATGTACTATCGTCCAATCAGTAAGCCAGACTCGGAAATTTCAAAATAAACCAATCAGTTTCTTGAACGACAGACCATGTTACATCCATGTATGGTTTCGGTTTTACATGAGACCGCCCCCTCACGAAGCCGAAGAAACGTGGACTCAGCTTTGATGATGATGGGCTATAGAGCTACCGCCAAAGGCTTTCGTTAGTGCTCGGTAGAACTCGGAGATTCTCGACTCCAGCACGTTTTTGGCCTTCACTCGTCACGGTCATCACGCAGACGTAACAAACATGGACGCCAGTGCGCCTACTACCAGCAGCAGCATGGATACCGGATCTCAGCAGCCAATGAATTCAGTTCGGTCTCTTCTCCAATATCCGTTCAAGAGGAAAACTATGGTGGAAAAACTTAATATCAAAGAGCTTGGACCAGATCAGCCCGACGTAAAGATAAGCCAGCAGGAGGAGGAGAGAGGTAAACTGTACACACGAGGCTTCGGGAAGGCTTGGCTAGCTGGATGCAATCACGCTAATGCGTTATTTTGCTTTCCAAACGACTGTGACAGATGAGGCATGGATTGAGTCAGGAGTTACGGACATGAAACATTTTTCTGAGAAGGTGAAGAAACATGAGTTATCCCGGTCACACATGGACAACACGGTGAAGCTAGCTATGCTAGGCAGAGCTAACATAGCCATGCAGCTAAAGACGAGGGACGCAGGCTTGCAGTGAATAAACACAATGAAGAAGTGGATCAGAACGGCACATTTTGTCCAAGAGAGAGTTGTCAACACAGTGTATGAGCACAAGGATGACCTCCTCAGATGTTTCCAGATGATCAGAGACTCGGATGACTTTGATCCAGTCACTGAGAGAGAGGCAGGAGGCTTTGTGACAATGCTGGAAGAAGATTTCGGCTTTCTGCTGGCACTGTGTCACAAGATCATGCCACATGTGGACATGCTGTTCAACCAGCTGCAGAAGAGGAACATTGACTCTGTCTCCATCACAGGGGTCATCCAGAGCTTCACCAACAGTATGCAAAAGATCAGGTACATACTTGTTTATTTAATATTATTCTGATTAAATTCTCCAGTTTGTTAGTTTCACAAACAGTAATGTGGATGTGGACCATATATGGTCATGTTATTTTATGTGCAATTTAATGCAGTATTTTTCAACCTTGGTCCGCAAGGCAGTGTGCCAATAGTCAGACATACGTGGATTAATCCCTTTGTCCAATAATGTAAGACAGGAAATAAAAGAGCTGTGCTTAATTCAAGAAATAGTGAAGTTGTGCACAAAACTCAAAAAAACACAAGTTTGTTTAAAAGAAAAAATAGCACAGCCCCAACAAAAATATTTTTCACCAGCCGCCACTGCTGGCAAGTGACACCTTTTTTCAAGCGTATCTGTTGGATGGCCTGGCCAGGTAGAACGAAGACCATGCCAGCAGAAGGGAGATCAGAGCCTCACCCCTAAAGCGGCCTCCTGAGGCATGCTGCAAACCAGCTGTCACAGGAAGTTCTCGGGAAGAGCTGTGTGAATTACACAGGGCCACAGGCGTACACAGGTGTGTTACCTGAGCTGATGCACGAGTCAGAGGAGACGAAGTTCAGCTTTGACCAAGCTCTGATTAGATTAATATTTCATGCTAGCTAATTAAAAGTCAACAATGTGTTTGTTTGCTGAAATTGTGTCGTGACAGTGACTTACAGTTAAACAAACGTTAATTAAAGTTAAAGTTAATTTTTGATTCATTGCTTTCAGGGAAACACATTGGGGTCAAGTATATCTACGACCAAACAGGAGATGTTCTTGAGGACCGCAGAGTGGCAAATGCAGCATTGGGGACAGAGGACGTAGCTGTGGCAGAAGATGAGGGCTTTGAAGAGTCTGAGGATTTTGTGGATCTGACAGTTCCCATTTTGGAAACCATGCTCCAGACTCCTCAACCTGCCTGTTCATATGACTTCTTGACATCACCTGCATCTGAACCCTTCCTAGAGATAGCATCTGTAGAAGTTAAACATGCTCCTGTGGATGCAATGAAAGAAAGTGAGTGATGTTCATGCCCAAATATCACATAGATGGGAAAGTCAAGATGGATTCTTTTATTATGTAAAGTCACATGACATAAGTGACTTTAGAACCAGGTTACTGATTAATTTTGTTCTATGAACCTGTGTCTGAAAGTGTGTGTGTGTGTGTGTGTGTTTAATAAAAGGTTTTGATATTTATGTTTAGCTGCATCTCCATCAAGGCTGCCTGATTTCCACTCTGATGACACCTGCTCCAGGGACATCAAGGAGACAGGTAAGTTAGATATGATTTGGCTACTTTTGCCCATTTCTTTTCTTATAAATACGTGACAAACATCATTTAGGACTCCGTTAGCCCCAACAACACATAAGGTTTCAGAGCTGTGCAGAATTTGACTGAAGCACTCTTCAGTCTGAGAGAGCACAGCCTGGCTCTCACCCTTGAAGACTCCAATAACATTGTCGCTCTTTGGAAAAGATTGTCAGAACACAAAAAGGAGCGCACCGTTTTTTAACCACGCCACCAAACAACCCTGAACAAAGGCCATTTTAGAGCAACAAAAAAAATCGTTGCACCAGGCGTTGAGTCGACAAAACGGTATATTGCTCACAGCTGTTCAGCCACTGATGCATATTCTTCTACAGATCTTGCCTCAGTCCATTTCTCTTACTTTTGTCCTCCTAGGTTCTATTCTGGAGCACGCATTCCTGGACAGTAGCCGGATTGCAACCAGATTGTTGAAGCCCTTTTTGTCCAGCTCTGCATGGTTTACCCAAACCCAAAGACAGTGGAAGGTGTGACATTTTCAAGGTGGACCCTCATCATTCGTACTTACAAGCACATTAGAGAGTGCATCCTGAACAACATCACAATCATGGAGGAGACTACCATACAGTTGCCAGAAGTCAACAAAACAACCCTCACACAGTGGTGAGTTAAAACTGTGTCATAATGAATAATGATGGACTCAAATTAGCTGACCCAGAGACAAACAGATTAACTTAAAGAAGATTTATTCACAAGCGGGATACACAAAAAGTACTCCACAGGAGGATCAGTGGAGTAATGATAATTCACTTGTAGTGCTCACTCCACTGGAGGTACGGTCTGCTCAGGGGGGTGTGAGAGAGAAGGGTGAAGATTAGATGGATCCACAAATTAATTGTAATCTTTAAAGGGGTCAAAGGATGGTAGCCTACCACAACACCACATTCCACCATGCTGCAGCACCTGACCAGGAAACATCCACGTGTAAATGTCACTTCTGCAAGCCGACTCGGGGGTCCGCTATATATTCTGCGAACGCTGTGCGACTTTTCCGTTTGTAGCACTCAGTTTCAGCTCACACTGTGCGTCTGGTAGCAACACGTCGTACCTAAAAATGTGCTAAAAATAGAAGTTTTTACACAACACGTCAGACTTTTTATTGCGTTGTTATTGATGTCTGTTGCTCCTCGAGATCGTTGCAGGAGGACACAGTTATTTATGAGACTGGCGGAGGAAAACGAAAAAGTAAATAAATGTTTAGGGATGAGTACCGAATTCGGTACTTTTTAAGGTAACAACCAAATTCCACAGTACCGAACGAGCACCGATTCACTTCATTTGAAACAGTGCCTCGTTACGGTACCCGTCCTTCATAACGAGAACTTGCCTAGACAGCTGCGCATGCGCAAGAGCGTTATGTCATCGGTCGCTGCGAGCGAGTTGTAAACAGCAGCATGGTGAAACCAGCGACAACAATCTAAGTGAGACATCCTCATCTTAATCTGCTCCGGTAGGTAAATAAAATGTTTAACATAGCGTTAGCTTGATTTGTTAGCTTCCGTTTCACTAATGGTGCATTCGCTTTCTCCTCGGAACTCCAAAATTCCGACTAGAAGAACATGAGCGCGCTCTAAAGTTTGGCTTCACTTTACTAAATGCGACGGGTGATTGGGTGAAGATGAAACCAGCGACAACGATCTAAGTGTGAGGCATCATCGTTTAAATCTGCTCCAGCAGTTAAATAAACTGTTTAAGATAACGTTAGCTTGATATGTTAGCTTCCATTGCCACCATTGTTATCTTAGAACATGGCCTAGCAAAGCCCAGCACCAGTTCCTGGAGGTCACCATGTTTACTGGAAAATAAACCTGATGGCTCATATAGGTTTGTTACTGACTACCGCAAGTTAAATGCAAAAACCGTCCCAGATTTGTTTCCTTTGCCTCGTGTAGAGGATTGTATGGATAGTGTGGGTTCAGCTACATTTGTTACTAAACTAGATCTTCTAAAAGGCTATTGGCAGGTGCCGCTAACTCCTTTTGCATCTAAAGTGTCTGCTTTCGTCACTCCAGATAACCTGTTCCAGTACACCGTGTTGCCGTTCGGTTTGAGGAACGCCCCCGCTACTTTTCAGCGTTTTCAGCAAGAACTACTTCTTCTTTCGCCAACCATGGTGTGTGATATGGCACAATATAAATACCTTAACCCTCCACTGGGGGGCGCACACTGGGCTCCCTGTTTATTCAATTCAATAATTTATTTCACTCAAAAGTTTAAATATACAAACTTCAAATTAGAATATAAGCATTCGAGTGAAATAGGGGGAGGAAGAAGAAAAAATCTTATATGACCTACCCCCTTTAACAAGATAAATAACAAAAAGTACAAAATAGCCTTATACACAAAAATTAAACCGCTCTCTTACTTCCACAAATAATATCACTACTAAAACATTAATCCTCCATCCTAAACCCACCAAATCATACGATTTTTGCCTTTTATCTTTATACATTTTTTTGAATTGACCAGTACTTGTACATTTTTTTAATTCATCATCCAGGTTATTCCATAATTTCACACCATATGTTAACATACACATTTGCTTTAATGTAGTACGAACAAATAACCTTTTAAACTCTGGTTTCTTTCTATTCATTTTTTGGGATCAAAACAAAGGACCTTTGTAGATTAGTTGGCAGTAAATTATTTCTAGCCTTAAACATAATTAGTAGTGATGGGTAGATGAAGCCTCATGAAGCGTTTCAGCACATTCCCCAAATAGTATTGAAACTGTGTCGACACAGTGCTGCTGTTTTGCTCTATAATGACACCTACTGGACTTTAAATATCATTGCAGGCAACATACTGGAGACACAACAGACGCTGATTCAATGACCTAATCATACTTGTATACACTGTAAGCTATTGTAGGCCTACTTCATAAGTTATTATTTTAAACTTCTAAATTTAAAATCTATACACCTCAAAATATTCTGTGAATGATACCAAGTGACAATTAAAGTGACAGTGCTGTGAATGTGATATTACCCATTTCAGTGTCATTGACTCAAGTTTTTTTTATTTTTATAAATTTTTATTAAGAAAAATAAGTTTGTCCAATGTGTTGGCATTTAGTCTATTACGTTTTTTGGACACTATTTCACCAGCTTTCGAAAACACACGTTCACAGGGCACAGAAGAAGCTGGGGTACACAAAAACCGTAAAGCCAGGTGGAAAAGGTGTGGGTAGGATGTCTTCCGGTTTCCCCAGTATGTTAATGGATCTTCTTGTCTTGAAATGTTTCCCTCTGCTAAGTAGCGCTGGACCTCAATGATCGAGTCAGCTGTTGCATTGGTGGTTTGTCTGCCAACCTCTTCATCAAGCTGCTGCCACAGATTATCTGAAATAATAAAAAATACATAGAAGTTTTAGTTTTTGTTAGCAACAAAACAAATGTGAAAATAAACTGATAATACTGAACAACTTGCCTGAAGTGGGTAACTGCTCTAATGAAGGTCCAGGCTGTGGCTCAGATGTTGTGTGACCAATTACTGCAGCACACTCCATTTTCAGGCGATTGACAGCCTCACTACACTTGGAGGAACTACGAAATCCAAGTGTTTTAAATCTGGGGTCTAAAAGTGTTGATAGGGTCAACACACTTAATGACTCCAGATTGGAAGCAGTGTCTGTGACGCGACGTCTAAGTTGGTCATGGAGACGTGTGGCTGCTTGTGTGTGTAGATGTAAAGAGTTCCGCTCAAGTGCACAATTTAGCATTTTCATCATCGGGATGACCTTTGATCCTGAAACTCTCCTCTCCTCAGACAACTCCACTGTGGCCTGATGGAAAGGGGCCAGCACAAGAAGTGCTTCCCTTAAGATGTTGAGCTCATCAGCTGTGAGTGGAGTTCAATCTGTTTGGAGAGGCAAGAGATACCCACACTGGTTCTTTCTCATCATGTAGCCATGACAGCATCTGATATGTGCTGTTCCAACGTGTTGGTACCTCAGTGACAAGTTTCAAGGTGGGCCGTCCCATCTGTTGCTGCACTTGAGCTAGCTTCTCTTTTGCTGTGGTGCTGGATCTGAAGAATGATACAATCTGCCTAGAGTTGTGTCTTATGGATGAAAGTTCAGGGATCTGATCACAGGATTTTTTGACTATTAAATTTAGTTTGTGTGCAATGCAGATTGAATGTCGAATTTGAAGAGTTCGTGTTGCTGCTATCATGTTTGGTGCTGCGTCGGTCACAAGACACCTTACCTTATTTGTTATGGCCCAGTCATCCATCATGCCCCTTTTGACTTGGGCCAGATTGTCAGCAGTGTGACTTTGTGGAAAGTGTTTGACTCCCAACACAGATGTACACAACTGCATATTATCATTGATGTAGTGACAGGTAAGAGCTAAGCCTCCATGTTCAAGGAGGTCCACATGTCAGCTGTTATACTCACTGCCACAGCTTGCTGTACTTCCCTTTTTACTCGTTCGAGTTCCTCCGCATGCTTTTTGGCCATCATTTCCTTAACCGTCTGAAAATGAATCAAAATCAAATTAGTCTAGTACTCAACACATTAATTAGACCACCTGTCATTAAAGCAAGAAAAACATCCAGCTATGAAGTTCTCTGTGTTTTGCCCTGTTGAATAGAAGGTAGGAATTTAAAACTGAATCCAGTTTTATACCCAAATGTGAGCTGACACACCGGACAGAAATTATTCAAGCATGCATGATATTTGAATCACAAGTGTTTATTTTTGTTTGCTGTGTCATAAACCTTAAATCAGACGATGGTCTAATACATTTGTTAAGCACTGTATATATTACTTGAGTAACAGCAGCTATCTGAGACATTGTGTATACAAACCTTTCTGGTTGGCAAAGCGTAAGATGGATCAAGGGCCTGAATCAACCCCCGAACCCCTCACTCTCCACAATACTCAGGGGTTGGCAGTCCTTTATAATAAAATTCAGGACTGCTTGGTCCAGAGCAATCTTCCTAGATTCTAGATTTCAAAATAATAAAACATATATTAGTAAAACAACTGTGACAAAGCATGCCCAGTGTCTATATTGGTCTACCTGTGTTCGTTCTTTGCTTCCTCTTCGTTTTCATGCTTGACTCTGTAATGTCTCAGCATTGAGGAAGTGCTCTTATTTGTATAAGACAACTCGGCTGAGCAGATCCGACATTTAACCTAATTAAATTAAATAAATAATTTGCACTGAGAGTCAGTCACATTGCTGTTTTCAACTCTGACAGATGCGCAGAAACAAGGAAAGACAAACACGTACCTTATTTGCTGTTAAAAGATCAAAATGATCCCATACAGCAGAAACTTTTCTTTTCCTCTCTGGCTCCATTTTCTTGATGTAAAGAGGGATGTCTTGTTTTATCTTTGAAATGGTAATTTTTTCGCGGCGACTCATCCCGTTGACAGATGCAGAGTCGATACCTTATAAACACAGTTTGGCGCCTCGGCAATGAGCGACACAGCAGCAGTGTTGGTCACGTGACTTTTTCTTAAAGCAACACACGCATCGACACTGATCGACACAGGTTTCGCTCCATGAGCTTGACACATGCGCCGGTGTGTCGGTGTTGCTGGACCCATCACTAATAATTAGTAAAATTTTCAAGTTAACTAAGTCTTTAATTGATGCTTTTCCTGTTTGCTCAGCAGGAGGAATCACGCCCCTCCCAGAGACACCCTCTGTCGTGGCTGGATGATGATGCAGAGATAATGGCTGCTTGTAAATCTGTGGAAGGTATGGGGCAGAACAAATCTAATTTGCACCTTCCAAGCTTAAACAACACACACTACAAAGCTTTTGTGGTCTTTTTAGACTCCCTCATCTCAAAGCAACCAACAATAGGAGCTGCAGCGACCAGGACGTTGCCAAAGGCTCCTGCTCTACAGCGGCTGATGGTTCTCCTGCTCCTGCTGATCCCTCTGCTTCTGCATCCCCTGCCAGTCCGATAGCTGCTTCTTCTGGCTCCAATACTCCTCCTGGCCCCTCTGCTGGCTTTTCTGCTGCTGTCCTGGACAAGGTTTTAAGGAACAGGACGGACCTTGGGATGCCAGTCTCTCGGCCTGCTGCTACTCAGCCACAGCTTCAGCCCCACACACACACACACACACACACACACACACACACACACACACACACACACACACATACAACGTCATGTGAACAGCAAAATGATCTTCTGTAAAAGAGTTAGAAATTGATTGCTGCGCCTTTGTCACACATGTTGCATGTACCTCCACACCTGTGATAAGGGATACTCTGACTATGCCCTAGTGGTGAGACGTGTAATATAATGGTGGCCTCAGAGGGGATGCTGAATCAGGGTGAGGTGCAGACGAGGTGACCGTTGGCGGTTTCTGGTGTCGAGGCGGTCGACATTTCTGTTCCACAGACATGCCCTGGGCTACCAGCCAGGAAGGAGCGGCGCGGAGCTGGGTTTGGAGAGCGTCGGGGATGGAGTGGAGGGGGTGCGGACGGAGGGCGAGCAGCTTCGCTGCGAGGGCCGAACGACGCTGCTTGCAGCTTTAATTTTTCTTTTTTTTTTCTTTTTTTTTCTTCCGCGTCTTTGGGTGGCCTTTAGGGGGTCTTAGCATATCCAAAAAGTCACCAAATTCTGGCCCAATATAGAAAAAGCGTGAAATTTACGTATTTCACTGTCAACATGAAAGTTGGTATAAAAATGTTTCAACAGCGCCCCCTGGAAAATTAAAAATACCCCTCCGCATTGACCTTTTTTCATAGTAGAGTGATGAAATTTGGTACACCTGTAGAACTCAACAATACGCACAGAAAAGCCTCTTGCACCCATGGTCAATATCAAACAGGAAGTCGGCCATTTTGGACTAAAGTGGCCATTTTTACCCCGTTTTGGCCATTTCTAGGCTCTATATTTGGTTGAACAGTTTGGTCATTTTTCGCACGATTGTCTCAAAAATAGTGTGCGATCGAACAGAAGCGATGGACGATTAAAATGAGAAAATAAAACTGACTTTTCGTAAATACTGAAGGGGCGGGACCAGGCCTCAAAGTTCGAGCACTCGCCAAAAAAATTCAAATATCTTTAATTTCATAAATAAAAGAATTACATTTAAAGTAATTTTCTATGGACAATCGTCATCGCCCCCCGAAGACAAATGAATGGTTGATTGATGATGTCACATAAGCCCCGCCCCCTCAGGCCTTAAAAGGTCAAGTTTTACTGGGAAATTGTCCAAAATTCGCCCTTTCAACTAATCACCCCATATTTGTAGCAGGTAACTGTAGACAAGTTGGGATTGCTTGGCGTCACTTTATGGGAGTTTTCTCCAGAAGGCGGGGCTGTGGCGGCGCGGCGAAGTCAGGCGTACCGACGTGGCCTTACGTTTGCCTCCCATTTCGTCATTTCTAAAGATATCGCCACAAAACCTCTTGTGAGTGATCCTAGTCCAGCCCCCCAAAAAATTTGATGTGAACATCCGGTGGGCGTGGCCTATTTTATGAAATAGCGCCCCCTAGGACCATTAAAACTGTCAGCCCCAAGCCATGCTTTGACTGAGGATTTCGAAATTTGGTACACTAATGTGGTGTCTCAGGACCTACAAAAAAGTCTCTTGGAGCCAAGTGCAAAGTTGCACAGGAAGTCAGCCATTTTGGTCCAAGTACGTGATTTACTGGTTTTCGCACACGTTGTTTGGAGAGTGATGCTCCATCGCCCTTTTCACCAATCGCCTTCAAACATCTGCTATATACTCTTAAGACATAAAGTAAAAAATTCAACCGTCGGATTTTAAATAAGTATAAAGGTGTGGGCGTGGCTAAGCCTCAAACTTTGACCTGTCGCCACGCCACTCTTTTTTTCACAGCTCCCTATTGGACTCCTTTTACGCAATCACCAGCAATCTCTGGCAAATAAAAGCTGACAAGTTGAGGTCACTTGGTCTACAGTACTGGCAGGTTTTGAAAAAAGGCGGGGCTTTGGGAGCATGGCGAAATTCGCCATCACGCCATGGCAATACGTTTGCCTCTCATTTCTTCAATTATCGTGACATCGCCACAAAATGTCTGGTGAGTGATCCTAGTCTGACCCCCAATAGAATTGGGCAGCTGAGATTTGTGGGCGTGGCCTATATTCTGAAATATCGCCCCCTAGGACCTTTAAAACTGTCAGCCCCAAGACAAGGTTTGACTGAGGATTACGAAAATTGGTACACTCATGTAGGGTCTCTGGACCTACAAAAAAGTCTCTTGGAGCCAAGCGAAATTTCGCACAGGAGGTCGGCCATTTTGGTCCAAGTACTCGATTTAGTGGTTTTCGCAGACGTTGTTTGGACATTGATGGCCCGTCGCCCTTTACACAGATCACCTTCAAACTTATGCTATGTACTTTTAAGTCAAAGGGGAAAAAATTCAACCGTCGGATTTTAAATAAGTATAAAGGTGTGGGCGTGGCTAAGCCTCAAACTTTGACCTTTCGCCATGACATTACTTGACTTAATAACTCCCATGTGCATGATCAGATCTAATTCAAACTTTGTCTGTGTGATCACTGACCACATCTCAAGACAACGACAATGTGGACAGCTGACATCACCTAAGCCCCGCCCCCTGACAACAGGAAGTCTATTGTTTTATGGTGAAATGGCCATATTTGTCCCCTCTAATTTAGTGAAAATGACACTCAGGTCATACATTGTCTTCATGATGTTTTAATGACCATTCAGATCTGATAGCTTTCCAGAAAGGGAGGGGCTTTGATGCCATGGTGAATGCTGGCGTGACGCCATGACCTTACATTTGACTGTAACTTCCACAAACGGCCTCCGATTTGCCCGAAACTGAATATGGCAATGAACAATCATGCCCTTTAGCCAATGAGGCACAAACGGTTGGTGAATGTTATATAATGTCACCAAAGCTGACCTCAATGGGACTTTTCTGTAGTTGGTCACAGCGCCACCTAGATAACGTTATCCTTCGATAACTTTAAAAAACATGGTCAGAATAGCATTAAAGTTGGTCACTGTCATCACACCACCAGTGTGGTAAAGATAGAGGATTCCCTAGTGGTGAGACATAAAATGTAATGGTGAGCTCAAAGGGGATGCTGAGTCAGGGTGAGGTGCGGACAAGGTGGCCGTTAGCCGTTTCTGGTGTTGGGGTGGTCGACGTTTGTGTTCTGCGGACGTGCCCTGGTGCCCAGGGCTGCCGGCCAGGCCGGAGCGGCGCGGAGCTGCGAGGGCCGAACGACGCTGCTTGCAGCTTTAATTTTTCTTTTTTTTTTCTTTTTTTTTCTTCCGCGTCTTTGGGTGGCCTTTAGGGGGTCTTAGCATATCCAAAAAGTCACCAAATTCTGGCCCAATATAGAAAGTGCGTGAAATTTACGTATTTCACTGTCAACATGAAAGTTGGTATAAAAATGTTTCAACAGCGCCCCCTGGAAAATTAAAAATACCCCTCCGCATTGACCTTTTTTCATAGTAGAGTGATGAAATTTGGTACACCTGTAGAACTCAACAATACGCACAGAAAAGCCTCTTGCACCCATGGTCAATATCAAACAGGAAGTCGGCCATTTTGGACTAAAGTGGCCATTTTTACCCCGTTTTGGCCATTTCTAGGCTCTATATTTGGTTGAACAGTTTGGTCATTTTTCGCACGATTGTCTCAAAAATAGTGTGCGATCGAACAGAAGCGATGGACGATTAAAATGAGAAAATAAAACTGACTTTTCGTAAATACTGAAGGGGCGGGACCAGGCCTCAAAGTTCGAGCACTCGCCAAAAAAATTCAAATATCTTTAATTTCATAAATAAAAGAATTACATTTAAAGTAATTTTCTATGGACAATCGTCATCGCCCCCCGAAGACAAATGAATGGTTGATTGATGATGTCACATAAGCCCCGCCCCCTCAGGCCTTAAAAGGTCAAGTTTTACTGGGAAATTGTCCAAAATTCGCCCTTTCAACTAATCACCCCATATTTGTAGCAGGTAACTGTAGACAAGTTGGGATTGCTTGGCGTCACTTTATGGGAGTTTTCTCCAGAAGGCGGGGCTGTGGCGGCGCGGCGAAGTCAGGCGTACCGACGTGGCCTTACGTTTGCCTCCCATTTCGTCATTTCTAAAGATATCGCCACAAAACCTCTTGTGAGTGATCCTAGTCCAGCCCCCCAAAAAATTTGATGTGAACATCCGGTGGGCGTGGCCTATTTTATGAAATAGCGCCCCCTAGGACCATTAAAACTGTCAGCCCCAAGCCATGCTTTGACTGAGGATTTCGAAATTTGGTACACTAATGTGGTGTCTCAGGACCTACAAAAAAGTCTCTTGGAGCCAAGTGCAAAGTTAAACAGGAAGTCAGCCATTTTGGTCCAAGTACGTGATTTACTGGTTTTCGCACACGTTGTTTGGAGAGTGATGCTCCATCGCCCTTTTCACCAATCGCCTTCAAACATCTGCTATATACTCTTAAGACATAAAGTAAAAAATTCAACCGTCGGATTTTAAATAAGTATAAAGGTGTGGGCGTGGCTAAGCCTCAAACTTTGACCTGTCGCCACGCCACTCTTTTTTTCACAGCTCCCTATTGGACTCCTTTTACGCAATCACCAGCAATCTCTGGCAAATAAAAGCTGACAAGTTGAGGTCACTTGGTCTACAGTACTGGCAGGTTTTGAAAAAAGGCGGGGCTTTGGGAGCATGGCGAAATTCGCCATCACGCCATGGCAATACGTTTGCCTCTCATTTCTTCAATTATCGTGACATCGCCACAAAATGTCTGGTGAGTGATCCTAGTCTGACCCCCAATAGAATTGGGCAGCTGAGATTTGTGGGCGTGGCCTATATTCTGAAATATCGCCCCCTAGGACCTTTAAAACTGTCAGCCCCAAGACAAGGTTTGACTGAGGATTACGAAAATTGGTACACTCATGTAGGGTCTCTGGACCTACAAAAAAGTCTCTTGGAGCCAAGCGAAATTTCGCACAGGAGGTCGGCCATTTTGGTCCAAGTACTCGATTTAGTGGTTTTCGCACACGTTGTTTGGACATTGATGGCCCGTCGCCCTTTACACAGATCACCTTCAAACTTATGCTATGTACTTTTAAGTCAAAGGGGAAAAAATTCAACCGTCGGATTTTAAATAAGTATAAAGGTGTGGGCGTGGCTAAGCCTCAAACTTTGACCTTTCGCCATGACATTACTTGACTTAATAACTCCCATGTGCATGATCAGATCTAATTCAAACTTTGTCTGTGTGATCACTGACCACATCTCAAGACAACGACAATGTGGACAGCTGACATCACCTAAGCCCCGCCCCCTGACAACAGGAAGTCTATTGTTTTATGGTGAAATGGCCATATTTGTCCCCTCTAATTTAGTGAAAATGACACTCAGGTCATACATTGTCTTCATGATGTTTTAATGACCATTCAGATCTGATAGCTTTCCAGAAAGGGAGGGGCTTTGATGCCATGGTGAATGCTGGCGTGACGCCATGACCTTACATTTGACTGTAACTTCCACAAACGGCCTCCGATTTGCCCGAAACTGAATATGGCAATGAACAATCATGCCCTTTAGCCAATGAGGCACAAACGGTTGGTGAATGTTATATAATGTCACCAAAGCTGACCTCAATGGGACTTTTCTGTAGTTGGTCACAGCGCCACCTAGATAACGTTATCCTTCGATAACTTTAAAAAACATGGTCAGAATAGCATTAAAGTTGGTCACTGTCATCACACCACCAGTGTGGTAAAGATAGAGGATTCCCTAGTGGTGAGACATAAAATGTAATGGTGAGCTCAAAGGGGATGCTGAGTCAGGGTGAGGTGCGGACAAGGTGGCCGTTAGCCGTTTCTGGTGTTGGGGTGGTCGACGTTTGTGTTCTGCGGACGTGCCCTGGTGCCCAGGGCTGCCGGCCAGGCCGGAGCGGCGCGGAGCTGCGAGGGCCGAACGACGCTGCTTGCAGCTTTAATTAGGCCCGAGCAGTGAAGCTGCGAAGGCCTATTGTATCTGCTCTGTTTCTTATTAGGCCCGAGCAGTGAAGCTGCGAAGGCCTATTGTATCTGCTCCGTTTCTTCTTCTTATTATTATTCTTTTTTCTTCCGCGTCTTTGGGTGGCCTTTAGGGGGTCTTAGCATATCCAAAAAGTCACCAAATTCTGGCTCAATATAGAAAGTGCGTGAAATTTACGTATTTCACTGGCGATGTGAAAGTTCATAAAAAAGTGGCTCGACAGTGCCCCCTAGAAAGTGAAAAATACCCCTCTCCATAAAGCTTAGTTTATCGTACAGTTATGAAATTTGGTATACTGATAATACTCAACAGTCCGCACAGAAAAGCCTCTTGCAACCATGGTCAATATAAAACAGGAAGTCGGCCATTTTGGGTTGAAATGAGGATTTTTAGCCGTTTTGGCCAATTCTAGGGTCTATATTTGGTTGAACAGTTTGGTCATTTTTCGCACCATCGTCTCAAAAATAGTGCGAGATCGAACAGAAGCGATGGACGATTCAAATGAGACAATAAAATTGACTTTTCGTGAATACTGAAGGGGCGGGGCCAGGCCTCAAAGTTCGAGCACTCGCCAAAAAAATTCAAATTGCTATAATTTCACAAATGAAAGAATTACAGTTAAAACAATTTCTAAGGACAATTGCCATCGCCCCCCGAAGACAAATGAATGGTCGATAGATGATGTCACACAAGCCCCGCCCCCTCAGGACTTAAAAGGTCAAGTTTTACTGGGAAATTTTCCAAAATTCGCCCTTTCAAATAATCACCCCAAATTTGTAGCAGGTAACTGAAGACAAGTTGGGGTTGCTTGGCGTCACTTTATGTGAGTTTTCTGCAGAAGGCGGGGCTGTGGCTGCGCGGCGAAGTCAGGCGTACCGCTTAGGCCTTACGTTTGCCTCCCATTTCGTCATTTCTAAAGATATCGCCACAAAACTTCTTGGGAGTGATCCTAGTCCTGCCCCCCAAAAAATGTGATGTGAAAATCCTGTGGGCGTGGCCTATTTTCTGAAATAGCGCCCTCTAGGACCATTAAAACTGTCAGCCCCAAGCCAGGCTTTGACTGAGGATTACGAAATTTGGTACACTAATGTGGTGTCTCAGGACCTACAAAAAAGTCTCTTGGAGCCAAGCACCAAGTCGCACAGGAAGTCGGACATTTTGGTCCAAGTACTCGATTTAGTGGTTTTCGCACACGTTGTTTGGAGAGTGTTGCACCATCGCTCTTTTCACCAATCACCTTCAAACATCTGCTATACAATCTTAAGACATAGATGAAAAAATTCAACCGTCGGATTTTAAATAAGTATAAAGGTGTGGGCGTGGCTAAGCCTCAAACTTTGACCTGTCGCCACGCCACTCTTTTTTTCACAGCTCCCTATTGGACTCCTTTTAACCAATCACCAGCAATCACTGGCAAATAGCAGCAGACAAGTTGAGGTCACTTGGTTTATAGTACTGACAGGTTTCGAATAAAGGCGGGGCTTTGGGAGCATGGCGAAATTCACCATCACGCCATGGAAATACGTTTGTCTCTCATTTCTTCAATCATTGTTACATCACCACACAATTTCTGATGAGTGATCTTACTCTGACCCCTAATAGAATTGGACAGCTGAAGTTTGTGGGCGTGGCCTATTTTCTGAAATAGCGCCCCCTAGGACCATTAAAACTATCAGCCCCAAGCCATGCTTTGACTGAGGATCACGAAATTTGGCACACTAATGTAGTGTCTCAGGACCTACAAAAAAGTCTCTTGGAGCCAAGTCCAATGTCGCACAGGAGGTCGGCCATTTTGGTCCAAGTACTCGATTTAGTGGTTTTCCCACACGTTATTAGGAGAATGATGTCTCGTCGTCCTTTCCACCGATCACCTTCAAACTCCTGCTATATACTCTTAAGACATAGAGGAAAAAATTCAACCGTCGGATTTTAAATAAGTATAAAGGTGTGGGCGTGGCTAAGCCTCAAACTTTGACCAGTCGCCATTACGTTACTTGACTTAATAACTCCCATGTGCATGATCAGATCAATTTCAAACTTTGTCTGTGTGATCACTGACCACATCTGAAGACAGTGACAATGTGGACAGCTGACATCACCTAAGCCCCGCCCCCTGACTACAGGAAGTCTACTGTTTTATGGTGAAATGCCCATATTTGTCCCCTCTAATTTAGTCAACATGACACTAAGGTCATGCACTGTCTTCATGATGTTGTAATGACCATTCAGATCTGATAGCTTTTCAGAAAGGTAGGGACTTTGATGCCATGGCGATTTCTGGCGTGAAGCTGTGACCTTACGTTTGACTGTAACTTCCACAAACAGCCTCCGATTTGCCCCTAGACTGAACATCACATCACCAGTGTGGTAAAGATAGAGTATCTCCTAGTGGTGAGACGTGTAATGGTGGGCTCAGAGGGGATGCTGAGTCAGGGTGAGGTGTGGACGAGGAGGCCATTCACGGTTTCTGGTGTCGGGGTGGTTGACTGTCTGTTCTGCCAGACGTGCCCTGGTGCTCCCGGCTGCCGGCCAGGATGGAGAAGCGCAGAGCTGGGTTTGGAGAGCGTCGGGGATGGAGCGGAGGGGGTGCGGAAGGAGGGCGAGCTGCTTCGCTGCGAGGGCCGAACGACGCTGCTTGCAGCTTTAATTTTTTTTTTTTTTCTTTCTTTCTTTTTCTTCCGCGTCTTTGGGTGGCCTTTAGGGGGTCTTAGCATATCCAAAAACTCACCAAATTCTGGCCCAATATAGAAAATGCGTGAAATTTACGTATTTCAGTGGCAACGTGAAAGTTGGTAAAAAAATGTTTCAACAGCGCCCCCTAGAAAATTAAAAATACCCCTCTGCTTTGACCTTTTTTCATAGTAGAATGATGAAATTTGGTACACTTGTAGAACTCAACAATACGCACAGAAAAGCCTCTTGCACCCATGGTCAATATCAAACAGGAAGTCGGCCATTTTGGACTAAAGTGGCCATTTTGACCCCGTTTTGGCCATTTCTAGGGTCTACATTTGGTTGAACAGTTTGGTCATTTTTCGCACGATTGTCTCAAAAATAGTGTGCGATCGAACAGAAGCGATAGATGAATCAAATGAGCAAATAAAATTGACTTTTCGTAAATACTGAAGGGGCGGGGCCAGGCCTCAAAGTTCAAGCACTCGCCAAAAAAATTCAAATTGCTTTAATTTCATAAATGAAAGAATTACAGTTAAAGTAATTATCTATGGACAATCGGCATCGCCCCCCGAAGACAAATGAATGGTCGATTGATGATGTCACATAAGTCCCGCCCCCTCAGGCCTTAAAAGGTCAAGTTTTACTGGGAAATTTTCCAAAATTCGCCCTTTCAACTAATCACCCCAAATTTGTAGCAGTTAACTGAAGACAAGTTGGGGTTGCTTGGCGTCACTTTATGGGAGTTTTCTGCAGAAGGCGGGGCTGTGACGGTGCGGCGAAGTCAGGTGTACCGCTTAGGCCTTACGTTTGCCTCCCATTTCGTCATTTCTAAAGATATCACCACAACACTTCTTGGGAGTGATCCTAGTCCAGCCCCAAATAGAATCTGATGTGAACATCCGGTGGGCGTGGCCTATTTTCTGAAATAGCGCCCCCTAGGACCATTAAAACTGTCAGCCCCAAGCCATACTTTGGCTGAGGATTACGAAATTTGGTACACTAATGTGGTGTCTCAGGACCTACAAAAAAGTCTCTTGGAGCCAAGTGCAAAGTCGCACAGGAAGTCGGCCATTTTGGTCAAAGTACTCGATTTAGTGGTATTCGCACACGTTGTTTGGAGAGTGTTGCACCATCACCCTTTTCACCAATCACCTTCAAACATCTGCTATACACTCTTAAGACATAGATGAAAAAATTCAACCGTCGGATTTTATATAAGTATAAAGGTGTGGGCGTGGCTAAGCCTCAAACTTTGACCTGTCGCCACGCCACTCTTTTTTTCACAGCTCCCTATCGGACTCCTTTTAACCAATCACCAGCAATCACTGGCAAATAGCAGCAGACAAGTTGAGGTCACTTGGTCTATAGTACTGGCAGGTTTCGAATAAAGGCGGGGCTTTGGGAGCATGGCGAAATTCGCCATCACGCCATGGAAATACGTTTGTCTCTCATTTCTTCAATCATTGTGACATCGCCACACAATTTCTGATGAGTGATCCTACTCTGACCCCTAATAGAACTGCACAGCTGAAGTTTGTGGGCGTGGCCTATTTAATGAAATAGCGCCCCCTAGGACCATTAAAACTGTCAGCCCCAAGCCATGCTTTGACTGAGGATTACGAAATTTGATACACTAATGTGGGGTCTCAGGACCTACAAAAAAGTCTCTTGGAGCCAAGTGCAAAGTCGCGCAGGAAGTCGGCCATTTTGGTCCAAGTACTCGATTTAGTGGTATTCGCACACGTTGTTTGGAGAGTGGTGCACCATTGCCCTTTTCACCAATCGCCTTCAAACATCTGCTATATACTCTTAAGACATAGATGAAAAAATTCAACCGTCGGATTTTATATAAGTATAAAGGTGTGGGCGTGGCTAAGCCTCAAACTTTGACCTGTCGCCACGCCACTCTTTTTTTCACAGCTCCCTATTGGACTCCTTTTAACCAATCACCAGCAATCACTGGCAAATGGCAGCAGACAAGTTGAGGTCACTTGATCTGTAGTACTGGCAGGTTTTGAATAAAGGCGGGGCTTTGGGAGCATGGCGAAATTCGCCATCACGCCATGAAAATACGTTTGTCTCTCATTTCTTCAATCATTGTGACATCACAACAAAATGTCTGATGAGTGATCCTAGTCTGACCCCCAATAGAAATGGACAGCTGAAGTTTGTGGGCGTGGCCTATTTTCTTAAATAGCGCCCCCTAGGACCATTAAAACTGTCAGCCCCAAGCCATGCTTTGACTGAGGATTACGAAATTTGATACACTAATGTGGGGTCTCAGGACCTACAAAAAAGTCTCTTGGAGCCAAGTACAAAGTCGCACAGGAAGTCGGCCATTTTGGTCCAAGTACTCGATTTAGTGGTTTTCGCACACGTTGTTTGGAGAGTGTTGCACCATCGCCCTTTTCACCAATCGCCTTCAAACTTCTGCTATATACTCTTAAGACAAAGGGAGAAAAATTCAACCATCGGATTTTATATAAGTATAAAAGTGTGGGCGTGGCTAAGCCTCAAACTTTGACCTTTCGCCATTACATCACTTGACTTAACTCCCATGTGCATGATCAGATCTATATCAAACTGTGTCTGTGTGATCATTGACCACATCTCAAGACAATGACAATGTGGACAGCTGACATCACCTAAGCCCCGCCCCCTGACTACAGGAAGTCTATTTTTTATGGTGAAATGCCCATATTTGTCCCCTCTAATTTAGTCAACATGACACTAAGGTCATGCACTGTCTTCATGATGTTGTAATGACCATTCAGATCTGCTAGCTTTTCAGAAAGGGAGGGGCTTTGATGCAATGGCGATTTCTTACTCTGACCCCTAATAGACATGGACAGCTGAAGTTTGTGGGCGTGGCCTATTTTCTGAAATAGCGCCCACCTAGGACCATTAAAACAATCAGCCCCAAGCCATGCTTTGACTGAGGATCACGAAATTTGGCACACTAATGTAGTGTCTCAGGACCTACAAAAAAGTCTCTTGGAGCCAAGTACAATGTCGCACAGGAGGTCGGCCATTTTTGTCCAAGTTCTCGATTTAGTGGTTTTCGCACACGTTATGAGGAGAATGATGTCTCGTCGTCCTTTCCACCGATCACCTTCAAACTCCTGCTATATACTCTTAAGACATAGAGGAAAAAATTCAACCGTTGGATTTTAAATAAGTATAAAGGTGTGGGCGTGGCTAAGCCTCAAACTTTGACCAGTCGCCATTATGTTACTTGACTTAATAACTCCCATGTGCATGATCAGATCAATTTCAAATTTTGTCTGTGTGATCACTGACCCCATCTGAAGACAGTGACAATGTGGACAGCTTACATCACCTAAGCCCGCCCCCTGACTACAGGAAGTCTACTGTTTTATGGTGAAATGTCCATATTTGTCCCCTCTAATTTAGTCAAGATGACACTAAGGTCATGCACTGTCTTCATGATGTTGTAATGACCATTCAGATCTGATAGCTTTTCAGAAAGGGGGGGCTTTTATGCCATGGCGATTTCTGGCATGACGCTGTGACCTTACGTTTGACTGTAACTTCCACAAACAGCCTTCGATATGCCCGAGACTGAACATCACATCACCAGTGTAGTAAAGATAGAGTATCTCCTAGTGGTGAGACGTGTAATGGTGGGCTCAGAGGGGATGCTGAGTCAGGGTGAGGTGTGGACGCGGAGGCCGTTCACGGTTTCTGGTGTCGGGGTGGTTGACTTTCTGTTCTGCCAGACGTGCCCTGGTGCCCCCGGCTGCCGGCCAGGATGGAGAAGCGCGGAGCTGGGTTTGGAGAGCGTCGCGGATGGAGCGGAGGGGTTGCGGAAGGAGGGCGAGCAGCTTCGCTGCGAGGGCCGAACGACGCTGCTTGCAGCTTTAATTATTATTATTATTACGCTTTCTTTTTTCTTCCGCGTCTTTGGGTGGCCTTTAGGGGGTCTTAGCATATCCAAAAAGTCACCAAATTCTGGCCCAATATAGAAAGTGCGTGAAATTTACGTATTTCACTGGCGATGTGAAAGTTGATAAAAAAGTGGCTCGAGAGCGCCCCCTAAAGAGTGAAAAATACCCCTCTCCATAAAGCTTAGTTTATCGTACAGTTATGAAATTTGGTATACTGGTACTACTCAACAGTCCGCACAAAAAAGCCTCTTGCAACCATGGTCAATATAAAACAGGAAGTCGGCCATTTTGGGTTGAATTGGCGATTTTTAGCCGTTTTGGCCATTTCTAGGGTCTATATTTGGTTGAACAGTTTCGTCATTTTTCGTACCATAGTCATAAAAATAGTGTGCCATCGAACAGAAGCGATGGACGATTCAAATGAGAAAATAAAATTGACTTTTCGTAAATAGTGAAGGGGCGGGGCCAGGCCTCAAAGTTCGAGCACTCGCCAAAAAAATTCAAATTGCTATAATTTCACAAATGAAAGAATTACAGTTAAAGTAACTTTCTATGGATAATCGTCATCGCCCCCCGAAGACAAATGAATGGTCGCTGGATGATGTCACACAAGCCCCGCCCCCTCAGGACTTAAAACGTCAAGTTTTACTGGGAAATTTTCCAAAATTCGCCCTGTCGAATAATCAGCCCGAATTTGTAGCAGGTAACTGAAGAGAAGTTGGCGTTGCTTGACGTCACTTTATGGGTGTTTTCTGCAGAAGGCGGGGCTGTGGCGACGCGGCGAAGTCAGGCGTACCGCCGTGGCCATACATGTGCCTCCCATGTCGTCATTTCTATAGATACAGTCACGAAACGTCTTGTGAGTGATCCTAGTCCGGCCCCCCAAAAGATCTCATGTGAACATCAAATGGGCGTGGCCTATTTTCTGAAATAGCGCCCCCTAGGTCCATTAAAACTGTCAGCCCCAAGCCATGCTTTGACTGAGGAGTACGAAATTTGGTACACTAATGTGGGGTCTCAGGACCTACAAAAAAGTATCTTTGAGCCAAGTGCAAAGTCGCACAGGAAGTCGGCCATTTTGGTCCAAGTACTCGATTTAGTGGTTTTCACACACGTTATTAGGAGAATGATGTCTCGTCGTCCTTTCCACCTATCACCTTCAAACTCCTGCTATATAATCTTAAGACATAGAGGAAAAAATTCAACCGTCGGATTTTATACAAGTATAAAGGTGTGGGCGTGGCTAAGCCTCAAAGTTTGACCTTTCGCCATTACATTACTTGACTTAACAACTCCCATGTGCATGATCAGATCTATATCAATCTCCGTCTGTGTGATCATTGACCACATCTCAAGACAATGACAATGTGGACAGCTGACATCACCTATGCCCCGCCCCCTGACTACAGGAAGTCTATTTTTTTATGGTGAAATGCCCATATTTGTCCCCTCTACTTTAGTCAACATGACACTAAGGTCATGCACTGTCTTCATGATGTTGTAATGACCATTCAGATCTGATAGCTTTTCAGAAAGGGAAGGGCTTTGATGCCACGGCGAATTCTGGCGTGACGCCGTGACCTTACGTTTGACTGTAACTTCCACTAACAACCTCCGATCTGCCCGAGACTGAACATGGCAATCAACAATCATGCCCTTTATTCAACGAGGCACACACCGTTGGTGAAAGTTGTGTAATGTCACCACAGCGCCCCCTACACACCATTAAAACTGTAATAACTCCTACAGACGAGGTCGTAACTGCACCAAACTTGCTATGTGTACTCACACAATGGCACCCACCACAGTCCTGTGGTAAGTTGTTGATATTGCTTTAGCTCCGCCCCCTGACAGATATTAGGCCCTGAATAACACATGCATGATGCAATTCACACCAAACTGCACACAAATGACTGTCAACAACCTACAAACTTCTTCATGGAATAATTCTTAAATTTGGGACAGCGCCCCCTAGATACAAAAAACCTTTGTAACTTCTGCAAAAAAGCTCCAAACTACATCAAACATTGTGGGAGTCATCACACATCTGCAATCAACACATGTATGTGATCACTTGTTCAATTCACTTTAACTCCACCCACTTACAGCTTTGTGTCTCTAGATGACCCATGCAACGTTTGATTGATTCCAAATTAACAGAAAACCATCTTTGATGACCAAAGATGACCTCTATGGCATTTACTTGTAAATGGTCACAACGCCCCCTAGATGGGTTCAAACTTTATTAACTTCTAAAGTCAAAGTCAGAATGGCATTATAATTGGCTTGTGACATCACATGACTGCACCAAACACATTGATGTGGTTGTTGGTTCAAATCCCTGTAGCTCCGCCCCTTTCAGCTCACTGGCTTTAGATAACACACACAACGTCCGTTTGATGCCAAAATAACAGAAAACTGTCTTTGTCAACCAAAGCTGACCTCAATGGGATTTTTCTGTAATTGATCACAGCGCCCCCTAGATAACTTTAACTTTCGAAAACTTTAATAAATATGGGCAGAAAAGCACTAAAGTTGGTCTGTGTCATCACACCAACAGTGTGCTAAAGATAAAGTATGCCCTAGTGGTGAGACATGTAATATAATGGTAGGCTCGGAGGGGATGCTGATTCAGGGTGAGGTGTGGACGAGGTGACTGTTAGCTTTTCTTGGTGTCAGGGTGGTGGACGTTTCAGTCCGTGGACGTGCCCTGGTGCCCCGTGCTGCCGGCCAGGACGGAGCGGCGGGGAGTTGGGTTTGGAGAGCATCGGGGATGGAGCGGAGGGGGTGCGGAAGGAGGGTGAGCATCTTCGCTGCGAGGGCCGAACGACGCTGCTTGCAGCTTTAATTAGGCCCGAGCAGTGAAGCTGCGAAGGCCTATTGTATCTGCTCCGTTTATTAGGCCCGAGCAGTGAAGCTGCGAAGGCCTATTGTATCTGCTCCGTTTCTTCTTATTATTATTATTATTATTATTCTTTTTTCTTCCGCGTCTTTGGGTGGCCTTTAGGGGGTCTTAGCATATCCAAAAAGTCACCAAATTCTGGCTCAATATAGAAAGTGCGTGAAATTTACGTATTTCACTGGCGATGTGAAAGTTCATAAAAAAGTGGCTCGACAGTGCCCCCTAGAAAGTGAAAAATACCCCTCTCCATAAAGCTTAGTTTATCGTACAGTTATGAAATTTGGTATACTGATAATACTCAACAGTCCGCACAGAAAAGCCTCTTGCAACCATGGTCAATATAAAACAGGAAGTCGGCCATTTTGGGTTGAAATGAGGATTTTTAGCCGTTTTGGCCAATTCTAGGGTCTATATTTGGTTGAACAGTTTGGTCATTTTTCGCACCATCGTCTCAAAAATAGTGCGAGATCGAACAGAAGCGATGGACGATTCAAATGAGACAATAAAATTGACTTTTCGTAAATACTGAAGGGGCGGGGCCAGGCCTCAAAGTTCGAGCACTCGCCAAAAAAATTCAAATTGCTATAATTTCACAAATGAAAGAATTACAGTTAAAACAATTTCTAAGGACAATTGCCATCGCCCCCCGAAGACAAATGAATGGTCGATAGATGATGTCACACAAGCCCCGCCCCCTCAGGACTTAAAAGGTCAAGTTTTACTGGGAAATTTTCCAAAATTCGCCCTTTCAAATAATCACCCCAAATTTGTAGCAGGTAACTGAAGACAAGTTGGGGTTGCTTGGCGTCACTTTATGGGAGTTTTCTGCAGAAGGCGGGGCTGTGGCGGCGCGGCGAAGTCAGGTGTACCGCTTAGGCCTTACGTTTGCCTCCCATTTCGTCATTTCTAAAGATATCGCCACAAAACTTCTTGGGAGTGATCCTAGTCCTGCCCCCCAAAAAATGTGATGTGAAAATCCTGTGGGCGTGGCCTATTTTCTGAAATAGCGCCCTCTAGGAACATTAAAACTGTCAGCCCCAAGCCAGGCTTTGACTGAGGATTACGAAATTTGGTACACTAATGTGGTGTCTCAGGACCTACAAAAAAGTCTCTTGGAGCCAAGTGCATTGTCGCACAGGAAGTCGGCCATTTTGGTCCAAGTACTCGATTTAGTGGTTTTCGCACACGTTGTTTGGAGAGTGATGCTCCATCGCCCTTTTCACCAATCGCCTTCAAACTTCTGCTATAGACTCTTAAGACATAAAGGAAAAAATTCAACCGTCGGATTTTAAATAAGTATAAAGGTGTGGGCGTGGCTAAGCCTCAAACTTTGACCTGTCACCACGCCACTCTTTTTTTCACAGCTACCTATTGGACTCCTTTTACCCAATCGCCAGCAATCTCTGGCGAATAGCAGCTGACAAGTTGAGGTCACTTAGTCTCCAGTACTGGCAGGTTTTGAAAAAAGGCGGGGCTTTGGGAGCATGGCAAAATTCACCATCACGCCATGGCAATACGTTTGCCTCTCATTTCTTCAATTATCGTGCCATCACCACAAAATGTCTGGTGAGTGATCCTAGTCTGACCCCCAATAGATTTGGACAGCTGTAGTTTGTGGGCGTGGCCTATTTTCTGAAATGGCGCCCTCTAGGACCATTAAAACTGTCAGCCCCTAGCCATGCTTTGACTGAGGAGTACGAAATCTGGTACACTAATGTGGTGTCTCCGGTCCTACAAAAAAGTCTCTTGGAGCCAAGTGCAAAGTCGCACAGGAAGTCGGCCATTTTGGTCCAAGTAGTCGATTTAGTGGTTTTCGCACACGTTGTTTGGAGAGTGTTACACCATTGCCCTTTTCACCAATCACCTTCAAACTTCTGCTATAGACTCTTAAGACAAAGGGGAAAAAATTCAACCTACGGATTTTAAATAAGTATAAAGGTGTGGGCGTGGCTAAGCCTCAAACTTTGACCTGTCGCAACGCCACTCTTTTTTTCACAGCTCCCTATTGGACTCCTTTTAACCAATCACCAGCAATCACTGGCAAATAGCAGCAGACAAGTTGAGGTCACTTGGTCTATAGTACTGGCAGGTTTCGAATAAAGGCGGGGCTTTGGGAGCATGGCGAAATTCGCCATCACGCCATGGAAATACGTTTGTCTCTCATTTCTTCAATCATTGTGACATCGCCACACAATTTCTGATGAGTGATCCTACTCTGACCCCTAATAGAATTGGACAGCTGAAGTTTGTGGGCGTGGCCTATTTTCTGAAATAGCGCCCCCTAGGACCATTAAAACTGTCAGCCCCAAGCCGTGCTTTGACTGAGGATCAGGAACTTTGGCACACTAATGTAGTGTCTCAGGACCTACAAAAAAGTCTCATGGAGCCAAGCGCAATGTCGCACAGGAGGTCGGCCATTTTGGTCCAAGTACTCGATTTAGTGGTTTTCGCACACGTTATTAGGAGAATGATGTCTCGTCGTCCTTTCCACCGATCACCTTCAAACTCTTGCTATATACTCTTAAGACATAGAGGAAAAGATTCAACCGTCGGATTTTAAATAAGTATAAAGGTGTGGGCGTGGCTAACCCTCAAACTTTGACCAGTCGCCATTACGTTACTTGACTCAATAACTCCCTTGTGCATGATCAGATCAATTTCAAACTTTGTCCGTGTGATCACTGACCACATCTGAAGACAGTGACAATGTGGACAGCTGGCATCACTTAAGCCCCGCCCCCTGACTACAGGAAGTCTTCTGTTTTATGGTGAAATGCCCATATTTGTCCCCTCTAATTTAGTCAACATGACACTAAGGTCATGCACTGTCTTCATGATGTTGTAATGACTATTCAGATCTGATAGCTTTTCAGAAAGGGAGGAGCTTTGATGCCATGGCGATTTCTGGCGTGACGCTGTGACCTTACGTTTGACTGTAACTTCCACAAACAGCCTCCGATTTGCCAGAGACTGAACATCACATCACCAGTGTGGTAAAGATAGAGTATCTCCTAGTGGTGAGACGTGTAATGCTGGGCTCAGAGGGGATGCTGAATCAGGGTGAGGTGTGGACGAGGAGGCCGTTCACGGTTTCTGGTGTTGGGGTGGTTGACTTTCTGTTCTGCCAGACGTGCCCTGGTGCCCCCGGCTGCCGGCCAGGATGGACAAGCGCGGAGCTGGGTTTGGAGAGCGTCGGGGATGGAGCGGAGGGGGTGCGGAAGGAGGGCGAGCAGCTTCGCTGCGAGGGCCGAACGACGCTGCTTGCAGCTTTAATTATTTTTTCTTTTTCTTCCGCGTCTTTGGGTGGCCTTTAGGGGGTCTTAGCATATCCAAAAACTCACCAAATTCTGGCCCAATATAGAAAGTGCGTGAAATTTACGTATTTCACTGGCAACGTGAAATTTGGTAAAAAAATGTTTCGACAGCGCCCCCTGGAAAATTAAAAATACCCCTCCGCTTTGACCTTTTTTCATAGTAGAGTTATGAAATTTGGTACACTTGTAGAACTCAACAATACGCACAGAAAAGCCTCTTGCACCCATGGTCAATATCAAACAGGAAGTCGGCCATTTTGGACTAAAGTGGCCATTTTGACCCCGTTTTGGCCATTTCTAGGGTCTATATTTGGTTGAACAGTTTGGTCATTTTTCGTACGATCGTCTTAAAAATAGTGTGCGATCGAACAGAAGCGATGGTCGATTAAAATGAGACAATAAAATTGACTTTTCGTAAATAGTGAAGGGGCGGGACCAGGCCTCAAAGTTCGAGCACTCGCCAAAAAAATTCAAATTGCTATAATTTCATAAATGAAAGAATCACAGGTAACGTAACTTTCTATGGACAATCGTCATCGCCCCTCGAAGACAAATGAATGGTCGTTTTATGATGTCACATAAGCCCCGCCCCCTCAGTACTTAAAAGGTCAAGTTTTACTGGGAAATTTTCAAAAATTCGCCCTTTCAAATAATCATCCCAAATTTGTAGCAGGTAACTGAAGACAAGTTGGGGTTGCTTGGCGTCACGTTATGGGAGTTTTCTGCAGAAGGCGGGGCTGTGGCGGTGCGGCGAAGTCAGGCGTACTGACGTGGCCTTACGTTTGCCTCCCATTTCGTCAATTCTAAAGATATCGCCACGAAACTTCTTGTGAGTGATCCTAGTCTGGCCCCCCAAAAAATTTGATGTGAATATCCGGTGGGCGTGGCCTATTTTCTGAAATAGCGCCCCCTAGGACCATTACAACTGTCAGCCCCAAGCCATGCTTTGACTGAGGATTACGAAATTTGGTACACCAATGTGGTGTCTCAGGACCTACAAAAAAGTCTCTTGGAGCCAAGTGCAAAGTCGCACAGGAAGTCGGCCATTTTGGTCCAATACTCGATTTAGTGGTTTTTGCACACGTTGTTTGGAGAGTGTTGCACCATCGCCCTTTTCACCAATCGCCTTCTAACTTCTGCTATACACTCTTAAGACATAGATGAAAAAATTCAACCGTCGGATTTTAAATAAGTATAAAGATGTGGGCGTGGCTAAGCCTCAAACTTTGACCTGTCGCCACACCACTCTTTTTTTCACAGCTCCCTATTGGACTCCTTTTAACCAATCACCAGCAATCACTGGCAAATAGCAGCAGACAAGTTGAGGTCACTTGGTCTATAGTACTGGCAGGTTTCGAATAAAGGCGGGGCTTTGGGAGCATGGCGAAATTCACCATCACGCCATGGAAATACGTTTGTCTCTCATTTCTTCAATCATTGTGACATCACCACACAATTTCTGATGAGTGATCTTACTCTGACCCCTAATAGAATTGGACAGCTGAAGTTTGTGGGCGTGGCCTATTTTCTGAAATAGCGCCCCCCTAGGACCATTAAAACTATCAGCCCCAAGCCAAGCTTTGACTGAGGATCACGAAATTTGGCACACTAATGTGGTGTCTCAGGACCTACAAAAAAGTCTCTTGGAGCTAAGTACAATGTCGCACAGGAGGTCGGCCATTTTGGTCCAAGTACTCGATTTAGTGGTTTTCGCACACGTTATTAGGAGAATGATGTCTCGTCGTCCTTTCCACCGATCACCTTCAAACTCCTGCTATATACTCTTAAGACACAGAGGAAAAAATTCAACCGTCGGATTTTAAATAAGTATAAAGGTGTGGGCGTGGCTAAGCCTCAAACTTTGACCAGTCGCCATTACGTTACTTGACTTAATAACTCCCATGTGCATGATCAGATCAATTTCAAACTTTGTCTGTGTGATCACTGACCACATCTGAAGACAGTGACAATGTGGACAGCTGACATCACCTAAGCCCCGCCCCCTGACTACAGGAAGTCTCCTGTTTTATGGTGAAATGCCCATATTTGTCCCCTCTAATTTAGTCAACATGACACCAAGGTCATGCACTGTCTTCATGATGTTGTAATGACCATTCAGATCTGATAGCTTTTCAGAAAGGGAGGGGCTTTGATGCCATGGCGATTTCTGGCGTGACGCTGTGACCTTACGTTTGACTGTAACTTCCACAAACAGCCTCCGATTTGCCCGAGACTGAACATCACATCACCAGTGTGGTAAAGATAGAGTATCTCCTAGTGGTGAGACGTGTAATGGTGGGCTCCGAGGGGATGCTGAGTAAGGGTGAGGTGTGGACGAGGAGGCCGTTCACGGTTTCTGGTGTTGGGGTGGTTGACTTTCTGTTCCGCCAGACGTGCCCTGGTGCCCCCGGCTGCCGGCCAGGATGGAGAAGCGCGGAGCTGGGTTTGGAGAGCGTCGGGGATGGAGCGGAGGGGGTGCGGAAGGAGGGCGAGCAGCTTCGCTGCGAGGGCCGAACGACGCTGCTTGCAGCTTTAATTATTATTATTTTTTTTCTTCCGCGTCTTTGGGTGGCCTTTAGGGGGTCTTAGCATATCCAAAAAGTCACCAAATTCTGGCCCAATATAGAAAGTGCGTGAAATTTACGTATTTCACTGGCGATGTGAAAGTTCATAAAAAAGTGGCTGAACAGCGCCCTCTAGAAAGTGAAAAATACCCCTCTCCATAAAGCTTAGTTTATCGTACAGTTATGAAATTTGGTTTACTTGTAGTACTCAACAGTCCGCACAGAAAAGTCTCTTGCAACCATGGTCAATATCAAACAGGAAGTCGGCCATTTTGGGTTGAAATGGAGATTTTTAGCCGTTTTGGCCATTTCTAGGGTCTATATTTGGTTGAACAGTTTGGTCATTTTTAGCACGATCGTCTCAAAAATAGTGTGCAATCGAACAGAAGCGATGGACGATTAAAATGAGACAATAAAATTGACTTTTCGTAAATACTGAAGGGGCGGGGCCAGGCCTCAAAGTTCGAGCACTCGCCAAAAAAATTCAAATTGCTATAATTTCATAAATGAAAGAATTACAGTTAAAGTAACTTTCTATGGACAATCGGCATCGCCCCCCGAAGACAAATGAATGGTCGATTGATGATGTCACATAAGCCCCGCCCCCTCAGGACTTAAAAGGTCAAGTTTTACTGGGAAATTTTCAAAAATTCGCCCTTTCAAATAATCATCCCAAATTTGTAGCAGGTAACTGAAGACAAGTTGGGGTTGCTTGGCGTCACTTTATGGGAGTTTTCTGCAGAAGGCGGGGCTGTGGCGGCGCGGCGAAGTCAGGCGTACAGACGTGGCCTTACGTTTGCCTTACATTTCGTCATTTCTAGAGATATCGCCACGACACTTCTTGGGAGTGATCCTAGTCCGGCCCCAAAAAGAATCTGATGTGAACATCTGGTGGGCGTGGCCTATTTTCTGAAATAGCGCCCCCTAGGACCATTTAAACTGTCAGCCCCAAGCCATGCTTTGACTGAGGAGTACCAGATTTGGTACACTAATATGGTGTCTCAGGACCTACAAAAAAGTCTCTTGGAGCCAAGTGCAAAGTCGCACAGGAAGTCGGCCATTTTGGTCCAAGTACTCGATTTAGTGGTTTTCGCACACGTTGTTTGGAGAGTGATGCTCCATCACCCTTTTCACCAATCACCTTCAAACATCTGCTATACACTCTTAAGACATAGAAGAAAAAATTCAACCGTCGGATTTTAAATAAGTATAAAGGTGTGGGCGTGGCTAAGCCTCAAACTTTGACTTGTCGCCACACCACTCTTTTTTTCACAGCTCCCTATTGGACTCCTTTTACTCAATCACCAGCAATCACTGACAAATAGCAGCAGACAAGTTGAGGTCACTTGGTCTATAGTACTGGCAGGTTTCGAATAAAGGCGGGGCTTTGGGAGCATGGCGAAATTTGCCATCATGCTATGGAAATACGTTTGTCTCTCATTTCTTCAATCATTGTGACATCGCCACACAATTTCTGATGAGTGATCCTACTCTGACCCATAATAGAAATGGACAGCTGAAGTTTGTGGGCGTGGCCTATTTTCTGAAATAACGCCCCCTAGGACCATTAAAACTGTCAGCCCCAAGCCATGCTTTCACTGAGGAACACGAAATTTGGCACACTAATGTGGTGTCTCAGGACCTACAAAAAAGTCTCTTGGAGCTAAGTGCAAAGTCGCACAGGAAGTCGGCCATTTTGGTCCAAGTACTCGATTTAGTGGTTTTCGCACACGTTGTTTGGAGAGTGTTGCACCATCGCCGTTTTCACCAATCGCCTTCAAACTTCTGCTACTTACTCTTAAGACAAAAGGGGAAAAATTCAACCATCGGATTTCAAATAAGTATAAAGGTGTGGGCGTGGCTAAGCCTCAAACCTTGACCTTTCGCCATTACATTCCTTGACTTAACAACTCCCATGTGCATGATCAGATCTATATCAAACTGTGTCTGTGTGATCATTGACCAAATCTCAAGACAATGACAATGTGGACAGCTGACATCACCTAAGCCCCGCCCCCTGACTACAGGAAGTCGATTTTTTCATGGTGAAATCCCCATATTTGTCCCCTCTAATTTAGTGAACATGACACTAAGGTAATGCACTGTCTTCATGATGTTGTAATGACCATTCAGATCTGATAGCTTTTCAGAAAGGGAGGGGATTTGATGCCATGGCGAATTCTGGCGTGACGCTGTGACCTTACGTTTGACTGTAACTTCCACAAACAGCCTCCGATTTGCCCGAGACTGAACATCACATCACCAGTGTGGTAAAGATAGAGTATCTCCTAGTGGTGAGACGTGTAATGGTGGGCTCAGAGGGGATGCTGAGTCAGGGTGAGGTGTGGACGAGGAGGCCGTTCACGGTTTCTGGTGTCGGGGTGGTTGACTTTCTGTTCCGCCAGACGTGCCCTGGAGCCCCCGGCTGCCGGCCAGGACGGAGAAGCGCGGAGCTGGGTTTGGAGAGCATCTGGGATGGAGCGGAGGGGGCACGGACGGAGGACGAGCAGCTTCGCTGCGAGGGCGAGGGCCGAACGACGCTGCTTGCAGCTGTAATTTTTCTTTCTTTCTTTCTTTTTTTTTTTTTTCTTTTTTTTTCTTCCGCGTCTTTGGACGGCCTTTAGGGGGTCTTAGCATATCCAAAAACTCACCAAATTCTGGCCCAATATAGAAAGTGCGTGAAATTTACGTATTTCACTGCCAATGTGAAAGTTGGTATAAAAGTGTTTCAACAGCGCCCCCTGGAAAATTAAAAATACCCCTCCGCATTGACCTTTTTTCATAGTAGAGTGATAAAATTTGGTACACCTGTAGAATTCAACAATACGCACAGAAAAGCCTCTTGCACCCATGGTCAATATCAAACAGGAAGTCGGCCATTTTGGACTAAAGTGGCCATTTTTACCCCATTTTGGCCATTTCTAGGCTCTATATTTGGTTGAACAGTTTGATCATTTTTCGCACGATTGTCTCAAAAATAATGTGCGATCGAACAGAAGCGATGGACGAATCAAATGAGAAAATAAAACTGACTTTTCGTAAATACTGAAGGGGCGGGGCCAGGCCTCAAAGTTCGAGCACTCGCCAAAAAAATTCAAATTGCTATAATTTCATAAATGAAAGAATTACAGTTAAAGTAATTTGCTATGGACAATCGTCATCGCCCCCCGAAGACAAATGAATGGTTGATTGATGATGTCACATAAGCCCCGCCCCCTCAGGCCTTAAAAGGTCAAGTTTTACTGGGAAATTGTCCAAAATTCGCCCTTTGTACTAATCACCTTATATTTCTAGCAGGAAACTGAAGACAAGTTGGGGTTGATTGGCGTCACTTTATGGGAGTTTTCTCCAGAAGGCGGGGCTGTGGCGGCGCGGCGAAGTCAGGCGTACCGACGTGGCCTTACGTTTGCCTACCATTTCGTCATTTCTAAAGATATCGCCACAAAACCTCTTGGGAGTGATCCTAGTCCAGCCCCCCAAAAAATTTGATGTGAACATCCGGTGGGCGTGGCCTATTTTCTGAAATAGCGCCCCCTAGGACCATTAAAACTGTCAGCCCCAAGCCATGCTTTGACTGAGGATTTTGAAATTTGGTACACTAATGTGGTGTCTCAGGACCTACAAAAAAGTCTCTTGGAGCCAAGTGCAAAGTCGCACAGGAAGTCGGCCATTTTGGTCCAAGTGCGCGATTTAGTGGTTTTCACACACGTTGTTTGGAGAGTGATGCTCCGTCGCCCTTTTCACCAAACGCCTTCAAACTTCTGCTATATACTCTTAAGACAAAGAGGAAAAGATTCAACCGTCGGATTTTAAATAAGTATAAAGGTGTGGGCGTGGCTAAGCCTCAAACTTTGACCTTTCGCCATGCCACTCTTTTTTTCACAGCTCCCTATTGGACTCCTTTTACCCAATCACCAGGAATCTCTGGTAAATAGCAGCAGACAAGTTGAGGTCACTTGGTCTCCAGTACTGGAAGGTTTTGAAAAAAGGCGGGGCTTTGGGAGCATGGCGAAATTCGCCATCACGCCATGGAAATACGTTTGCCTCTCATTTCTTCATTTATCGTGATATCACCTCAAAATTTGTTGTGAGTGATCCTAGTCTGACCCCCAATAGAAATGGTCAGTTTAAGTTTGTGGGCGTGGCCTATTTTCTGAATTAGCGCCCCCTAGGACCATTAAAACTGTCAGCCCCAAGCCATGCTTTGACTGAGGATTACGAAATTTGGTCCACTAATGTGGTGTCTCAGGACCTACAAAAAAGTCTCTTGGAGCCAAGTGTAAAGTCGCACAGGAAGTCGGCCATTTTGGTCCAAGTACTCGATTTAGTGGTTTTCGCACACGTTGTTTGGAGAGTGATGCTCCATCGCCCTTTTCACCAATCGCCTTCAAACTTCTGCTATATCCTCTTAAGACATAGAGGAAAAAATTCAACCGTCGGATTTTAAATAAGTATAAAGGTGTGGGCGTGGCTAAGCCTCAAACTTTGACCTTTCGCCATTACATTACTTGACTTAATAACTCCCATGTGCACGATCAGATCTATATCAAACTTTGTCTGTGTGATCACTGACCACATCTCAAGGCAACATCATTGTGGACAGCTGACAACACCTAAGCCCCGCCCCCTGACAACAGGAAGTCTATTGTTTTATGGTGAAATGCCCATATTTGTCCCCTCTAATCTAGTCAACATGACACTAAGGTCATGCACTGTCTTCATGATGTTGTAATGACCATTCTGATCTGATAACTTTCCAGAAAGGGAGGGGCTTTGATGCCATAGCGAATTCTGGCACGACGCCGTGACCTTACGTTTGATCGCAATTTCCACAAACAGCCTCCCATCTGCACGAGACTGAACATGACAATCAACAATGATGCCCTTTATCGAATGAGACACAAACAGTTGGTCAGATTTGTATGTTGTCACCACAGCGCCCCCTACACACCATTGAAACTGTAATAACTCCTACAGACCAGGTCGTTACTGCACCAAACTTGCTATGTGTCATCACACAAAGGCACCCAACACAATCCTGTGGTAATTGGTTGATATCCCTTTAGCTCCGCCCCCTGATAGATATTAGGCCCTGAATAACACATGCATGATGCAATTCACACCAAACTGCACACAAATGACTGTTATCAACCTATAAACTTCTTCATTGATTAATTCCTAAATTTGAGACAGCGCCCCCTAGATACATAAAACCTTTGTAACTTCTGCAAAAACTCTCCAAACTATATCAAACTTTGTGGGAGTCATCACACAACTGCAATAAACACATGTATGTGCTCACTTGTTCAATTCACTTTAACTCCACCCACTTACAGCTTTTTGTCTCTAGATGACCCATGCAACGTTTGATTGATGCCAAATTAACAGAAAACCATCTTTGATGACCAAAGATGACCTCTATGGCATTTTGTTGTAAATGGTCACAGCGCCTCCTAGATGGGTTCAAACTTTATTAACTTCTAAAGACAAGGTCAGAATGGCATTATACTTGGCTTGTGACATCACGTGACTGCACCAAACACATTGATTGAGTTGTTGGTTCAAATCCCTGTAGCTCCGCCCCTTTCACTCACTGGCTTTAGATAACGCACACAACGTCCGATTGATGCCAAAATAACAGAAAACCATCTTTGTCAACCAACGCTGACCTCAATGGGACTTTTCTGTAGTTGGTCACAGCGCCCCCTAGATATCTTTAACCTTCGATGACTTAAAAAAACATGGTCAGAATAGCATTAAAGTTGGTCACTGTCATCACACCATCAGTGTGGTAAAGATAGAGTATGCCCTAGTGGTGAGACGTGTAATTCAATGGTAAGCTCAGAGGGGATGCTGAGTCATGGTGAGGTGCGGACAAGGTGACCGTTAGCGGTTTCTGGTGTCGGGGTGGTGGACTTTCTGTTCCGGGGACGTGCCCTGGTGCCCCGGGCTGCCGGCCAGGCCGGAGCGGCGCGGAGCTGCGAGGGCCGAACGACGCTGCTTGCAGCTTTAATTAGGCCCGAGCAGTGAAGCTGCGAAGGCCTATTGTATCTGCTCCGTTTATTAGGCCCGAGCAGTGAAGCTGCGAAGGCCTATTGTATCTGCTCCGTTTATTAGGCCCGAGCAGCGAAGCGCTGCGAAGGGCTATTGTATCTGCTCCGTTTATTTATTTTTTTTTTTCTTTCTTTTTCTTCCGCGTCTTTGGACGGCCTTTAGGGGGTCTTAGCATATCCAAAAACTCACCAAATTCTGGCCCAATATAGAAAGTGCGTGAAATTTACGTATTTCACTGGCAACGTGAAAGATGGTAAAAAAATGTTTCAACAGCGCCCCCTGGAAAATTAAAAATACCCCTCCGCTTTGACCTTTTTTCATAGTAGAGTGATGAAATTTGGTACACTTGTAGAACTCAACAATACGCACAGAAAAGCCTCTTGCACCCATGGTCAATATCAAACAGGAAGTCGGCCATTTTGGACTAAAGTGGCCATTTTGAACCCGTTTTGGCCATTTCTAGGGTCTATATTTTGTTGAACAGTTTGGTCATTTTTCGCACGATCGTCTCAAAAATAGTGTGCGATCGAACAGAAGCGATGGATGATTAAAATGAGACAATAAAATTGACTTTTCGTAAATACTGAAGGGGCGGGACCAGGCCTCAAAGTTTGAGCACTCGCCAAAAAAATTCAAATTGCTATAATTTCATAAATGAAAGAATTACAGTTAAAGTAACTTTCTATGGACAATCGGCATCGCCCCACGAAGACAAATGAATGGTCGATTGATGATGTCACATAAGCCCCGCCCCCTCAGGACTTAAAAGGTCAAGTTTTACTGGGAAATTTTCAAAAATTCGCCCTTTCAAATAATCATCCCAAATTTGTAGCAGGTAACTGAAGACAAGTTGGGGTTGCTTGGCGTCACTTTATGGGAGTTTTCTGCAGAAGGCGGGGCTGTGACGGCGCGGCGAAGTCAGGCGTACCGATGTGGCCTTACGTTTGCCTCCCATTTCGCCATTTCTAGAGATATCTTCACAAAACCTCTTGGGAGTGATCCTAGTTCGGCCCCCCACAAAATGTGATGTGAACATCCGGTGGGCGTGGCCGATTTTCTGAAATAGCGCCCCCTAGGACCATTAAAACTGTCAGCCCCAAGCCATGCTTTGACTGAGGAGTACAAAATTTGGTACACTAATGTGGTGTCTCAGGACCTAGAAAAAAGTCTCTTGGAGCCAAGTGCAAAGTCGCGCAGGAAGTCGGCCATTTTGGTCCAAGGACTCGATTTAGTGGTATTCGCAAACGTTGTTTGGAGAGTGTTGCACCATTGCCCTTTTCATTTATCGCCTTCAACCATCTGCTATATACTCTTAAGACATAGATGAAAAAATTGAACCGTCGGATTTTATATAAGTATAAAGGTGTGGGCGTGGCTAAGCCTCAAACTTTGACCTGTCGCCACGCCACTCTTTTTTTCACAGCTCCCTATTGGACTCCTTTTAACCAATCACCAGCAATCACTGGCAAATGGCAGCAGACAAGTTGAGGTCACTTGATCTATAGTACTGGCAGGTTTCGAATAAAGGCGGGGCTTTGGGAGCATGGCGAAATTCGCCATCACGCCATGGAAATACGTTTGTCTCTCATTTCTTCAATCATTGTGACATCGCCACACAATTTCTGATGAGTGATCCTACTCTGACCCCTAATAGAACTGCACAGCTGAAGTTTGTGGGCGTGGCCTATTTAATGAAATAGCGCCCCCTAGGACCATTAAAACTGTCAGCCCCAAGCCATGCTTTGACTGAGGATTACGAAATTTGATACACTAATGTGGGGTCTCAGGACCTACAAAAAAGTCTCTTGGAGCCAAGTGCAAAGTCGCGCAGGAAGTCGGCCATTTTGGTCCAAGTACTCGATTTAGTGGTATTCGCACACGTTGTTTGGAGAGTGTTGCACCATTGCCCTTTTCACCAATCGCCTTCAAACATCTGCTAAATACTCTTAAGACATAGATGAAAAAATTCAACCGTCGGATTTTATATAAGTATAAAGGTGTGGGCGTGGCTAAGCCTCAAACTTTGACCTGTCGCCACGCCACTCTTTTTTTCACAGCTCCCTATTGGACTCCTTTTAACCAATCACCAGCAATCACTGGCAAATGGCAGCAGACAAGTTGAGGTCACTTGATCTATAGTACTGGCAGGTTTCGAATAAAGGCGGGGCTTTGGGAGCATGGCGAAATTCGCCATCACGCCATGAAAATACGTTTGTCTCTCATTTCTTCAATCATTGTGACATCACAACAAAATGTCTGATGAGTGATCCTAGTCTGACCCCCAATAGAAATGGACAGCTGAAGTTTGTGGGCGTGGCCTATTTTCTTAAATAGCGCCCCCTAGGACCATTAAAACTGTCAGCCCCAAGCCATGCTTTGACTGAGGATTACGAAGTTTGAAACACTAATGTGGGGTCTCAGGACCTACAAAAAAGTCTCTTGGAGCCATGTGCAAAGTCGCACAGGAAGTCAGCCATTTTGGTCCAAGTACTCGATTTAGTGGTATTCGCACACGTTGTTTGGAGAGTGTTGCACCATCGCCCTTTTCACCAATCGCCTTCAAACTTCTGCTATATACTCTTAAGACAAAGGGAGAAAAATTCAACCATCGGATTTTATATAAGTATAAAAGTGTGGGCGTGGCTAAGCCTCAAACTTTGACCTTTCGCCATTACATTACTTGACTTAACTCCCATCTGCATGATCAGATCTATATCAAACTGTGTCTGTGTGATCATTGACCACATCTCAAGACAATGACAAAGTGGACAGCTGACATCACCTAAGCCCCGCCCCCTGACTACAGGAAGTCTATTTTTTATGGTGAAATGCCCATATTTGTCCCCTCTAATTTAGTCAACATGACACTAAGGTCATGCACTGTCTTCATGATGTTGTAATGACCATTCAGATCTGCTAGCTTTTCAGAAAGGGAGGGGCTTTGATGCCATGGCGATTTCTTACTCTGACCCCTAATAGAATTGGACAGCTGAAGTTTGTGGGCGTGGCCTTTTTTCTGAAATAGCGCCCCCCTAGGACCATTAAAACTATCAGCCCCAAGCCATGCTTTGACTGAGGATCACGAAATTTGGCACACTAATGTAGTGTCTCAGGACCTACAAAAAAGTCTCTTGGAGCCAAGTACAATGTCGCACAGGAGGTCGGCCATTTTTGTCCAAGTACTCGATTTAGTGGTTTTCGCACACGTTATTAGGAGCATGATGTCTCGTCGTCCTTTCCACCGATCACCTTCAAACTCCTGCTATATACTCTTAAGACATAGAGCAAAAAATTCAACCGTTGGATTTTAAGTAAGTATAAAGGTGTGAGCGTGGCTAAGCCTCAAACTTTGACCAGTCGCCATTATGTTACTTGACTTAATAACTCCCATGTGCATGATCAGATCAATTTCAAATTTTGTCTGTGTGATCACTGACCCCATCTGAAGACAGTGACAATGTGGACAGCTGACATCACCTAAGCCCGCCCCATGACTACAGGAAGTCTACTGTTTTATGGTGAAATGTCCATATTTGTCCCCTCTAATTTAGTCAAGATGACACTAAGGTCATGCACTGTCTTCATGATGTTGTAATGACCATTCAGATCTGATACCTTTTCAGAAAGGGGGGGCTTTTATGCCATGGCGATTTCTGGCGTGACGCTGTGACCTTACGTTTGACTGTAACTTCCACAAACAGCCTTCGATAAGCTCGAGACTGAACATCACATCACCAGTGTGGTAAAGATAGAGAATCTCCTAGTGGTGAGACGTGTAATGGTGGGCTCAGAGGGGATGCTGAGTCAGGGTGAGGTGTGGACGCGGAGGCCGTTCACGGTTTCTGGTGTCGGGGTGGTTGACTTTCTGTTCTGCCAGACGTGCCCTGGTGCCCCCGGCTGCCGGCCAGGATGGAGAAGCGCGGAGCTGGGTTTGGAGAGCGTCGCGGATGGAGCGGAGGGGTTGCGGAAGGAGGGCGAGCAGCTTCGCTGCGAGGGCCGAACGACGCTGCTTGCAGCTTTAATTATTTTTTCTTTTTCTTCCGCGTCTTTGGGTGGCCTTTAGGTGGTCTTAGCATATCCAAAAACTCACCAAATTCTGGCCCAATATAGAAAGTGCGTGAAATTTACGTATTTCACTGGCAACGTGAAATTTGGTAAAAAAAAATGTTTTGACAGCGCCCCCTGGAAAATTAAAAATACCCCTCCGCTTTGACCTTTTTTCATAGTAGAGTTATGAAATTTGGTACACTTGTAGAACTCAACAATACGCACAGAAAAGCCTGTTGCACCCATGGTCAATATCAAACAGGAAGTCAGCCATTTTGGACTAAAGTGGCCATTTTGACCCCGTTTTGGCCATTTCTAGGGTCTATATTTGGTTGAACAGTTAGGTCAATTTTCGCACGATCGTCTCAAAAATAGTGTGCGATCGAACAGAAGCGATGGACGATTAAAATGAGACAATAAAATTGACTTTTCGTAAATACTGAAGGGGCGGGACCAGGCCTCAAAGTTCGAGCACTCGCCAAAAAAATTCAAATTGCTATAGATTCATAAATGAAAGAATTACAGTTAAAGAAATGGTCTATGGACAATCGTCGTCGCCCTCCGAAGACAAATGAATGGTCGATTGATGATGTCACATAAGCCCCGACTCCTCAGGACTTAAAAGGTCAAGTTTTACTGGGAAATTTTCCAAAATTCGCCCTTTCCAATAATCACCCCAAATTTGTAGCGGGTAACTGAAGACAAGTTGGGGTTGCTTGGCGTCACTTTATGGGAGTTTTCTCCAGAAGGCGGGGCTGTGGCGGCGCGGCGAAGTCAGGCGTACCGCTTAGGCCTTACGTTTGCCTCCCATTTCGTCATTTCTAGAGATATCGGCACGAAACTTCTTGTGAGTGATCCTAGTCTGGCCCCCCAAAAGATCTGATGTGAAATTCTGGTGGGCGTGGTCTATTTTCTGAAATAGCGCCCTCTAGGACCATTAAAACTGACAGCCCCAAGCCATGCTTTGACTGAGGATTACGAAATTTGGTACACTAATGTGGTGTCTCAGGACCTACAAAAAAGTCTCTTGGAGCCAAGTGCAATGTCGCACAGGAAGTCGGCCATTTTGGTCCAAGTGCGCGATTTAGTGGTTTTGCTCACACGTTGTTTGGAGAGTGATGCTCCGTCGCCCTTTTCACCAATCGCCTTCACACTTCTGCTATAAACTCTTAAGACATAGATGAAAAAATTCAACCGTCGGATTTTAAATAAGTATAAAGGTGTGGGCGTGGCTAAGCCTCAAACTTTGACCTGTCGCCACGCCACTCTTATTTTCACAGCTCCCTATTGGACTCCTTTTAACCAATCACCACCAAACAGTGGCAAATAGCAGCAGACAAGTTGATGTCACTTGGTCTATAGTACTGGCAGGTTTCGAATAAAGGCGGGGCTTTGGGAACATGGCAAAATTCGCCATCACGACATGGAAATACGTTTGTCTCTCATTTCTTCAGTCATTGTGACATCGCCACACAAGTTCTGATGAGTGATCCTACTCTGACCCCTAATAGAATTGGACAGCTGAAGTTTGTGGGCGTGGCCTATTTTCTGAAACAGCGCCCCCTAGGACCATTAAAGCAGTCAGCACCAAGCCATGCTTTGACTGAGGTTCACAAAATTTGGCACACTAATGTAGTGTATCAGGACCTACAAAAAAGTCTCTTGGAGCCAAGCGCAATGTCGCACAGGAGGTCGGCCATTTTGGTCCAAGTACTCAATTTAGTGGTTTTCGCACACGTTATTAGGAAAATGATATCTCCTCGCCCTTTCCACCGATCACCTTCAAACTTCTGCTATATACTCTTAAGACATAGAGGAAAAAATTCAACCGTCGGATTTTAAATAAGTATAAAGGTGTGGGCGTGGCTAAGCCTCAAACTTTGACCAGTCGCCATTACGTTACTTGACTTAATAACTCCCATGTGCATGATCAGATCAATTTCAAACTTTGTCTGTGTGATCACTGACCACATCTCAAGACAGTGACAATGTGGACAGCTGGCATCACCTAAGCCCCGCCCCCTGACTACAGGAAGTCTACTGTTTTATGGTGAAATGCCCATATTTGTCCCCTCTAATTTAGTCAATATGACACTAAGGTCATGCACTGTCTTCATGATGTTGTAATGACCATTCAGATCTGATTGCTTTTCAGAAAGGGAGGGGCTTTGATGCCATGGCGAATTCTGGCGTGACGCTGTGACCTTACGTTTGACTGTAACTTCCACTAACAGCCTCCGATCTGCCCGAGACTGAACATCACATCACCAGTGTGGTAAAGATAGAGTATCTCCTAGTGGTGAGACGTGTAATGGTGGGCTCAGAGGGGATGCTGAGTCAGGGTGAGGTGTGGACGAGGAGGCCGTTCACGGTTTCTGGTGTCGGGGTGGTTGACTTTCTGTTCTGCCAGACGTGCCCTGGTGCCCCCGGCTGCCGGCCTGGATGGAGTAGCGCGGAGCTGGGTTTGGAGAGTGTCGGGGATGGAGCGGAGGGGGTGCGGAAGGAGGGCGAGCAGCTTCGCTGCGAGGGCCGAGCGACGCTGCTTGCAGCTTTAATTCTTTTTTTTTTTCTTTTTTTTTTTTTTTTTTCTTTTTCTTCCGCGTCTTTGGGTGGCCTTTAGGGGGTCTTAGCATATCCAAAAACTCACCAAATTCTGGCCCAATATAGAAAGTGCGTGAAATTTACGTATTTCACTGGCAACGTGAACGTTGGTACAAAAATGTTTCGACAGCGCCCCCTAGAAAATTAAAAATACCCCTCTGCTTTGACCTTTTTTCATAGTAGAACGATGAAATTTGGTACACTTGTAGAACTCAACAATACGCACAGAAAAGCCTCTTGCACCCATGGTCAATATCAAACAGGAAGTCGGCCATTTTGGACTAAAGTGGCCATTTTGACCCCGTTTTGGCCATTTCTAGGGTCTACATTTGGTTGAACAGTTTGGTCATTTTTCGCACGATTGTCTCAAAAATAGTGTGCGATCGAACAGAAGCGATGGATGAATCAAATGAGCAAATAAAATTGACTTTTCGTAAATACTGAAGGGGCGGGGCCAAGCCTCAAAGTTCAAGCACTCGCCAAAAAAATTCAAATTGCTTTAATTTCATAAATGAAAGAATTACAGTTAAAGTAATTATCTATGGACAATCGGCATCGCCCCCCAAAGACAAATGAATGGTCGATTGATGATGTCACATAAGCACCGCCCCCTCAGGCCTTAAAAGGTCAAGTTTTACTGGGAAATTTTCCAAAATTCGCCCTTTCAACTAATCACCCCAAATTTGTAGCAGGTAACTGAAGACAAGTTGGGGTTGCTTGGCATCACTTTATGGGAGTTTTCTGCAGAAGGCGGGGCTGTGGCGGCGCGGCGAAGTCAGGCGTACCGATGTGGCCTTACGTTTGCCTCCCATTTCGTCATTTCTAGAGGTATCGCCACAAAACCTCTTGGGAGTGATCCTAGTTCGGCCCCCCACAAAATGTGATGTGAACATCCAGTGGGCATGGCCTATTTTCTGAAATAGCGCCCCCTAGGACCATTAAAACTGTCAGCCCCAAGTCATGCTTTGACTGAGGAGTACGAAATTTGGTTTCCTAATGTGGTGTCTCAGGACCTACAAAAAAGTCTCTTGGAGCCAAGTGCAAAGTCGCACAGGAAGTCGGCCATTTTGGTCCAAGTACTCGATTTAGTGGTTTTCGCACACGTTTTGTTGGAGAGTGATGCTCCATCGCCCTTTTCACCAATCGCCTTCAAACTTCTGCTATACACTCTTAAGACATAAAGGAAAAAATTCAACCGTCGGATTTTAAATAAGTATAAAGGTGTGGGCGTGGCTAAGCCTCAAACTTTGACCTGTCGCCACGCCACTCTGTTTTTCACAGCTCCCTATTGGACTCCTTTTAACCAATCGCCAGCAATCACTGGCAAATAGCAGCAGACAAGTTGAGGACACTTGGTCTTTAGTCCTGGCAGGTTTCGAATAAAGGCGGGGCTTTGGGAGCATGGCGAAATTCGCCATCACGCCATGGCAATAAGTTTGCCTCTCATTTCTTCAATTATCGTGCCATTGCCACAAAATGTCTGGTGAGTGATCCTAGTCTGACCCCCAATAGAACTGGACAGCTGTAATTTGTGGGCGTGGCCTATTTTCTGAAATAGCGCCCCCTAGGAACAATAAAACTGCCAGCCACAAGCCATGCTTTGACTGAGGAGTACGAAAAATAGTACACTAATGTGGTGTCTCAGGCCCCTACAAAAAAGTCTCTTGGAGCCAAGAGCAAAGTCGCACAGGAAGTCGGCCATTTTGGTCCAAGTACTCGATTTAGTGGTTTTCGCACACATTGTTTGGATAAGGATTCCCCATCACCCTTTTCAACAATCACCTTCAAACATCTGCTATACACTCTTAAGACATAGATGAAAAAATTCAACCGTCGGATTTTAAATAAGTATAAAGATGTGGGCGTGGCTAAGCCTCAAACTTTGACCTGTCGCCACGCCACTCTTATTTTCACAGCTCCCTATTGGACTCCTTTTAACCAATCACCAGCAAACACTGGCAAATAGCAGCAGACAAGTTGAGGTCACTTGGTTTATAGTACTGGCAGGTTTCGAATAAAGGCTGGGCTTTGGGAGCATGGCGAAATTTGCCATCACGCCATGGAAATACGTTTGTCTCTCATTTCTTCAGTCATTGTGACATCGCCACACAAGTTCTGAAGAGTGATCCTACTCTGACCCCTAATAGAATTGGACAGCTGAAGTTTGTGGGCGTGACCTATTTTCTGAAACACCGCCCCCTAGGACCATTAAAACAGTCAGCCCCAAGCCATGCTTTGACTGAGGATCACAAAATTTGGCACACTAATGTAGTGTATCAGGACCTACAAAAAAGTCTCTTGGAGCCAAGTGCAAAGTTGCACAGGAAGTCGGCCATTTTGGTCCAAATACTCGATTTAGTGTTTTTCGCACACGTTATTAGGAGAATGATATCTCCTCGCCCTTTCCACCGATCACCTTCAAACTTCTGCTATATACTCTTAGGACATAGAGGAAAAAATTCAACCGTCGGATTTTAAATAAGTATAAAGGTGTGGGCGTGGCTAAGCCTCAAACTTTGACCAGTCGCCATTACCTTATTTGACTTAACAACTCCCATGTGCATGATCAGAACAATTTCATACTTTGTCTATGTGATCACTGACCACATCTGAAGACAGTGACAATGTGGACAGCTGGCATCACCTAAGCCCCGCCCCCTGACTACAGGAAGTCTATTGTTTTATGGTGAACTGCCCATATTTGTCCCCTCTAATTTAGTCAAGATGACACTAAGGTCATGCACTGTCTTCATGATGTTGTAATGACCATTCAGATCTGATAGCTTTTTAGAAAGTGAGGGGCTTTGATGCCATGGCGATTTCTGGCGTGACGCTGTGACCTTACGTTTGACTGTAACTTCCACAAACAGCCTCCGATTTGCCCGAGACTGAACATCACATCACCAGTGTGGTAAAGATAGAGTATCTCCTAGTGGTGAGACATGTAATGGTAGGCTCAGAAGGGATGCTGAGTCAGGGTGAGGTGTGGACGAGGAGGCCTTTTACTGTTTCCGGTGTCGGGGTGGCTGACTTTCTGTTCCGCCAGGCATGCCCTGGTGCCCTCGGCTGCCGGCCAGGATGGAAAAGCGCGGAGCCGGGTTTGGAGAGCGTCGGGGATGGAGCGGAGGGGGTGCAGAAGGAGGGCGAGCAACTTCGCTGCGAGGGCCGAACGACGCTGCTTGCATCTTTAATTTATTATTAGGCCCGAGCAGCGAAAGCGCTGCGAAGGCCTCTTGTTTTTGCTCTGTTTATTCTTTCTTTTTTATTATTCTCGTGCCCCTTTGAACGGCTTTTTGGGGACCTTAACATACCCCAAAACTCACAATATTTTGCACACTTGTCAGGCCTGGTGAAAAATTTGATATTTTAAAGGTCCCAAAAAAATCGCAAAGAAAATGGCTGAACAGCGCCCCCTACAAGGTGAAAAATACCCCTCTCCATAAAGCTTAGTTTATCGTACAGTTATGAAATTTGGTACACTTGTAGTCCTCAACAGTCCGCACAGAAAAGTCTCTTGCAACCATGGTCAATATCAAACAGGAAGTCAGCCATTTTGGGTTGAAATGGCGATTTTTAGCCGTTTTTGCCGTTTTTAGGTTCCGTTTCTGATTGGATTGCTCGATCATTTTTCGCACGATCGTCTCAAAAATGGTGTAAAATTGCTCAGAAGGGATGGGCGAACAAAATGAGACAAAGATTCTGACTTTTCGTATATGCTGAAGGGGCGGGGCCAGGCCTCAAAGTTTGACTACTCGCCAAAAAAATTTAAACTGCTATACCTTCATAACTGAATGGAATAGAGTTACCAAACTTTCTGTGGTCATTCGTCATCCACCCACAAAGTAAACTGAATGGTCGGATGATGACATCACACAAGCCCCGCCCCCTCAGGACCAAAAAGGTCAAGTTTTACTGTGAAAGGTCCCAAATTGCCCCATTTCACTTAATCACCAAGAATTTGCAGCTGGTAACTCAAGACAAGTGTGGGTTGCTTGGCGTCACTTTATGGGAGTTTTCGGCAGAGGGCGCGGCTGTGGCGGCACGGCGAATTCAGGCATACCGCCGTGGCCTTACGTTTGCCTCCCATTTCGTCAATTCTAAAGATATCGTCACGAAACTTCTTGGGAGCGATCCTAGTCCGGCCCCCCAAAGGATCTGATGTGAACATCGGGTGGGCGTGGCCTATTTTCTGAAATAGCGCCCCCTAGGACCATTAAAGCAGTCAGCACCAAGCCATGCTTTGACTGAGGTTCACAAAATTTGGCACACTAATGTAGTGTATCAGGACCTACAAAAAAGTCTCTTGGAGCCAAGCGCAATGTCGCACAGGAGGTCGGCCATTTTGGTCCAAGTACTCAATTTAGTGGTTTTCGCACACGTTATTAGGAAAATGATATCTCCTCGCCCTTTCCACCGATCACCTTCAAACTTCTGCTATATACTCTTAAGACATAGAGGAAAAAATTCAACCGTCGGATTTTAAATAAGTATAAAGGTGTGGGCGTGGCTAAGCCTCAAACTTTGACCAGTCGCCATTACGTTACTTGACTTAATAACTCCCATGTGCATGATCAGATCAATTTCAAACTTTGTCTGTGTGATCACTGACCACATCTCAAGACAGTGACAATGTGGACAGCTGGCATCACCTAAGCCCCGCCCCCTGACTACAGGAAGTCTACTGTTTTATGGTGAAATGCCCATATTTGTCCCCTCTAATTTAGTCAATATGACACTAAGGTCATGCACTGTCTTCATGATGTTGTAATGACCATTCAGATCTGATTGCTTTTCAGAAAGGGAGGGGCTTTGATGCCATGGCGAATTCTGGCGTGACGCTGTGACCTTACGTTTGACTGTAACTTCCACTAACAGCCTCCGATCTGCCCGAGACTGAACATCACATCACCAGTGTGGTAAAGATAGAGTATCTCCTAGTGGTGAGACGTGTAATGGTGGGCTCAGAGGGGATGCTGAGTCAGGGTGAGGTGTGGACGAGGAGGCCGTTCACGGTTTCTGGTGTCGGGGTGGTTGACTTTCTGTTCTGCCAGACGTGCCCTGGTGCCCCCGGCTGCCGGCCTGGATGGAGTAGCGCGGAGCTGGGTTTGGAGAGTGTCGGGGATGGAGCGGAGGGGGTGCGGAAGGAGGGCGAGCAGCTTCGCTGCGAGGGCCGAGCGACGCTGCTTGCAGCTTTAATTCTTTTTTTTTTCTTTTTTTTTTTTTTTTTTCTTTTTCTTCCGCGTCTTTGGGTGGCCTTTAGGGGGTCTTAGCATATCCAAAAACTCACCAAATTCTGGCCCAATATAGAAAGTGCGTGAAATTTACGTATTTCACTGGCAACGTGAACGTTGGTACAAAAATGTTTCGACAGCGCCCCCTAGAAAATTAAAAATACCCCTCTGCTTTGACCTTTTTTCATAGTAGAACGATGAAATTTGGTACACTTGTAGAACTCAACAATACGCACAGAAAAGCCTCTTGCACCCATGGTCAATATCAAACAGGAAGTCGGCCATTTTGGACTAAAGTGGCCATTTTGACCCCGTTTTGGCCATTTCTAGGGTCTACATTTGGTTGAACAGTTTGGTCATTTTTCGCACGATTGTCTCAAAAATAGTGTGCGATCGAACAGAAGCGATGGATGAATCAAATGAGCAAATAAAATTGACTTTTCGTAAATACTGAAGGGGCGGGGCCAAGCCTCAAAGTTCAAGCACTCGCCAAAAAAATTCAAATTGCTTTAATTTCATAAATGAAAGAATTACAGTTAAAGTAATTATCTATGGACAATCGGCATCGCCCCCCAAAGACAAATGAATGGTCGATTGATGATGTCACATAAGCACCGCCCCCTCAGGCCTTAAAAGGTCAAGTTTTACTGGGAAATTTTCCAAAATTCGCCCTTTCAACTAATCACCCCAAATTTGTAGCAGGTAACTGAAGACAAGTTGGGGTTGCTTGGCATCACTTTATGGGAGTTTTCTGCAGAAGGCGGGGCTGTGGCGGCGCGGCGAAGTCAGGCGTACCGATGTGGCCTTACGTTTGCCTCCCATTTCGTCATTTCTAGAGGTATCGCCACAAAACCTCTTGGGAGTGATCCTAGTTCGGCCCCCCACAAAATGTGATGTGAACATCCAGTGGGCATGGCCTATTTTCTGAAATAGCGCCCCCTAGGACCATTAAAACTGTCAGCCCCAAGTCATGCTTTGACTGAGGAGTACGAAATTTGGTTTCCTAATGTGGTGTCTCAGGACCTACAAAAAAGTCTCTTGGAGCCAAGTGCAAAGTCGCACAGGAAGTCGGCCATTTTGGTCCAAGTACTCGATTTAGTGGTTTTCGCACACGTTTTGTTGGAGAGTGATGCTCCATCGCCCTTTTCACCAATCGCCTTCAAACTTCTGCTATACACTCTTAAGACATAAAGGAAAAAATTCAACCGTCGGATTTTAAATAAGTATAAAGGTGTGGGCGTGGCTAAGCCTCAAACTTTGACCTGTCGCCACGCCACTCTGTTTTTCACAGCTCCCTATTGGACTCCTTTTAACCAATCGCCAGCAATCACTGGCAAATAGCAGCAGACAAGTTGAGGACACTTGGTCTTTAGTCCTGGCAGGTTTCGAATAAAGGCGGGGCTTTGGGAGCATGGCGAAATTCGCCATCACGCCATGGCAATAAGTTTGCCTCTCATTTCTTCAATTATCGTGCCATTGCCACAAAATGTCTGGTGAGTGATCCTAGTCTGACCCCCAATAGAACTGGACAGCTGTAATTTGTGGGCGTGGCCTATTTTCTGAAATAGCGCCCCCTAGGAACAATAAAACTGCCAGCCACGAGCCATGCTTTGACTGAGGAGTACGAAAAATAGTACACTAATGTGGTGTCTCAGGCCCCTACAAAAAAGTCTCTTGGAGCCAAGAGCAAAGTCGCACAGGAAGTCGGCCATTTTGGTCCAAGTACTCGATTTAGTGGTTTTCGCACACATTGTTTGGATAAGGATTCCCCATCACCCTTTTCAACAATCACCTTCAAACATCTGCTATACACTCTTAAGACATAGATGAAAAAATTCAACCGTCGGATTTTAAATAAGTATAAAGATGTGGGCGTGGCTAAGCCTCAAACTTTGACCTGTCGCCACGCCACTCTTATTTTCACAGCTCCCTATTGGACTCCTTTTAACCAATCACCAGCAAACACTGGCAAATAGCAGCAGACAAGTTGAGGTCACTTGGTTTATAGTACTGGCAGGTTTCGAATAAAGGCGGGGCTTTGGGAGCATGGCGAAATTTGCCATCACGCCATGGAAATACGTTTGTCTCTCATTTCTTCAGTCATTGTGACATCGCCACACAAGTTCTGAAGAGTGATCCTACTCTGACCCCTAATAGAATTGGACAGCTGAAGTTTGTGGGCGTGACCTATTTTCTGAAACACCGCCCCCTAGGACCATTAAAACAGTCAGCCCCAAGCCATGCTTTGACTGAGGATCACAAAATTTGGCACACTAATGTAGTGTATCAGGACCTACAAAAAAGTCTCTTGGAGCCAAGTGCAAAGTTGCACAGGAAGTCGGCCATTTTGGTCCAAATACTCGATTTAGTGTTTTTCGCACACGTTATTAGGAGAATGATATCTCCTCGCCCTTTCCACCGATCACCTTCAAACTTCTGCTATATACTCTTAGGACATAGAGGAAAAAATTCAACCGTCGGATTTTAAATAAGTATAAAGGTGTGGGCGTGGCTAAGCCTCAAACTTTGACCAGTCGCCATTACCTTATTTGACTTAACAACTCCCATGTGCATGATCAGATCAATTTCATACTTTGTCTATGTGATCACTGACCACATCTGAAGACAGTGACAATGTGGACAGCTGGCATCACCTAAGCCCCGCCCCCTGACTACAGGAAGTCTATTGTTTTATGGTGAACTGCCCATATTTGTCCCCTCTAATTTAGTCAAGATGACACTAAGGTCATGCACTGTCTTCATGATGTTGTAATGACCATTCAGATCTGATAGCTTTTTAGAAAGTGAGGGGCTTTGATGCCATGGCGATTTCTGGCGTGACGCTGTGACCTTACGTTTGACTGTAACTTCCACAAACAGCCTCCGATTTGCCCGAGACTGAACATCACATCACCAGTGTGGTAAAGATAGAGTATCTCCTAGTGGTGAGACATGTAATGGTAGGCTCAGAAGGGATGCTGAGTCAGGGTGAGGTGTGGACGAGGAGGCCTTTTACTGTTTCCGGTGTCGGGGTGGCTGACTTTCTGTTCCGCCAGGCATGCCCTGGTGCCCTCGGCTGCCGGCCAGGATGGAAAAGCGCGGAGCCGGGTTTGGAGAGCGTCGGGGATGGAGCGGAGGGGGTGCAGAAGGAGGGCGAGCAGCTTCGCTGCGAGGGCCGAACGACGCTGCTTGCATCTTTAATTTATTATTAGGCCCGAGCAGCGAAAGCGCTGCGAAGGCCTCTTGTTTTTGCTCTGTTTATTCTTTCTTTTTTATTATTCTCGTGCCCCTTTGAACGGCTTTTTGGGGACCTTAACATACCCCAAAACTCACAATATTTTGCACACTTGTCAGGCCTGGTGAAAAATTTGATATTTTAAAGGTCCCAAAAAAATCGCAAAGAAAATGGCTGAACAGCGCCCCCTACAAGGTGAAAAATACCCCTCTCCATAAAGCTTAGTTTATCGTACAGTTATGAAATTTGGTACACTTGTAGTCCTCAACAGTCCGCACAGAAAAGTCTCTTGCAACCATGGTCAATATCAAACAGGAAGTCAGCCATTTTGGGTTGAAATGGCGATTTTTAGCCGTTTTTGCCGTTTTTAGGGTCCGTTTCTGATTGGATTGCTCGATCATTTTTCGCACGATCGTCTCAAAAATGGTGTAAAATTGCTCAGAAGGGATGGGCGAACAAAATGAGACAAAGATTCTGACTTTTCGTATATGCTGAAGGGGCGGGGCCAGGCCTCAAAGTTTGACTACTCGCCAAAAAAATTTAAACTGCTATACCTTCATAACTGAATGGAATAGAGTTACCAAACTTTCTGTGGTCATTCGTCATCCACCCACAAAGTAAACTGAATGGTCGGATGATGACATCACACAAGCCCCGCCCCCTCAGGACCAAAAAGGTCAAGTTTTACTGTGAAAGGTCCCAAATTGCCCCATTTCACTTAATCACCAAGAATTTGCAGCTGGTAACTCAAGACAAGTGTGGGTTGCTTGGCGTCACTTTATGGGAGTTTTCGGCAGAGGGCGCGGCTGTGGCGGCACGGCGAATTCAGGCATACCGCCGTGGCCTTACGTTTGCCTCCCATTTCGTCAATTCTAAAGATATCGTCACGAAACTTCTTGGGAGCGATCCTAGTCCGGCCCCCCAAAGGATCTGATGTGAACATCGGGTGGGCGTGGCCTATTTTCTGAAATAGCGCCCCCTAGGACCATTAAAACTGTCAGCCCCAAGCCATGCTTTGACTGAGGATTACGAAATTTGGTACACTAATGTGATGTCTCAGGACCTACAAAAAAGTCTCTTGGAGCCAAGTGCAAAGTCGCACAGGAAGTCGGCCATTTTTGTCCAAGTGCGCGATTTAGTGGTTTTCACACACGTTGTTTGGAGAGTGATGCTCCGTCGCCCTTTTCACCAATCACTTTCAAACTTCTGCTATATAGTCTTAAGACATAGAGGAAAAAATTCAACCGTCGGATTTTAAATAAGTATAAAGGTGTGGGCGTGGCTAAGCCTCAAACTTTGACCTTTCGCCACGCCACTCTTTTTTTCACAGCTCCCTATTGGACTCCTTTTACCCAATCACCAGGAATCTCTGGTAAATAGCAGCAGGCAAGTTGAGGTCACTTGGTCTCCAGTACTGGAAGGTTTTGAAAAAAGGTGGGGCTTTGGGAGCATGGCGAAATTCGCCATCACGCCATGGAAATACGTTTGCCTCTCATTTCTTCATTTATCGTGATATCACCTCGAAATTTGTTGTGAGTGATCCTAGTCTCACCCCCAATAGAAATGGCCAGCTTAAGTTTGTGGGCGTGGCCTACTTTCTGAATTAGCGCCCCCTAGGACCATTAAAACTGTCAGCCCCAAGCCATGCTTTTACTGAGGATTACGAAATTTGGTACACTAATGTGGTGTCTCAGGACCTACAAAAAAGTCTCTTGGAGCCAAGTGCAAAGTCGCACAGGAAGTCGGCCATTTTGGTCCAAGTACGCGATTTAGTGGTTTTCGCACACGTTGTTTGGAGAGTGATACTCCGTCGCCCTTTTCACCAATCACTTTCAAACTTCTGCTATATAGTCTTAAGACATAGAGGAAAAAATTCAACCGTCGGATTTTAAATAAGTATAAAGGTGTGGGCGTGGCTAAGCCTCAAACTTTGACCTTTCGCCACGCCACTCTTTTTTTCACAGCTCCCTATTGGACTCCTTTTACCCAATCACCAGGAATCTCTGGTAAATAGCAGCAGACAAGTTGAGGTCACTTGGTCTCCAGTACTGTAAGGTTTTGAAAAAAGGCGGGGCTTTGGGAGCATGGCGAAATTCGCCATCACGCCATGGAAATACGTTTGCCTCTCATTTCTTCATTTATCGTGATATCACCTCGAAATTTGTTGTGAGTGATTCTAGTCTCACCCCCAATAGAAATGGTCAGCTTAAGTTTGTGGGCATGGCCTACTTTCTGAAATAGCGCCCCCTAGGACCATTAAAACTGTCAACCCCAAGCCATGCTTTTACTGAGGATTACGAAATTTGGTACACTAATGTGGTGTCTCAGGCCCTACAAAAAAGTCTCTTGGAGCCACGTGCAAAGTCGCACAGGAAGTCGGCCATTTTGGTCCAAGTACTTGATTTATTGGTTTTCGCACACGTTGTTTGGAGAGTGATGCTCCATCGCCCTTTTCACCAATCACCTTCAAGCTTCTGCTATACACTCTTAAGACATAGAGGAAAAAATTCAACCGTCGGATTTTAAATAAGTAGAAAGGTGTGGGCGTGGCTAAGCCTCAAACTTTAACCTGTCGCCATAACATTACTTGACCTAATCACTCCCATGTACACGATCAGATCTATATCAAACTTTGTCTGTGTGATCACTGACCACATCTGAAGACAATGACAATGTGGACAGCTGACATCCCCTAAGTCCCGCCCCCTACTACAGGAAGTCTATTGTTTTATGGTGAAATGCCCATGTTTGTCATGATCTGAAAGCTTTCCAGCGCCCATAGATAAGTTTAACCTACAATAACTTCAAAAAACGTGGTCAGAAAAGCATTACAGTTGGTCTGTGTCATCACACCACCAGAGTCATAAAGGTAGAGTATGCCCTAGTTGTGAGACGTGTAATATAATGGTGGGATAAGAGGTGATGCTGAGTCAGGGTGAGGTGCGGATGAGGTGATCGTTTGCGGTGTCTGGTGTCGGGGTGGCCGACGTTTCTGTTCCGCAGATAAGCCCTGGTGCCCCGGGCTGCCGGCTAGGCCGGAGCGGCGCAGAGCTGCGAGGGCCGAACGACGCTGCTTGCAGCTTTAATTATTAGGCCCGAGCAGTGAAGCTGCGAAGGCCTATTGTATCTGCTCCGTTTATTTTTTTTTTTTTTCTTTCTTTCTTTCTTTCTTTTTTTTTCTTCCGCGTCTTTGGATGGCCTTTAGGGGGTCTTAGCATATCCAAAAACTCACCAAATTCTGGCCCAATATAGAAAGTGCGTGAAATTTACGTATTTCACTGGCAACGTGAAAGTCGGTTAAAACATGTTTCAACAGCGCCCCCTGGAAAATTACAAATACCCCTCCGCTTTGACCTTTTTTCATTGTAGAGCGATGAAATTTGGTACACCTGTAGATCTCAACAATACGCACAGAAAAGCCTCTTGCACCCATGGTCAATATCAAACAGCAAGTCGGCCATTTTGGACTAAAGTGGTCATTTTGACCCCGTTTTGACCATTTCTAGGGTCTATATTTGGTTGAACAGTTTGGTCATTTTTCGCACGATCGTCTCAAAAATAGTGTGCGATCGAACATAAGCGATGGACGAATCAAATGAGACAATAAAATTGACTTTTCGTAAATACTGAAGGGGCGGGGCCAGGCCTCAAAGTTCGAGCACTTGCCAAAAAAATTCAAATTGCTATAATTTCATAAATGAAAGAATTACAGTTAAAGTAATTTTCTATGGACAATCGTCATCACCCTCCGAAGACAAATGAATGGTCTATTGATGATGTCACATAAGCCCCGCCCCCTCAGGACTTAAAAGGTCAAGTTTTACTGGGAAATTTTCCAAAATTCGCCCTTTGAAATAATCACCCCAAATTTGTAGCAGGTAACTGAAGACAAGATGGGGTTGCTTGGCGTCACTTTATGGGAGTTTTCTGCAGAAGGCGGGGCTGTGGCGGCGCGGCAAAGTCAGGCGTACCGCTTAGGCCTTACATTTGCCTCCCATTTCGTCATTTCTAAAGATATCGCCACAAAACTTCTTGGGAGTGATCCTAGTCCTGCCCCCCAAAAAATGTGATGTGAAAATCCGGTGGGCGTGGCCTATTTTCTGAAATAGCGCCCTCTAGGACCATTAAAACTGTCAGCCCCAAGCCATGCTTTGACTGAGGATTACGAAATTTGGTACACTAATGTGGTGTCTCAGGACCTACAAAAAAGTCTCTTGGAGCCAAGTGCAAAGTTGCACAGGAAGTCAGCCATTTTGGTCCAAGTACGTGATTTACTGGTTTTCGCACACGTTGTTTGGAGAGTGTTGCACCATCGCCCTTTTCACCAATCGCCTTCAAACTTCTGCTATATTTTCTTAAGACAGAAAGGAAAAAATTCAACCGTCGGATTTTAAATAAGTATAAAGGTGTGGGCGTGGCTAAGCCTCAAACTTTGACCTGTCGCCACGCCACTCTTTTTTTCACAGCTCCCTATTGGACTCCTTTTACCCAATCACCAGCAATCTCTGGCAAATAGCAGCTGACAAGTTGAGGTCACTTGGTCTATAGTACTGGCAGGTTTCGAAAAAAGGCGGGGCTTTGGGACCATGGCGAAATTCGCCATCACGCCATGGAAATACGTTTGCCTCTCATTTCTTCAATTATCGTGACATCGCCACAAAATGTCTGGTGAGTGATCCGAGTCTGACCCCCAATAGAACTGGACAGCTGAAGTTTGTGGGCATGGCCTATTTTCTGAAATAGCGCCCCCTAGGACCATTAAAACTGTCAGCCCCAAGCCAAGCTTTGACTGAGGATCACGAAATTTGGTACACTAATGTAGTGTCTCAGGACCTACAAAAAAAGTCTCTTGGAGCCAAGCGCAAAGTCGCACAGGAGGTCGGCCATTTTGGTCCAAGTACTTGATTTAGTGGTTTTCGCACATGTTGTTTGGACCTTGATGCCCCGTCGCTCTTTTCACCGATCACCTTCAAACATCTGCTATGTGCTCTTAAGACAAAGGGGAAAAAATTCAACCGTCGGATTTTAAATAAGTATCAAGGTGTGGGCGTGGCTAAGCCTCAAACTTTGACTTTTCGCCATTACATTACTTGACTTAACAACTCCAATGTGCATGATCAGATCTATATCAACCTTTGTCTGTGTGATCACTGACCACATCTCAAGACAACGTCATTGTGGACAGGTGACATCACCTAAGCCCCGCCCCCTGAATACAGGAAGTCTATTGTTTAATGGTGAAATGCCCATATTTGTCCCCTCTAATTTAGTCAACATGACACCAAGGTCATGCACTGTCTTCATGATGTTGTAATGACCATTCAGATCTGATAGCTTTCCAGATAGGGAGGGGCTTTGATGCCATGGTGAATTCTGGCATGACGCCGTGACCTTACGTTTGATCGTAACTTCCACAAACAGCCTCCCATCTGCACGAGACTGAACATGGCAATCAACAATCATGCCCTTTATCGAATGAGACACAAACGGTTGGTGAGATTTGTATATTGTCACCACAGCGCCCCCTACACACCATTAAAACTGTAATAACTCCTACAGACGAGGTCGTAACTGCACCAAACTTGGTGGGCTCAGAGGGGATGCTGAGTCAGGGTGAGGTGAGGACGAGGTGATCGTTAGCGGTTTCTGGTGTCGGGGTGGTCAATGTCTCTGGTCTGCGGACATGCCCTGGTGCCCTGGGCTGCCGGCCAGGCCGGAGCGGCGCGGAGCTGCGAGGGCCGAACGACGCTGCTTGCAGCTTTAATTAGGCCCGAGCAGTGAAGCTGCGAAGGCCTATTGTATCTGCTCCGTTTCTTATTATTACGCTTTCTTTCTTTTTTCTTCCGCGTCTTTGAATGGCCTTTAGGGGGTCTTAGCATATCCAAAAAGTCACCAAATTCTGGCTCAATATAGAAAGTGCGTGAAATTTACGTATTTCACTGGCGATGTGAAAGTTCGTAAAAAAGTGGCTGAACAGCGCCCCCTAGAAAGTGAAAAATACCCCTCTCCATAAAGCTTAGTTTATCGTACAGTGATGAAATTTGGTATACTTGTAGTACTCAACAGTCCGCACAGAAAAGTCTCTTGCAACCCTGGTCAATATCAAACAGGAAGTCAGCCATTTTGGGTTGAAATGGCTATTTTTAATCATTTTGGCCATTTCTAGGGTCTACATTTGGTTGAACAGTTTGGTCATTTGTCGCACGATCGTCTCAAAAATAGTGTGCGATCGAACAGAAGCGATGGACGATTCAAATGAGACAATAAAATTGACTTTTCGTAAATACTGGAGGGGCGGGGCCAGGCCTCAAAGTTCGAGCACTCGCCAAGAAAATTCAAATAGCTATAATTTCATAAATGAAAGAATTACAGTTAAAGTAACAATCTATGGACAATCGACATCGCCCCCTGAAGAAAAATGAATGGTTGATTGATGATGTCACATAAGCCCCGCCCCCTCAGGACTTAAAAGGTCAAGTTTTACTGGGAAATTTTTCAAAATTCGCCCTTTCAAATAATCACCCCAAATTTGTAGCAAGTAACTGAAGACAAGTTGGGTTTGCTTGGCGTCACTTTATGGGAGTTTTCTGCAGAAGGCGGGGCTGTGGCGGCGCGGCGAAGTCAGGCGTACCGACGTGGCCATACGTTTGCCTCCCATTTCATCATTTCTAGAGATATCGCCACGAAACTTCTTGGGGGTGATCCTAGTCCGGCCCCCCCAAAAATGTGATGTGAACATCCGGTGGGCGTGGCCTATTTTCTGAAATAGCGCCCCCTAGGACCATTAAAACTGTCAGCCCCAAGCCATGCTTTGACTGAGGAGTACGAAATTTGGTGCTCTAATGTGGTGTCTCAGGACCTACAAAAAAGTCTCTTGGAGCCAAGTGCAAAGTCGCACAGGAAGTCGGCCATTTTGGTCCAAGTACTCCATTTAGTGGTTTTCGCACACGTTGTTTGGAGAAGTATTCTCCATCACCCTTTTCAACAATCACCTTCAAACATCTGCTATACACTCTTAAGACATAGATGAAAAAATTCAACCGTCGGATTTTAAATAAGTATAAAGGTGTGGGCGTGGCTAAGCCTCAAACTTTGACCTGTCGCCACGCCACTCTTTTTTTCACAGCTCCCTATTGGACTCCTTTTAACCAATCACCAGCAATCACTGGCAAATAGCAGCAGACAAGTTGAGGTCACTTGGTCTATAGTACTGGAAGGTTTCGAATAAAGGCGGGGCTTTGGGAGCATGGCGAAATTCGCCATCACGCCATGGAAATACATTTGTCTCTCATTTCTTCAATCATTGTGACATCGCCTCACAATTTCTGATGAGTGATCTTACTCTGACCCCTAATAGAATTGGACAGCTGAAGTTTGTGGGCGTGGCCTATTTTCTGAAATAGCTCCCCCTAGGACCATTAAAACTATGAGCCCCAAGCAATGCTTTGACTGAGGATCACAAAGTTTGGCACACTAATGTAGTGTCTCAGGACCTACAAAAAAGTCTCTTGGAGCCAAGCACAATGTCGCACAGGAGGTCGGCCATTTTGGTCCAAGTACTCGATTTAGTGGTTTTCGCACACGTTATTAGGAGAATGATGTCTCGTCGTCCTTTCCACCGATCACCTTCAAACTCCTGCTATATACTCTTAAGACATAGAGGAAAAAATTCAACCGTCGGATTTTAAATAAGTATAAATGTGTGGGCGTGGCTAAGCCTCAAACTTTGACCAGTCGCCATTACGTTACTTGACTTAATAACTCCCATGTGCATGATCAGATCAATTTCAAACATTGTCTGTGTGATCACTGACCACATCTGAAGACAGTGACTATGTGGACAGCTGACATCACCTAAGCCCCGCCCCCTGACTACAGGAAGTCTACTGTTTTATGGTGAAATGCCCATATTTGTCCCCTCTAAATTAGTGAACATGACACTAAGGTCATGCACTGTCTTCATGATGTTGTAATGACCATTCAGATCTGATAGCTTTTCAGAAAGGGAGGGGCTTTGATGCCATGGCGATTTCTGGCGTGACGCTGTGACCTTACGTTTGACTGTAACTTCCACAAACAGCCTCCGATTTGCCCGAGACTGAACATCACATCACCAGTGTGGTAAAGATAGAGTATCTCCTAGTGGTGAGACGTGTAATGCTGGGCTCAGAGGGCATGCTGAGTCAGGGTGAGGTGTGGACGAGGAGGCCGTTCAAGGTTTCTGGTGTCGGGGTGGTTGACTTTCTGTTCTGCCAGACGTGCCCTAGTGCCCACGGCTGCCGGCCAGGACGGAGCGGCGCGGAGCTGGGTTTGGAAAGTGTCGGGGATGGAGCGGAGGGGGTGCGGAAGGAGGGCGAGCAGCTTCGCTGCGAGGGCCGAACGACGCTGCTTGCAGCTTTAATTAGGCCCGAGCAGCGAAAGCGCTGCGAAGGCCTCTTGTTTTTGCTCTGTTTATTATTATTTTTTTTATTTATTATTCCGGTGCCGCTTTGAATGGCTTTTTGGGGACCTTAACATACCCCAAAACTCACAATATTTTGCATACTTGTCAGGCCTGGTGACAAATTTGATATTTTAAAGGTCCCAAAAAAATCGCAAAGAAATTGGCTGAACAGCGCCCCCTAGAAAATGAAAAAAAACCCTCTCCATAAAGCTTAGTTTATCGTACCGTTATGAAATTTGGTACACTTATAGTACTCAATAGTCCGCACAGAAAAGTCTCTTGCAAGCATGGTCAATATCAAACAGGAAGTCGGCCATTTTGGGTTGAAATGGCGATTTTTTGCCGTTTTGGCCGTTTTTAGGGTCCGTTTCTGATTGGATTGCTCGATCATTTTTTGCACGATCATCTCAAAAATTCTGTAAAATTGCTCAGAAGAGATGGGCGAACAAAATGAGACAATAAAATTGACTTTTCGTAAATACTGAAGGGGCGGGGCCAGGCCTCGAAGTTTGACTACTCGCCAAAATTTTTTAAATTGCTATAACTTCATAACTGAATGGAATAGAGTTACCAAACTTTCTGTGGTCATTCGTCATCACCTCACAAAGTAAATTGAATGGTCGCATGATGACATCACACAAGCCCCGCCCCCTCAGGACCAAAAAGGTTAAGTTTTACTGTGAAAGGTCCCAAATTGCCCCATTTCACTAAATCACCACAAATTTGTAGCTGGTAACTCAAGACAAGTGGGGGTTGCTTGGTGTCACATTATGTGAGTTTTCGGCATAGGGCGGGGCTGTGGCGGCGCGGCGAAGTCAGGCGTACCGCCGTGGCCTTACGTTTGCCTCCCATTTCGTCATTTCTAAAGATATCATCACGAAACTTCTTGTGAGTGATCCTAGTCTGGCCCCCCAAAAGATCTGATGTGAACATCCGGTGGGCGTGGCCTATTTTCTGAAATAGCGCCCCCTAGGACCATTAAAACTGTCAGCCCCAAGCCATGCTTTGACTGAGGATTACGAAATTTGGTACACTAATGTGGTGTCTCAGGACCTACAAAAAAGTCTCTTGGACCCAAGTGCAAAGTCGCACAGGAAGTCGGCCATTTTGGTCCAAGTACGCGATTTACTGGTTTTCGCACACCTTGTTTGGAGAGTGATGCTCCGTCGCCCTTTTCACCAATCTCCTTGAAACGTCTGCTATATACTCTTAAGACAAAGAGGAAAAAATTCAACCGTCGGATTTTTCAAAAGTTTAACGGTGTGGGCGTGGCTAAGCCTCAAACTTTGACCTGTCGCCACGCCACTCATTTTTTCACAGCTCCCTACTGGACTCCTTTTACCCAATCAGCAGGAATCTCTGGCAAACAGCAGTAGACAACTTGAGGTCACTTGGTATCCAGTACTGGCAGGTTTCAAAAAAAGGCGGGGCTTCAGGAGCATGGCGAAAATCGCCATCACGCCATGGAAGTATGTTTGCCTCTCATTTCTTCAGTTATCGTGATATTGCTACGAAACTTCTGGTGCGTGATCCTAGTCTGACCCCCAAGCGACATAGATATCTGAATTTAGTGGGCGTGGCCTATTTTCTTAAATAGCGCCCCCTAGGACCATTTAAACTAATAGCCCCAAGCTATGCTTTGACTGAGGATTACGAAATTTGGTACACTAATGTGGTGTCTCAGGACCTACAAAAAAGTCTCTTGGAGCCAAGCGCAAAGTCGCACAGGAAGTCGGCCATTTTGGTCCAAGTGCGCGATTTAGTGGTTTTCGCACACGTTGTTTGGAGAGTGATGCTCCGTCGCCCTTTTCACCAATCTCCTTCAAACTTCTGCTATATACTCTTAAGACATAGGGGAAAAAATTCAACCGTCGGATTTTTCAAAAGTTGAAAGATGTGGGCGTGGCTAAGCCTCAAACTTTGACCTGTCGCCACGCCACTCTTTTTTTCACAGCTCCCTACTGGACTCCTTTTACCCAAACACCAGGATTCTGTGGCAAACAGCAGTAGACAAGTTGAGGTTACTTTGTCTCCAGTACTGGCAGGTTTTGAAAAAAGGCGGGGCTTTGGGAGCATGGCGAAAATCGCCATCACGCCATGGAAATACGTTTGCCTCTCATTTCTTAAGTTATCGAGATATCACCTCGAAATTTGTTGTGAGTGATCCTAGTCTGACCCCCAATAGAAATGGACAGCTAAAATTTGTGGGCGTGGCCATTTTTCTGAAATAGCGCCCCCTAGGACCATTAAAACTGTCAGCCCCTAGCCATTCTTTGACTGAGGATTACGAAATTTGGTACACTAATGAGGTGTCTCCGGACCTACAAAAAAGTGCAAAGTCGCACAGGAAGTCGGGCATTTTGGTCCAAGTACGCGATTTAGTTGTTTTGGCACACGTTGTTTGGAGAGTGATGCTCCGTTGCCCTTTTCACCAATCGCCTTCAAACTTCTGCTATTTACTCTTAAGACATAGGAGAAAAAATTCAACCGTCGGATTTTTCAAAAGTTGAAAGGTGTGGGCGTGGCTAAGTCTCAAACTTTGACCTTTCGCCATTACTTTACTTGACTTAATAACTCCCATGTGCATGATCAGATCTTTTTCGAACTTTGTCTGTGTGATCATTGACCATATCTTTAAACAATGACAATGTGGACAGCTGACATCACCTAAGCCCCGCCCCCTGAATACAGGAAGTCTATTGTTTTATGCTGAAATGCCCATATTTGTCCCCTCTAATTTAGTCAACATGACACTAAGGTCATGCACGGTCTTCATGATGCTGTAATGACCATTCAGATCTGATAGCTTTCCAGATAGGGAGGGGCTTTGATGCCATGGCGAATTCTGGCGTAACGCCGTAACCTTACAATTCAATTTAATGGTGAGCTCAGAGGGGATGCTGAGTCAGGGTGAGGTGCGGACGAGGAGGCCATTTGCGGTTTCTGGTGTCGGGGTGGTTGACGTTTCTGTTCTGCCAGACGTGCCCTGGTGCCCCGGGCTGCCGGCCAGGCCGGAGCGGCGCGGAGCTGCGAGGGCCGAACGACGCTGCTTGCAGCTTTAATTAGGCCCGAGCAGCGAAGCGCTGCGAAGGCCTATTGTATCTGCTCCGTTTCTTTTTTTTCTTTCTTTCTTCTTTTTTTTTCTTTTTTTTTCTTCCGCGTCTTTGGACGGCCTTTAGGGGGTCTTAGCATTTCCAAAAACTCACCAAATTCTGGCCCAATATAGAAAGTGCGTGAAATTTACGTATTTCACTGGCAATGTGAAAGTTGGTATAAAAGTGTTTCAACAGCGCCCCCTGGAAAATTAAAAATACCCCTCCGCATTGACCTTTTTTCATAGTAGAGTGATAAAATTTGGTACACCTGTAGAATTCAACAATACGCACAGAAAAGCCTCTTGCACCCATGGTCAATATCAAACAGGAAGTCGGCCATTTTGGACTAAAGTGGCCATTTTTACCCCATTTTGGCCATTTCTAGGCTCTATATTTGGTTAAACAGTTTGGTCATTTTTCGCACGATTGTCTCAAAAATAATGTGCGATCGAACAGAAGCGATGGATGAATCAAATGAGAAAATAAAATTGACTTTTCGTAAATGCTGAAGGGGCGTGGCCAGGCCTCAAAGTTCGAGCACTCGCCAAAAAAATTCAAATTGCTATAATTTCATAAATGAAAGAATTACAGTTAAAGTCGTTTTCTATGGACAATCGTCATCGCCCCCCGAAGACAAATGAATGGTTGATTGATGATATCACATAAGCCCCGCCCCCTCAGGCCTTAAAAGGTCAAGTTTTTACTGGGAAATTGTCCAAAATTCGCCCTTTCAACTAATCACCCCATATTTGTAGCAGGTAACTGAAGACAAGGTGGGATTGCTTGGCGTCACTTTATGGGAGTTTTCTCCAGAAGGCGGGGCTGTGGCGGTGCGGCGAAGTCAGGCGTACCGATGTGGCCTTACGTTTGCCTCCCATTTCATCATTTCTTGAGATATCGCCACAAAACCTCTTGGGAGTGATCCTAGTCCGGCCCCCCAAAAAATTTGATGTGAACATCCGGTGGGCGTGGCCTATTTTATGAAATAGCGCCACCTAGGATCATTAAAACTGTCAGCCCCAAGCCATGCTTTGACTGAGGATTACGAAATTTGGTACACTAATGTGGTGTCGCAGGACCTACAAAAAAGTCTCTTGGAGCCTAGTGCAAAGTTGCACAGGAAGTCGGCGATTTTGGTCCAAGTACGCGATTTACTGGTTTTCGCACACGTTGTTTTGACAGTGATGCTCCATCGCCCTTTTCACCAATCGCCTTCAAACTTCTTCTATATACTCTTAAGACATAGGGGAAAAAATTCAACCGTCGGATTTTAAATAAGTATAAAGGTGTGGGCGTGGCTAAGCCTCAAACTTTGACCTGTCGCCACGCCACTCTTTTTTTCACAGCTCCCTATTGGACTCCTTTTACCCAATCACCAGCAATCTCTGGCAAATAGCAGCTGACAAGTTGAGGTCACTTGGTCTACAGTACTGGCAGGTTTTGAAAAAAGGCGGGGCTTTGGGAGCATGGTGAAATTCGCCATCACGCCATGGCAATACGTTTGCCTCTCATTTCTTCAATTATCGTGACATCGCCACAAAATGTCTGGTGAGTGATCCTAGTCTGACCCCCAATAGAATTGGGCAGCTGAGATTTGTGGGCGTGGCCTATATTCTGAAATAGCGCCCCCTAGGACCATTAAAACTGTCAGCCCCAAGACAAGGTTTGACTGAGGATTACGAAAATTGGTACACTCATGTAGGGTCTCTGGACCTACAAAAAAGTCTCTTGGAGCCAAGCGCAATTTCGCACAGGAGGTCGGCCATTTTGGTCCAAGTACTCGATTTAGTGGTTTTCGCACACGTTGTTTGGACATTGATGGACCATCGCCCTTTACACCGATCACCTTCAAACTTATGCTATGTACTTTTAAGTCAAAGGGGAAAAAATTCAACCGTCGGATTTTAAATAAGTATAAAGGTGTGGGCGTGGCTAAGCCTCAAACTTTGACCTTTCGCCATGACATTACTTGACTTAATAACTCCCATGTGCATGATCAGATCTAATTCAAACTTTGTCTGTGTGATCACTGACCACATCTCAAGACAACGACAATGTGGACAGCTGACATCACCTAAGCCCCGCCCCCTGACAACAGGAAGTCTATTGTTTTATGGTGAAATGCCCATATTTGTCCCCTCTAATTTAGTGAAAATGACACTCAGGTCATACAGTGTCTTCATGATGTTTTAATGACAATTCAGATCTGATAGCTTTCCAGAAAGGGAGGGGTTTTGATGCCATGGTGAATGCTGGCGTGACGCCATGACCTTACATTTGACTGTAACTTCCACAAACGGCCTCCGATTTGCCCGAAACTGAATATGGCAATGAACAATCATGCCCTTTAGCCAATGAGGCACAAACGGTTGGTGAATGTTATATAATGTCACCAAAGCTGACCTCAATGGGACTTTTCTGTAGTTGGTCACAGCGCCACCTAGATAACGTTATCCTTCGATAACTTTAAAAAACATGGTCAGAATAGCATTAAAGTTGGTCACTGTCATCACACCACCAGTGTGGTAAAGATAGAGGATTCCCTAGTGGTGAGACATAAAATATAATGGAGGGCTCAAAGGGGATGCTGAGTCAGGGTGAGGTGCGGACAAGGTGGCCGTTAGCAGTTTCTGGTGTTGGGGTGGTCGACGTTTGTGTTCTGCGGACGTGCCCTGGTGCCCCGGGCTGCTGGCCAGGCCGGAGCGGCGCGGAGCTGCGAGGGCCGAACGACGCTGCTTGCAGCTTTAATTATTATTCTTTTTTTTTCCGCGTCTTTGGGTGGCCTTTAGGGGGTCTTAGCATATCCAAAAAGTCACCAAATTCTGGCTCAATATAGAAAGTGCGTGAAATTTACGTATTTCACTGGCGATGTGAAAGTTCATAAAAAAGTGGCTCGACAGTGCCCCCTAGAAAGTGAAAAATACCCCTCCCCATAAAGCTTAGTTTATCGTACAGTTATGAAATTTGGTATACTGATAATACTCAACAGTCCGCACAGAAAAGCCTCTTGCAACCATGGTCAATATAAAACAGGAAGTCGGCCATTTTGGGTTGAAATGAGGATTTTTAGCCGTTTTGGCCAATTCTAGGGTCTATATTTGGTTGAACAGTTTGGTCATTTTTCGCACCATCGTCTCAAAAATAGTGCGAGATCGAACAGAAGCGATGGACGATTCAAATGAGACAATAAAATTGACTTTTCGTAAATACTGAAGGGGCGGGGCCAGGCCTCAAAGTTCGAGCACTCGCCAAAAAAATTCAAATTGCTATAATTTCACAAATGAAAGAATTACAGTTAAAACAATTTCTAAGGACAATTGCCATCGCCCCCCGAAGACAAATGAATGGTCGATAGATGATGTCACACAAGCCCCGCCCCCTCAGGACTTAAAAGGTCAAGTTTTACTGGGAAATTTTCCAAAATTCGCCCTTTCAAATAATCACCCCAAATTTGTAGCAGGTAACTGAAGACAAGTTGGGGTTGCTTGGCGTCACTTTATGGGAGTTTTCTGCAGAAGGCGGGGCTGTGGCGGCGCGGCGAAATCAGGCGTACCGCTTAGGCCTTACGTTTGCCTCCCATTTCGTCATTTCTAAAGATATCGCCACAAAACTTCTTGGGAGTGATCCTAGTCCTGCCCCCCAAAAAATGTGATGTGAAAATCCTGTGGGCGTGGCCTATTTTCTGAAATAGCGCCCTCTAGGACCATTAAAACTGTCAGCCCCAAGCCAGGCTTTGACTGAGGATTACGAAATTTGGTACACTAATGTGGTGTCTCAGGACCTACAAAAAAGTCTCTTGGAGCCAAGCACCAAGTCGCACAGGAAGTCGGCCATTTTGGTCCAAGTACTCGATTTAGTGGTTTTCGCACACGTTGTTTGGAGAGTGTTGCACCATCGCCCTTTTCACCAATCACCTTCAAACATCTGCTATACACTCTTAAGACATAGATGAAAAAATTCAACCGTCGGATTTTAAATAAGTATAAAGGTGTGGGCGTGGCTAAGCCTCAAAGTTTGACCTGTCGCCACGCCACTCTTTTTTTCACAGCTCCCTATTGGACTCCTTTTAACCAATCACCAGCAATCACTGGCAAATAGCAGCAGACAAGTTGAGGTCACTTGGTTTATAGTACTGGCAGGTTTCGAATAAAGGCGGGGCTTTGGGAGCATGGCGAAATTCACCATCACGCCATGGAAATACGTTTGTCTCTCATTTCTTCAATCATTGTTACATCACCACACAATTTCTGATGAGTGATCTTACTCTGACCCCTAATAGAATTGGACAGCTGAAGTTTGTGGGCGTGGCCTATTTTCTGAAATAGCGCCCCCTAGGACCATTAAAACTATCAGCCCCAAGCCATGCTTTGACTGAGGATCACGAAATTTGGCACACTAATGTAGTGTCTCAGGACCTACAAAAAAGTCTCTTGGAGCCAAGTCCAATGTCGCACAGGAGGTCGGCCATTTTGGTCCAAGTACTCGATTTAGTGGTTTTCCCACACGTTATTAGGAGAATGATGTCTCGTCGTCCTTTCCACCGATCACCTTCAAACTCCTGCTATATACTCTTAAGACATAGAGGAAAAAATTCAACCGTCGGATTTTAAATAAGTATAAAGGTGTGGGCGTGGCTAAGCCTCAAACTTTGACCAGTCGCCATTACGTTACTTGACTTAATAACTCCCATGTGCATGATCAGATCAATTTCAAACTTTGTCTGTGTGATCACTGACCACATCTGAAGACAGTGACAATGTGGACAGCTGACATCACCTAAGCCCCGCCCCCTGACTACAGGAAGTCTACTGTTTTATGGTGAAATGCCCATATTTGTCCCCTCTAATTTAGTCAACATGACACTAAGGTCATGCACTGTCTTCATGATGTTGTAATGACCATTCAGATCTGATAGCTTTTCAGAAAGGGAGGGGCTTTGATGCCATGGTGATTTCTGGCGTGAAGCTGTGACCTTACGTTTGACTGTAACTTCCACAAACAGCCTCCGATTTGCCCGAGAATGAACATCACATCACCAGTGTGGTAAAGATAGAGTATCTCCTAGTGGTGAGACGTGTAATGGTGGGCTCAGAGGGGATGCTGAGTCAGGGTGAGGTGTGGACGAGGAGGCCATTCACGGTTTCTGGTGTCGGGGTGGTTGACTGTCTGTTCTGCCAGACGTGCCCTGGTGCTCCCGGCTGCCGGCCAGGATGGAGAAGCGCAGAGCTGGGTTTGGAGAGCGTCGGGGATGGAGCGGAGGGGGTGCGGAAGGAGGGCGAGCTGCTTCGCTGCGAGGGCCGAACGACGCTGCTTGCAGCTTTAATTAGGCCCGAGCAGCGAAGCGCTGCGAAGGCCTATTGTATCTGCTCCGTTTATTATTAGGCCCGAGCAGCGAAGCGCTGCGAAGGCCTATTGTATCTGCTCCGTTTCTTTTTTTTCTTTCTTTCTTTTTTTTTCTTTTTTTTTCTTCCGCGTCTTTGGACGGCCTTTAGGGGGTCTTAGCATTTCCAAAAACTCACCAAATTCTGGCCCAATATAGAAAGTGCGTGAAATTTACGTATTTCACTGGCAATGTGAAAGTTGGTATAAAAGTGTTTCAACAGCGCCCCCTGGAAAATTAAAAATACCCCTCCGCATTGACCTTTTTTCATAGTAGAGTGATAAAATTTGGTACACCTGTAGAATTCAACAATACGCACAGAAAAGCCTCTTGCACCCATGGTCAATATCAAACAGGAAGTCGGCCATTTTGGACTAAAGTGGCCATTTTTACCCCATTTTGGCCATTTCTAGGCTCTATATTTGGTTAAACAGTTTGGTCATTTTTCGCACGATTGTCTCAAAAATAATGTGCGATCGAACAGAAGCGATGGATGAATCAAATGAGAAAATAAAATTGACTTTTCGTAAATGCTGAAGGGGCGTGGCCAGGCCTCAAAGTTCGAGCACTCGCCAAAAAAATTCAAATTGCTATAATTTCATAAATGAAAGAATTACAGTTAAAGTCGTTTTCTATGGACAATCGTCATCGCCCCCCGAAGACAAATGAATGGTTGATTGATGATATCACATAAGCCCCGCCCCCTCAGGCCTTAAAAGGTCAAGTTTTTACTGGGAAATTGTCCAAAATTCGCCCTTTCAACTAATCACCCCATATTTGTAGCAGGTAACTGAAGACAAGGTGGGATTGCTTGGCGTCACTTTATGGGAGTTTTCTCCAGAAGGCGGGGCTGTGGCGGTGCGGCGAAGTCAGGCGTACCGATGTGGCCTTACGTTTGCCTCCCATTTCATCATTTCTTGAGATATCGCCACAAAACCTCTTGGGAGTGATCCTAGTCCGGCCCCCCAAAAAATTTGATGTGAACATCCGGTGGGCGTGGCCTATTTTATGAAATAGCGCCACCTAGGATCATTAAAACTGTCAGCCCCAAGCCATGCTTTGACTGAGGATTACGAAATTTGGTACACTAATGTGGTGTCGCAGGACCTACAAAAAAGTCTCTTGGAGCCTAGTGCAAAGTTGCACAGGAAGTCGGCGATTTTGGTCCAAGTACGCGATTTACTGGTTTTCGCACACGTTGTTTTGACAGTGATGCTCCATCGCCCTTTTCACCAATCGCCTTCAAACTTCTTCTATATACTCTTAAGACATAAAGTAAAAAATTCAACCGTCGGATTTTAAATAAGTATAAAGGTGTGGGCGTGGCTAAGCCTCAAACTTTGACCTGTCGCCACGCCACTCTTTTTTTCACAGCTCCCTATTGGACTCCTTTTACCCAATCACCAGCAATCTCTGGCAAATAGCAGCTGACAAGTTGAGGTCACTTGGTCTACAGTACTGGCAGGTTTTGAAAAAAGGCGGGGCTTTGGGAGCATGGTGAAATTCGCCATCACGCCATGGCAATACGTTTGCCTCTCATTTCTTCAATTATCGTGACATCGCCACAAAATGTCTGGTGAGTGATCCTAGTCTGACCCCCAATAGAATTGGGCAGCTGAGATTTGTGGGCGTGGCCTATATTCTGAAATAGCGCCCCCTAGGACCATTAAAACTGTCAGCCCCAAGACAAGGTTTGACTGAGGATTACGAAAATTGGTACACTCATGTAGGGTCTCTGGACCTACAAAAAAGTCTCTTGGAGCCAAGCGCAATTTCGCACAGGAGGTCGGCCATTTTGGTCCAAGTACTCGATTTAGTGGTTTTCGCACACGTTGTTTGGACATTGATGGACCATCGCCCTTTACACCGATCACCTTCAAACTTATGCTATGTACTTTTAAGTCAAAGGGGAAAAAATTCAACCGTCGGATTTTAAATAAGTATAAAGGTGTGGGCGTGGCTAAGCCTCAAACTTTGACCTTTCGCCATGACATTACTTGACTTAATAACTCCCATGTGCATGATCAGATCTAATTCAAACTTTGTCTGTGTGATCACTGACCACATCTCAAGACAACGACAATGTGGACAGCTGACATCACCTAAGCCCCGCCCCCTGACAACAGGAAGTCTATTGTTTTATGGTGAAATGCCCATATTTGTCCCCTCTAATTTAGTGAAAATGACACTCAGGTCATACAGTGTCTTCATGATGTTTTAATGACAATTCAGATCTGATAGCTTTCCAGAAAGGGAGGGGTTTTGATGCCATGGTGAATGCTGGCGTGACGCCATGACCTTACATTTGACTGTAACTTCCACAAACGGCCTCCGATTTGCCCGAAACTGAATATGGCAATGAACAATCATGCCCTTTAGCCAATGAGGCACAAACGGTTGGTGAATGTTATATAATGTCACCAAAGCTGACCTCAATGGGACTTTTCTGTAGTTGGTCACAGCGCCACCTAGATAACGTTATCCTTCGATAACTTTAAAAAACATGGTCAGAATAGCATTAAAGTTGGTCACTGTCATCACACCACCAGTGTGGTAAAGATAGAGGATTCCCTAGTGGTGAGACATAAAATATAATGGAGGGCTCAAAGGGGATGCTGAGTCAGGGTGAGGTGCGGACAAGGTGGCCGTTAGCAGTTTCTGGTGTTGGGGTGGTCGACGTTTGTGTTCTGCGGACGTGCCCTGGTGCCCCGGGCTGCTGGCCAGGCCGGAGCGGCGCGGAGCTGCGAGGGCCGAACGACGCTGCTTGCAGCTTTAATTTTTTTTTATTATTCCGTGTCCGCTTTGAACGGCTTTTTGGGGACCTTAACATACCCCAAAACTCACAATATTTTGCATACTTGTCAGGCCTGGTGAAAAATTTGATATTTTAAAGGTCCCAAAAAAATCGCACAGAAAATGGCTGAACAGCGCCCCCTACAAAGTGAAAAAAACCCCTCTCCATAAAGCTTAGTTTATCGTACAGTTATGAAATTTGGTACACTTGTAGTACTCAGCAGTCCGCACAGAAAAGTCTCTTGCAAGCATGGTCAATATCAAACAGGAAGTCGGCCATTTTGGGTTTAATTGGCGATTTTTTGGCGTTTTGGCCGTTTTTAGGGTACATCTCTGATTGGATTGCTCAATCAATTTTCGCACGATCGTCTCAAAACTGGTGTTAAATTGCTCAGAAGAGATGGGCCAACAAAATGAGACAATAAAATTGACTTTTCGTAAATACTGAAGGGGCGGGGCCAGGCCTCGAAGTTTGACTACTCGCCAAAAAAATTTAAATTGCTATAACTTCATATCTGTATGGAATAGAGTTACCAAACTTTGTGTGGTCATTTGTCATCCACCCACAAAGTAAATTGAATGGTCGGATGATGACATCACAGAAGCCCCGCCCCCTCAGGACCAAAAAGGTCAAGTTTTACTTTGAAAGGTCCCAAATGGCCCCATTTCACTCAATCACCACAAATTTGTAGCTGGTAACTCAAGACAAGTGGGGGTTGCTTTGCGTCACTTTATGGGAGTTTTCGGCAGAGGGCGGGGCTGTGGCAGCGCGGCGAAGTCAGGCGTACCGCCGAGGCCTTACGTTTGCCTCCCATTTCGTCATTTCTAAAGATATCGCCACGAAACTTATTGTGAGTGATCCTAGTCCGCCCCCCCAAAAGATCTGATGTGAACATCCGGTGGGCGTGGCCTATTTTCTGAAATAGCGCCCCCTAGGACCATTAAAACTGTCAGCCCCAAGCCATGCTTTGACTGAGGATTACGAAATTTAGGACACTAATGTGGTCTCTCAGGACCTACAAAAAAGTCTCTTGAAGCCAAGTGCAAAGTCGCACAGGAAGTCGGCCATTTTGATCCAAGTGCGCGATTTAGTGGTTTTCACACACGTTGTTTGGAGAGTGATGCTCCGTCGCCCTTTTCACCAATCGCCTTCAAACTTCTCCTATATGCTCTTAAGACATAGAGGAAAAAATTCAACCGTCGGATTTTAAATAAGTAAAAAGGTGTGGGCGTGGCTAAGCCTCAAACTTTGACCTTTCACCACACCACTCTTTTTTTCACAGCTCCCTATTGGACGCCTTTTACCCAATCACCAGGAATCTCTGGTAAATAGCAGCAGACAAGTTGAGGTCACTTGGTCTCCAGTACTGGAAGGTTTTGAAAAAAGGCGGGGCTTTGGGAGCAGGGCGAAATTCGCCATCACGCCATGGAAATACGTTTGCCTCTCATTTCTTCTTTTATCGTGATATCACCTCGAAATTTGTTGTGGGTGATCCTAGTCTGACCCCCAATAGAAATGGTCAGCTTAAGTTTGTGGGCGTGGCCTATTTTTTGAATTAGCGCCCCCAGGTCCATTAAAACTGTCAGCCCCAAGCCATGCTTTGACTGAGGATTACGAAATTTGGTACACCAATGTGGTGTCTCAGGACCTACAAAAAAGTCTCTTGGAGCCAAGTGCAAAGTCGCACAGGAAGTCGGCCATTTTGGTCCAAGTACTCGATTTAGTGGTTTTCGCACACGTTGTTTGGAGAGTGATGCTCCATCGCCCTTTTCAGCAATCGCCTTGTAACTTCTGCTAGATAATCTTAAGATATAGTGGAAAAAATTCAACCGTCGGATTTTAAATAAGTATAAAGGTGTGGGCGTGGCTAAGCCTCAAACTTTGACCTTTCGCCATTACATTACTTGACTTAATAACTCCCATGTGCACAATCAGAACTATATCAAACTTTGTCTGTGTGATCACTGACCACATCTCAAGGCAACGTCATTGTGGACAGCTGACATCACCTAAGCCCCGCCCCCTGATAATAGGAAGTCTATTGTTTTATGGGGAAATGCCCATATTTGTCCCCTCTAATTTAGTCAACATGATACTAAGGACATGCCCTGTCTTCATGATGTTGTGATGACCATTCAGATCTGATAGCTTTCCAGATAGGGAGGGGCTTTCATGCCATGGCGAATTCTGGCATGACGCCATGACCTTACAATTCAATTTAATGGTGAGCTCAAAGGGGATGCTGAGTCAGGGTGAGGTGCGGACTAGGAGGCCATTTGCGGTTTCTGGTGTCAGGGTGGTCGACGTTCCTGTTCCGCGGACGTGCCCTGGTGCCCCGGGCTGCCGGCCAGGCCGGAGCGGCGCGGAGCTGCGAGGGCCGAACGACGCTGCTTGCAGCTTTAATTCTTTTTTTATTATTCCGTGCGTGAAATGAATGGCTTTTTGGGGACCTTAACATACCCCAAAACTCACAATATTTTGCAAACTTGTCAGGCCTGGTGAAAAATTTGATATTTTAAAGGTCCCCAAAAAATCGCAAAGAAAATGGCTGAACAGCGCCCCCTAGAAAGTGAAAAATACCCCTCTCCATAAAGCTTAGTTTATCGTACAGTTATGAAATTTGGTACACTTGTAGTACTCAACAGTCCGCACAGAAAAGTCTCTTGCAAGCATGGTCAATATCAAACAGGAAGTCGGCCATTTTGGGTTGAAATGGCGATTTTTAGCCGTTTTTGCCGTTTTTAGGGTCCGTTTCTGATTGGATTTCTCGATCATTTTTCGCACGATCCTCTCAAAACTTATGGAAAATTGCTCAGAAGGGATGGGCAAACAAAATGAGACAAGGATTCTGACTTTTCGTATATGTTGAAGGGGCGGGACCAGGCCTCGAAGTTTGACTACTCGCCAAAAAAATTTAAATTGCTATAACTTCATAACTGAATGGAATAGCGTTACCAAACGTTCTGTGGTCATTCATCTTCCACCCACAAAGTAAAATGGATGGTCGGATGATGACATCACAGAAGACCCGCCCCCTCAGGACCAAAAAGGTCAAGTTTTACTGTGAAAGGTCCCAAATGGCCCCATTTCACTCAATCACCACAAATTTGTAGCTGATAACTCAAGACAAGTGGGGGTTGCTTTGCCTGACTTTGTGGGAGTTTTCGGAAGAGGGCGGGGCTGTGGCGGCGCGGCGAAGTCAGGCGTACCGCCGTGGCCTTACGTTTGCCTCCCATTTCGTCATTTCTAAAGATATCGCCACGAAACTTCTTGTGAGTGATCCTAGTCCGCCCCCCCAAAAGATCTGATGTGAACATCCGGTAGGCGTGGCCTATTTTCTGAAATAGCGCCCCCTAGGACCATTAAAACTGTCAGCCCCAAGCCATGCTTTGACTGAGGATTACGAAATTTGGTCCACTAATGTGGTGTCTCAGGACCTACAAAAAAGTCTCTTGGAGCTAAGTGCAAAGTCGCACAGGAAGTCGGCCATTTTGGTCCAAGTGCGCGATTTAGTGGTTTTCGCACACGTTGTTTGGAGAGTGATGCTCCTTCGCCCTTTTCACCAATCGCCTTCAAACTTGTGCTATATACTCTTAAGACATAGGGGAAAAAATTCAACCGTCGGATTTTAAATAAGTATAAAGGTGTGGGCGTGGCTAAGCCTCAAACTTTGACCTGTCGCCACGCTACTCTTTTTTTCACAGCTTCCTATTGGACACCTTTTACCCAATCACCAGGAATCTCTGGCAAATAGCAGCAGACAAGTTGAGGTCACTTGGTCTCCAGTACTGGAAGGTTTTGAAAAAAGGCGGGGCTTTGGGAGCATGGCGAAATTCGCCATCACGCCATGGAAATACGTTTGCCTCTCATTTCTTCATTTATCGTGATATCACCTCGAAATTTGTTGTGAGTGATCCTAGTCTGACCCCCAATAGAAATGGTCAGCTTAAGTTTGTGGGCGTGGCCTACTTTCTGAAATAGCGCCCCCTAGGACCATTAAAACTGTCAGCCCCAAGCCATGCTTTTACTGAGGATTACGAAATTTGGTACACTAATGTGGTGTGTCAGGACCTACAAAAAAGTCTCTTGGAGCCAAGTGCAAAGTCGCACAGGAAGTCGGCCATTTTTGTCCAAGTACTCGATTTAGTGGTTTTCGCACACGTTGTTTGGAGAGTGATGCTCCATCGCCCTTTTCACCAATCACCTTCAAACTTCTGCTATACACTCTTAAGACATAGAGGAAAGAAATCAACCGTCGGATTTTAAATAAGTATAAAGGTGTGGGCGTGGCTAAGCCTCAAACTTTGACCTGTCGCCACGCCACTCTTTTTTTCACAGCTCCCTATTGGACTCCTTTTACCCAATCACCAGCAATCTCTGGCAAATAGCAGCTGACAAGTTGAGGTCACTTGGTCTACAGTACTGGCAGGTTTTGAAAAAAGGCGGGGCTTTGGGAGCATGGCGAAATTCGCCATCACGCCATGGCAATACGTTTGCCTCTCATTTCTTCAATTATCGTGACATCGCCACAAAATGTCTGGTGAGTGATCCTAGTCTGACCCCCAATAGAATTGGGCAGCTGAGATTTGTGGGCGTGGCCTATATTCTGAAATGGCGCCCCCTAGGACCATTAAAACTGTCAGCCCCAAGACAAGGTTTGACTGAGGATTACGAAAATTGGTACACTCATGTAGGGTCTGTGGACCTACAAAAAAGTCTCTTGGAGCCAAGCGCAATTTCGCACAGGAGGTCGGCCATTTTGGTCCAAGTACTCGATTTAGTGGTTTTCGCACACGTTGTTTGGACATTGATGGCCTGTCACCCTTTACACCGATCACCTTCAAACTTATGCTATGTACTTTTAAGTCAAAGGGGAAAAAATTCAACCGTTGGATTTTAAATAAGTATAAAGGTGTGGGCGTGGCTAAGCCTCAAACTTTGACCTTTCGCCATGACATTACTTGACTTAATAACTCCCATGTGCATGATCAGATCTAATTCAAACTTTGTCTGTGTGATCACTGACCACATCTATAGACAACGACAATGTGGACAGCTTACATCACCTAAGCCCCGCCCCCTGACAACAGGAAGTCTATTGTTTTATGGTGAAATGCCCATATTTGTCCCCTCTAATTTAGTGAAAATGACACTCAGGTCATACAGTGTCTTCATGATGTTTTAATGACCATTCAGATCTGATAGCTTTCCAGAAAGGGGGGGGCTTTGATGCCATGGTGAATGCTGGCGTGACGCCATGACCTTACATTTGACTGTAACTTCCAGAAACGGCCTCCGATTTGCCCGAAACTGAATATGGCAATGAACAATCATGCCCTTTAGCCAATGAGGAACAAACGGTTGGTGAATGTTATATAATGTCACCAGAGCTGACCTCAATGGGACTTTTCTGTAGTTGGTCACAGAGCCACCTAGATAACGTTATCCTTCGATAACTTTAAAAAACATGGTCAGAATAGCATTAAAGTTGGTCACTGTCATCACACCACCAGTGTGGTAAAGATAGAGGATTCCCTAGTGGTGAGACATAAAATATAATGGTGGGCTCAAAGGGGATGCTGAGTCAGGGTGAGGTGCGGAAAAGGTGGCCGTTAGCAGTTTCTGGTGTTGGGGTCGTCGACGTTTGTGTTCTGCAGACGTGCCCTGGTGACCCGGGCTGCCGGCCAGGCCGGAGCGGCGCGGAGCTGCGAGGGCCGAACGACGCTGCTTGCAGCTTTAATTATTTTTTTTTTCTTTCTTTTTTTTTCTTTTTTCTTCTTTTTTTCTTCCGCGTCTTTGGACAGCCTTTAGGGGGTCTTAGCATATCCAAAAACTCACCAAATTCTGGCCCAATATAGAAAGTGCGTGAAATTTACGTATTTCACTGGCAACGTGAAAGTTGGTATAAAAATGTTGCAACAGCGCCCCCTGGAAAATTAAAAATACCCCTCCGCATTGACCTTTTTTCATAGTAGAGTGATGAAATTTGGTACACCTGTAGAACTCAACAATACGCACAGAAAAGCCTCTTGCACCCATGGTCAATATCAAACAGGAAGTCGGCCATTTTGGACTAAAGTGGCCATTTTTACCCCGTTTTGGCCATTTCTAGGCTCTATATTTGGTTGAACAGTTTGGTCATTTTTCGCACGATTGTCTCCAAAATAGTGTGCGATCGAACAGAAGCGTTCGACGAATCAAATGAGAAAATAAAATTGACTTTTCGTAAATGCTGAAGGGGCGGGGCAAGGCCTCAAAGTTCGAGCACTCGCCAAAAAAATTCAAATTGCTATAATTTCATAAATGAAAGAATTACAGTTAAAGTAATTTTCTATGGACAATCGTCATCACCCCCCGAAGACAAATGAATGGTTGATTGATGATGTCACATAAGCCCCGCCCCCTCAGGCCTTAAAAGGTCAAGTTTTACTGGGAAATTGTCCAAAATTCGCCCTTTCAACTAATCACCCCATATTTGTAGCAGGTAACTGAAGACAAGTTGGGATTGCTTGGCGTCACTTTATGGGAGTTTTCTCCAGAAGGCGGGGCTGTGGCGGCGCGGCGAAGTCAGGCGTACCGATGTGGCCTTACGTTTGCCTCCCATTTCATCATTTCTTGAGATATCGCCACAAAACCTCTTGGGAGTGATCCTAGTCCGGCCCCCCAAAAAATGTGATGTGAACATCCGGTGGGCGTGGCCTATTTTATGAAATAGCGCCACCTAGGATCATTAAAACTGTCAGCCCCAAGCCATGCTTTGACTGAGGATTACGAAATTTGGTACACTAATGTGGTGTCTCAGGACCTACAAAAAAGTCTCTTGGAGCCTGTGCAAAGTTGCACAGGAAGTCGGCCATTTTGGTCCAAGTACGCGATTTACTGGTTTTCGCACAAGTTGTTTGGACAGTGATGCTCCATCGCCCTTTTCACCAATCGCCTTCAAACTTCTGCTATATACTCTTAAGACATAAAGTAAAAAATTCAACCGTCGGATTTTAAATAAGTATAAAGGTGTGGGCGTGGCTAAGCCTCAAACTTTGACCTTTCGCCACGCCACTCTTTTTTTCACAGCTCCCTATTGGACTCCTTTTACCCAATCACCAGCAATCTCTGGCAAATAGCAGCTGACAAGTTGAGGTCACTTGGTCTACAGTACTGGCAGGTTTTGAAAAAAGGCGGGGCTTTGGGAGCATGGCGAAATTCGCCATCACGCCATGGCAATACGTTTGCCTCTCATTTCTTCAATTATCGTGACATCGCCACAAAACGTCTGGTGAGTGATCCTAGTCTGACCCCCAATAGAACTGGGCAGCTGAGATTTGTGGGCGTGGCCTATATTCTGAAATGGCGCCCCCTAGGACCATTAAAACTGTCAGCCCCAAGACAAGGTTTGACTGAGGATTACGAAAATTGGTACACTCATGTAGGGTCTGTGGACCTACAAAAAAGTCTCTTGGAGCCAAGCGCAATTTCGCACAGGAGGTCGGCCATTTTGGTCCAAGTACTCGATTTAGTGGTTTTCGCACACGTTGTTTGGACATTGATGGCCCGTCACCCTTTACACCGATCACCTTCAAACTTATGCTATGTACTTTTAAGTCAAAGGGGAAAAAATTCAACCGTCGGATTTTAAAAAAGTATAAAGGTGTGGGCGTGGCTAAGCCTCAAACTTTGACCTTTCGCCATGACATTACTTGACTTAATAACTCCCATGTGCATGATCAGATCTAATTCAAACTTTGTCTGTGTGATCACAGATCCACATCTCAAGACAACGACAATGTGGACAGCTTACATCACCTAAGCCCCGCCCCCTGACAAAAGGAAGTCTATTGTTTTATGGTGAAATGCCCATATTTGTCCCCTCTAATTTAGTGAAAATGACACTCAGGTCATACAGTGTCTTCATGATGTTTTAATGACCATTCAGATCTGATAGCTTTCCAGAAAGGGGGGGGGGGGGGGGGCTTTGATGCCATGGTGAATGCTGGCGTGACGCCATGACCTTACATTTGACTGTAACTTCCACAAACGGCCTCCGATTTGCCCGAAACTGAATATGGCAATGAACAATCATGCCCTTTAGCCAATGAGGCACAAACGGTTGGTGAATGTTATATAATGTCACCCGAGCTGACCTCAATGGGACTTTTCTGTAGTTGGTCACAGAGCCACCTAGATAACGTTATCCTTCGATAACTTTAAAAAAACATGGTCAGAATAGCATTAAAGTTGGTCACTGTCATCACACCACCAGTGTGGTAAAGATAGAGGATTCCCTAGTGGTGAGACATAAAATATAATGGTGGGCTCAAAGGGGATGCTGAGTCAGGGTGAGGTGCGGAAAAGGTGGCCGTTAGCAGTTTCTGGTGTTGGGGTGGTCAACGTTTGTGTTCTGCAGACGTGCCCTGGTGCCCCGGGCTGCCGGCCAGGCCGGAGCGGCGCGGAGCTGCGAGGGCCGAACGACGCTGCTTGCAGCTTTAATTCTTTTTTCTTCCGCGTCTTTGAATGGCCTTTAGGGGGTCTTAGCATATCCAAAAAGTCACCAAATTCTGGCCCAATATAGAAAGTGCGTGAAATTTACGTATTTCACTGGCGATGTGAAAGTTCGTCAAAAAGTGACTGAACAGCGCCCCCTAGAAAGTGAAAAATACCCCTCTCCATAAAGCTTAGTTTATCGTACAGTTATGAAATTTGGTATACTTGTAGTACTCAACAGTCCGCACAGAAAAGTCTCTTGCAACCATGGTCAATATCAAACAGGAAGTCGGCCATTTTGGAGTAAAGTGGCCATTTTGACCCCGTTTTGGCCATTTCTAGGGTCTATATTTGGTTGAACAGTTTGGTCATTTTTCGCACCATCGTCTCAAAAATAGTGCAAGGTCGAACAGAAGCGATGGACGATTCAAATGAGACAATAAAATTGACTTTTCGTAAATACTGAAGGGGCGGGGCCAGGCCTCAAAGTTCGAGCACTCGCCAAAAAAATTCAAATTGCTATAGATTCATAAATGAAAGAATTACAGCTAAAGAAATGTTCTATGGACAATCGTCGTCGCCCTCCGAAGACAAATGAATGGTCGATTGATGATGTCACATAAGCCCCGCCCCCTCAGGACTTAAAAGGTCAAGTTTTACTGGGAAATTTTCCAAAATTCGCCCTTTCCAATAATCACCCCAAATTTGTAGCGGGTAACTGAAGACAAGTTGGGGTTGCTTGGCGTCACTTTATGGGATTTTTCTCCAGAAGTCGGGGCTGTGGCGGCGCGGCGAAGTCAGGCGAACCGCTTAGGCCTTACGTTTGCCTCCCATTTCGTCATTTCTAGAGATATCGCCACGAAACTTCTTGTGAGTGATCCTAGTCTGGCCCCCCAAAAGATCTGATGTGAAATTCTGGTGGGCGTGGTCTATTTTCTGAAATAGCGCCCTCTAGGACCATTAAAACTGACAGCCCCAAGCCATGCTTTGACTGAGGATTACGAAATTTGGTACACTAATGTGGTGTCTCAGGACCTACAAAAAAGTCTCTTGGAGCCAAGTGCAATGTCGCACAGGAAGTCGGCCATTTTGGTCCAAGTGCGCGATTTAGTGGTTTTCGCACACGTTGTTTGGAGAGTGATGCTCCGTCGCCCTTTTCACCAATCGCCTTCACACTTCTGCTATATACTCTTAAGACATAGATGAAAAAATTCAACCGTCGGATTTTAAATAAGTATAAAGGTGTGGGCGTGGCTAAGCCTCAAACTTTGACCTGTTGCCATGCCACTCTTTTTTTCACAGCTCCCTATTGGGCTCCTTTTAACCAATCACCACCAAACAGTGGCAAATAGCAGCAGACAAGTTGAGGTCACTTGGTCTATAGTACTGGCAGGTTTCGAATAAAGGCGGGGCTTTGGGAGCATGGCAAAATTCGCCATCACGACATGGAAATACGTTTGTCTCTCATTTCTTCAGTCATTGTGACATCGCCACACAAGTTCTGATGAGTGATCCTACTCTGACCCCTAATAGAATTGGACAGCTGAAGTTTGTGGGCGTGGCCTATTTTCTGAAACAGCGCCCCCTAGGACCATTAAAACAGTCAGCCCCAAGCCATGCTTTGACTGAGGTTCATAAAATTTGGCACACTAATGTAGTGTATCAGGACCTACAAAAAAGTCTCTGGGAGCCAAGCGCAATGTCGCACAGGAGGTCGGCCATTTTGGTCCAAGTACTCGATTTAGTGGTTTTCGCACACGTTGTTTGGAGAGTGTTGCACCATCGCCCTTTTCACCAATCACCTTCAAACTTCTGCTATAGACTCTTAAGACAAAGGGGAAAAAATTCAACCTACGGATTTTAAATAAGTATAAAGGTGTGGGCGTGGCTAAGCCTCAAACTTTGACCTGTCGCCACGCCACTCTTTTTTTCACAGCTCCCTATTGGACTCCTTTTAACCAATCACCAGCAATCACTGGCAAATAGCAGCAGACAAGTTGAGGTCACTTGGTTTATAGTACTGGCAGGTTTCGAATAAAGGCGGGGCTTTGGGAGCATGGCGAAATTCACCATCACGCCATGGAAACACGTTTGTCTCTCATTTCTTCAATCATTGTGACATCACCACACAATTTCTGATGAGTGATCTTACTCTGACCCCTAATAGAATTGGACAGCTGAAGTTTGTGGGCGTGGCCTATTTTCTGAAATAGCGCCCCCTAGGACCATTAAAACTATCAGCCCCAAGCCATGCTTTGACTGAGGATCACGAAATTTGGCACGCTAATATAGTGTCTCAGGACCTACCAAAAAGTCTCTTGGAGCCAAAGAACAATGTCGCACAGGAGGTCGGCCATTTTGGTCCAAGTACTCGATTTAGTGGTTTTCGCACACGTTATTAGGAGAATGATGTCTCGTCGTCCTTTCCACCGATCACCTTCAAACTCCTGCTATATACTCTTAACACATAGAGGAAAAAATTCAACCATCGGATTTTAAATAAGTATAAATGTGTGGGCGTGGCTAAGCCTCAAACTTTGACCAGTCGCCATTACGTTACTTGACTTAATAACTCCCATGTGCATGATCAGATCAATTTCAAACTTTGTCTGTGTGATCACTGACCACATCTGAAGACAGTGACAATGTGGACAGCTGACATCACCTAAGCCCCGCCCCCTGACTACAGGAAGTCTACTTTTTTATGGTGAAATGCCCATATTTGTCCCCTCTAATTTAGTCAACATGACACTAAGGTCATGCACTGTCTTCATAATGTTGTAATGACCATTCAGATCTGATAGCTTTTCAGAAAGGGAGGGGCTTTGATGCCATGGCGATTTCTGGCGTGACGATGTGACCTTACGTTTGACTGTAACTTCCACAAACAGCCTCCGATTTGCCCGAGACTGAACATCACATCACCAGTGTGGTAAAGATAGAGTATCTCCTAGTGGTGAGACGTGTAATGGTGGGCTCAGAGGGGATGCTGAGTCAGGGTGAGGTGTGGACGAGGAGGCCATTCACGGTTTCTGGTGTCGGGGTGGTTGACTTTCTGTTCCGCCAGACGTGCCCTGGTGCCCCCGGCTGCCGGCCAGGACATAGAAGCGCGGAGCTGGGTTTGGAGAGCATCTGGGATGGAGCGGAGGGGGCGCGGACGGAGGACGAGCAGCTTCGCTGCGAGGGCCGAACGACGCTGCTTGCAGCTTTAATTTTTGCTCCGATTATTATTAGGCCCGAGCAGCGAAAGCGCTGCGAAGGCCTCTTGTTTTTGCTCTGTTTATTATTTTTTATTATTCCGTGTCCGCTTTGAACGGCTTTTTGGGGACCTTAACATACCCCAAAACTCACAATATTTTGCACACTTGTCAGGCCTGGTGAAAAATTTGATATTTTAAAGGTCCCAAAAAAATCGCAAAGAAAATGGCTGAACAGCGCCCCCTAGAAAGTGAAAAAAAAACCCTCTCCATAAAGCTTAGTTTATCGTACAGTTATGAAATTTGGTACACTTGTAGTACTCAACAGTCCGCACAGAAAAGTCTCTTGCAAGCATGGTCAATATCAAACAGGAAGTCGGCCATTTTGGGTTGAAATGGCGATTTTTTGCCGTTTTTGCCGTTTTCAGGGTCCGTTTCTGATTGGATTGCTCGATCATTTTTCGCACGATCGTCTCAAAAATTGTGTAAAATTGCTCAGAAGGGATGGGTGAAAAAAATGAGACAAGGATTCTGACTTTTCGTATATGTTGAAGGGGCGGGGCCAGGCCTCGAAGTTTGACTGCTCGCCAAAAAAATTTAAATTGCTATATCTTCATATCTGTATGGAATAGAGTTACCAAACTTTCTGTGGTCATTTGTCATCCACCCACAAAGTAAATTGAATGGTCGGATGATGACGTCACACAAGCCCCGCCCCCTCAGGACCAAAAAGGTCAAGTTTTACTGTGAAAGGTCCCAAATGGCCCCATTTCACTCAATCACCACAAATTTGTAGCTGGTAACTCAAGACAAGTGGGGGTTGCTTTGCGTCACTTTATGGGAGTTTTCGGCAGAGGGCGGGGCTGTGGCGGCGCAACGAATTCAGGCGTACCGCCGTGGCCTTACGTTTGCCTCCCATTTCGTCATTTCTAAAGATATCGTCACGAAGCTTCTTGTGAGTGATCCTAGTCCGGCCCCCCAAAAGATCTGATTGGAAGATCCGGTGGGCGTGGCCTATTTTCTGAAATAGCGCCCCCTAGGACCATTAAAACTGTCAGCCCCAAGCCATGCTTTGACTGAGGATTACGAAATTTGGTACACTAATGTGGTGTCTCAGGACCTACAAAAAAGTCTCTTGGAGCCAAGTGCAAAGTCGCACAGGAAGTCGGCCATTTTGGTCCAAGTGCGCGATTTAGTGGTTTTCACACACGTTGTTTGGAGAGTGATGCTCCGTCGCCCTTTTCACCAATCGCTTTCAAACTTCTGCTATATACTCTTAAGACATAGAGGAAAAAATTCAACCGTCGGATTTTAAATAAGTTTAAAGGTGTGGGCGTGGCTAAGCCTCAAACTTTGACCTTTCGCCACGCCACTCTTTTTTTCACAGCTCCCTATTGGACTCCTTTTACCCAATCACCAGGAATCTCTGGTAAAAGGCAGCAGACAAGTTGAGGTCACTTGGTCTTCAGTACTGGAAGGTTTTGAAAAAAGGCGGGGCTTTGGGAGCATGGTGAAATTCGCCATCACGCCATGGAAATACGTTTGCCTCTCATTTCTTCATTTATCGTGATATCACCTCGAAATTTGTTGTGAGTGATCCTAGTCTGACCCCCAATAGAAATGGTCAGCTTAAGTTTGTGGGCGTGGCCTATTTTTTGAATTAGCGCCCCCTAGGACCATTGAAACTGTCAGCCCCAAGCCATGCTTTGACTGAGGATTACGAAATTTGGTACACTAATGTGGTGTCTCAGGACCTACAAAAAAGTCTCTTGGAGCCAAGTGCAAAGTCGCACAGGAAGTCGGCCATTTTGGTCCAAGTACTCGATTTAGTGGTTTTTGCACACGTTGTTTGGAGAGTGATGCTCCATCGCCCTTTTCACCAATCACCTTCAAATTTCTGCTATATACTCTTAAGACATAGAGGAAAAAATTCAACCGTCGGATTTTAAATAAGTATAAAGATGTGGGCGTGGCTAAGCCTCAAAGTTTGACCTTTCGCCATTACATTACTTGACTTAATAACTCCCATGTGCACAATCAGATCTATTTCAAACTTTGTCTGTGTGATCACTGACCACATCTCAAGGCAACATTATTGTGGACAGCTGACATCACCTAAGCCCCGCCCCCTGACAACAGGAAGTCTATTGTTTTATGGTGAAATGCCCATATTTGTCACCTGTAACTTAGTGAACATGACACTAAGGTCATACACTGTCTTCATAATGTTGTAATTACCATTCAGACTTGAAAGATTTCCAGAAAGGGAGGGGCTTTGATGCAATGGCGAATGCTGCCATGACGCCATGACCTTACGTTTGACTGTAACTTCCACAAACAGCCTCCAATTTGCCCGAGACTGAACATGGCAATGAACAATCATGCCCTTTAGCCAGTGAGGCACAAACGGTTGGTGAATGTTATATAATGTCACCAAAGCTGACCTCAATGGGACTTTTCTGTAGTTGGTCACAGCGCCGCCTAGTTAACTTTAACCTTCGGGAACTTTAAAAAACATGGTCAAAATAGCATTAAAGTTGGTCACTGTCATCACACCACCAGTGTGGCAAAGATGGGGTATGCCCTAGTGGTGAGACGTGTAATATAATGGTGGGCTCAGAGAGGATGCTGAGTCAGGGTGAGGTGCAGACGAGGTGACCGTTAGCGGTTTCATGTGTCGGGGTGGTCGACGTTTCTGTTCCGGGGACGTGCCCTGGTGCCCCTGGCTGCCGGCCAGGCCGGAGCGGCGCGGAGCTGCGAGGGCCGAACGACGCTGCTTGCAGCTTTAATTAGGCCCGAGCAGCGAAAGCGCTGCGAATGCCTCTTGTTTTTGCTCCGATTATTAGGCCCGAGCAGCGAAAGCGCTGCGAAGGCCTCTTGTTTTTGCTCTGTTTATTATTTTTTATTATTCCGTGTCCGCTTTGAACGGCTTTTTGGGGACCTTAACATACCCCAAAACTCACAATATTTTGCACACTTGTCAGGCCTGGTGAAAAATTTGATATTTTAAAGGTCCCAAAAAAATCGCAAAGAAAATGGCTGAACAGCGCCCCCTAGAAAGTGAAAAAAACCCCTCTCCATAAAGCTTAGTTTATCGTACAGTTATGAAATTTGGTACACTTGTAGTACTCAACAGTCCGCACAGAAAAGTCTCTTGCAAGCATGGTCAATATCAAACAGGAAGTCGGCCATTTTGGGTTGAAATGGCGATTTTTTGCCATTTTTGCCGTTTTCAGGGTCCGTTTCTGATTGGATTGCTCGATCATTTTTCGCACGATCGTCTCAAAAATTGTGTAAAATTGCTCAGAAGGGATGGGTGAAAAAAATGAGACAAGGATTCTGACTTTTCGTATATGTTGAAGGGGTGGGGCCAGGCCTCGAAGTTTGACTGCTCGCCAAAAAAATTTAAATTGCTATATCTTCATATCTGTATGGAATAGAGTTACCAAACTTTCTGTGGTCATTTGTCATCCACCCACAAAGTAAATTGAATGGTCGGATGATGACGTCACACAAGCCCCGCCCCCTCAGGACCAAAAAGGTCAAGTTTTACTGTGAAAGGTCCCAAATGGCCCCATTTCACTCAATCACCACAAATTTGTAGCTGTTAACTCAAGACAAGTGGGGGTTGCTTTGCGTCACTTTATGGGAGTTTTCGGCAGAGGGCGGGGCTGTGGCGGCGCAACGAATTCAGGCGTACCGCCGTGGCCTTACGTTTGCCTCCCATTTCGTCATTTCTAAAGATATCGTCACGAAGCTTCTTGTGAGTGATCCTAGTCCGGCCCCCCAAAAGATCTGATTGGAAGATCCGGTGGGCGTGGCCTATTTTCTGAAATAGCGCCCCCTAGGACCATTAAAACTGTCAGCCCCAAGCCATGCTTTGACTGAGGATTACGAAATTTGGTACACTAATGTGGTGTCTCAGGACCTACAAAAAAGTCTCTTGGAGCCAAGTGCAAAGTCGCACAGGAAGTCGGCCATTTTGGTCCAAGTGCGCGATTTAGTGGTTTTCACACACGTTGTTTGGAGAGTGATGCTCCGTCGCCCTTTTCACCAATCGCTTTCAAACTTCTGCTATATACTCTTAAGACATAGAGGAAAAAATTCAACCGTCGGATTTTAAATAAGTTTAAAGGTGTGGGCGTGGCTAAGCCTCAAACTTTGACCTTTCGCCACGCCACTCTTTTTTTCACAGCTCCCTATTGGACTCCTTTTACCCAATCACCAGGAATCTCTGGTAAAAGGCAGCAGACAAGTTGAGGTCACTTGGTCTTCAGTACTGGAAGGTTTTGAAAAAAGGCGGGGCTTTGGGAGCATGGTGAAATTCGCCATCACGCCATGGAAATACGTTTGCCTCTCATTTCTTCATTTATCGTGATATCACCTCGAAATTTGTTGTGAGTGATCCTAGTCTGACCCCCAATAGAAATGGTCAGCTTAAGTTTGTGGGCGTGGCCTATTTTTTGAATTAGCGCCCCCTAGGACCATTAAAACTGTCAGCCCCAAGCCATGCTTTGACTGAGGATTACGAAATTTGGTACACTAATGTGGTGTCTCAGGACCTACAAAAAAGTCTCTTGGAGCCAAGTGCAAAGTCGCTCAGGAAGTCGGCCATTTTGGTCCAAGTACTCGATTTAGTGGTTTTCGCACACGTTGTTTGGAGAGTGATGCTCCATCGCCCTTTTCACCAATCACCTTCAAATTTCTGCTATATACTCTTAAGACATAGAGGAAAAAATTCAACCGTCGGATTTTAAATAAGTATAAAGATGTGGGCGTGGCTAAGCCTCAAAGTTTGACCTTTCGCCATTACATTACTTGACTTAATAACTCCCATGTGCACAATCAGATCTATTTCAAACTTTGTCTGTGTGATCACTGACCACATCTCAAGGCAACATTATTGTGGACAGCTGACATCACCTAAGCCCCGCCCCCTGACAACAGGAAGTCTATTGTTTTATGGTGAAATGCCCATATTTGTCACCTGTAACTTAGTGAACATGACACTAAGGTCATACACTGTCTTCATAATGTTGTAATTACCATTAAGACTTGAAAGATTTCCAGAAAGGGAGGGGCTTTGATGCAATGGCGAATGCTGCCATGACGCCATGACCTTACGTTTGACTGTAACTTCCACAAACAGCCTCCAATTTGCCCGAGACTGAACATGGCAATGAACAATCATGCCCTTTAGCCAGTGAGGCACAAACGGTTGGTGAATGTTATATAATGTCACCAAAGCTGACCTCAATGGGACTTTTCTGTAGTTGGTCACAGCGCCGCCTAGTTAACTTTAACCTTCGGTAACTTTAAAAAACATGGTCAAAATAGCATTAAAGTTGGTCACTGTCATCACACCACCAGTGTGGCAAAGATGGGGTATGCCCTAGTGGTGAGACGTGTAATATAATGGTGGGCTCAGAGGGGATGCTGAGTCAGGGTGAGGTGCAGACGAGGTGACCGTTAGCGGTTTCATGTGTCGGGGTGGTCGACGTTTCTGTTCCGGGGATGTGCCCTGGTGCCCCTGGCTGCCGGCCGGGCCGGAGCGGCGCGGAGCTGCGAGGGCCGAACGACGCTGCTTGCAGCTTTAATTATTCTTTCTTTTTTTGTTATTCCGTGCCCCCTTTGAATGGCTTTTTGGGGACCTTAACATACCCCAAAACTCACAATATTTTGCAAACTTTTCAGGCCTGGTGAAAAATTTGATATTTTAAAGGTCCAAAAAAAATCGCAAAGAAAATGGCTGAACAGCGCCCCCTACAATGTGAAAAAAAACCCTCTCCATAAAGCTTAGTTTATCGTACAGTTATGAAATTTGGTACACTTGTAGTACTCAACAGTCCGCACAGAAAAGTCTCTTGCAAGCATGGTCAATATCAAACAGGAAGTCGGCCATTTTGGGTTGAAATGGCGATTTTTAGCCGTTTTTGCAGTTTTTAGGGTCCGTTTCTGATTGGATTGCTCGATCATTTTTCGCACGATCGTCTCAAAAATTGTGTAAAAATGCTCAGAAGGGATGGGCAAACAAAATGAGATGAGGATTCTGAGTTTTCGTATATGTTGAAGGGGCGGGGCCAGGCCTTGAAGTTTGACTACTCGCCAATTTTTTTTTAATTGCTATAACTTCATAACTGAATAGAATAAAGTTACCAAACTTTCTGTGGTCATTCATCATCCACCCACAAAGTAATATGAATGGTTGGATGATGACATCACACAAGCCCCGCCCGCTCAGGACCAAAAAGGTCAAGTTTTACTGTGAAAGGTCCCAAATTGCCCCATTTCACTTAATCACCACAAATTTGTAGCTGGTAACTCAAGACAAGTGGGGGTTGCTTGGCGTCACTTTATGGGAGTTTTCGGCAGAGGGCGGGGCTGTGGCGGCGCGGCGAAGTCAGACGTACCGCCGTGGCCTTACGTTTGCCTCCCATTTCGTCATTTCTAAAGATATCGTCACGAAACTTTTTGTGAGTAATCCTAGTCTGGCCCCTCAAACAATCTGATGTCAACATCCGGTGGGCGTGGCCTATTTTCTGAAATAGCGCCCCCTAGGACCATTAAAACTGTCAGCCCCAAGCCATGCTTTGACTGAGGATTACGAAATTTGGTACACTAATGTGGTGTCTCAGGACCTACAAAAAAGTCTCTTGGAGCCTAGTGCAAAGTCGCACAGGAAGTCGGCCATTTTGGTCCAAGTACGCGATTTAGTGGTTTTCGCACACGTTGTTTGGAGAGTGATGCTCCGTCGCCCTTTTCACCATTCTCCTTCAAACTTCTGCTATGTACTCGTAAGACATAGGGAAAAAAATTCAACCGTCGGATTTTTCAAAAGTTGAAAGGTGTGGGCGTGGCTAAGCCTCAAACTTTGACCTGCCGCCACGCCACTCTTTTTTTCACAGCTCCCTACTGGACTCCTTTTACCCAATCACCAGGATTCTGTGGGAAACAGCAGTAGACAACTTGAGGTTACTTGGTCTCCAGTACTGGCAGGTTTTGAAAAAAGGCGGGGCTTTGGGAGCATGGCGAAAATCGCCATCACGCCATGGAAATACGTTTGCCTCTCATTTCTTCAGTTATCGTGATATCGCTCCGACACTTCTGGTGAGTGATCCTAGTCTGACCCCCAAGAGAAATAGACAGCTGAAGTTTGTGGGCGTGGCCTATTCTCTTAAATAACGCCCACTAGGACCATTTAAACTAATAGCCCCAAGCCAAGCTTTGACTGAGGATTGCGAAATTTGGTACACTAATGTGGTGTCTCAGGACCGACAAAAAAGTCTCTTGGAGCCAAGTGCAAAGTCGCACAGGAAGTCGGCCATTTTGGTCCAAGTACGCGATTTAGTGGTTTTCGCACACGTTGTTTGGAGAGTGATGCTCCGTCGCCCTTTTCACCAATCTCCTTCAAACTTCTGCTATATACTCTTAAGACATAGGGGAAAAAATTCAACCGTCGGATTTTTCAAAAGTTGAAAGGTGTGGGCGTGGCTAAGCCTCAAACTTTGACCTGTCGCCACGCCACTCTTTTTTTCACAGCTCCCTACTGGACTCCTTTTACCCAATCACCAGGATTCTGTGGGAAACAGCAGTAGACAACTTGAGGTTACTTAGTCTCCAGTACTGGCAGGTTTTGAAAAAAGGCGGGGCTTTGGGAGCATGGCGAAAATCGCCATCACGCCATGGAAATACGTTTGCCTCTCATTTCTTCAGTTATCGTGATATCGCTACGAAACTTCTGGTGAGTGATCCTAGTCTGACCCCCAAGAGAAATAGACAGCTGAAGTTTGTGGGCGTGGCCTATTCTCTTAAATAGCGCCCCCTAGGACCATTTAAACTAATAGCCCCAAGCCATGCTTTGACTGAGGATTACGAAATTTGGTACACTAATGTGGTGTCTCAGGACCTACAAAAAAGTCTCTTGGAGCCAAGGACAAAGTCGCACAGGAAGTCGGCCATTTTGGTCCAAGTACGCGATTTAGTGGTTTTCGCACACGTTGTTTGGAGAGTGATGCTCCGTCGCCCTTTTCACCAATCACTTTCAAACTTCTGCTGTATACTCTTACGACGTAGGGGGAAAAATTCAACCGTCGGATTTTTCAAAAGTTGAAAGGTGTGGGCGTGGCTAAGCCTCAAACTTTGACCTTTCGCCATTACTTTACTTGACTTAATAACTCCCATGTGCATGATCAGATCTTTTTCAAACTTTGTCTGTGTGATCATTGACCATATCTGTAAAAAATGACAATGTGGACAGCTGACATCACCTAAGCCCCGCCCCCTGACTACAGGAAGTCTATTTTTTATGCTGAAATACCCATATTTGTCCCCTCTAATTTAGTGAACATGACAATAAGGTCATACACTGTCTTCATGATGTTGTAATGACCATTCAGATCTGATAGCTTTCCAGAAAGGGAGGGGCTTTTATGCCATGGCGAATTCTGGCGTAACGCCGTAACCTTACAATTCAATTTAATGGTGAGCTCAGAGGGGATGCTGAGTCAGGGTGAGGTGCGGACTAGGAGGCCATTTGCGGATTCTGGCGTCGGGGTGGTTGACGATTCTGTTCTGCCAGACGTGCCCTGGTGCCCCGGGCTGCTGGCCAGGCCGGAGCGGCGCAGAGCTGCGAGGGCCGAACGACGCTGCTTGCAGCTTTAATTTATTATTCTTAGCCCGCTTTGAACGGCTTTTTGGGGACCTTAACATACCCCAAAACTCACAATATTTTGCACACATGTCAGGCCTGGTGAAAAATTTGATATTTTAAAGGTCCCAAAAAAATCGCAAAGAAAATGGCTGAACAGCGCCCCCTACAAAGTGAAAAAAAACCCTCTCCATAAAGCTTAGTTTATCGTACAGTTATGAAATTTGGTACACTTGTAGTACTCAACAGTCCGCACAGAAAAGTCTCTTGCAAGCATGGTCAATATCAAACAGGAAGTCGGCCATTTTGGGTTGAAATGGCGATTTTTTGCCGTTTTTGCCGTTTTTAGGGTCCGTTTCTGATTGGATTGCTCGATCATTTTTCGCACGATCGTCTCAAAAGTGGTGTAAATTTGCTCAGAAGAGATGGGCGAACAAAATGAGACAAGGATTCTGAGTTTTCGTATATGTTGAAGGGGCAGGGCCAGGCCTCGAAGTTTGACTACTCGCCAAAAAAATTTTAATTGCTATAACTTCATAATTGAATAAAATAGAGTTACCACACTTTCTGTGGTCATTCGTCATCCACCCACAAAGTAATTTGAATGGTCGATTGATGACATCACACAAGCCCCACCCCCTCAGGACCAAAAAGGTCAAGTTTTACTGTGAAAGGTCCCAAATTGCCCCATTTAACTTAATCACCACAACTTTGTAGCTGGTAGTTTAAGACAAGTGGGGGATGCTTGGCGTCACTTTATGGGAGTTTTCGGCAGAAGGCGGGGCTGCGGCGGCGCGGCAAAGTCAGGCGTACCGCCGTGGCCTTACGTTTGCCTCCCATTTCGTCATTTCTAAAGATATCATCACGAAACTTCTTGTGAATGATCCTAGTCCGACCCCCAAAAGGATCTGATGGGAACATCCGGTGGGCGTGGCCTATTGTCTGAAATAGCGCCCCCTAGGACCATTAAAACTGTCAGCCCCAAGCCATGCTTTGACTGAGGATTACGAAATTTGGTACACTAATGTAGTGTCTCAGGATCTACAAAAAAGTCTCTTGGACCCAAGTGCAAAGTCGCACAGGAAGTCGGCCATTTTGGTCCAAGTACGCGATTTAGTGGTTTTCGCACACGTTGTTTGGAGAGTGATGCTCCGTCGCCCTTTTCACCAATCGCCTTCAAACTTCTGCTATATACTCTAAAGACATAGGGTAAAAAATTCAACCGTCGGATTTTTCAAAAGTTGAAAGGTGTGGGCGTGGCTAAGCCTCAAACTTTAACCTGTCGCCACACCACTCTTTTTTTCACAGCTCCCTACTGGACTCCTTTTACCCAATCACCAGGAATCTCTGGCAAATAGCAGTAGACAACTTGAGGTCACTTGGTCTCCAGTACTGGCAGGTTTCGAAAAAAGGCGGGGCTTTGGGAGCATGGCGAAAATCGCCATCACGCCATGGAAATACGTTTGCCTCTCATTTCTTCAGTTATCGTGATATCGCTACGGAACTTCTGGTTAGTGATCCTAGTCTGACCCCCAAGAGAAATAGACAGCTGAAATTTGTGGGCGTGGCCTATTTTCTTAAATAGCGCCCCCTAGAGCCATTAAAACTGTCAGCCCCAAGCCATGCTTTGACTGAGGATTACGAAATTTGGTACACTAATGTGGTGTCTCAGGAACTACAAAAAAGTCTCTGGGAGCCCAGTGCAAAGTTGCACAGGAAGTCGGCCATTTTGGTCCAAATACTCGATTTAGTGGTTTTCGCACACATTGTTTGGAGAGTGATGCTCCGTCGCCCTTTTCACCAATCCCCTTCAAACTTCTGCTATATACTCTTAAGACATAGGGGAAAAAATTCAACCGTCGGATTTTTCAAAAGTTGAAAGGTGTGGGCGTGGCTAAGCCTCAAACTTTGACCTGGCGCCACGCCACTCTTTTTTTCACAGCTCCCTACTGGACTCCTTTTACCCAATCAGCAGGAATCTCTGTTAAATAGCAGTAGACAAGTTGAGGTTACTTGGCGTCCAGTACTGGCAGGTTTCAAAAAAAGGCGGGGCTTTGGGAGCATGGCGAAAATCGCCATCACGCCATGGAAATACGTTTGCCTCTCATTTCTTCAGTTATCGTGATATCGCTACGGAACTTCTGGTGAGTGATCCTAGTCTGACCCCCAAGAGAAATAGACAGCTGAAATTTGTGGGCGTGGCCTATTTTCTTAAATAGCGCCCCCTAGAGCCATTAAAACTGTCAGCCCCAAGCCATGCTTTGACTGAGGATTACGAAATTTGGTACACTAATGTGGTGTCTCAGGAACTACAAAAAAGTCTCTGGGAGCCAAGTGCAAAGTTTCACAGGAAGTCGGCCATTTTGGTCCAAATACTCGATTTAGTGGTTTTCGCACACATTGTTTGGACAGCGATGCTCCATCGTCCTTTTCACCAATCTCCTTCAAACTTCTGCTATATACTCTTAAGACATAGAGGGAAAAATTCAACCGTCGGATTTTTCAAAAGTTGAAAGGTGTGGGCGTGGCTAAGCATCAAACTTTAACCTTTCGCCATTACATTACATGACTTAATAACTCCCAAGTGCATGATCAGATCTATTTCAAACTTTGTCTGTTTGATCACTGACCACATCTCAAGACAACGACAATGTGGACAGCTGACATCACCTAAGCCCCGCCCCCTGACAACAGGAAGTCTATTGTTTTATGGTGAAATGCCCATATTTGTCCCCTCTAATTTAGTGAACATGACACTAAGGTCATACACTGTCTTCATGATGTTGTAATGACCATTCAGATCTGATAGCTTTCCAGAAAGGGAGGGGCTTTGATGCCATGGTGAATGCTGGTGTGACGCCATGACCTTACATTTGACTGTAACTTCTAGAAACGGCCTCCGATTTGCCCGGGACTGAACATGGCAATGAACAATCATGCCCTTTAGCCAATGAGGCACAAACTGTTGGTGAATGTTATATAATGTTACCAAAGCTGACCTCAATGGGACTTTTCTGTAGTTGGTCACAGCGCCCCTTAGATAACGTTATCCTTCGATAACTTTAAAAGACATGGTCAGAATAGCATTAAAGGTGGTCACTGTCATCACACCACCAGTGTGGTAAAGATAGAGGATTCCCTAGTGGTGAGACGTAAAATATAATGGTGGGCTCAAAGGGGATGCTGAGTCAGTGTGAGGTGCGGACAAGGTGGCCGTTAGCAGTTTCTGGTGTCGGGGTGGTCGACGTTTCTGTTTTGCAAATGTAGCCTGGTGCCCCGGGCTGCCGGCCAGGCCGGAGCGGCGCGGAGCTGCGAGGGCCGAACGACGCTGCTTGCAGCTTTAATTATTCTTTCATTTTTTGTTATTCTGTGCCCGCTTTGAATGGCTTTTTGGGGACCTTAACATACCCCAAAACTCACAATATTTTGCAAACTTGTCAGGCCTGGTGAAAAATTTGATATTTTAAAGGTCCCAAAAAAATCGCAAAGAAAATGGCTGAACAGCGCCCCCTAAAAGGTGAAAAATACCCCTCTCCATAAAGCTTAGTTTATCGTACAGTTATGAAATTTGGTACACTTGTAGTGCTCAACAGTCCGCACAGAAAAGTCTCTTGCAACCATGGTCAATATCAAACAGGAAGTCGGCCATTTTGGGTTGAAATGGCGATTTTTAGCCATTTTTGCCGTTTTTAGGGTCCGTTTCTGATTGGATTGCTCGGTCATTTTTCGCACGATCATCTCAAAAATTGTGTAAAATTGCTCAGAAGGGATGGGCGAACAAAATGAGATGAGGATTCTGAGTTTTCGTATATGTTGAAGGGGCGGGGCCAGGCCTCGAAGTTTGACTACTCGCCCAAAAAATTTAAATTGCTATAACTTCATAACTGAATGGAATAGAGTTACAAAAATTGCTGTGGTCATTTGTCATCCGCCCACAAAGGAAATTGAATGGTCAGATGATGACATCACACAAGCCCCACCCCCTCAGGACCAAAAAGGTCAAGTTTTCCTGTGAAAGGTCCAAAATTGTCCCATTTCACTTAATCACCACAAATTTGTAGCTGCTAACTCAAGACAAGTGGGGGTTGCTTGGCATCACTTTATGGGAGTTTTCGGCAGAGGGCGGGGCTGTGGCGGTGCGGCGAAGTCAGGCGTACCGCCGTGGCCTTACGTTTGCCTCCCATTTTGTCATTTCTAAAGATATCGTCACGAAACTTCTTGTGAGTGATCCTAGTCCGGCCCCGCAAAAGATTTGATGTGAACATCAGGTGGGCGTGGCCTATTTTCTGAAATAGCGCCCCCTAGGACCATTAAAACTGTCAGCCCCAAGCCATGCTTTGACTGAGGATTACGAAATTTGGTACACTAATGTGGTGTCTCAGGACCTACAAAAAAGTCTCTTGGAGCCAAGTGCAAAGTCACACAGGAAGTCGGCCATTTTGGTCCAAGTACTCGATTTAGTGGTTTTCGCACACGTTGTTTGGAGAGTGATGCTCCATCGCCCTTTTCACCAATCGCCTTCAAACTTCTCCTATATGCTCTTAAGACATAGAGGAAAAAAATCAACCGTCGGATTTTAAATAAGTATAAAGGTGTGGGCGTGGCTAAGCCTCAAACTTTGACCTTTCACCAAACCACTCTTATTTTCACAGCTCCCTATTGGACTCCTTTTACCCAATCACCAGGAATCTCTGGTAAATAGCAGCAGACAAGTTGAGGTCACTTGGTCTCCAGTACTGGAAGGTTTTGAAAAAAGGCGGGGCTTTGGGAGCATGGCGAAATTCGCCATCACGCCATGGAAATACGTTTGCCTCTCATTTCTTCATTTATCGTGATATCACCTCGAAATTTGTTGTGGTTGATCCTAGTCTGACCCCCAATAGAAATGGTCAGCTTAAGTTTGTGGGCGTGGCCTATTTTTTGAATTAGCGCCCCCTAGGACCATTAAAACTGTCAGCCCCAAGCCATGCTTTGACTGAGGATTACGAAATTTGGTATACCAATGTGGTGTCTCAGGACCTACAAAAAAGTCTCTTGGAGCCAAGTGCAAAGTCGCACAGGAAGTCGGCCATTTTGGTCCAAGTACTCGATTTAGTGGTTTTCGCACACGTTGTTTGGAGAGTGATGCTCCATCGCCCTTTTCACCAATCGCCTTGTAACTTCTGCTAGATACTCTTAAGATATAGTGGAAAAAATTCAACCGTCGGATTTTAAATAAGTATAAAGGTGTGGGCGTGGCTAAGCCTCAAACTTTGACCTTTCGCCATTACATTACTTGACTTAATAACTCCCATGTGCACGATCAGAACTATATCAAACTTTGTCTGTGTGATCACTGACCACATCTCAAGGCAACGTCATTGTGGACAGCTGACATCACCTAAGCCCTGCCCCCTGATAATAGGAAGTCTATTGTTTTATGGGGATATGCCCATATTTGTCCCCTGTAATTTAGTCAACATGATACTAAGGACATGCCCTGTCTTCATGATGTTGTGATAACCATTCAGATCTGATAGCTTTCCAGATAGGGAGGGCCTTTGATGCCATGGCGAATTCTGGCATGACGCCATGACCTTACAATTCAATTTAATGGTGAGCTCAAAGGGGATGCTGAGTCAGGGTGAGGTGCGGACTAGGAGGCCATTTGCGGTTTCTGGTGTCGGGGTGGTCGACGTTTCTGTTCCGCGGACGTGCCCTGGTGCCCCGGTCTGCCGGCCAGGCCGGAGCGGCGCGGAGCTGCGAGGGCCGAACGACGCTGCTTGCAGCTTTAATTAGGCCCGAGCAGTGAAGCTGCGAAGGCCTATTGTATCTGCTCCGTTTATTATTATTAGGCCCGAGCAGTGAAGCTGCGAAGGCCTATTGTATCTGCTCCGTTTATTATTATTATTTATTATTAGGCCCGAGCAGTGAAGCTGCGAAGGCCTATTGTATCTGCTCCGTTTATTATTATTATTTATTAGGCCCGAGCAGCGAAAGCGCTGCGAAGGCCTCTTGTTTTTGCTCTGATTATTCTTTTTTTGTTATTCCGTGCCCCCTTTGAACGGCTTTTTGGGGACCTTAACATACCCCAAAACTCACAATATTTTGCAAACTTGTCAGGCCTAGTGAAAATTTTGATATTTTAAAGGTCCCAAAAAAATCTCAAAGAAAATGGCTGAACAGCGCCCCCTACAAAGTGAAAAAAAACCCTCTCCATAAAGCTTAGTTTATTGTACAGTTATGAAATTTGGTACACTTGTAGTACTCACCAGTCCGCACAGAAAAGTCTCTTGCAAGCATGGTCAATATCAAACAGGAAGTCGGCCATTTTGGGTTGAAATGGCGATTTTTAGCCATTTTTGCCGTTTTTAGGGTCCGTTTCTGATTGGATTGCTCGATCATTTTTCGCACGATCGTCTCAAAACTTGTGTAAAATTGCTCAGAAGGAATGGGCGAACAAAATGAGACAAGGATTCTGAGTTTTCGTATATGTTGAAGGGGCGGGGCCAGGCCTCGAAGTTTGACTACTCGCCAAAAAATTTTAAATTGCTATAACTTCATAACTGAAAGGAATAGAATTACCAAACTTTCTGTGGTCATTCGTCATCCAGCCACAAAGTAAATTGAATGGTCGGATGATGACATCACACAAGCCCCGCCCCCTCAGGACCAAAAAGGTCAAGTTTTACTGTGAAAGGTCCCAAATTGCCCCATTTCACTTAATCACCACAAACTTGTAGCTGTTAACTCAAGACAAGTGGAGGTTGCTTGGCGTCACTTTATGGGAGTTTTCGGCAGAAGGTGGGGCTGTGGCGGCGCGGCGAAGTCAGGCGTACCGCCATGGCCTTACGTTTGCCTTCCATTTCGTCATTTCTAAAGATATCGTCACGAAACTTGTTGTGAGTGATCCTAGTCCGGCCCCTCAAAAGATCTGATGTGAACATCCGGTGGGCGTGGCCTATTTTCTGAAATAGCGCCCCCTAGGACCATTAAAACTGTCAGCCCCAAGCCATGCTTTGACTGAGGAGTACGAAATTTGGTACACTAATGTGGTGTCTCAGGACCTACAAAAAAGTCTCTTGGAGCCAAGTGCAAAGTCGCACAGGAAGTCGGCCATTTTGGTCCAAGTACTCAATTTAGTGGTTTTCGCACACGTTGTTTGGAGAGTGATGCTCCATCGCCCTTTTCACCAATCACCTTCAAACTTCTGCTATATCCTCTTAAGACATAGAGGAAAAAATTCAACCGTCGGATTTTAAATAAGTATAAAGGTGTGGGCGTGGCTAAGCCTCAAACTTTGACCTTTCGCCACGCCACTCTTTTTTTCACAGCTCCCTATTGGACTCCTTTTACCCAATCACCTGGAATCTCTGGTAAATATTAGCTGACAAGTTGAGGTCACTTGGTCTACAGTACTGGCAGGTTTTGAAAAAAGGCGGGGCTTTGGGAGCATGGCGAAATTCGCCATCACGCCATGGCAATACGTTTGCCTCTCATTTCTTCAATTATCGTGACATCGCCACAAAATGTCTGGTGAGTGATCCTAGTCTGACCCCCAATAGAAATGGGCATCTGAGATTTGTGGGCGTGGCCTATATTCTGAAATAGCGCCCCCTAGGACCATTAAAACTGTCAGCCCCAAGACAAGGTTTGACTGAGGATTACGAAAATTGGTACACTCATGTAGGGTCTCTGGACCTACAAAAAAGTCTCTTGGAGCCAAGCGCAATTTCGCACAGGAGGTCGGCCATTTTGGTCCAAGTACTCGATTTAGTGGTTTTCGCACACGTTGTTTGGACATTGATGGCCCGTTGCCCTTTACACCGATCACCTTCAAACTTATGCTATGTACTTTTAAGTCAAAGGGGAAAAAATTCAACCGTCGGATTTTAAATAAGTATAAAGGTGTGGGCTTGGCTAAGCCTCAAACTTTGACCTTTCGCCATGACATTACTTGACTTAATAACTCCCATGTGCATGATCAGATCTAAATCAAACTTTGTCTGTGTGATCACTGACCACATCTCAAGACAACGACAATGTGGACAGCTGACATCACCTAAGCCCCGCCCCCTGACAACAGGAAGTCTATTGTTTTATGGTGAAATGCCCATATTTGTCCCCTCTAATTTAGTGAAAATGACACTCAGGTCATACAGTGTCTTCATGATGTTTTAAAGACCATTCAGATCTGATAGCTTTCCAGAAAGGGAGGGGCTTTGATGCCATGGTGAATGCTGGCATGACGCCATGACCTTACATTTGACTGTAACTTCCACAAACGGCCTCCGATTTGCCCGAAACTGAATATGGCAATGAACAATCATGCCCTTTAGCCAATGAGGCACAAACGGTTGGTGAATGTTATATAATGTCACCAAAGCTGACCTCAATGGGACTTTTCTGTAGTTGGTCACAGCGCCACCTAGATAACGTTATCCTTCGATAACTTTAAAAAACATGGTCAGAATAGCATTAAAGTTGGTCACTGTCATCACACCACCAGTGTGGTAAAGATAGAGGATTCCCTAGTGGTGAGACATAAAATATAATGGTGGGCTCAAAGGGGATGCTGAGTCAGGGTGAGTTGCGGACAAGGTGGCCGTTAGCAGTTTCTGGTGTTGGGGTGGTCGACGTTTGTGTTCTGCGGACGTGCCCTGGTGCCCCGGGCTGCCGGCCAGGCCGGAGCGGCGCGGAGCTGCGAGGGCCGAACGACGCTGCTTGCAGCTTTAATTAGGCCCGAGCAGCGAAGCGCTGCGAAGGCCTATTGTATCTGCTCCGTTTCTTTTTTTTTTCTTTCTTTTTTTTTTTTTTTTCTTTTTTTTTCTTCCGCGTCTTTGGACGGCCTTTAGGGGGTCTTAGCATATCCAAAAACTCACCAAATTCTGGCCCAATATAGAAAGTGCGTGAAATTTACGTATTTCAATGGCAACGTGAAAGTTGGTATAAAAATGTTTCAACAGCGGCCCCTGGAAAATTACAAATACCCCTCCGCATTGACCTTTTTTCATAGTAGAGTGATGAAATTTGGTAGACCTGTAGAATTCATCAATACGCACAGAAAAGCCTCTTGCACCCCTGGTCAATATCAAACAGGAAGTCGGCCATTTTGGACTAAAGTGGCCATTTTTACCCCGTTTTGGCCATTTCTAGGCTCTATATTTGGTTGAACAGTTTGGTCATTTTTCGCACGATTGTCTCAAAAATAGTGTGCGATCGAACAGAAGCAATGGACGAATCAAATGAGAAAATAAAATTGACTTTTCGTAAATACTGAAGGGGCGGGGCCAGGCCTCAAAGTTCGAGCACTCGCCAAAAAAATTCAAATTGCTATAATTTCATAAATGAAAGAATTACAGTTAAAGTAATTTTCTATGGACAATCGGCATCGCCCACCGAAGACAAATGAATGGTTGATTGATGATGTCACATAAGCCCCGCCCCCTCAGGCCTTAAAAGGTCAAGTTTTACTGGGAAATTGTCCAAAATTCGCCCTTTCAACTAATCACCCCATATTTGTAGCAAGTAACTGAAGACAAGTTGGGGTTGCTTGGCGTCACTTTATGGGAGTTTTCTCCAGAAGGCGGGGCTGTGGCGGCGCGGCGAAGTCAGGCGTACCGACGTGGCCTTACGTTTGCCTCCCATTTCGTCATTTCTAGAGATATCGCCACAAAACCTCTTGTGAGTGATCCTAGTCCAGCCCCCCAAAAAAATTGATGTGAACATCCGGTGGGCGTGGCCTATTTTCTGAAATAGCGCCCCCTAGGACCATTAAAACTGTCAGCCCTAAGCCATGCTTTGACTGAGGATTTCGAAATTTGGTACACTAATGTGGTGTCTCAGGACCTACAAAAAAGTCTCTTGGAGCCAAGTGCAAAGTTGCACAGGAAGTCAGCCATTTTGGTCCAAGTACGTGATTTACTGGTTTTCGCACACGTTGTTTGGAGAGTGATGCTCCATCGCCCTTTTCACCAATCGCCTTCAAACTTCTGCTATATACTCTTAAGACAGAAAGGAAAAAATTCAACCGTCGGATTTTAAATAAGTATAAAGGTGTGGGCGTGGCTAAGCCTAAAACTTTGACCTGTCGCCACGCCACTCTTATTTTCACAGCTCCCTATTGGACTCCTTTTACCCAATCACCAGCAATCTCTGGCAAATAGCAGCTGACAAGTTGAGGTCACTTGGTCTCCAGTACTGGCAGGTTTCGAAAAAAGGCGGGGCTTTGGGAGCATGGCAAAATTCGCCATCACGCCATGGCAATACGTTTGCCTCTCATTTCTTCAATTATCGTGACATCGCCACAAAATGTCTGGTGAGTTATCCGAGTCTGACCCCCAATAGAACTGGACAGCTGAAGTTTGTGGGCGTGGCCTATTTTCTGAAATAGCGCCCCCTAGGACCATTAAAACTGTCAGCCCCAAGCCAAGCTTTGACTGAGGATCACGAAATTTGGTACACTAATGTGGTGTCTCAGGACCTACAAAAAAGTCTCTTGGAGCCAAGCGCAAAGTCGCACAGGAGGTCGGCCATTTTGGTCCAAGTACTTGATTTAGTGGTTTTCGCACATGTTGTTTGGACCTTGATGCCCCGTCGCTCTTTTTACCGATCACCTTCAAACATCTGCTATGTGCTCTTAAGACAAACGGGAAAAAATTCAACCGTCGGATTTTAAATAAGTATCAAGGTGTGGGCGTGGCTAAGCCTCAAACTTTGACCTTTCGCCATTACATTACTTGACTTAACAACTCCAATGTGCATGATCAGATCTATATCAACCTTTGTCTGTGTGATCACTGACCACATCACATCTCAAGACAACGTCATTGTGGACAGGTGACATCACCTAAGCCCCACCCCCTGAATACAGGAAGTCTATTGTTTAATGGTGAAATGCCCATCTTTGTCCCCTCTAATTTAGTCAACATGACACAAGGTCATGCAATGTCTTCATGATGTTGTAATGACCATTCAGATCTGATAGCTTTCCAGATAGTGAGGGGCTTTGATGCCATGGCGAATTCTGGCATGACGCCGTGACCTTTTGTTTGATCGTAACTTCCACAAACAGCCTCCCATCTGCACGAGACTGAACATGGCAATCAGCAATCATGCCCTTTATCGAATGAGACACAAATTGGTTGTGAGATTTGTATATTGTCACCACAGCACCCCCTACACACCATTAAAACTGTAATAACTCCTACAGACGAGGTCGTAACTGCACCAAACTTGGTGGGCTCAGAGGGGATGCTGAGTCAGGGTGAGGTGAGGACGAGGTGATCGTTAGCGGTTTCTGGTGTCGGGGTGGTCAACGTCTCTGGTCCGCGGACGTGCCCTGGTGCCCTGGGCTGCCGGCCAGGCCGGAGCGGCGCGGAGCTGCGAGGGCCGAACGACGCTGCTTGCAGCTTTAATTATTATTATTACGCTTTCTTTTTTCTTCCGCGTCTTTGGGTGGCCTTTAGGGGGTCTTAGCATATCCAAAAAGTCACCAAATTCTGGCCCAATATAGAAAGTGCGTGAAATTTACGTATTTCACTGGCGATGTGAAAGTTGATAAAAAAGTGGCTCGACAGCGCCCCCTAAAGAGTGAAAAATACCCCTCTCCATAAAGCTTAGTTTATCGTACAGTTATGAAATTTGGTATACTGGTACTACTCAACAGTCCGCACAGAAAAGCCTCTTGCAACCATGGTCAATATAAAACAGGAAGTCGGCCATTTTGGGTTGAATTGGCGATTTTTAGCCGTTTTGGCCATTTCTAGGGTCTATATTTGGTTGAACAGTTTCGTCATTTTTTGTACCATAGTCTCAAAAATAGTGTGCCATCGAACAGAAGCGATGGACGCTTCAAATGAGAAAATAAAATTGACTTTTCGTAAATACTGAAGGGGCGGGGCCAGGCCTCAAAGTTCGAGCACTCGCCAAAAAAAATTCAAATTGCTATAATTTCACAAATAAAAGAATTACAGTTAAAGTAACTTTCATGGATAATCGTCATCGCCTCCCGAAGACAAATGAATGGTCGCTGGATGATGTCACACAAGCCCCGCCCCCTCAGGACTTAAAACGTCAAGTTTTACTGGGAAATTTTCCAAAATTCGCCCTGTCGAATAATCAGCCCGAATTTGTAGCAGGTAACTGAAGAGAAGTTGGCGTTGCTTGGCGTCACTTTATGGGTGTTTTCTGCAGAAGGCGGGGCTGTGGCGACGCGACGAAGTCAGGCGTACCGCCGTGGCCATACATGTGCCTCCCATGTCGTCATTTCTATAGATACAGTCACGAAACGTCTTGTGAGTGATCCTAGTCCGGCCCCCCAAAAGATCTCATGTGAACATCAAATGGGCGTGGCCTATTTTCTGAAATAGCGCCCCCTAGGTCCATTAAAACTGTCAGCCCCAAGCCATGCTTTGACTGAGGAGTACGAAATTTGGTACACTAATGTGGGGTCTCAGGACCTACAAAAAAGTCTCTTTGAGCCAAGTGCAAAGTCGCACAGGAAGTCGGCCATTTTGGTCCAAGTACTCGATTTAGTGGTTTTCACACACGTTATTAGGAGAATGATGTCTCCTCGTCCTTTCTATCTATCACCTTCAAACTCCTGCTATATAATCTTAAGACATAGAGGAAAAAATTCAACCGTCGGATTTTATACAAGTATAAAGGTGTGGGCGTGGCTAAGCCTCAAACTTTGACCTTTCGCCATTACATTACTTGACTTAACAACTCCCATGTGCATGATCAGATCTATATCAAACTCTGTCTGTGTGATCATTGACCACATCTCAAGACAATGACAATGTGGACAGCTGACATTACCTATGCCCCGCCCCCTGACTACAGGAAGTCTATTTTTTTTATGGTGAAATGCCCATATTTGTCCCCTCTACTTTAGTCAACATGACACTAAGGTCATGCACTGTCTTCATGATGTTGTAATGACCATTCAGATCTGATAGCTTTTCAGAAAGGGAAGGGCTTTGATGCCACGGCGAATTCTGGCGTGACGCCGTGACCTTACGTTTGACTGTAACTTCCACTAACAACCTCCGATCTGCCCGAGACTGAACATGGCAATCAACAATCATGCCCTTTATTCAATGAGGCACACACGGTTGGTGAACGTTGTGTAATGTCACCACAGCGCCCCCTACACACCATTAAAACTGTAATAACTCCTACAGACGAGGTCGTAACTGCACCAAACTTGCTATGTGTACTCACACAATGGCACCCACCACAGTCCTGTGGTAAGTTGTTGATATTGCTTTAGCTCCGCCCCCTGACAGATATTAGGCCCTGAATAACACATGCATGATGCAATTCACACCAAACTGCACACAAATGACTGTCATCAACCTACAAACTTCTTCATGGAATAATTCTTAAATTTGGGACAGCGCCCCCTAGATACAAAAAACCTTTGTAACTTCTGCAAAAAAGCTCCAAACTACATCAAACATTGTGGGAGTCATCACACATCTGCAATCAACACATGTATGTGATCACTTGTTCAATTCACTTTAACTCCACCCACTTACAGCTTTTTGTCTCTAGATGACCCATGCAATATTTGATTGATTCCAAATTAACAGAAAACCATCTTTGATGACCAAAGATGACCTCTATGGCATTTACTTGTAAATGGTCACAACGCCCCCTAGATGGGTTCAAACTTTATTAACTTCTAAAGTCAAAGTCAGAATGGCATTATACTTGGCTTGTGACATCACGTGACTGCACCAAACACATTGATGTGGTTGTTGGTTCAAATCCCTGTAGCTCCGGCCCTTTCAGCTCACTGGATTTAGATAACACACGCAACGTCCGTTTGATGCCAAAATACCAGAAAACTGTCTTTGTCAACCAAAGCTGACCTCAATGGGATTTTTTCTGTAATTGATCACAGCGCCCCCTAGATAACTTTAACTTTCGATAACTTTAATAAATATGGGCCGAAAAGCACTAAAGTTGGTCTGTGTCATCACACCAACAGTGTGCTAAAGATAAAGTATGCCCTAGTGGTGAGACATGTAATATAATGGTAGGCTCGGAGGGGATGCTGATTCAGGGTGAGGTGTGGACGAGGTGACTGTTAGCTTTTCTTGGTGTCAGGGTGGTGGACGTTTCAGTCCGTGGACGTGCCCTGGTGCCCCGGGCTGCCGCCCAGGACGGAGCGGCGGGGAGCTGGGTTTGGAGAGCGTCGGGGATGGAGCGGAGGGGGTGCGGAAGGAGGGTGAGCATCTTCGCTGCGAGGGCCGAACGACGCTGCTTGCAGCTTTAATTATTTTTTTTTTTCTTCCGCGTCTTTGGGTGGCCTTTAGGGGGTCTTAGCATATCCAAAAAGTCACCAAATTCTGGCTCAATATAGAAAGTGCGTGAAATTTACGTATTTCACTGGCGATGTGAAAGTTCATAAAAAAGTGGCTCGACAGTGCCCCCTAGAAAGTGAAAAATACCCCTCTCCATAAAGCTTAGTTTATCGTACAGTTATGAAATTTGGTATACTGGTAACACTCAACAGTCCGCACAGAAAAGCCTCTTGCAACCATGGTCAATATAAAACAGGAAGTCGGCCATTTTGGGTTGAAATGGGGATTTTTAGCCGTTTTGGCCATTTCTAGGGTCTATATTTGGTTGAACAGTTTGGTCATTTTTCGCACCATCGTCTCAAAAATAGTGCGAGATCGAACAGAAGCGATGGACGATTCGAATGAGAAAATAAAATTGACTTTTCGTAAATACTGAAGGGGCGGGGCCAGGCCTCAAAGTTAGAGCACTCGCCAAAAAAATTCAAATTGCTATAATTTCACAAATGAAAGAATTACAGTTAAAACAATTTCTAAGGACAATCGTCATCGCCCCCCGAAGACAAATGAATGGTCGATTGGTGATGTCACATAAGCCCCGCCCCCTCAGGACTTAAAAGGTCAAGTTTTACTGGGAAATTTTCCAAAATTCGCCCTTTCAAATAATCATCTCAGATTTGTAGCAGGTAACTGAAGACAAGTTGGGGTTGCTTGGCGTCACTTTATGAGAGTTTTCTGCAGAAGGCGGGGCTGTGGCGGTGCAGCGAAGTCAGGCGTACCGACGTGGACATACGTTTGCCTCCCATTTCGTCATTTCTAGAGATATCGCCACGACACCTCTTGGGAGTTATCCTAGTCCGGCCCCCAAAATAATCAGATGTCAACATCTGGTGGGCGTGGCCTATTTTCTGAAATAGCGCCCCCTAGGACCATTAAAACTGTCAGCCCCAAGCCATGCTTTGACTGAGGAGTACGAAATTTGGTACACTAATGTGGTGTCTCAGTACCTACAAAAAAGTCTCTTGGAGCCAAGTGCAAAGTCGCACAGGAAGTCGGCCATTTTGGTCCAAGTACTCGATTTAGTGGTTTTCGCACACGTTGTTTGGAGAGTGTTGCACCAACACCCTTTTCACCAATCACCTTCAAACATCTTTTATACACTCTTAAGACATAGATGAAAAAATTCAACCGTCGGATTTTAAATAAGTATAAAGGTGTGGGCGTGGCTAAGCCTCAAACTTTGACCTGTCGCCACGCCACTCTTTTTCTCACAGCTCCCTATTGGACTCCTTTTAACCAATCACCACCAAACAGTGGCAAATAGCAGCAGACAAGTTGAGGTCACTTGGTCTATAGTACTGGCAGGTTTCGAATAAAGGCGGGGCTTTGGGAGCATGGCGAAATTCGCCATCACGCCATGGAAATACGTTTGTCTCTCATTTCTTCAGTCATTGTGACATCACCACACAATTTCTGATGAGTGATCTTACTCTGACCCCTAATATAATTGGACAGCTGAAGTTTGTGGGCGTGGCCAGTTTTCTGAAATAGCGCCCCCTAGGACCATTAAAACTATCAGCCCCAAGCAATGCTTTGACTGAGGATCACGAAATTTGGCACACTAATGTAGTGTCTCAGGACCTACAAAAAAGTCTCTTGGAGCCAAGTACAATGTTGCACAGGAGGTCGGCCATTTTGGTCCAAGTCCTCGATTTTGTGGTTTTCGCACACGTTATTAGGAGAATGATGTCTCGTCGCCCTTTCCACCGATCACCATCAAACTCCTGCTATATACTCTTAAGACATAGAGGAAAAAATTCAACCGTCGGATTTTAAATAAGTATAAAGGTGTGGGCGTGGCTAAGCCTCAAACTTTGACCAGTCGCCATTACGTTACTTGACTTAATAACTCCCATGTGCATGATCAGATCAATTTCAAACTTTGTCTGTGTGATCACTGACCCTATCTGAAGACAGTGACAAAGTGGACAGCTGACATCACCTAAGCCCCGCCTCCTGATTACAGGAAGTCTACTGTTTTAAGGTGAAATGCCCATATTTGTCCCCTCTAATTTAGTCAACATGACACTAAGGTCATGCACTGTCTTCATGATGTTGTAATGACCATACCGATCTGATAGCTTTTCAGAAAGGGAGGGGCTTTGATGCCATGGCGAATTCTGGCGTGACGCTGTGACCTTACGTTTTACTGTAACTTCCACAAACAGCCTCCGATTTGCCCGAGACTGAACATCACATCACCAGTGTGGTTAAGATAGAGTATCTCCTACTGGTGAGACGTGTAATGGTGGGCTCAGAGGGGATGCTGAGTCAGGGTGAGGTGTGGACGAGGAGGCCGTTCACGGTTTCTGGTGTCGAGGTGGTTGATGTTTCTGTTCTGCCAGACGTGTCCTGGTGCCCCCGGCTGCCGGCCAGGACGGAGCGGCGCGGAGCTGGGTTTGGAGAGCGTCGGGGATGGAGCGGAGGGGGTGCGGACAGAGGGCGAGCAGCTTCACTGCGAGGGCCGAACGACGCTGCTTGCAGCTTTAATGTGAAATTGTGCTTGGTGCAACATAGGTCTGGGGTCTGGGTCCCATTTAAACCCCATAAGTGCTATTGACTTGATTCCTTTTTCTGGTAGTAGGGGCTGTTAATTGGAGTATTTTAAAACAGCCCTGATCTCTCTAGGACATTCAGAAGAAAAGTTATAAGCCCACAAATGTGTGATACGAACCACGCCTTTAAAGAACAAGTGATCCGATGACCTTTGTGACACCATTTGACCATCTTAGGAATGAGCTATCATCATGAAACGTTGGAATCACTTATAACTAAAAAGATTCTACTTTCCTGTGGTGTTTATGCCTGATTGAATCTTTTTTCAGTGAACTGGACCCATAATAATGTGAAATTGTGCTTGGTGCAACATAGTTCTGGGTCCCATTTAAAACCCATAAGTGCTATCGACTTAAGTCCTTTTTCTGGTAGTAGGGGCTGTTAATTGGAGTATTTTAAAACAGACCTGACCTCTCTAGGACATTCAGAAGCCAAGTTATAAGACCAACAGCTGCTTTTTTGGTGAGCAGGACGTCTCCGTTTTGGGTGTTTTTTGAAAGTAGCCCGAAATAAAGTGCATAGTGTCTGCCACCAAATCCAAAGTTCAGGTCAGAACGGGTGGGGGATGGGTGACGGACTCCACTTGACCCTTTGGTTCAGAACGGGCTACTTGTCTTCATTTTGGGACGCACGGGGGATGGGTGGAGACCCAGAAACATGTGAAACAGTGCTTTGTGTGACATAATTATGGGTGCCATTTAAAAACTGTACATCCTATCGACTCAATTCCTTCTGTTCTAGATACAGACCATTAATTGGAGTATTTTACAACAGACCTGACCTCTCTAGGACATTCAGAAGCCAAGTTATAAGCCCACAGCTGTTTTGGTGAGCAGCACGTCTCCGTTTTGGGCTAACTTTTGAAAGTAGCCCGAAATAAAGTGTATAGTGTCTGCCACCCAGTCAAAAGGTCAGGTCAGAACGGGTGGGGGATGGGCGACGGACTCCACTTGACCCTTTGGTTCAGAACGGGCTACTTTTCCTCCATTTTGGGACAGATGGGGGTGGGGGGTGGGGGGGGCTGAGGTGGGCAGGTCAGCGGACCAGGGTTCAGAACGGGCTACTTTTCCTCCATTTTGGGACACATGGGGGTGGGGGGGTGGGGTGGGGGGGGGGGATGGGGGGCTAAGGTGGGCCGGTCAGCGGACCAGGGGGAGGTCTCTGGGGCGGCGACCTCAAAACGGGTTACTTTGGGGAGGGGGAAGGTGTGGGGTGTTCTGCGCCAATGGATTCAGAAGGGGTGAGTTTGGGCGCGATACGGGTCACTTTTAAATTTCTTGTCCAAGGGCTCCCCTAGTGTCCAAGTCCCAAAGTGAAGCAAAAGTAAATCCATTCTGAGTCCAGGGGTGTGCCAAAATGTAAAAAGTAACCCAAATTTAAGGAGCCCAATTCCATTGGGGCCACTTTTGATGCAAAGTGTGCCAAAAAGCGCATTTTAGAATGCCCAAAATGAAGCAATCCCTCAGGGGGTCAAACCATGTCCCAAAGGTCACCGGATCTGGTGTCAATTTAAAGAAGTAGTCCAGTTACACATTTGTGGGCTTATAACTTGGCTTCTGAATTTCCTAGAGAGATCAGGTTTGTTTTAATGTACTCCAATCAACAGCCCCTACAACCACAAAAAGGAATGGAGTCATTGGCACTTATGGTTTGTAAATGGCACCCAGAATTATGTTGCACGAAGCACAATTTCACATCATTCTGGGTCCATTTGTGTGAAAACAAGGTCCAATCAGGCTGAAACGTTACAGGAAGGTAGAATCTATTGAGTTGTAAGTGATCTGAACGTTTCATGATGATCGCACATTCCTATAGGGGGTCAAACCATGTCCCAAAGGTCATCGGGCCTGGTGTCACTTTAAAGAAGTAGTCCAGTTACACCTTTGTGGGCTTATAACTTGGCTTCTGAATATCCTAGAGAGGTCAGGTTTGTTTTAGAGTACTCCAATTAACAGCCCCCATTACCACTAAAAGGAATGGAGTCATTAGCACTTATGGTTTTTAAATGGCACCCAGAATTATGTTGCACGAAGCACAATTTCACATCATTCTGGGTTCATTTGTGTGAAAACAAGGTCCAATCAGGCTGAAACGTTACAGGAAGGTAGAATCTATTGAGTTGTAAGTGATCTGAACGTTTCATGATGATATCACTTTCCTAAGGGGTCAAACCATGTCCCAAAGGTCACCGGATCTGGTGTCAATTTAAAGAAGTAGTCCAGTTACACATTTGTGGGCTTATAACTTGGCTTCTGAATGTCCTAGAGAGATCAGGTTTGTTTTAGTATACTCCAATCAACAGCCCCTACAACCACAAAAAGGAATGGAGTCATTAGCACTTATGGTTTTTAAATGGCACCCAGAATTATGTTGCACAAAGCACAATTTCACATCATTCTGGGTTCATTTGTGTGAAAACAAGGTCCAATCAGGCTGAAACGTTACAGGAAGGTAGAATCTATTGAGTTGTAAGTGATCTGAACGTTTCATGATGATAGCACTTTCCTAAGGGGGTCAAACCATGTCCCAAAGGTCACCGGATCTGGTGTCACTTTAAAGAAGTAGTCCAGTTACACCTTTGTGGGCTTATAACTTGGCTTCTGAATATCCTAGAGAGGTCAGGTTTGTTTTAGAGTACTCCAATTAACAGCCCCTATTACCACTAAAAGGAATGGAGTCGCTCCTCCTTGAACCGTCACCTTATCGTGGTGGAGGAGTTTGAGTGCCCTAATGATCCTAGGAGCTATGTTGTCTGGGGCACTTAGTGCCCCTGGTAGGGTCTCCCATGACAAATTGGTCTTAGGTGAAGGGTGAGACAAAGAACGGTTCGAAGGATCTTTCATGGCGGTTAAAACGAAGAGTCGGAGTACCCGGCCCGGAGGGTTACCGGGGTCCCACCCTGGAGCCAGGCCTGGGGTTGGGGCCCGTGAGCGAGCGCCTGGTGGCCGGGCTTTCGCCCATGGGGCCCGGCCGGGCCCAGCCCGAACCGGATACATGGGCTCGTCCAACTGTGGACCCACCACCCGCAGGAGGAACATGAAGGGTCCGGTGCAATGCGAATCGGGTGGCAGACCAAGGCGGGAGCCTTGGCGGTCCAATCCCCGGACAAGAAAACTAGTTTTTGGGACATGGAACGTCACCTCGCTGGCAGGGAAGGAGCCGGAGCTTGTGGCAGAGGTTGAGCGGTACCGGCTAGATATAGTCGGACTCACCTCGACACATTGCATTGGCTCTGGAACCCGAGACCTGGAGAGGGGTTGGACACTCTACTTTGCTGGAGTTGCTCCGGGTGAGAGGCGGAGGGCTGGGGTTGGCTTTTTGTTAGCCCCGAGACTCTCTGCCTGTGTGTTGGGGTTTACCCCGGGGGACAAGAGGGTAGCTTCCTTGCGCCTTCGGGTCGGGGAACGGGTCCTGACTGTTGTTTGTGCTTATGGGCCAAATATCAGTTCAGAGTACCCACCCTTTTTGGAGTCCCTGGGACGAGTTAGCACTCGATAGTGCTCCATCAGGGGACTCCATTGTCCTGCTGGGGGACTTCAATGCTCACGTGGGCAATGACAGCTTGACCTGGAGGGGTGTGATTGGGAGGAACGGCCCACCTAATCTGAACTCGAGCGGTGTTTTGTTATTGGACTTCTGTGCAAGCCGCAGTTTGGCCATAACGAACACCATGTTCGAACATAAGGATGCCCACCGGTACACTTGGTACCAGGGCAGCCTAGGTCACAGGTCGATGATAGATTTTGTAGTCGTATCATCTGACCTGCGGCCGTAAGTTTTGGACACCCGAGTGAAGAGAGGGGCGGAGCTGTCAACTGATCACCACCTGGTGGTGAGTTGGATCAGATGGCAAGGGAACATGCCGCGTAGACCTGGCAGACCCAAACGCATAGTGAGGGTCTGCTGGGAACGCCTGGCAGAAGAACCTGTCAAGACAGCCTTCAACTCCCACCTCCGGCAGAGCTTTGACCACGTCCCGAGAGCAGTGGGGGACATTGAGTCCGAGTGGGCCCTGTTCCACTCTGCGATTGTCGAGGCGACTGTTGCTAGCTGTGGTCGTAAGGTGGCCGGTGCCAGTCGTGGTGGCAACCCCCGTACCCGCTGGTGGACACCAGAGGTTCGGGGAGCCGTCAGGCTGAAGAAGGAGGCCTACAGGGCGTGGCTGGTCTGTGGGTCTCCGGAGGCAGCAGACAGGTACCGGATAGCCAAGCGGGGTGCAGCAGTGGCAGTTGCCGAGGCAAAATCTCGGGCGTGGGAGGAGTTTGGTGAGGCCATGGAGAAAGACTATCGATCGGCTCCAAAGAGGTTCTGGCAAACTGTCCGGCGCCTCAGGAGAGGAAGGCAGCAACTCGCTCACACTGTTTACAGTGGGGATGGGGAGCTGCTGACGTCAACTGAGGCTATAGTCGGACGGTGGAAGGAATACTTTGAGGAGCTCCTCAATCCCACCAATGCGCATTCCGAGAAGGAACCAGAGCTGGGAGGCCTGGGGATGGACTGTCCGATCTCGGGGCCAGAAGTTGCTGAGGTAGTCAAACAACTACACAGCGGTGGAGCCCCGGGGGCGGATGAGGTTTTTCCTGGGTATCTCAAGGCTATGGATGTTGTAGGGCTGTCATGGTTGACACGTCTCTACAACATTGCGTGGTCATCGGGGGCAGTTCCTAGGGAGTGGCAGACCGGGGTGGTGGTCCCCATCTTTAAGAAGGGTGACCTGAGGGTGTGTTCCAACTATAGGGGGATCACACTCCTCAGCCTCCCTGGAAAGGTCTACGCCAAGGTACTGGAGAGGAGGGTCCGATCGATAGTTGAATCTCAGATAGAGGAGGAGCAATGTGGTTTTCGTCCTGGCCGTGGAACTGTGGACCAGCTCTATACCCTTGCAAGGGTGATGGAGGGGGCATGGGAGTTTGCCCAACCAATCCACATGTGCTTTGTGGATTTGGAGAAGGCTTATGACCGTGTCCCCAGGGGCACCCTGTGGGGGACGCTCCAGGAGTATGGGGTGGGTGGCTTTCTGTTAAGGGCCATTCAGTCCCTTTACCAGAGGAGCGTGAGTTTGGTCCGCATAGCCGGTAGTAAGTCGGACCTGTTCCCAGTGAGGGTTGGACTCCGCCAGGGCTGCCCTTTGTCACCGGTTCTGTTCATCACTTTTATGGACAGAATTTCTAGACGCAGTCGTGGTGTGGAGTGTGTCGAGTTGGTGGCAGGAGAATCTCGTCTCTGCCTTTTGCGGATGATGTGGTCCTCCTAGCTTCATCCAGCTCTGACCTTCAGCTCTTGCTGGGTAGGTTCGCGGCCGAATGTGAAGCGGCTGGGATGAGGATCAACACCTCCAAATCTGAGACCATGGTTCTCGACCGGAAAAGGGTGGCTTGCCACCTCCGGGTCGGGGGAGAGGTCCTACCTCAAGTGGAGGAGTTTAAGTATCTCGGGGTCTTGTTCACGAGTGAGGGTAGGAGGGATCGGGAGATCGACAGGCGGATTGGTTCGGCGTCTGCAGTGATGCGGGCGCTGAGCCGATCTGTCGTGGGGAAGAGGGAGCTGAGCCAGAAAGCCAGGCTCTCGATTTACCGGTCGATCTACGTCCCAATCCTCACCTATGGTCATGAGCTTTGGCTAATGACCGAAAGAACGAGATTGCGGATACAAGCGGCCGAAATGAGTTTCCTCCGTAGGGTGGCCGGGCTCAGCCTTAGAGATAGGGTGAGGAGCTCGGACATTCGGGAGGGACTCGGAGTAGAACCGCTGCTCCTCCGGATCGAAAGGAGCCAGTTGAGGTGGTTTGGGCATCTGGTCAGGATGCCTCCTGGACGCCTCCCCGGGGAGGTGTTTCGGGCATGTCCTGCCGGCAGAAGGCCCCCGGGTCGACCCAGGACACGTTGGAGAGGTTACATCTCCAATCTGGTCCGGGAACGCCTTGGGGTCCTGCCGGAGGAGCTGGTGGACAAGGCCGGGGAGAGGACGGCCTGGAGCTCCCTAATTGGGATGCTGCCCCCGCGACCCGGACCCGGATAAGCGGAGGAAGACGAAGACGAAGACGAAGACGAAGACGAAGACGAAGAAGGAATGGAGTCATTAGCACTTATATGGTTTTTAAATGGCACCCAGAATTATGTTGCACGAAGCACAATTTCACATCATTCTGTGTTCATTTGTGTGAAAACAAGGTCCAATCAGGCTGAAACGTTACAGGAAGGTAGAATCTATTGAGTTGTAAGTGATCTGAACATTTCATGATGATAGCCCTTTCCTAAGGGGGTCAAACCATGTCCCAAAGGTCACCGGATCTGGTGTCAATTTAAAGAAGAAGTCCGTTTACACATTTGTGGGCTTATAACTTGGCTTCTGAATGTCCTAGAGAGATCAGGTTTGTTTTAGTATACTCCAATCAACAGCCCCTACAACCACAAAAAGGAATGGAGTCATTAGCACTTATGGTTTGTAAATGGCACTCAGAATTATGTTGCACGAAGCACAATTTCACATCATTCTGGGTTCATTTGTGTGAAAACAAGGTCCAATCAGGCTGAAACGTTACAGGAAGGTAGAATCTATTGAGTTGTAAGTGATCTGAACGTTTCATGATGATAGCACTTTCCTAAGGGGGTCAAACCATGTCCCAAAGGTCACCGGATCTGGTGTCAATTTAAAGAAGTAGTCCAGTTACATATTTGTGGGCTTATACTTGGCTTCTGAATGTCCTAGAGAGATCAAGTTTGTTTTAGTGTACTCCAATCAACAGCCCCTATTACCCCAAAAAGGAATGGAGTCATTAGCACTTATGGTTTTTAAATGGCACCCAGAATTATGTCGCACAAAAGCACAATTTCACATCATTCTGGGTCCATTTCTCAGAAAAAAGCTTAAATCAGGCTGAAACATCACAGAAAAGTAGAATCTATTGAGTTGTAAACGATTCCTGTGTTTCATGATGATAGCACATTCCTAAGGGTGTCAAATCAGGTCATAAATGTCACCGGATAGCTTGTTCCTTAAAGGCGGGATTCCAAACACACCTTTGGGGGCTTATAACTTGGCTTCTGAATGTCTCAGAGAGGTCAGGTTTGTTTTCGTGTACTCCAATCCACAGCCCCCATTACCCCAAAAAGGAATGGAGTCATTAGCACTTATGGTTTTTAAATGGCACCCAGAATTATGTTGCACGAAACACAATTTCACATCATTCTGGGTTCATTTGTGTGAAAACAAGGTCCAATCAGGCTGAAACGTTACAGGAAGGTAGAATCTATTGAGTTGTAAGTGATATGAATGTTTCATGATGATAGCACTTTCCTAAGGGGGTCAAACCATGTCCCAAAGGTCACCGGATCTGGTGTCAATTTAAAGAAGTAGTCCAGTTACACATTTGTGGGCTTACAACTTGGCTTCTGAATATCCTAGAGAGGTCAGGTTTGTTTTAGTGTACTCCAATTAACAGCCCCAATTACCCCAAAAAGGAATGGAGTCATTAGCACTTATGGTTTTTAAATGGCACCCAGAATTATGTTGCACGAAGCACAATTTCACATCATTCTGGGTTCATTTGTGTAAAAACAAGGTCCAATCAGGCTGAAACGTTACAGGAAGGTAGAATCTATTGAGTTGTAAGTGATCTGAACATTTCATGATGATAGCACTTTCCTAAGGGGGTCAAACCATGGCCCAAAGGTCACCGAGCATGGTGTCACCTAAAGAAAAATGTCCGGATACACCTTTGGAGGCTCATAACTTGGCTTATGAATGTCCTAGAGAGGTCAAATTTGTTTTAAGATACTCCAATTAATGGTCTGTATCCATAGGCGTCATTTTAACCGGGGACGCCGGGGACATGTCCCCGGCAAAATTTGTGATTGGCAGCTGTGTCCCCCCCAATTTCCAAAATCCTGCTGATGAGTTTTTTTTTTTTTTTTTTACCAGCTCAGATCTATACCTACGTCTGCTCCCAGCAGATTTTTTAAATGTCGCAACTGGCATCTAATTATTTATACTTGAGCTTTAAATAAAAATAAAACCGTAATTAATTAATTTGTAACATTTCTGAAAAAGCGCCCTGCGTTATGCTGAGTTCTCTACCCTGCTGCCCTGCATGCAGCTGTCAGCAGTTGTGATAAGCAGGAGAGCACGTCACCCACACTGCTCAAGAATCTTTTATTCTTGTTTAGCTCCAAGAGGTAAGCAATGTTATATTTTATTTAACACCAAAAGAAGGTGATATTTGAATGTGATTAATGCAGGGGTCCTTCAGGCGTGCTTACAGCCACCCCAGCTGTTAGCATGTAGCTGGTGGAGGTGAGTACACGTGAGCAGAATTATATGTTGTTAAGTCGATTTTAAGTTGAGTTAAGTAGCTTTTGTGACTTGTTTTTGACATGCGAGGGCTCTTGGGAGTGTTCTGTGCGAAGTTTAGCTGTAGCTTTAAAAAGAAAAGCAAGTTATATGGGTGATAATGCTTCGATTAGAGTGTTGCTAATAGAAGCTAACTTCTCGTGAGTGAGTGTTACGTTACTTCGCTGTCTTTTTAACCTGAACAGAGTGTGATGCTAGATAACATACATTAGCCACGTTTACATGCGCAAAATCTCCTCTATCCGATGAAAATCTAGGCTGTTCGGAAATCCCAAATGTTTACATGGACACTATTTTATGCACCAAGCATCAAATCCGAATAAATAGTTTGAGCATGTGCAGAGAGTTGTCTTTCCCGGAAAAGATGGTAAACAAATGCCATGAAACGAAATGAAAAGTGTAATGTGCAGAATTTTTGATCTGACTGGGTGTTCAATCCATTTACTTGTGCCCATTTAAACGTGGCTAGTGATGGAAATTGTGTGTTTTGTTATACCAGGAAAACTCATGTATGAATGTTATAGAAGAAAAATGTATTTGTGTTACAAGTGTTGTTAGCAACTTTTGGTTATCCACTTATAATCTGTTTTTTTATGTAAAATGTGGAAAAAAAACCTTGAATAGTAATAATAACCACTAAATCACGCAGTACAGTAACATGTAAGTTGGTGGGGACCCCTGTGTGAGGCTGGATAACACACATTGATGGAAATTGTGTGTGTTCTGTTGGACCAGATTGCTGCCAATAAATGCAAGTTGAAGAACAATCTGGTGCCATAATCTGCTTTTTGGCGAATGTGGAGCACAAGAGTGATGACACAAATTGTCCAGACCACATCTACTGAACAGGTCAGAAGGTGATCCGTTACATTAGCTGTTCTCCCTTTATTTTGTTTGGATGCCTTGATGAGTCTTTTGAAGCTTAAAATAATATGAAGGATCTTTAGTCAAAGATGGAGCAGTTAACTGTTTTATTAACAGAACAAAAATGAAAAAGGAAATAACCATTAAGTTTGAATGCACACAAATACAGATTGTGAACACACTGAGAACAGTAGAACGATTAAATGTAGCTAAAAAAAATTGGTGAACCAAAATTAAATGCAAATTGAACTTGATGTTAGAACGGTAATCTTAATAACTAATGCTGTGAGTGTGTTTGAGACCGTAAACAAGTGGATTGTGTATGTTTTATGCGTTTTTCCAATCAGGTGGAGAGTTAATAGTGGCCAAAGATGTACACCCGTCTCTCAGATGTACCAATGAAAGCTGTGGCTATTTCTCTTTTGTCTAGCCTCTTCAGTCTATCCCTGTGGACGTGGCAGACTGCAGTGCTGTTGAGCCTCAGCTGTGTCATTGTTGACCTCAGCCAGGTCTTCAACCGTCGCAGAGCGCTGAAACTCCTTTCAGCCTCACAGGATGAGACTGGGACCACAATTAGCAGTCTCACCAGAGTCTCAACTTGTGAGAAGAGCCCTCTGACCTCTGGTTGCATCCCTCTAAGAATTTGGGCAGCCTCTTTACAGGAAGTGTAGGTATGATTTGCTTTAAACATTGCCAACTGAATTTGCATTTTTTGCAGGTCCAGTTCTGGGTACAGGCTCACCATATCATTGGTCTTTCCAGTAAGCAGCAGCTCCTCCAGCTTGTTCAGATTTTCCAGGCTTGGCTGGTCAAAGCGATCATGTAGCTGGGTGATCACTGTGTCAATGGCACTGAAAAAATGGACCCGGAAATACTCCTCTGGTGTCGCAGGAGTATGATGCTTTGCTGGACCACCATATTTTCTGGATGGCATTCGGACATGAGGTGGGTGTACTGGCTGGAGGTCCAAGTCTGCAACAAGTTTCACAGCTTTACCATAGATGCTCATGAAACTATCATTAGTCCTCCAAGAGAGAAAGCCCTGTCTGGTGTATTCAACAGCTTTCAGCATTCCACTGATGGTTTTTCCTCTTCCCTGCAGACTCAAGTTCAGGTCCTCCAACATCATGAGGATCTCTTGTCCCAGAAGAAGGCCAAGAATGGTGTTGCCCTTTTCCAGTCTGTCAAGTAGGCCGTTAGCTTTAGAAGCAGTACTGTCGGTGAGATTTGTAGATGCCATCTCTTCCAGGGCAGCCAAGATGGACTCATATTGAGTCAGGACTGCTCTGATTGCTGGTGTGCGCACAGTCCATCTGGTGGCACACAGAGGCTTGATGGAAGTGAAGGAGCCTTTTTTTGATATGCATATGTTTTTGAATATTGTTTTGCATTTGCCAGACTGAGCGAACAAGCAGCCCAGCTCGTGTACCCACTGTAGAGCGTCCCTGATCACAGGTGTGGAGGTACATGCAGCCTGTGTGACAAGGTTCACACAGTGTGGGCCACAGTGGACAAAGGTGGCCAATGGTTGCTCTCTTCTAATCTGAGCTTGTAACCCTGACAGGTGCCCCGACATGTTGGCTGCTCCATCATAGGTCTGTCCACGTAGACCTGAGAAAGGGAGGTCTAAACGGAGCAGCACATCAGAGGCAATTTTAAAAAGGTGTTCGCCAGTTGTTGAAGAAGCCTCGTACAGTCCAACAAACTCCTCCTTAGGCTCCAGGCCATCATCAACATACCGGAGGCATATTGAAACCTGTTCAGTGCCAGATATGTCCTGGGTCCCATCCATTATTAGAGAGAACTGCAGTACAGGTAACCCATGGATTTCAGTTGTTATTTGTCTGATAAGGTTGTTGCTCATTAACATCAGCAGCTCATTTTGACACGCAGGACTTGTGTAGGAATGATACTTCTGCAGCCAGCTTGCCAGATTGGGGTCATTCTCAGCCTTCTCATCCAGATGCTGCTTGAAGTTTCCGTCATCATTGTCATGACCTCTGAGAGCTAGGCCCTGTTTAGCAAGGTACCTCACTGAACTAACAATTTCTATCAGTGCTGACCTGGCCTTCTCTTGTGCACTTTCTGAGATGCTGCATAGTTGCATTCTGACTGACCTGTGTGTGTGTGTGTGTGTGTGTTGACAGCAATTATGTGTGCCCTACTACCAGCGTGCCTGTCAAATGACTCCCTAGCCTTCTTCCAGTTTCTGAACCCCTGAGAAATAAAGGTATGTTCAGTTTTTTTTTGCCATTGTTGAAATGTTCTTTTTAAAAGCAGTTGTGCAGTAGAAGCACAAAACTCCTTTTATTTCAGGACTGTAATGGAGCCAGGGGAAGATTTTGAACCAGCTCTCCTGGAAGTGAAGAGTGCGGTTCGGCAGAGTTTGTGGCTCAATGAGCTGTGCTGCTGGTTGGTATGGGGAACTTGGACCCTCAGCTGTATGGATCTCCTGGTTTGCATGTGGAGGGTTATCCTGCTTCCCGAGATCAGTAGCTGATAGCTCGATCTATAATGTAATTATTCAGTTGTCATTAGTTTCCATACATAGCTCTCAGAAATGTTTTGATTCTACACTGTTCTCCAATTGGTCTACTATTGCCATGATGTTATATACACAACTTACTTTTCTGTTTGTATTTTAGTAGTAATTGTAGTGTTGTAAATCTGTTGTTTTAATCAAATCTGTTTTCCTTCCACATTTTTGTACAAGTTGAACCAATGCAAAGCCCTGCAGATGGATAAATCTTGCATATGTTTGCTTCCTGAACCCTCACCTGCTGAATCTGATCTGAGCTTGTTTCAACACTCTCCATTTCTTCATCCAGTGATTGCACTTGCTGTAAGAGTATACCAAAGTTGGTTTCATATTTACTGTAAGGTTATATGATTTTCTGTTGATGTGAATTTCACCTCTGCATTCTCAGCTGCCTGTTCCTGCGTGTCTTCATTTTCCTCTGTCACATGCTGTTCCTGATAGAAAAAGGGTATTCAAATAAACATTACAACTTGTGGGATTTGATTTTTTTTTTATTTGCAATGCAGCATAGACTTTGACTTAATTATCTTTGGTTTTGTTGGAAAAGTTTAGGTTCTTTGGGTGTCCATTATTTGACATCCAAAAATGAGACACATTCCTGAAGCACTGAACTTGTGTGTTGTTTACTTGAAGAAAGCTTTTGACTTTAAAATGTGCTGGTTCTTTGTGGTTAGAAAATATAAATAACTTCAGCTAGGCTAATAAGTCAAAAAGTGGAAAAAAAATATCTGTGGAAATAACTTAACGGTTTAAAAAAAGATACCCTGAAACAAATTGGTCAGTCATATGGGACAAAAATCTGATGCACTAAGACACATGTGACTCTAGGGGGTGCTGATTCCTACTGAACAAATGTAGTGCTATTTTGTAGTATCAATGCCATCAAAATCTGATTTAAGGTTAACACAGTTTTGCAAGGCTATGAAAGGGCTTGTTAAGGTCATGTAAGGGGTTAGGGTCATGCTGTTGGAATCTCACTTTTACACCCCCAAACTACTCTGAGACTTATTCATCTACACACTTCAACCTAAAAATGTATCCCTCTAATACTTTTTAGTTATGGATGGGTCATTTCACATAATAGGACCATTTGCTAGATGGGGACCTAGTTGGAATTAGTTAAACAGCACCACTCAGTAACAGGTGCAACTCCTGGATGTTAGTAGGCTACTGCAACCGTTCAGAACCATCCACTTGAGCAGGTCGGGAGTATATCACGGCTGTGCTGTTGTATTTATGTATTGTAAGATGAAGTCTTCTGAAAACGATGAAAACCTAGACATTTTATCAGTTTATGAAATCTTCCCAGATGCCCCGCCCTAATGGCACATAAAAAGCAAAAATGTCACGGAAAAAGAGTTTTGGTCACCTAGCATAAACTGGATGGTTTTTAACCGTTAATGCTGCTAGCTAACTGTTACCAGTAGAGAAACTTGCCCTCTTTTATCTACTACTAAGTAAGTCAATATTAAATGATAAAACTGGATATCTTAGTCTTTTTTGTAGGGATGCACTTACAGCACATTTTTTCTTGCCGATGTTGGTCTTTCTTCTGTTAGACCAAGCACGGGTACGGAGAAGATGGAGTTAAACACCTTTTGAGTTGGCAGAATGTGGAGACAAATGATCAGAAGTCCAGTCACTGTTTTCACCGCTCATGAGGGGGAGAGCCTTTGCAACATACAGCAGGTCCCGCGACCTGCTCCCGTCAGTTGCTTCGGACAGACTCTCGCCGTTCTGCTGAAACGGCTGATTTTTATTGAAGAGTACAGGAATGTAACATACGCAGTTTGCCATGTACATACGTCAATGATCATGACAGGTGAAAATAACAGCCTTGTTAGCGGACAGTTTAATACATCACTAGAACATACATCCTTGAGATTACCAGGAACATCCTGATACATTCATGACAGGAGAAGATACATTCACTGGTACCGAGAGGCACTGAGTGGAGATGGAATGTGCACACTCCCTTCTCTGGTGCAGGAGAAGATATACAGCTATTAACCTTTGTGTAGAGGCCTTGAGTATCTGAGCGAGTTTCCATAGCATAGAATAATAAAATGAGCTTATAAGGTAAATATATATATATATTGCCTTGTTAGGCAGGAACTAACATGTCACAAGAACTTGTAATTCTAAGATGAGCAGAAGCATCCTTGGTAACCGGTACAAGAAGAGACTGCAATGGCTCACTCCCTTTTGGAGTTCCTGCAGCTGTTTTAGAGCTTGTGCAGGAGAGAAACACAGAGAGGCCTTTGATATTATAACATGATCCCATAATGAAAAGAGTAGCATGTAACAATGAATAATAAAAGAGCTTATATGAGAGTTACATATATTTTCAATCCCCCTTTTGAACTCTGTTAAGAGTTCAACAAAGATGTAGGAAATCAAAACAACACCACCAAATATCATCAAAATGAATCTAATAAGCAAAGTTTTAAAATACAAATACAAACAATCAATCAGATTACATTTTCTCATATTTCTAGCAGTAAACTAATACAAAAAACATGATCATATATTTAACTGAACATGTTACAACATGAATGGATCGCATGCTCACCGTATGAGGGCGAAAAACCCTAATTATCGTACGTCAAATAGGGAAAATTCCCCCATGTCCCCCCATTTTGGGGCGAACACCTTTTGGCACAGAGTGGGCATGCCTAGGTCATCAATGATCAAAAAATAAAAACAACACAATCAAAAAACTCATAGAAATGAACAGGTGAAGGGATTGTTACATAAATCACTGAACATTCTCACACTCTAACATCATCTTCTTCATCATGAGAGTCATCACTGTCATCAGAGGGTTCCCCTCCCAAATAGATGTTAGGATTGGCTAGTAACAAGGGCATCTGGATAATTGGGTCAGCAGGTGGAGGAGAGATGGCAATGGTGATCAATCTGTACATTCAGAATTGAGTTTGGAAATGCAATGAGTGTAAACATATATCTAATACTAAACAGGTAAATGAATAATAATATAAAATGAGTAGTGGGTATAAAATATAACCCTTGTAAAATAAATGAGGGTGTAAAATAGAACCCAGATAAAATAAATGGAGGGTGTTAAATATAACCCTTGTAGAATGTTCGTATGGTGGTTACTTCTTCCCCCTGTTGAGGTCCTTTCACTGGCTCCAGGCAGCTGCAGGGGGTGATGATGTCACAATTCTCGTCCTGCAGGATGTGGTGGTAGCTTGGCACGCTACCTCGTCCCGCAGAATTGGTAGATTGGCACGCTACTGTAGTCAGCTACTTCTCTTCCTGGTTTTTGGATCCTTTCTCTGGTTAGGCAGATGTCGGCTGCTTCTCGTCCTGGTCCTTGGGTACTTCTCCTGGTCAGGCAGATGTCGGCTGCTTCTCTTCCAGGTTAGGATCCTCCCGTCCAGCCGGACAGCGTGTGACGTCCTCTCCGTGATCCTGTATGGCCCGGTCCACCTTGGTTCCGTCCACTTTCTTTTGGTGACCTTCAGCAGGACCCAGACGACGCCTGGCACTGAAGGCGAAGTATCTTCATGTGTGGTTTTGGTCCAATGAAGGCTTTCTCGGCTTGTGCAGTCCAATTGATCTTGGCAGATAGTTGGTAGGAAGATTCACACTCCGGCCGGACCAGAAGTTCCCCGAACCGATCGCCTAGGGATTAAAGGTTATGCACAAAAATGTCCTAGCTCTTACTGACCCTAGCCTCTGATACCTTCAACATCAGACACATACAGTTACAAACAGCAAGCGCAGTTAAAGGTACAGTGAAATCATGACATGGACACACACGGACACACAAACACATACACATGCACATACACACACAGAGAGAGAGGGAGAGAGTAAGAATGTGTGTGGGAGAAAGAAATGAGTGGGATCCACTTTGCCACCAGCATCTCCACCTGTGTCACAGAGAAAAAAATTACAAAGAAATTAAAACATAAAGCAAACAACAATAATTCAATGAGTATAAATGATCAAACTAAAATATACAACCATGCATGGGTTTTATAACAGTTCCGGCAACACTGGAGAGGAAGCCTTGTACAATGAATTCTTAAGATGTCCTTCATCAATTAGAGGTTATAGCCAAATTGTTTCAGGATCCTGAAGTTGAATTGGTCAATTTACTCAGAATAGTCCAATGGCTTTGTTGATGTTTCTCAAGGCTCGGCCATGCCCATATAGATAAATAAACAAACAAACAAAACAAACACAGTCAAACACACGGTCCATACACGTCTCTGTGCCCTCACACACCAAGCAAATGTCAGACTGAAGCGAAATTGTGAAAACACTTAACCTAACGCTAAATCAGTGGAAAGAAAAAAATAAGACCTAAAGCGTGTAATCAAATTAATCCAACAAAACTTCCCATAACTGCCGTTCTAAACTCATGTTGCGGTGTGATCTCTCCAATTAGAAATTAGGACAACCACTTTTACTATCAATTCAACCAAATAGTTTCAGGTTGTCCCTTACCTAAACTACCTGTCTTTCTTACCTTCTTTCTTTCTTTCTTTCTTTTTTAAGAACACTACTCGCACAAGAAATCCTAAGAATTAATTCACTACTTAAGGTTAATTCATAAATAACGAAACTGCAGTTACAGGTTTGTTTGTGCATAGTATTGGTAATCAGCAGTTTTTTTCCTTATCTCCTCATCTAGAAGTGTGTTTCTGTGCTACTCCTCCATCTATAACACAAGTTAGTATCATCCTTAAAGCATCTGAAATTAAGCTGCATTGCTAAATCAATAACGTGATTTGTGCTAAGAAATACTCCCCTATCCTCTTCCTTTTTCCAGTGGCACTGAATGACAGATTTTAGATCAATTTAACGTTTTATTACTATTACGTTTCATTTAATTAATTTTGCTTTTTCTCTCTTATTTTTATCTATTTATTTATTTATGTTATTTACTTATTTATCATGCCATCCTGTGATGATAATCTTAAAGACTTTTTAGCCAATTGTCGTCAAAAAGGCCAATTAAAAATATTATGTTAAAGATTTCACAAGATAAAAATGTAAACATAATTTTTATCGAATGAGGGGTACCATTATTCAATATTTTTGTAACATTATTTTCTACGTTAGAACTTACAGCTGATAGAAAAATATAGGATCAGGTTTGGCTAGATCTGTTGGGAAACTCAACGGAGCTGAAACAACACTGTTGTCTCGGATGAGATGTTCCATAAATCATTTAGTCAGCTGAATGCCAAATTATTCATTTAATGTTTATTTTTATGCAATGAATGGAATGGGATGGAACGTTACTATAAACTGTCCGGAAATTTGCGCATGTTTGCTCGAAGGAGAAAACTGTTGAAGCCTAAAGCGTTCTCCTAGACTTATAAATAGACACCGTTTCCTTAACCAATGAAAATAAGTGATGACGCTGATGTATTCCGTTTTGAAAAGAAAATAAGGCTTTACTGCATGTCCGCTGCAGCTGAGAATCCTAAGACAATAAAGATTATATTGACGTCCAATGGTGAGTTGGGCTGAAATCCAGGTTACTAATCCTATTATTTATTTATTTATTGATATTATTATTATCTTTTTTTTAGGCTAACTTTCTCAGTTAACTATGTTCTACAGTAGTTTAGTAAATTTTCCACAGTTCTGACATTTCATCAATTCAACTGGTTGTTGCCAAAAAGCCTTGTTCATTACCTGACTGCAGCAAGCACTCTTTTACTGGGTGTAACCATAGAAAACAGTCTCTTTTGAGCCTCTCTTTGTAAGTCCAGGATGACCACCGTCATTGATTAAAGTTCACATGTTAGCACACATGCTCCCCCTTTTGTACTTTGTTTCATCAGCAGCAGGGCAAATAAGTTTCTGCCTCTTTGTCCATCTTGTAGTGCTCCCCGTCTTGATGTTATAAGCAGTGGCGGATCTAGGATTTTTCTGAGGGTGGGGCCATCAAGGGGCCACAATATTTATAGAGGGGCCACGAACAGTCCAACATACTTGCATACTATTCCCAGTTTTGTATGGTAGATACAGTTTACCCCAACACCATGTTGAAAAACATCAATGCAATTGTACATCAATTTTTACTGTACATTGACAAAATACAACCACACACAGCATTTGAGAAATTTTAGCATTCAATTTTGCAAAGCCACAAATATCAGGTTAAAATATGTTTGTGTGTGGAAAAAACACCAGAAGAATATCACAGGGCCCTCTGCTCTTGACTGGGAAATGTCTGGTGGGAAGTCAATTAAATAAGTCTGAGTCAGTTGCTTATATCTCTCAACCTTTAACATTCATGGCATTCAGAATCTGCAAGTGACTGACTGCAAAATTCAATTAAATTTAAAGAGCCTTTACAAAATGAGAAGCACACCACCAGGTCCTACTGGAACAGAACACCGTTCTGATGTCTGCGCAGGATTCTGTGCATCACACTGGAAGATGTCTGAAAACAGCAAATGAGAAATTATCTAACATAAGCCAAATACATACACAAGCATTTATTACTTTCAAAGATCAATGTTTACCATTTGATCCTGCAGGATTAGTATTGATTGGTGACTCTGGTGGCCCAGCAGGATGGAAGGTTGAGTCATTAACTTCACTCTGGTTGTCTGAATTGGAGAGAGTCTTGTCCCAGTTTGCAGCTAAAATACAAATATATGTCAAACTCCAGCTAAATCCAGCCAAAACTTTGTTTTCTATGAGATCACATTTTTATTTATTTGAAATTGGAGACTTGAAAGATTGGACTATAAAGATGAGATGTGGTAGATGTAGACAAAGAAACCAATACAATTTAAATCCATTATGTTAATGTTATAGTAAATCACATCACCATGAAGCGGAAGAATTCAGTAAACATATGTGCCATTAGTACAAGATAACATCATTTAACAAATTTGAGATAATGGTGATTTTTTTTATTTTTACCTAGAATAATGGCAGGAAAAGTTGGACTAACAAAGGAATATCCAAAACACAAAATCTCTTTGGAAAACTTAACCTTGACCTTACTTAATCAACCAATTAGAAAATTCAGTGTTTCAAACAAGGACTTTTCCCACACATTTTACAATACATCAAAATGTCACAATTTAGGGAAACCTTGAAGGAATTGTGGGAAAGGAAACTTAACTGCAACATTACTGATGATGAATGGAAAGATGCTTTGAGAAACGTAAAATCATTTACTAAAGGGAAGCAACTTTGCCACTAATGATTTGTCACGATTAACAACTTCTATCAATTTAAACAATAATCCTTTATTTTTGGTGCTTGGAATAACTGACCCAATTATTACTGATAAATATAAAAAGCTCAATGCAAATTTTCTGTGCAAGAAAATGACTCCACATTAACTGGATCAGCTCCAAGATAAAATGGGAAAAGGTTATCCTCAATTATAAGCAGAACACATTGGGCAGCATTAGGTCGTTTATAAGTGGTCAGTCCGTCCTGCTGGATAATGTGGTGCAATCATGATCTTTTTACAAAAGATTATGCGATGGCGGTGAAAAGGGAGCTTGGGGGCGGTCTCTGCGCTGCCACGGACTTCAGTTTATCTTGGACATAACTTGCTTTTTATTGCGATCAAAGCCACACTCATTAAGCTTTTTTAACAAGCCGCTCCAGAAGGTGTCTGTCCCCGTGCAGTCTCTGGTGATCTGAGCTTCAACTCTTACGGAGAGGCTCCCCGGCCATCATCTCAGCTGATTCTGTTTAGAAAAGCCAAACTTACGGCCCATGTTTACTTTCATTTTCAATATAGTTGCCGGCCGGAGCTCGGCAGTAACTGCCCACGTGATCATGATACCCCCTTCTGTTGCGCCAAGTTGTAATATGCATTCACAAGTCCGGCGTTGCGGTGATATTAGTATCAACCGTGGCAGCACGAATGCCACAAAATTCCCGCAACACCATGCCGCCACGGCGCGTTTATATTACACGTACGCTGATTTCCCAGCATGGTATGTCCTACAAGAGGCTGTCTCTCGTGTTTATCTGACATGACTGTTGCACAATAAAGATTATATTCTTTCTGACCTGATAAAGGGGGAATGGAGGTCCCTTGCCCTGTTCCAGCCTCTGGTCTACTGCCTCCTGCTGCTCTCTCTCTGATTTCTCCATGCTCGTTCTCACCAGCTGACACACTCACTCTCTTGGGAAAAAACTGCAGAATTCCCGCCTGTATCTGACCCTTTCTTTTCATGTTCTCTATCAGACAGTGCCAACTATTAACACACGAAATGCAGATTACAAAAGAAGTACATGGATTAGCAAGGGCTAACGTTTTTTCACAAGCCCTTTTTAACATTACCTTTAACTAATGTCGGCATTGCTTTCCATTGGACTTATTGTCAGACTTGACTTACATGGCAACTGTGAGTAAACAGTGATTCGTGACTTACCAACAAACTCCTCATAACGTGGACTCTCATCAGATCCGATGTCGGTTGAAAAGTTCTCCCTTCTTGGAATCTTTCAAATCTTCTTCTGTTGGATTTCACACACTATTTTGCTCCTTAGCGCCACACGGCCACTAGTGTTTGGACTCGGAATTGCATCCACCTATAATCTCATCACCGCACAAAGGACAGATGAGTGACAGGACAGGGGCACTACAGGGGCCAATCATATTTCAGCAGGGGCCAGTGCCCCTGTGGCCCCGCCCCTAGAACCGCCAATGGTTATAAGTCACAGCTTTTGGTGAGGGCTTCCAGGTTCTCTTTGTATAGAAGTCAGAGCCAAACATTCTTTGCAGCTGGTTGTGACAGGCCCACCCAGTAAAGTTCATGCCCGCCACAATGCACAGCAAACGTTTTCCTTAAATATGTTGATTGGATTGAAATGACAGAACTTTCTCTTTTTACAAATCAAAATCAACGATGGTTTCTAATAATTAGTCGACTTTATTGACTCAAAAATAAATCTGAACTACTTCCTATGCACAATTTGTTCTGAATCATCAAATCAGTTCTACACAGGTTTTAAACATTAAGCACAATCTATCCCAAATGCAAGATCCCTCCTTTCATTTTTTATTTATCTATTTTTATTTTAGGAAAATAACTACCAGTTTTTAACTCAAAACAGCCTGGTACAGTTTCTAGCCAGGTTACAGGAAATAATACTTAGTTTATCTGTTTTTTCATTATTCAGCGTCCCAAAATCCAGCCATTAACGTTAATGGTTCTTAAAGTTGAGGCAAGACAATTATTGGATTTTGTTTTATAGCAAGATTTAACAAATATTTTGTTTCTTGACTGATTATTTGTTAATTTTATGGTTTTCATAAAGATGATCCTGAGAAGTTCAGAGCTGCTTTTCGCAGCACCCTGTGCTATTTTTAGACTATGGGATTCTTGTGTGTAAAAGTGGGTGGAGTCAGGTCCCCAGGCTGAAACTCCAGTCATTCTCACTAGATCTGTCCGAGAGGAAGGATCTCCTGAATACCCTAACCAGGAGCCTTAAGGTACGTCCAAAACACCGAAAAATATCCTTTCTAAAGTCACAAATTGCTTAAAACTGCATGTTACACAGAAAAACAGAGAGAGCGAGGGAGTCCAGCTGACTCCACGGCCCATAATCAGACAAAATAATTCCTTTATAACCACAACCATGCAACTTTTGTATTTTAAAGGATTTACTTGTCATCACACTAACGATAAATTCTTTTTCTATTGTTTCCACAGTCTCTTGAACTAAATAACCGTCTAGCAAAAACATGGACCGCACCGTTTCTCAAGCAGCTGCTCCCTCTATTAAAAACTGAGTCATTTCAGGAGAAGATCCAGCGAAAGCAGCATTTACTTCTCATGCAAGAAGACACGCATTCACTCATTCACAAGGCACAGAGACATTCTTTGTTTGTCACAGTTTTTTTTTTTTTTTTATCTCCAGGCCACTTAACCCCCAGATCGGGGTCCCTCACATGCTGCTCCGCACACAAATGATTATCACGCTTGTACACTACATATGTATATATATGTATACACATATACATACATACACACATACATACACATATGTTACTTTAAAAACCTTTTATTTATTAACTTATGGTGTTCTGTTCAAAGACTGATCAGAACAGGGTTGCAGAATTTGAATTTTGCGTAGCTCCAAACATTAATTTTAGCACTGCAGTGTAATTTACATATAAGAGTTGCAACTTTTTAAAGTTCTTATTTATCTTATTTATTTATTTTCTGGTACCGCATCAGGCCTTCACACACACCATCCAGCGCTGTACACACACACACACACACGGAGCTCCCAAAACTCTGCTCTGCATTCTGCACTCTCCTAGTGCTGCGCTTTCAATCCAGAGCCGTAAGCAGCCTCTTGCTGCGCCTCACACACACAGGCTGAACTCAGCTTACACACACAGTGAAGCTTGTCTACAGCTGTGCCTTTTTCTCTCGATTCTGCAGCCTTCACTTCCCAAATCTTGCTCCAGTTACCTCTACTGTTAACATCTACCCCTTTTCCTTCATCGCCTTTTCTGCTGACTTTCTCAATAAAACCTTATTTCTCGTGGCTTCAACTGGGCTGCTTGTCATATTTAAAACATTGCTTATTTTATGCAAAAACAGTTACCTTAGAACATTTTTCTCATCTCATACAAAAGGTCCTCGACCTTTAAAATCTAGGGAGCTCTCTTTAGCCTCCCCTGCCCTTAACCCGAACCAGGTCCTCGACCTGTGCTTTAGGGAGCTCTCTTTAGCCTCCCAGGGCCTCAACACAAACCAGGTCCTCGACCTGTGGACTTTTAGGGTTCCCACACCTATGGACTCTTCGCCAAGCTCTTATATAACCTCGTTATATTTCTATTCACTCGTCAGCAAATAGTGTGGTCAGCCACGACCTGGAAAATGGAATTTAGGGCTTCTCTAATAACCCTGGGCCTCCAACCCTTCTTCTGTACTATTTCCTTATCTCATTTATCATTAAACCATTGTAAAATCCTTATCTTATTTCACCATTAAACCATTACAAAAAAAATCTCTTATTTTTTCTGCACTTGTCTCCACTTTCTTCTCCAACTATTATTTTAGGACCACAGCTACTATGATTCTGGACACAAAGGCTTTGGATAAATCCAATGAGCAGTTTTTAGAAATAAGGTTCTGCTCACCTTGTTTTCCACCGCGGTGTTCTGTGCCAAGATCGTTCACTGGGTCGGTTGGTCAAATTGTCCTCCAAAAACTCCTTTTTCTTCAAAAAGAAAAAATCCTGTTCGTGACGCCAAATTTGTTGGTCTTTCTTCTGTTAGACCAAGCACGGGTACGGAGAAGATGGAGTTAAACACCTTTTGAGTTGGCAGAATGTGGAGACAAATGATCAGAAGTCCAGTCACTGTTTTCACCGCTCATGAGGGGGAGAGCCTTTGCAACATACAGCAGGTCCCGCGACCTGCTCCCGTCAGTTGCTTCGGACAGACTCTCGCCGTTCTGCTGAAACGGCTGATTTTTATTGAAGAGTACAGGAATGTAACATACGCAGTTTGCCATGTACATACGTCAATGATCATGACAGGTGAAAATAACAGCCTTGTTAGCGGACAGTTTAATACATCACTAGAACATACATCCTTGAGATTACCAGGAACATCCTGATACATTCATGACAGGAGAAGATACATTCACTGGTACCGAGAGGCACTGAGTGGAGATGGAATGTGCACACTCCCTTCTCTGGTGCAGGAGAAGATATACAGCTATTAACCTTTGTGTAGAGGCCTTGAGTATCTGAGCGAGTTTCCATAGCATAGAATAATAAAATGAGCTTATAAGGTAAATATATATATATTGCCTTGTTAGGCAGGAACTAACATGTCACAAGAACTTGTAATTCTAAGATGAGCAGAAGCATCCTTGGTAACCGGTACAAGAAGAGACTGCAATGGCTCACTCCCTTTTGGAGTTCCTGCAGCTGTTTTAGAGCTTGTGCAGGAGAGAAACACAGAGAGGCCTTTGATATTATAACATGATCCCATAATGAAAAGAGTAGCATGTAACAATGAATAATAAAAGAGCTGAAAATATATATCTCTCATATAAGCTCTTTCATATATTATTATAAGCTCTTTTATATGAACAAATATGTATCTCTCACTTATGCTCCTTATATATTATCATAAATACATTATTATATGCCTTTCATGGAATCTTGTTATAATATCGAAAACCTCTCTGTGCCTTTTCTGCTCAAGCTGAACAGCTGCATAAGGGAGTGAAAGTGTTCCTTCCTTCATTTCCTCAATACAAGAACAACTGTCTTTGTTAGCAAAGGATGTTGCAGGATGTGTCCTGATCATCTCAAGGTTGCATGTCCTTGGGATGAATTGGTCTTTCATTAACAAGGCTATTAGCTGACGTGCGTCTGCAGGTGCAGATGGCAGAATTACGTGTGTGTATGGCAAACTACGTATGTAACATTCCTGTAATCTTCAATAAAAATCAGCCGTTTTCAGCAGAACGGCGAGAGTCTGTCCGAAGCAGCTGGCAAGAGCAGGTCGCGGGACTTGCTGCAGAGGCTCTCCCCCTCATGAGCGGTGAAACAGTGAATGGACTTCTGATCATTTGTCTCCTCGTTCTGTCAACTTAAAAGGTGTTTAACTCCATCTTCTCCGTACCCGTGCTTGGTCTAACAGAAGAAAGACCAACAAATTTGGCGTCACGAACAGGATTTTTTCTTTTTGAAGAAAAAGGAGTTTTTGGAGGACAATTTGACCAACCGACCCAGTGAACGATCTTGGCACAGAACACCGCGGTGGAAAACAAGGTGAGCAGAACCTTATTTTCTAAAATCTGCTCATTGGATTTATCCAAAGCCTTTGTGTCCAGAATCATAGTAGCTGTGGTCCTAAAATAATAGTTGGAGACGAAAGTGGAGACAAGTGCAGAAAGAATAAGAGATTTTTTTTGTAATGGTTTAATGGTGAAATGAAATGAGGATTTTTCTAATGGTTTAATGGTAAATGAGATAAGGAAATAGTACAGAAGAAGGGATGGTGGCCCAGGGTTATTAGAAGAGCCCTAAAGTTCCATTTCCAGGTCGTGGCTGACCACACTATTTGCTGACGAGCGAATAGAATATATAACGAGGTTATATAAGAGCTTGGCGAGAGAGTCCATAGGTGTGGGAACCCTAAAAGTCCACAGGTCGAGGACCTGGTTTGTGTTGAGGCCCTGGGAGGCTAAAGAGAGCTCCCTAAAGTACAGGTCGAGGACCTGGTTCGGGTTAAGGGCAGGGGAGGCTAAAGAGAGCTCCCTAGATTTTAAAGGTCAAGGACCTTTTGTATGAGATGAGAAAAATGTTCTAAGGTAACTGTTTTTGCATAAAATAAGCAATGTTTTAAATATGACAAGCAGCCCAGTTGAAGCCATGAGAAATAAGGTTTTATTGAGAAAGTCAGCAGAAAAGGCGATGAAGGAAAAGGGGTAGATGTTAACAGTAGAGGTAACTGGAGCAAGATTTGGGAAGTGAAGGCTGCAGAATCAAGAGAAAAAGGCACAGCTGTAGACAAGCTTCACTGTGTGTGTAAGCTGAGTTCAGCCTGTGTGTGTGAGGCGCAGCAAGAGGCTGCTTACGGCTCTGGATTGAAAGTGCAGCACTAGGAGAGTGCAGAATGCAGAGCAGAGTTTTGGGAGCTCCGTGTGTGTGTGTGTGTGTACAGCGCTGGATGGTGTGTGTGAAGGCCTGATGCGGTACCAGAAAATAAATAAATAAGATAAATAAGAGCTTTAAAAAGTTGCAACTCGTATATGTAAATTACACTGCAGTGCTAAAATTAATGTTTGGAGCTACGCAAAATTCAAAATTCTGCAACCCTGTTCTGATCAGTCTTTGAACAGAACACCATAAGTTAATAAATAAAAGGTTTTTAAAGTAATATATGTGTATGTATGTGTGTATGTATGTATATGTGTATACATATATATACATATGTAGTGTACAAGCGTGATAATCATTTGTGTGCGGGGCAGCATGTGAGGGACCCCGATCTGGGGGTTAAGTGGCCTGGAGATAAAAAAAAAAAAAAAAAAAAAAAAAAAAAAAAAAAACAATAAGAAATGCAAGTAAGGTTGTATATGACAGCTTTATTTCAGAAATATATGGATATACATATACATAAAGTCAGGTAGCTACTAAACAGTAAAATCAAAACAGATCTGCAGAAAATAAATATATAAACTATTCCTCAGAGCGCTCTCAAAAAATTGCAATTGGATTTGCTCTAATGTTACATAAGGCCTGCTTAAAAGCATAGTAAGCATTAAATTCTGAAAATAACCAGTGCAGTGTTAAATAAATTCTGTGCTTAAAATATTATATATATATATATAGAGAGAGAGAATAAATAAGTGACGAACTGACTTACTTTAAAAAAAAAAGACTGTGACAAACAAAGAATGTCTCTGTGCCTTGTGAATGAGTGGATGCGTGTCTTCTTGCATGAGAAGTAAATGCTGCTTTCGCTGGATCTTCTCCTGAAATGACTCAGTTTTTAATAGAGGGAGCAGCTGCTTGAGAAACGGTGCGTTCCATGTTTTTGCTAGACGGTTATTTAGTTCAAGAGACTGTGGAAACAATAGAAAAAGAATTTATCGTTAGTGTGATGACAAGTAAATCCTTTAAAATACAAAAGTTGCATGGTTGTGGTTATAAAGGAAGTATTTTGTCTGATTATGGGCCGTGGAGTCAGCTGGACTCCCTCGCTCTCACTGTTTTTCTGTGTAACATGCAGTTTTAAGCTATTCGTGACTTTAGAAAGGATATTTTTCGGTGTTTTGGACGTACCTTAAGGCTTCTGGTTAGGGTATTCAGGAGATCCTTCCTCTCGGACAGATCTAGTGAGAATGACTGGAGTTTCAGCCTGGGGACCTGACTCCACCCACTTTTACACACAGGAGTCCCGTAGTCTAAAAATAGCACAGGGTGCTGCGAAAAGCAGCTCTGAACCTCTCAGGATCATCTTTATGAAAACCATAAAATTAACAAATAATCAGTCAGGAAATAAAATATTTGTTAAATCTTGCTATAAAACAAAATCCAATAATTGTCTTGCCTCAACTTTAAGAACCATTAACGTTAATGGCTGGATTTTGGGACGCTGAATAATGAAAAAACAGATAAACTAAGTATTATTTCCTGTAACCTGGCTAGAAACTGTACTAGGCTGTTTTAAGTTAAAAACTGGTAGTTATTTTCCCAAAATAAAATAGATAAATAAAAAATGAAAGGAGGGATTTTGCATTTGGGATAGATTGTGCCTAAAGTTTAAAACCTGTGTAGAACTGATTTGACGATTCAGAAAAATTGTGCATAGGAAGTAGTCTAGATTTACCTTTGAGTCAATAAAGTCGACTAATTATTAGAAACCATCGTTGATTCTGATTTGTAAAAGAGAAAGTTCTGTCATTTCAACCCAATCAACATATTTAAGGAAAGCGTTTGCTGTGCATTGTGGTGGGCATGAACTTTACTGGGTGGGCCTGTCACAACCAGCTGCAAAGAATGTTTGGGTCTGACTTCTATACAAAGAGAACCTGGAAGCCCTCACCAAAAACTGTGACTTATAACATCAAGACGGGGAGCACTACAAGATGGACAAAGAGGCAGAAACTTATTTGCCCTGCTGCTGATGAAACAAAGTACAAAAGGGGGAGCATGTGTGCTAACATGTGAACTTTAATCAATGACGGTGGTCATCCTGGACTTACAAAGAGAGGCTCAAAAGAGACTGTTTCCTATGGTTACACCCAGTAAAAGAGTGCTTGCTGCAGTCAGGTAATGAACAAGGCTTTTTGGCAACAACCAGTTGAATTGATGAAATGTCAGAACTGTGGAAAATTTACTAAACTATTGTAGAACATAGTTAACTGAGAAAGTTAGCCTAAAAAGAAAAAAAAAAAAAAAAAAAAGATAATAATAATATCAATAAATAAATAAATAATAGGATTAGTAACCTGGATTTCAGCCCAACTCACCATTGGACGTCAATATAATCTTTATTGTCTTAGGATTCTCAGCTGCAGCGGACATGCAGTAAAGCCTTATTTTCTTTTCAAAACGGAATACATCAGCGTCATCACTTATTTTCATTGGTTAAGGAAACGATGTCTATTTATAAGTCTAGGAGAACGCTTTAGGCTTCAACAGTTTTCTCCTTCGAGCAAACATGCGCAAATTTCCGGACAGTTTATAGTAACGTTCCATCCCATTCCATTCATTGCATAAAAATAAACATTAAATGAATAATTTGGCATTCAGCTGACTAAATGATTCATGGAACATCTCATCCGAGACAACAGTGTTGTTTCAGCTCCGTTGAGTTTCCCAACAGATCTAGCCAAACCTAGCTGATCCTATATTTTTCTATCAGCTGTAAGTTCTAACGCAGAAAATAATGTTACAAAAATATTGAATAATGGTACCCCTCATTCGATAAAAATTATGTTCACATTTTTATCTTGTGAAATCTTTAACATAATATTTTTAATTGGCCTTTTTGACGACAATTGGCTAAAAAGTCTTTAAGATTATCATCACAGGATGGCATGATAAATAAGTAAATAACATAAATAAATAAATAGATAAAAATAAGAGAGAAAAAAGCAAAATTAATTAAATGAAACATAATAGTAATAAAACGTTAAATTGATCTAAAATCTGTCATTCAGTGCCACTGGAAAAAGGAAGAGGATAGGGGAGTATTTCTTAGCACAAATCACGTTATTGATTTAGCAATGCAGCTTAATTTCAGATGCTTTAAGGATGATACTAACTTGTGTTATAGATGGAGGAGTAGCACAGAAACACTTCTGGATGAGGAGATAAGGAAAAAACTGCTGATTACCAATATTATGCACAAACAAACCTGTAACTGCAGTTTCGTTATTTATGAATTAACCTTAAGTAGTGAATTAATTCTTAGGATTTCTTGTGCGAGTAGTGTTCTTAAAAAAGAAAGAAAGAAAGAAGGTAAGAAAGACAGGTAGTTTAGGTAAGGGACAACCTGAAACTATTTGGTTGAATTGATAGTAAAAGTGGTTGTCCTAATTTCTAATTGGAGAGATCACACCGCAACATGAGTTTAGAACGGCAGTTATGGGAAGTTTTGTTGGATTAATTTGATCACACGCTTTAGGTCTTATTTTTTTCTTTCCACTGATTTAGCGTTAGGTTAAGTGTTTTCACACTTTCGCTTCAGTCTGACATTTGCTTGGTGTGTGGGGGCACAGAGACGTGTATGGACCGTGTGTTTGACTGTGTTTGTCTTGTTTGTTTGTTTACTTATCTATATGGGCGTGGCTGAGCCTTGAGAAACATCAACAAAGCCATTGGGTAATTCTGAGTAAATTGACCAATTCAAATTCAGGATCCTGAAACAATTTGGCTATAACCTCTAATTGATGGACATCTTAAGAATTCATTGTACAAGGCTTCCTCTCCAGTGTTGCCAGAACTGTTATAAAACCCATGCATGGTTGTATATTTTAGTTTGATCATTTATACTCATTGAATTATTGTTGTTTGCTTTATGTTTTAATTTCTTTGTAATTTTTTCTCTGTGACACAGGTGGAGATGATGGTGGCGAAGTGGATCCCACTCATTTCTTTCTCCCACACACATTCTTACTCTCTCCCTCTCTCTCTGTGTATGTGCATGTGTATGTGTTTGTGTGTCTGTGTGTGTCCATGTCGTGATGTCACTGTACCTTTAATTGCGCTTGCTGTTCGTAACTGTATGTGTCTGATGTTGAAGGTATCAGAGGCTAGGGTCAGTAAGAGCTAGGACATTTTTGTGCATAACCTTTAATCCCTAGGCGATCGGTTCGGGGAACTTCTGGTCCGGCCGGAGTGTGAATCTTCCTACCAACTATCTGCCGAGATCAATTGGACTGCACAAGCCGAGAAAGCCTTCATTGGACCAAAACCACACATGAAGATACTTCGCCTTCGGTGCCAGGCGTCGTCTGGGTCCTGCTGAAGGTCACCAAAAGAAAGTGGACGGAACCAAGGTGGACCGGGCCATACAGGATCACGGAGAGGACGTCACACGCTGTCCGGCTGGACGGGAGGATCCTAACCTGGAAGAGAAGCAGCTGACATCTGCCTAACTAAAAAAAAAAAGGGATCACAGACTAAAACCTGGAAGAGAAGTTGCTGACTACAGTAGCGTGCCAAGCTACCAATTCTGACGAGGTAGCATGCCAAGCTGCCACCACATCCTGCAGGACGAGAATCGTGACATCATCACCCCCTGCAGCTGCCTGGAGCCAGTGAAGGGACCTCAACAGGGGGAAGAAGTAACCACCATACGAACATTCTACAAGGGTTATATTTAACACCCTCCATTTATTTTATCTGGGTTCTATTTCACACCCTCATTTATTTTACAAGGATTATATTTTACACCCTCCACCTGCTGACCCAATTATCCAGATGCCCTTGTTACTAGCCAATCCTAACATCTATTTGGGAGGGGAACCCTCTGATGATAGTGATGACTCTCATGATGAAGAAGATGATAGAGTGTGAGAATGTTCAGTGATTTATGTAACAATCCCTTCACCTGTTCATTTCTATGAGTTTTTGATTGTGTTGTTTTTATTTTTTGACCATTGATGAGCTAGGCATGCTCACTCTGTGCCAAAAGGTGTTTGTCCCAAAATGGGAAGACATGGGGGAATTTTCCCTATTAACGTACGACAATTAGGGTTTTTCGCCCTCATACGGTGAGCATGCGATCCATTCATGTTGTAACATGTTCAGTTAAAAATATGATCATGTTTTTTTGTATTAGTTTACTGCTGGAAATATGAGAAGCTGTAATCTGATGGATTGTTTGTATTTGTATTTTAAAACTTTTCTTATTGGATTCTTTTTGATGGAATTTGGTGTTATTGTTTTGATTTCTTATATCTTTATTGAACTCTTTAAAGAGTTCAAAAGGGGGATTGAAAATATATATCTCTCATATAAGCTCTTTCATATATTATTATAAGCTCTTTTATATGAACAAATATGTATCTCTCACTTATGCTCCTTATATATTATCATAAATACATTATTATATGCCTTTTCATGGAATCTTGTTATAATATCGAAAACCTCTCTGTGCCTTTTCTGCTCAAGCTGAACAGCTGCATTAGGGAGTGAAAGTGTTCCTTCCTTCATTTCCTCAATACAAGAACAACTGTCTTTGTTAGCAAAGGATGTTGCAGGATGTGTCCTGATCATCTCAAGGTTGCATGTCCTTGGGATGAATTGGTCTTTCATTAACAAGGCTATTAGCTGACGTGCGTCTGCAGGTGCAGATGGCAGAATTACGTGTGTGTATGGCAAACTACATATGTAACATTCCTGTAATCTTCAATAAAAATCAGCCGTTTTCAGCAGAACGGCGAGAGTCTGTCCGAAGCAGCTGGCAAGAGCAGGTCGCGGGACTTGCTGCAGAGGCTCTCCCCCTCATGAGCGGTGAAACAGTGAATGGACTTCTGATCATTTGTCTCCTCGTTCTGTCAACTTAAAAGGTGTTTAACTCCATCTTCTCCGTACCCGTGCTTGGTCTAACAGAAGAAAGACCAACAGAGCTTATATGAGAGTTACATATATTTTCACCGAAAAACCACCTGATATCGGTTGCATTCTTTCTTTTCGACATGGTTGACGGACACCTACTTTTCACCTTCTTCACTTTAAAAAAAATCAATCCGGTAGTTCACGGACAGCTAGGTTGTGGGAGCGTGGAGTTGACCAGAGAGTGGAGCCTGATGAAGATGAGTATTTTTCTCTGAAAATCTAATTTGATAGTCACAAATAATATAACAAGGATATATATATATATATATATATATATATATATATATATATATATATATATATATAATACACGATCTTTTTTGCTAGGCTAGCTACATGGATGTAAAGATTCCACCTTGCTTACAGGCTAATGGGGGGTTTTAGTGACGTTGGAAAAACAAAACAGGTTTTTAAATAACTGTCAATACACTACTGTGCATATTGGAGTGAAACATTAAAAACTAATGAATACTTAAATATGCTAGCCTATTTAATGATTGTCCCCAGCAATTTTTAAACCCCAATCAAGTGTATGGTTATTGTCCCCAGCAATTCTAAAAACAAACTGACGCCCTTGTCTGTATCGATAACAGAAGGAGTGGAGTGGATAGGATGTACAGTTTTTAAATGGCACACACAGAATTATGTTGCACCAAGCACAATTTCACATAATTTTGGTTCCAGTTCCCTCAAACAAGGTCCAATCTGGCTGAAACACCACAGGTAGGTAGAATCTATTGAGTTGTAAGTGATCTGCACGTTTCATGATGACAGCACATTCCTAAGGGGGTCAGATGATGTCACAAAGGTCACCGGATCACTTCTGCCTTAAAGAAAAATGTCCGGATACACTTTTGGAGGCTCATAACTTGGCTTCTGAATGTCCTAGAGAGGTCAGGTTGGGTTTAAATGACTCCAATTAACAGCCCCTATAACCAGCAGAAGGAATGGAGTCATTAGCACTTACGGTTTTTAAACAGCATCCTGAAATATGTCGCACAAAGCACATTTTCACATAATGTTGGTTCCTTTTGTGTGAAAACAAGGTCCAATCTGGCTGAAACACAACAGGAAGGTAGAATCTATTGAGTTGTAAGTTATCTGAACTTTTCATGATGATAGCACCTTCCTAAGGGGGTCAACCCATGGCCCAAAGGTCACCGAGCATGGTGTCATCTAAAGAAAAATGTCCGGATACACCTTTGGAGGCTCATAACTTGGCTTATGAAATTCCTAGAGAGGTCAAATTTGTTTTAAGATACTCCAATTAATGGTCTGTATCGATAACAGAAGGAGTGGAGTGGATAGGATGTACAGTTTTTAAATGGCACACACAGAATTATGTTGCACCAAGCACAATTTCACATAATTTTGGTTCCAGTTCCCTCAAACAAGGTCCAATCTGGCTGAAACACCACAGGAAGGTAGAATCTATTGAGTTGTAAGTGATCTGCACGTTTCATGATGACAGCACATTCCTAAGGGGGTCAGATGATGTCACAAAGGTCACCGGATCACTTCTGCCTTAAAGAAAAATGTCCGGATACACCTTTGGAGGCTCATAACTTGGCTTCTGAATGTCCTAGAGAGGTCAGGTTGGGTTTAAATGACTCCAATTAACAGCCCCTATCACCAGCAGAAGGAATGGAGTCATTAGCACTTACGGTTTTTAAACAGCACCCTGAAATATGTCGCACAAAGCACATTTTCACATAATGTTGGTTCCTTTTGTGTGAAAACAAGGTCCAATCTGGCTGAAACACAACAGGAAGGTAGAATCTATTGAGTTGTAAGTTATCTGAACTTTTCATGATGATAGCACCTTCCTAAGGGGGTAAAACCATGGCCCAAAGGTCACCGAGCATGGTGTCATCTAAAGAAAAATGTCCGGATACACCTTTGGAGGCTCATAACTTGGCTTATGAATGTCCTAGAGAGGTCAAATTTGTTTTAAGATACTCCAATTAATGGTCTGTATCGATAACAGAAGGAGTGGAGTGGATAGGATGTACAGTTTTTAAATGGCACACACAGAATTATGTTGCACCAAGCACAATTTCACATAATTTTGGTTCCGGTTCCCTCAAACAAGGTCCAATCTGGCTGAAACACCACAGGAAGGTAGAATCTATTGAGTTGTAAGTGATCTGCACGTTTCATGATGACAGCACATTCCTAAGGGGGTCAGATGATGTCACAAAGGTCACCGGATCACTTCTGCCTTAAAGAAAAATGTCCGGATACACCTTTGGAGGCTCATAACTTGGCTTCTGAATGTCCTAGAGAGGTCAGGTTGGGTTTAAATGACTCCAATTAACAGCCCCTATCACCACCAGAAGGAATGGAGTCATTAGCACGTACGGTTTTTAAACAGCACCCTGAAATATGTCACACAAAGCACATTTTCACATAATGTTGGTTCCTTTTGTGTGAAAACAAGGTCCAATCTGGCTGAAACACAACAGGAAGGTAGAATCTATTGAGTTGTAAGTTATCTGTACATTTCATGATGATAGCACATTCCTAAGGGGGTCAGATGATGTCCCAAAGGTCACCGGATCACTTCTGCCTTAAAGACAAATGTCCGGATACACCTTTGGAGGCTCAGAACTTGGCTTCTGAATGTCCTAGAGAGGTCAGGTTGGGTTTAAATGACTCCAATTAACAGCCCCTATCACCAGCAGAAGGAATGGAGTCGTCAGCACTTATGGTTTTTAAATGGCACCCAGAAATATGTCGCACCAAGCACAATTTCACATATTTCTGGTTGAAAAACCTGTGATACAAGCTCCAATCTGTCTGAAATTAACACATGATGGACCTGTGAGGTCAAGGAGCACACAGTATCAGTGTCAAGTCTGGAGGTTGAAGAGAACCCCGTTTTTAGCTGAAATCCATCTTTTTTCTGACCTCTGACCCAGAACAGCACCAGAACAACGAGCTACGGCTACCAAACTGCCTGAGCTAGCTCTGGGTGACGGCGGCATGCCAAATCGACGTTTGTTTGGTGAAAATCGGTTGAGAAATGCCACTTTGCCGAGCACATGGCAGAAAAGGCGGGAAAAGTGCCGTACGGCTCCAAACGGACGCTTAACACGATGCGACCGGCACGAACTCGACATATGTGTTTTGGGCCAGTGCTGGGATGCACCAGAAGAGTTTTCGGGCGCCTCGGATCAACGATGGCCGAACGGCAGCCAAAAAGGGTCTAAAAATCGTGGTTTCGGGCCTAGGGTTTTGCCGGTCTCTTTTAATTCATTAAAAATAGTTAAATTCCACGTAGGGACATGAAATTCACATATGTTGTAAAGAAGGACATGCCGAATCATAATATTTTAGTTGCGTCACGCTACGTTGCTCACTGGCCAAGTTCGGCCACTAGGGGTGCAGTCGAAAATTGTTTACACTCTCTGGTTCGGAAGTCCGGTACGAGCGCAAAAATCTACTCATCTTTTCGATAGCCCTCACGGCGCTAGAATTGCGCCATTGTAAACTTGCAAAAATCGCGCACTTTGGGGGGCTATATCTCCGGAACCACAAAATATTTTGCCACCAAACCACCTCGGATGGACTCGTGCTTGGCCCCCGAACAACATATCCGAAGATGGCATCGCTGGCGCCAGCAGAACTTTTTCTTTCCACTTTCTACCAGAAAAACACAAGTCCTCTTTGAGGCGATGGGTCTAAGAGGGCATTTTTTGGCCAAACTCAGACACAACTTTTTTTTTTTTTTTTTCAATTTTGACAGCGGATTATGATTGCTTGGCACCACGGGGACCACCTCTCCAAAAACGGGACGGATCGGGCGTTCCCTTGAGGAGCTGTGGCCAAAAAGAGCGTGACCTCTGGCGACCTGGGGTTCGGAAAAGCACCGAAACAAAGAGCTACGGCTACCAAACTGCCTGGGCTAGCTCGGGCTGACGGCGGCATGCCAAATCGACGTTTGTTTGGTGAAAATCGGTTGAGAAACGCCACTTTGCCGAGCACATGGCAAAATGGAGGGAAAACTGCCCTCAGGCCCCAAACGGACGCTTAGCACGTTGCGACTGGCACGAGCTCGACGTATGTGGTAGCTGTCAGCTATCTAAAGGAAATGTGCAAGTGTCAACTCTCTAGGTTGAGCAGAACCCTGTTTTTCAGCTCCAAAACAGCCCAAATCCATCATTTTCTCTGCTTGTACCAAGAGGCTGTGAACCTTGACCCTTCTGAATAAGCCAGCAACTTGAAAACTGCATATGTTGTAGCTGTCAGCTATTTAAAGAAACATTCTCAGTTTCAAGTCTCTAGGTTGAGGAGAACCCTGTTTTTCAGCCCCAAAACAGCCCAAATCCATCATTTTCTCTGACCTCTGACCCAGAACAGCACCGGAACAACGAGCTACGGCTACCAAACTGCCTGGGCTAGATCGGGGTGACGGCGGCATGCCAAATCGATGTTTGTTTGGTGAAAATCGGTTGAGAAATGCCAATTTGCCGAGCACATGGCAAAATGGAGGGGAAAACCGCCCTCAGGCCCCAAACGGATGCTTAACACGATGCGACCGGCACGATTTCGAAATCTGTGGTTCGGACCAGTGCTGGGATGCACCAAAAAAAATTTGTGCGCCTCGGACCAACGTGGGCCGAACGGCAGCCAAAAAGGGCCTCAAGTGGCAGAAGGCCGCAAATGAAGCCTGAGCTAAATTTTCACACTTTTGGGCCGCCGTTTGAATTCGGTTTGGCGTAGCCACACGAAATTTGGGGTGGTGCATCCCGGCTACCATCTCATCGACGCACGTCGAAATCGATGCCGTCGGACCTTTTCGAGCGCCCTTACGGGACGCTTGTCCAAGCAGATATAGTCAGGTGTCTGGTTACACCTTTGTGGGCTTATAACTTGGCTTCTGAATATCCTAGAGAGGTCAGGCTGGTTTTAAAATACTCCAATGAATGGTCTGTATCTAGAACAGAATGAATGGAGTGGATAGGATGTACAGTTTTTAAATGGCACCCAGACCTATGTTGCACCATGCACAAGTTCACATTATTATGGGTCCAGTTCTCTGAAAAAAGCTTCAATCAGGCTGAAACATCACAGGAAGGTACAATCTATTGAGTTGTAAATGAATCATGTGTTTCATGATGATAGCACATTCCTTAGGGGGTCAAATGTTGTCACAAAGGTCATTGGATCACTTCTTCTTTAAAGGTGTGGTTCGTAACACACCTTTGTGGGCTTATAACTTGGCTTCTGAATATCCTAGAGAGGTCATGTTGGTTTTAAAATGCTCCAATTAACAGCCCCTACTACCACAAAAAGGAATGGAGTAATAAGCACTTATGGTCTTTAAATGGCACCAGGAATTATGTTGCACAAAGAACAATTTCACATATTTCTGGGTCCATTTGTGCGAAAACAAGGTCCAATAAGGCTGAAACATCACATGAACGTATAGTCTATGGAGTTGTAAGTGATCTGAACGTTACCCTAACAGGGTCAAATGAAGTCACAAAGGTCACCAGACCTGAAATGGAGACTCAATTTTGGTGCTTCTTCAAAAGTAACCCAAAATGGAGGCCTCCAATTTGGGTCTTCTTCTAAAGTAACCCAAAATGGAGGAAATGGAGGCCTCCATTTTGGGGCTTCTTCAAAAGTAACCCAAGATGGAGGCCTCCATTTTGGGCCATCTTCTAAAGTAACCCAAACTGAATTTTTCAATTAAGGAAGCCTTCAATTTGGGATACTTTCAACTACATGCAAAAGAAGCCCGAAATGTAGTCCTGCATTTTGGTGCTTCTTCAAAAGTAACCCAAAATGGAGGCCTCCAATTTGGGTCTTCTTCTAAAGTAACCCAAAATGGAGGAAGTGGAGGCCTTCATTTTGGGGCTTCTTCAAAAGTAAACCAAAATGGAGGCCTCCAATTTGGGTCTTCTTCTAAAGTAACCCAAAATGGAGGAAATGGAGGCCTCCATTTTGGGGCTTCTTCAAAAGTAACCCAAAATGGAGGCCTCCAATTTGGGTCTTCTTCTAAAGTAACCCAAAATGGAGGAAATGGAGGCCTCCATTTTGGGGCTTCTTCAAAAGTAACCCAAAATGGAGGCCTCCAATTTGGGTCTTCTTCTAAAGTAACCCAAAATGGAGGAAATGGAGGCCTCCATTTTGGGGCTTCTTCAAAAGTAACCCAAAATGGAGGTCTCCAATTTGGGTTTTCTTCTAAAGTAACACAAAATGGAGGAAATGGAGGCCTCCATTTTGGGGCTTCTTCAAAAGTAACCTAAAATTGAGGCCTCCAATTTGGGTCTTCTTCTAAAGTAACCCAAACTGAATTCTTCAATTATTGAAGCATTCATTTTGGGCTACTTTTGAATGTTGTAAAATCAGCCCAAAAGGAATTGTGTTGCACGAAGCACAATTTCACATCATTCTGTGTTCATTTGTGTGAAAACAAGGTCCAATCAGGCTGAAACGCTACAAGAAGGTAGAATCTATTGAGTTGTAAGTGATCTGAACGTTTCATGATGATAGCACTTTCCTAAGGGGGTCAAACCATGTCCCAAAGGTCACCGGATCTGGTGTCAATTTAAAGAAGTAGTCCAGTTACACCTTTGTGGGCTTATAACTTGGCTTCTGAATATCCTAGAGAGATCAGGTTTGTTTTAGTGTACTCCAATCAACATCCCCTACAACCTCAAAAAGGAATGGAGTCATTAGCACTTATGGTTTTTAAATGGCACCCAGAATTATGCTGCACTAAGCACAATTTCACATCATTCTGGGTTCATTTGTGTGAAAACAAGGTCCAATCAGGCTGAAACGTTACAGGAAGGTAGAATCTATTGAGTTGTAAGTGATCTGAACGTTTCATGATGATAGCACATTCCTAAGGGGGTCAAACCATGTCCCAAAGGTCACCGGATCTGGTGTCAGTTTAAAGAAGTAGTCCAGTTACACATTTGTGGGCTTATAACTTGGCTTCTGAATGTCCTAGAGAGATCAGGTTTGTTTTAATGTACTCCAACCAACAGCCCCTACAACCACAAAAAGGAATGGAGTCATTAGCACTCATGGTTTGTAAATGGCACCCAGAATTATGTTGCACGAAGCACAATTTCCCATCATTCTGGGTCCATTTGTGTGAAAACAAGGTCCAATCAGGCTGAAACGTTACAAGAAGGTAGAATCTATTGAGTTGTAAGTGATCTGAACGTTTCATGATGATCGCACATTCCAATAGGGGGTCAAACCATGTCCCAAAGGTCACCGGGCCTGGTGTCAATTTAAAGAAGTAGTCCAGTTACACCTTTGAGGGCTTATAACTTGGCTTCTGAATGTCCTAGAGAGATCAGGTTTGTTTTAGTGTACTCCAATCAACAGCCCCTACAACCTAAAAAATGAATGGAGTCATTAGCACTTATGGTTTGTAAATGGCACCCAGAATTATGTTGCATGAAGCACAATTTCACATCATTCTGGGTTCATTTGTGTGAAAACAAGGTCCAATCAGGCTGAAACGTTACAGGAAGGTAGAATCTACTGAGTTGTAAGTGATCTGAACGTTTCATGATGATAGCACTTTCCTAAGGGGGTCAAACCATGTCCCAAAGGTCACCGGATCTGGTGTCAATTTAAAGAAGTAGTCCAGTTACACATTTGTGAGCTTATAACTTGGCTTCTGAATGTCCTAGAGAGATCAGGTTTGTTTTAGTGTACTCCAATCAACAGCCCCTACAACCACAAAAAGGAATGGAGTCATTAGCCCTTATGGTTTTTAAATGGCACCCAGAATTATGTTGCACGAAGCACAATTTCACATCATTCTGGGTTCATTTGTGTGAAAACAAGGTCCAATCAGGCTGAAACGCTACAAGAAGGTAGAATCTATTGAGCTGTAAGTGATCTGAACGTTTCAAGATGATCGCACATTCCTATAGGGGGTAAAACCATGTCCCAAAGGTCACCGGGCCTGGTGTGACTTTAAAGAAGTAGTCCAGTTACACCTTTGTGGGCTTATAACTTGGCTTCTGAATGTCCTAGAGAGGTTAGGTTTGTTTTAGTGTACTCCAATCAACAGCCCCTACAACCACAAAAAGGAATGGAGTCATTAGCTTTTTTGGTTTGTAAATGGCACCCAGAATTATGTTGCACGAAGCACAATTTCACTTCATTCTGGGTCCATTTGTGTGAAAACAAGGTCCAGTCAGGCTGAAACGTTACAGGAAGGTAGAATCTATTGAGTTGTAAGTGATCTGAACGTTTCATGATGATAGCACTTTCCTAAGGGGGTCAAACCATGTCCCAAAGGTCACCGGATCTGGTGTCAATTTAAAGAAGTAGTCCAGTTACACATTTGTGGGCTTATAACTTGGCTTCTGAATGTCCTAGAGAGATCAGGTTTGTTTTAGTGTACTCCAATCAACAGCCCCTACAACCACAAAAAGGAATGGAGTCATTAGCACTTATGGTTTTTAAATGGCACCCAGAATTATGTTGCACGAAGCACAATTTCACATCATTCTGGGTTCATTTGTGTGAAAACAAGGTCCAATCAGGCTGAAACGTTACAGGAAGGTAGAATCTATTGAGTTGTAAGTGATCTGAACGTTTCATGATGATAGCACTTTCCTAAGGGGGTCAAACCATGTCCCAAAGGTCACCGGATCTGGTGTCAATTTAAAGAAGTAGTCCAGTTACACATTTGTGGGCTTATAAATTGGCTTCTGAATGTCCTAGAGAGATCAGGTTTGTTTTAATGTACTCCAATCAACGGCCCCTACAACCACAAAAAGGAATGGAGTCATTAGCACTTATGGTTTGTAAATGGCACCCAGAATTATGTTGCACGAAGAACAATTTCACATAATTCTGGGTCCATTTCTGTGAAAACAAGGTCCAATCAGGCTGAAACGCTACAAGAAGGTAGAATCTATTGAGTTGTAAGTGATCTGAACGTTTCAAGATGATCGCACATTCCTATAGGGGGTAAAACCATGTCCCAAAGGTCACCGGGCCTGGTGTCACTTTAAAGTTGTAGTCCAGTTACACCTTTGTGGGCTTATAACTTGGCTTCTAAATGTCCTAGAGAGGTAAGGTTTGTTTTAGTGTACTCCAATCAAAAGCCCCTACAACCACAAAAAGGAATGGAGTCATTAGCACTTATGGTTTGTAAATGGCACCCAGAATTATTTTGCACGAAGCACAATTTCACATCATTCTGGGTTCATTTGTGTGAAAACAAGGTCCAATCAGGCTGAAACGTTACAGGAAGGTAGAATCTATTGAGTTGTAAGTGGTCTGAACGTTTCATGATGATAGAACTTTCCTAAGGGGGTCAAACCATGTCCCAAAGGTCACCGGATCTGGTGTCAATTTAAAGAAGTAGTCCAGTTACACATTTGTGGGCTTACAACGTGGCTTCTGAATGCCCTAGAGAGATCAGGTTTGTTTTAATACACTCCAATCAACAGCCCCTACAACCACAAAAACACATGGAGTCATTAGCACTTATGGTTTTTAAATGGCACCCAGAATTATGTTGCACGAAGCACAATTTCACATCATTCTGAGTTCATTTGTGTGAAAACAAGGTCCAATCAGGCTGAAACGTTACAGGAAGGTAGAATCTATTGAGTTGTAAGTGATCTGAACGTTTCATGATGATAGCACTTTCCTAAGGGGGTCAAACCATGTCCCAAAGGTCACCGGATCTGGTGTCAATTTAAAGAAGTAGTCCAGTTACACATTTGTGGGCTTATAACGTGGCTTCTGAATGTCCTAGAGAGATCACGTTTGTTTTAATATACTCCAATCAACAGCCCCTACAACCACAAAAAGGAATGGAGTCATTAGCACTTATGGTTTTTAAATGGCACCCAGAATTATGTTGCACGAAGCACAATTTCACATCATTCTGGGTTCATTTGTGTGAAAACAAGGTCCAATCAGGCTGAAACTTTACAGGAAGGTAGAATCTATTGAGTTGTAAGTGATCTGAACGTTTCATGATGATAGCACTTTCCTAAGGGGGTCAAACCATGTCCCAAAGGTCACCGGATCTGGTGTCAATTTAAAGAAGTAGTCCAGTTACACATTTGTGGGCTTACAACGTGGCTTCTGAATGCCCTAGAGAGATCAGGTTTGTTTTAATACACTCCAATCAACAGCCCCTACAACCACAAAAACACATGGAGTCATTAGCACTTATGGTTTTTAAATGGCACCCAGAATTATGTTGCACGAAGCACAATTTCACATCATTCTGAGTTCATTTGTGTGAAAACAAGGTCCAATCAGGCTGAAACGTTACAGGAAGGTAGAATCTATTGAGTTGTAAGTGATCTGAACGTTTCATGATGATAGCACTTTCCTAAGGGGGTCAAACCATGTCCCAAAGGTCACCGGATCTGGTGTCAATTTAAAGAAGTAGTCCAGTTACACATTTGTGGGCTTATAACGTGGCTTCTGAATGTCCTAGAGAGATCAGGTTTGTTTTAATATACTCCAATCAACAGCCCCTACAACCACAAAAAGGAATGGAGTCATTAGCACTTATGGTTTTTAAATGGCACCCAGAATTATGTTGCACAAAGCACAATTTCACATCATTCTGGGTTCATTTGTGTGAAAACAAGGTCCAATCAGGCTGAAACTTTACAGGAAGGTAGAATCTATTGAGTTGTAAGTGATCTGAACGTTTCATGATGATAGCACTTTCCTAAGGGGGTCAAACCATGTCCCAAAGGTCACCGGATCTGGTGTCAATTTAAAGAAGTAGTCCAGTTACACAACATATCAACAACATAATTCTGGGTGCCATTTACAAACCATAAGTGCTAATGACTCCATTCCTTTTTGTGGTTGTAGGGGCTGTTGATTGGAGAACACTAAAACAAACCTAACCTCTCTAGGACATTCAGAAGCCAAGTTATAAGCCCACAAAGGTGTAACTGGACTACTTCTTTAAAGTGACACCAGGCCCGGTGACCTTTGGGACATGGTTTTACCCCCTATAGGAATGAGCGATCATCTTGAAACGTTCAGATCACTTACAACTCAATAGATTCTACCTTCTTGTAGCGTTTCAGCCTGATTGGACCTTGTTTTCACACAAATGGACCCAGAATGATGTGAAATGGTGCTTCGTGCAACATAATTCTGGGTGCCATTTACAAACCATAAGTGCTAATGACTCCATTCCTTTTTGTGGTTGTAGGGGCTGTTGATTGGAGTACACTAAAACAAACCTGACCTCTCTAGGACATTCAGAATCCAAGTTATAAGACCACAAATGTGTAACTGGACTACTTCTTTAAAGTGACACCAGATCCGGTGACCTTTGGGACATTGTTTGACCCCCTTAGGAAAGTGCTAGGTAACTCGACTAACTACAAAACGAATATTGTGATGTAGAAAGTTGGCTCGACTCTTTGAATCAGCTGCAGCTGCGGTTTACTCACGAAGTGAATCGCACGCTTGTTAGAAGTACATTCGGAGCACTTAAAAAATACATCGCTCTCATCAAGTTCCGTCTCAGCGTTCACCGGCTGATGGGCAAGAGCGTGACATGGGATCGCAAGGAACTTACTTAAGGACTATCATCTCATTTGGCATTTACTCACGGACCCAAGAAACCAGTTCCGAAAAATGGTCGAGAATTATAACTTGTCTAATAGCAACTGGAAGATATGTTGCGTCATAAGTCTCTGATGGTTCACAAGGTGCACGGTCCACTCGAAATCCTAATGCTGTATTTGTAGTGCATACACTAAGTCTTCTCTGTTGATGTCAGACTAGAGTTTTATTAGAGTTTTACTTTGCAACAATGGGATTCGAGCAATTGATGTGTATATTTTTAATAGTGCACAATGCTACTATTCCTAGGCTGAATGTATGACATGGCTCTTATGTATCATTATGTATCGTTTCCATTAAGTACTAATTTAAATAAAGTCCCTCTGTCCTCAGTGCTAGGTTGTGGGTTTAATACACATTATTATGATCAACCTGTTGAATAGTATAATAACAATATTCCTGTAAAAGTCATTTAGAAATGAACAACCTCAGTTCTGTGAAAGAATATCATGTCTCTGATGTGTACACTGCAGGCCTGACCGGTCTTGCTGGGGCCTCTCTCCTGGAGGCGCTCAATCAGACCCAGTGGTGACACGTGGCAAGACGCTCCTCGGGGCGCGTGTTGCTTGGGCCTCTCTCCTGGAGGCGCTCAGTCAGACCCAGTGGTGACACGTGGCAAGAAGCTCCTCGGGGCGCGTCTTGCTTGGGCCTCTCTCCTGGAGGCGCTCAGTCAGACCCAGTGTTGACATGTGGAAAGACACTCCTCGGGGCGCGTCTTGCTTGGGCCTCTCTCATGGAGGCCCTCTGTCAGACCCAGTGTTGACATGTGTCAAGACGCTCCTCGGGGCGCGTCTTGCTTTGGCTTCTCTCCTGGAGGCGCTCAGTCAGACCGAGTGCTGACATGTGGCAAGAAGCTCCTCGGGGCGCGTCTTGCTTGGGCTTCTCTCCTGGAGGCCCTCAGTAAGACCCATTGTTGACATGTGGCAAGATGCTCCTCGTGGTGCGTCTTGCTTGGGCCTCTCTCCAGAAGGCCCTCATTCAGACCCAGTGTTGACACGTGGCAAGACGCTCCTCGGGGCGCGTCTTGCTTGGGCCTCTCTCCTGGAGGCGCTCAGTCAGACTGAGTAGTGACATGTGGCCTGACGCTCCTCGGGGCGCGTCTTGCTTGGGCTTCTCTCCTGGAGGCCCTCAGTCAGACCCATTGTTGACATGTGGCAAGACGCTCCTCGGGGCGCGTCTTGCTTGGGCCTCTCTCCTGGAGGCGCTCAGTCAGACCCAGTGTTGACATGTGGCAAGACGCTCCACGGGGCGCGTCTTGCTTGGGCTTCTCTCCTGGAGGCCCTCAGTAAGACCCATTGTTGACATGTGGCAAGACGCTCCTCGGGGCGCGTCTTGCTTGGACCTCTCTCCTGGAGGCGCTCAGTTAGACCGAGTAGTGACATGTCGCAAGACGCTCCTCGGGGCGCGTCTTGCTTGGGCCTCTCTCATGGAGGCCCTCTGTCAGACCCAGTGTTGACATGTGGCAAGACGCTCCTCGGGGCGCGTCTTGCTTGGGCCTCTCTCCTGGAGGCGCTCAGTCAGAACCAGAGGTGACATGTGGCAAGACGCTCCTCGGGGTGCGTCTTGCTTGGGCCTCTCTCCTGGAGGCCCTCTGTCAGACCCAGTGTTGACATGTGGCAAAACGCTCCTCCGGGCGCATCTTGCTTGGGCCGCTCTCCTGGAGGCCCTCAGTAAGACCCATTGTTGACATGTGGCAAGACGCTCCTTGGGGCGCGTCTTGCTTGGGCCTCTCTCCAGAAGGCCCTCAATCAGACCCAGTGTTGACACGTGGCAAGACGCTCCTCGGGGCGCGTCTTGCTTGGGCCTCTCTCCTGGAGGCGCTCAGTCAGACCGAGTGTTGACATGTGGCAAGACTCTTGTAGCGTTATGGATTTATGCTCTTTTATGAAAGAGAAACCATGCTACGTATTAATTCGGAATATTAATTTTAATAAATCAATAACCAAATTTTATATTGTTCAGAAGACTCAAAGGTTGTTTTCATCCATAAACTGCCGATAATATCTGAGTGTCTGTGTTTCAGTTCAATGAGGAAACAAGTTTGAAGGATTAACAGTTTTAATTCTTCAAATTAAACTAATGATTTTGAAACTTGACAAACAGGAAATAACAATCACATTGGCAACTTTGTGGGACAATCTTTTAACAGTTTATATGCTGTTCTTGCTCAAATAGACCTTCTGGTGAATTTATGAAGATTGAGAATGTTGTGACATGAATGCGTGTGTGAGTCTGATTTTGCTTCAGGAAGAACAGGTGTCTGAGTGAAGTGATGGTTTGGATAAACTTAGGTCTTATCAGAGAACCGCATCAAACGCTAAAACCGTGCTCTGTCTCACCGAACTCTTGTGGACCCTCTTTCGGATCCGGGCCGTGGAGGATGTTGTGGTTCATCCAGATGACACCGGCGGCTGACAGGAGACGTAGGTGTCGAACGGAACCGGTCCAGAGTTGCCCTCGGTACACGTGGATGGTAGAGCGTTTTATCGATGCGCTTTCTTAAGTTAATTCACTCAGAAATCAAAAGACTCGGTAATGAGTCTTCGTTAGAAGTCGCGATTCAGCTATTCTGCCTGGCTTGGCAGAAACAGCGTGAAAGGGGGGAAGAACGAGCCAACAGGCTCTGCCCCCCCTTTGGTTTTCAGGTCTGTTCTCTCTCGTTGTCCAACACGAACTGCATCATAAGACTGAAAACTTACCAAAAACCTTTCTCTTCTCAAAGCAAACGTGCGTCATCAAATGTGTCTGGAGTTTACTGTGAGCAGGTGTGTGTGGATGTGTGTGAATGTTTGTGCTTGAGTGTGTGTGAAGGTCAGTAACAAACATTCTCAACATTATTTAAGAATGGATTCATTAAACCATTATAATTACCCCAAAGCTAAATAGTCATTCATTTGATTAATCACATTTATAATGAGCAAAATGATAATGGTTACTTTAACATTAAAATCAAGAAAAAGAAGTTTAAACTTTATGTTTTGACTTGGTCTGGGTACAACTCATGTAAACACATCTTCTGGTAGACTGCAGGTGGCAGATGTTATGGTTTCCTCCCAGACTCGCTGGCGTTCAGGTCTTAATCTGTGGGTGAAAGTTCTCAGCGACCCAGCTATGACCCAGCTGCGTCCAACACCACCATTGTGACAGAAAACTCATATTTCCTCACGTTACATTCCCCCCTTTTGTGACGACATGGAGGTCAAGCAGAGGCCACCTGACGTCACAACCACAATAACGTGATGTACTCGTGAAGGTAGACATCCCAGATGAAGGCAGGAACGATGAAGCGTCACCACAGGTCTCGTGTAGAAGGGAGTCTATCCTGATCAGATGATTAAGGCCAAAACTGTTGCAATCATTGTAAAGTAATCCACTTAGGAATCTTGAAAGCAGAGCTATTTCAATAGCAGTTAATTTTCATCAGCAATAATGCAAAGGTATGCAAAGGATAAGCAGCTCGTGTGCCACACGGAGCTGGGCAGGTGATGTATTCCCCAGGCGTAGTCCAGGCGAAGTCCAGCGCAGACCTCGACCCATCTCGAGCCACGACCGAAGCCCCATGCGACAGGAAACCAGTTGAAGGATGGTGAAGACGACCCCTCTGATGGGATGTAGTCCATACGAGCTCGGAGAAGGAGACAAAGTGAGACAGCCCACACGATAGATAGCATTTGATGCAAAACAAAGAAATCAATCAAAACCTATCTATGGGTGCCTCTGGGAAAATGTGGATGCCTTTTGTGAATTATCTAAAGAAGAAATGTACTGCACCCTGTTCTACGTGTCATGTAAAAACGTGATGCAGGGAAAACACAAATAAAAGAAAGTAAATCCTAACTGATATGTGAAACTCAGCAGGCTGCACTAATTAAAGGCATATATATAAAAGAAATAATCATGAAAATGAAGGGCAAATTGGCTTGTGGCCCTTTAAGGGAAATAGTAACAAAATAAAATTAAATTTATAATCAAATATAATCATGCTACACAAAGCACTAAGAAAAAGATAGAGATGTAAATCAGTTCTAAAAATGTAAATCAGTAGGTTAGTAATCCCTAAAGATGTGAGTTAGTAACAGGACCCTGGCTGGAGGCAGGTAACCTGAAAAAAAAACTCAAAGGATATCACGTGTTAAAAATTCATCCCACAAACGAGAGAATCTGTAACGGTCCACCAGTCAGTGGAAAAAAACCCGGTCAGAATAGAGTTGTGCAGTAAGCGTTTTGAATCTGGTATTGCGGACCCACAGAGACACGAGTTTGGACGTATCTGTGGGAGCAAGCTCATAAGCGATTTGGTTATCAAACTGTTTGTATCTTGTGTTACGAACCCACAGGGAAACTTGTTTGAATTTACCTGAGGGTTCCGTTTGGAACTGGAGCGAAGCTGATGGTTTAGCTGTTAGATCAGAACCTGATTTTACCTGCTCAAAGTTGGGTTGCAGCTTTACGGAGGCGACTTTGTTGTGATCAGAAGTAGTAGTGAACTGGAAATGCGAAAATGATGCTCGCAATGCAGGAGGAGGCTCTCCACCCCCCTTTTGTTGCTCAAACCTATGCCATGTCTGTGAGACAGGAGAAGCATAACAAACAGTTCTTAAGCTCTTAAAAGCCCTATTACCAAAAAGATGCACATCGTCACCTGAATCGTGCTGAAAGAGTAGGTGTTCAGATGTCCAAAGACCCGGAGGTGTTGGACTTGGAGGTTCTGAAAAGGAGTGATCCAAGGATGGTTGTGTCACGGGTGTCAAAGCAAACCTAGCCATGTTTAGAATCAGATACAGACATGATGCTAGCTTTAGGAACATGGTCTGTCCTGAAAACTGAAACCAAGAATACTTTATTCCCAAGAATGATGGAGGTTCCCACACAGAATCAGAAAAACCCGGTTTAACCAGAGTATTTACAGACTGACTAGAACTCCGCCCCGTAGAAGGTGCAGCACCTAACTCCGGGTCGGAGGTCAATGTTGTCAGCTGAATTGGTGGAAGGTCAGTGTCGAGTTCTGCAATGACCCGCCCACTCGGAGGAGGCGTTCCCCCGAACAGCCTGAAGTCCGCCACGGAAAACTCAGTGCCACTCGGCACCCCCCTTTTGTCAGGAGGGGCCCCGACTATAGCATCACTGCACGCACCTACACCTCCCGGGCCGGGTTGCCTTCCCGAGCCCGTGAGAGAGGTGTGCGCAGCAACCACCGAGCCACCTTTAATATCGCCACTGACCACAGGACTGCTGGAAACCGCAGGGTTTTCTGTGTCGTCGTGGTCACCTGTAAGAGAAATCACAGGAAAGAGAGCACAGAGGCCCGAGACTAAGTCACACCCCTGTGAAAGGAGAAAAGAATTGGCCACCGTATTAGCAGAGGTCACAAACTGAAAAGTGACAAGGTCATTCACATAAAGGTCAAGATGTCCGGGCACAAACCCCTTAAATGGCATGGTAGCTCCGTCCGGAGACCACAAGTGTTTCACGGCGGCTGACGTTTCCATCACGCCCCGATAAAGAAGCTGGTTTGTGCATGAGGCGGACTGACGAGTAAAACAGACCTCTGACTGAAGCGGTGGGTCACAGCCTGAAGATTTCACACCCATGCTGGAGAGATGTTCAGCCTTTAACATGGATGACAGAGGAGAAGCATCAGGAAACAAAGGGTTAAGCACAACCTGTTTGCCAGAGAGGTTAACCATAGGCTCAAGAGATTTATTCAGCTTAAAAGTAGCAGAGAAAGTGTTGTTCATTTCAAACCTTGATGTTGATGGTGGGTTTTTGACCCCCTGGAAGAAATAAAAGCAAAGAAAAAGCGTTATGACTGTAAACAGCATGTTGTTTGAATTCACGTCATGAATTGCAGACCAGAACCACCTCCGACCCAGTGCAGCTGGCACCGAACCGCAGCCACTAGTCCCCGCTGCTCCCGACCGGCGGCACCCGCCTAAAACGGGCCCGTTCGGGCGGGCGGAGGGACCAGCGATGCTCGGCCGGTGAACAGTCTCCTGCGTCATGGCATGTTCTGGAAGCAGAACGTCAGAGAACCTTACACCAGGTGTAACAGTGCAAGAAAGATTTTGTCGTGTCTCGTCCATCTCCCATTAAGTTCAGAGCAACTCGCGTTTTTACCTTCTGAGCCGACGTAAAACTCCGGGCAGATTCCTTAATATGTCTCACACAAACAAGGACTGTCCGTAGCCTACTTAAATTTATGACACAGGGTAAAACAAGGAATTGTTGATAGAGAAATGAATACACACAACTTCACAAGATGGAAGAAAAAGGCATGGAACCGAGCAACGGAGGCTGTGAAAGCCGACCCGATCACCGGTCCAAAATAAAAATAATAAAAAAAATAATAAACCCTACGCTGCCGAGATGCTATCAGACGGACAAACGTATCAAAATGTAGATTCTACACACCGTAGCGATTTACAAGAACCACCGCCAATGCGGGTTTTGTGAGGACACAGACTGACTGTGTCAGAAATGGTATGACAATCTAACGGGACGCGTTCCCTTTTTGTCTAACTGTGGTGCTAGCTTAGCTCTCCGGCCAGGTCTAGCGTTCTTTGTCTGTAGCGACCAGACTTAAATTTTCCCGATTAACAAGTAGGCATCTCGCCCCGCTTGTAATACGGACTTCAAAAAACGTACGCAATCTGAATGCAGTAACGCGTGACGGCCATAACCCGGCTTACGACGTTTACCGTGCAATCAAGCAACAGTAGGTGCCTACGGGCATTCCGTTCAGATTGTTTCTATAAGTCGCCCATGCAATGGAGATATTTTCCACAATAGCTCGCCCACAGTGTCAACACACTGAGACGAAAGGTGTCCGAGAATTTAGTCTCGGTTCTGAGGTCGGAGAATTTAGTGAGCGGAACAATTTCCGGTTAAGTTCAAAATAAGACATCAAAGTGAAACACAGAGAAAAGCGTTGTTTGTAGCTTTTAGATGTAAGAAATCAGACATATCGCAGATATAGAAGACGGGATACGCTCGCCATTAAATGTAGCGTTATGGATTCATGCTCTTTTATGAAAGAGAAACCATGCTACGTATTAATTCTGAATATTAATTTTAAAAAATCAATAACCAAATTTTATATTGTTCAGAAGACTCAAAGGTTGTTTTCATCCATAAACTGCCGATAATATCTGAGTGTCTGTGTTTCAGTTCAATGAGGAAACAAGTTTGAAGGATTAACAGTTTTAATTCTTCAAATTAAACTAATGATTTTGAAACTTGACAAACAGGAAATAACAATCACATTGGCAACTTTGTGGGACAATCTTTTAACAGTTTATATGCTGTTCTTGCTCAAATAGACCTTCTGGTGAATTTATGAAGATTGAGAATGTTGTGACATGAATGCGTGTGTGAGTCTGATTTTGCTTCAGGAAGAACAGGTGTCTGAGTGAAGTGATGGTTTGGATAAACTTAGGTCTTATCAGAGAACCGCATCAAACGCTAAAACCGTGCTCTGTCTCACCGAACTCTTGTGGACCCTCTTTCGGATCCGGGCCGTGGAGGATGTTGTGGTTCATCCAGATGACACCGGCGGCTGACAGGAGACGTAGGTGTCGAACGGAACCGGTCCAGAGTTGCCCTCGGTACACGTGGATGGTAGAGCGTTTTATCGATGCGCTTTCTTAAGTTAATTCACTCAGAAATCAAAAGACTCGGTAATGAGTCTTCGTTAGAAGTCGCGATTCAGCTATTCTGCCTGGCTTGGCAGAAACAGCGTGAAAGGGGGGAAGAACGAGCCAACAGGCTCTGCCCCCCCTTTGGTTTTCAGGTCTGTTCTCTCTCGTTGTCCAACACGAACTGCATCATAAGACTGAAAACTTACCAAAAACCTTTCTCTTCTCAAAGCAAACGTGCGTCATCAAATGTGTCTGGAGTTTACTGTGAGCAGGTGTGTGTGGATGTGTGTGAATGTTTGTGCTTGAGTGTGTGTGAAGGTCAGTAACAAACATTCTCAACATTATTTAAGAATGGATTCATTAAACCATTATAATTACCCCAAAGCTAAATAGTCATTCATTTGATTAATCACTTTTATAATGAGCAAAATGATAATGGTTACTTTAACATTAAAATCAAGAAAAAGAAGTTTAAACTTTATGTTTTGACTTGGTCTGGGTACAACTCATGTAAACACATCTTCTGGTAGACTGCAGGTGGCAGATGTTATGGTTTCCTCCCAGACTCGCTGGCGTTCAGGTCTTAATCTGTGGGTGAAAGTTCTCAGCGACCCAGCTATGACCCAGCTGCGTCCAACACCACCATTGTGACAGAAAACTCATATTTCCTCACGTTACACTCTCCTCGGGGCGCGTCTTGCTTGGGCTTCTCTCATGGAGGCCCTCAGTCAGACCCAGTGTTGACATGTGGCAAGACGCTCCTCGGGGCGTGTCTTGCTTGGGCCTCTCTCCTGGAGGCGCTCAAACAGACCGAGTAGTGACATGTGGCAAGACGCTCCTCGGGGCGCGTCTTGCTTGGACCTCTCTCCCTGAGGCGCTCAGTCAGACCCAGTGTTGACATTTGGCAAGACACTCCTCGGGGCGCGTCTTGCTTGGGCCTCTCTAATGGAGGCCCTCTGTCAGACCCAGTGTTGACATGTGTCAAGACGCTCCTCGGGGGGCGTCTTGCTTTGCCTCTCTCCTGGAGGCGCTCAGTCAGACCGAGTGCTGACATGTGGCAAGAAGCTCCTCGGGGCGCGTCTTGCTTGGGCTTCTCTCCTGGAGGCCCTCAGTAAGAACCATTGTTGACATGTGGCAAGACGCTCCTCGGGGCGCTTCTTGCTTGGGCCTCTCTCCAGAAGGCCCTCAATCAGACCCAGTGTTGACACGTGGCAAGACGCTCCTCGGGGCGCGTCTTGCTTGGGCCTCTCTCCTGGAGGCCCTCAGTCAGACCAAGTGGTGACATGTGGCAAGACACTCCTCGGGGCGCGTCTTCCTTGGGCCTCTCTCCTGGAGGCCCCTCTGTCAGACCCAGTGTTGACATGTGGCAAGATGCTCCTCGGGGCGCGTCTTGCTTGGGCCTCTCTCCAGAAGGCCCTCAATCAGACCCAGTGTTGACACGTGGCAAGACGCTCCTCGGGGCGCGTCTTGCTTTGGCCTCTCTCCTGGAGGCGCTCAGTCAGACCGAGTGCTGACATGTGGCAAGAAGCTCCTCGGGGCGCGTCTTGTTTGGGCTTCTCTCCTGGAGGCCCTCAGTAAGACCCATTGTTGACATGTTGCAAGACGCTCCTCGGGGCGCGTCTTGCTTGGGCCTCTCTCCTGGAGGCGCTCAGTCAGACTGAGTAGTGACATGTGGCCTGACGCTCCTCGGGGCGCGTGTTGCTTGGGCCTCTCTCCTGGAGGCGCTCAGTCTGACCAAGTGGTGACATGTGGCAAGACACTCCTCGGGGCGCGTCTTGCTTGGGCCTCTCTCCTGGAGGCCCTCTGTCATACCCAGTGTTGACATGTGTCAAGACGCTCCTCGGGGCGCATCTTGCTTGGGCTTCTCTCCTGGAGGCCCTCAGTCAGACCAATTGTTGGCATGTGGCAAGACGCTCCTCGGGGCGCGTCTTGCTTGGGCCTCTCTCCTGGAGGCGCTCAGTCAGACCGAGTGCTGACATGTGGCAAGACGCTCCTCGGGCCGCGTGTTGCTTGGGCTTCTCTCCTGGAGGCCCTCAGTCAGACCCATTGTTGACATGTGGCAAGACGCTCCTCGGGGCGCGTCTTGCTTGGGCCTCTCTCCTGGAGGCGCTCAGTCAGACCGAGTGCTGACATGTGGCAAGACGCTCCTCGGGGCGCGTCTTGCTTGGGCTTCTCTCCTGGAGGCGCTCAGTCAGACAGAGTGCTGACATAAGGCAAGACGCTCCTCGGGGCGCGTCTTGCTGGGGCCTCTCTCCTGGAGGCGCTCAGTCAGACACAGTGCTGACATGTGGCAAGACGCTCCTCGGGGCGCGTCTTGCTTGGGCCTCTCTCCTGGAGGCGCTCAGTCAGACCCAGTGGTGACATGTGGCAAGAAGCTCCTCGGGGCGCGTCTTGCTTTGGCTTCTCTCCTGGAGGCCCTCAGTCAGACCCATTGTTGACATGTGGCAAGACGCTCCTCGGGGCGCGTATTGCTTGGGCCTCTCTCCTGGATGCCCTCTTTCAGACCCAGTGTTGACATGTGGCAAGACTCTCCTCGGGGCGCGTCTTGCTTGGGCTTCTCTCATGGAGGCCCTCAGTTAGACCGAGTGTTGACATGTGTCAAGACGCTCCTCGGGCCGTGTCTTGCTTGGGCCTCTCTCCTGGAAGCGCTCAGTCAGACCCAGTGTTGACATGTGGCAAGACGCTCCTCGGGGCGCTTCTTGCTTGGGCTTCTCTCCTGGAGGCCCTCAGTCAGACCCATTGTTGACATGTGGCAAGACGCTCCTCGGGGCACATCTTGCTTGGGCCTCTCTCCTGGAGGCGCTCAGTCAGACCGAGTAGTGACATGTGGCAAGACGCTCCTCGGGGCGCGTCTTGCTGGGGCTTCTCTCATGGAGGCACTCAGTCAGACCCATTGTTGACATGTGGCAAGACGCTCCTCGGGGCGCGTGTTGCTTGGACCTCTCTCCTGGAGGCGCTCAGTCAGACCGAGTAGTGACATGTGGCAAGACGCTCCTCGGGGCGCGTCTTGCTGGGGCCTCTCTCCTGGAGGCGCTCAGTCAGACCCAGTGTTGACATGTGTCAAGACGCTCCTCGGGCGTTTCTTGCTTGCGCCTCTCTCCTGGAGGCGCTCAGTCAGACCCAGAGGTGACATGTGGCAAGACGCTCCTCGGGCCTCTCTCCTGGAGGCGCTCAGTCAGACCCAGTGTTGACATGTGGCAAGACGTTCCTCGGGGCGCGTCTTGCTTGGGCCTCTCTCCTGGAGGCGCTCAGTCAGACCGAGTGCTGACATGTTGCAAGACGCTCCTCCGGGCGCGTCTTGCTTGGGCCTCTCTCCTGGAGGCGCTCAGTCAGACCCAGTGTTCACATGTGGCAAGACGCTCCTCGGGGCGCGTCTTGCTTGGGCCTCTCTCCTGGAGGCGCTCAGTCAGACCGAGTGCTGACATGTGGCAAGACGCTCCTCGGGGCGCATCTTGCTTGGGCTTCTCTCCTGGAGGCCCTCAGTCAGACCCAGTGTTGACATGAAGCAAGACGCTCCTCGGGGCGCGTCTTATTTGGGCCTCTCTCCTGGGGGCCCTCAGTCAGACCCAGTGTTGACATGTGGCAAGACGCTCCTCGGGGCGCGTCTTGCTTGGGCTTCTCTCCTCGAGGCCCTCAGTCAGACCCATTGTTGACATGTGGCAAGACGCTCCTCGGGGCACGTCTTGCTTGGGCCTCTCTCCTGGAGGTGCTCAGTCAGACCGAGTAGTGACATGTGGCAAGACGCTCCTCGGGGCGCGTCTTGCTTGGACCTCCCTCCTGGAGGCGCTCAGTCAGACCGAGTAGTGACATGTGGCAAGACGCTCCTCGGGGCGTGTCTTGCTTGGACCTCTCTCCTCGAGGCGCTCAGTTAGACCGAGTAGTGACATGTGGCAAGACGCTCCTCGGGGCGGGTCTTGCTTGGGCCTCTCTCCTGGAGGCGCTCAGTCAGACCAAGTGCTGATAAGTGGCAAGACGCTCCTCGGGGCGCATCTTGCTTGGGCTTCTCTCCTGGAGGCCCTCAGTCAGACCCAGTGTTGACATGTGGCAAGACGCTCCTCGGGGCGCGTCTTATTTGGGCCTCTCTCCTGGGGGCCCTCAGTCAGACCCAGTGTTGACATGTGGCAAGACGCTCCTCGGGGCGCGTCTTGCTTGGGCTTCTCTCCTGGAGGCCCTCAGTCAGACCCATTGTTGACATGTGGCAAGACGCTCCTCGGGGCACGTCTTGCTTGGGCCTCTCTCCTGGAGGTGCTCAGTCAGACCGAGTAGTGACATGTGGCAAGACGCTCCTCGGGGCGCGTCTTGCTTGGACCTCCCTCCTGGAGGCGCTCAGTCAGACCGAGTAGTGACATGTGGCAAGACGCTCCTCGGGGCGTGTCTTGCTTGGACCTCTCTCCTGGAGGCGCTCAGTTAGACCGAGTAGTGACATGTGGCAAGACGCTCCTCGGGGCGGGTCTTGCTTGGGCCTCTCTCCTGGAGGCGCTCAGTCAGAACTGGAAGATATGTTGCGTCATAAGCCTCTGATGGTTCACCAGGTGCACGGTCCACTCGAAATCCTAATGCTGTATTTGTAGTACATACACTAAGTCTTCTCTGTTGATGTCAGACTAGAGTTTTATTAGAGTTTTACTTTGCAACAATGGGATTCGAGCAATTGATGTGTTTATTTTTAATAGTGCACAATGCTACTATTCCTAGGCTGAATGTATGACATGGCTCTTATGTATCATTATGTATCGTTTCCATTAAGTACTAATTTAAATAAAGTCCCTCTGTTCTCAGTGCTAGGTTGTGGGTTTAATACACATTATTATGATCAACCTGTTGAATAGTATAAGCCCCATACAATGTGACGGACCGTGTGACGGACCGGTGTGTTACGACCCGACTAACGAAACGTACCAGGTGATAACATTGCATCTGCCCATTACAGCGGAGCGAGCGTTTCGCCACACTCCCAAACCAAGGTTAATAGTTGTAGCGCACGCCCTTTCGGACCTCGGTGCACGCGAAACACTGGTGTACACTCACAACATCACGCTCTAGACAGCTCAAGCGTTACGCGAAACAAAGGACGTGTTCAAATCCATAGAGAATATACGGTCTTTAGCGTATGCGTATATAAAGAAGGTCGATGACATTTACAGACCCGGCGGCGTGGGCACCACAGTAGAACAACAAGGTGCTCTCAAGCGCACACAGATACTGGCCGCATTATCACTCGCGATGTCTATCCTGACATACCCGTTTCTGATTTCTATGTATATTAAATTATGACAAGAGCTACTTTAGGTGGTTACGATTACACTCTGACCACGTGCCTTAGTTTCTGCTAGTGACCTATAAATACATTTGCCCACTTGCTCTCACTGCCATTAAAGCGGCTGTACCCACACGTACAACACCCAAGAAAAAAAATTGATCTCGCTGTCTGTACTGGGTGTACTCTCAGTAGTCGCAGTTGCTCAGGCCATGGTGGTACGCTCACATAACGCCTCTGAGATACGTTCCATCACACCACCTCCTAGACTACTCGCGAAGGAGTATTCAACACCCCTTTGTACGAAGACAACCATTATAACGAGCACAGCACAACGCTTGCCGCACGCGAAGACAACATGCAGGAGACAACGCTACCACCTGTCGTGAGAACAACGGATTCGAGTGACAACGATCGCGACTATAACGAGCACATTACAACACCCTCTGTGCACGAAGACCAGGTGCAGGAGACAACGCTACCACCTGTCGTGAGAAACAAGAGTTTGGTTAACAATGATCATCGTCGTGTCCCATTGTAAACGGGCGCGCCATCGCACACATCGTACATGTGTGTTAACCCACCTGTATGCGACAGACTTTGTGTGTTGCATGACATCGAGATGTATTGACGTCTGTGTCAATACAGGACTCTCTATAAGCCAGGAGCTGGACGCTAACGACCCGTGCATGCGCCACACAAAAGGTATCGTACATGTGTTAACCCACCTGTATGCGACAGACTTTGTGTGTTGCATGACATCGAGATGTATTGACGTCTGTGTCAATACAGGACTCTCTAAGCTGGGAGCTGGACGCTAACGACCCGTGCATGCGCCACACAAAAGGTAAATTGACTAACTACAAAACGCATATTGTGATGTAGAAAGTTGGCTCGACTGTTTGAATCAGCTGCAGCTGCGGTTTACTCACGAAGTGAATCGCACGCTTGTTAGAAGTACATTCGGAGCACTTAAAAAATACTCCTCTCTCATCGAGTTCCGTCTCAGCATTCACCGGCTGATGGGCAAGAGCGTGACATGGGATCGCCAGGAACTTACTTAAGGACTATCATCTCATTTGGCATTTACTCACGGACCCAAGAAACCAGTTCCGAAAAATGGTCGAGAATTATAACTTGTCTAATAGCAACTGGAAGATATGTTGCGTCATAAGCCTCTGATGGTTCACAAGGTGCACGGTCCACTCGAAATCCTAATGCTGTATTTGTAATACATACACTAAGTCTTCTCTGTTGATGTCAGACTAGAGTTTTATTAGAGTTTTACTTTGCAACAATGGGATTCGAGCAATTGATCTGTATATTTTTAATAATGCACAATGCTACTATTCCTAGGCTGAATGTATGACATGGCTCTTATGTATCATTATGTATCGTTTCCATTAAGTACTAATTTAAATAAAGTCCCTCTGTCCTCAGTGCTAGGTTGTGGGTTTAATACACATTATTATGATCAACCTGTTGAATAGTATAATAACAATATTCCTGTAAAAGTCATTTAGTAATGAACAACCTCAGTTCTGTGAAAGCACATCATGTCTCTGATGTGTACACTGCAGACCTGACCGGGGTTTGCACGCAAGGGCCTGTGTGTGTGTGTGTGTGTGTGTGTGTGTGTGTGTGTATGTATGTGTGTGTGTGTGTGTGTGTGTGTGTGTGTGTGTGTGTGTGTGTGTGTGTGTGTGTGTGTGTGTGTGTGTGAAACAAATAAAGATAAATATAGCTAGTGCGGCCACGAGCGGTCGTGCAGGGTAGAGGCTGCGCGAAAACGCCTCTAAAACAAGCGCGTGCCCACGCCCGATCCGTGGAAGCACTTAGAACTAGCAAACGTACTAGCAGAAATCAACGATCGCACACGGGTCATTGAGTGTGTACAGGGTTCGTCTGCGTGTGTGGCATTGGGCAATCTAGCGGCAACCGAGTGGCCTGAAGGCGGAACCGGCCAACCCGTCGCCCTCACCATCGTTGTGCTTCGAGATGAACTATTGCTAAAGATGATCGTCCTCGTCAACCACGGCGCTACCAGAGTTACCACGACATGCGCCTTAAAAGCGTTCTCGTATGGGTCAGCGCCACCAGAATTGAATCGGCAAGTCAGCGGATATTACACAACTCGTAACGAAGACCCTCTCCGCGACCTCGCGGCCAGTGTGCGCAGTGTACAGCAAATGACAAACGATGTTGCGAGCGATATATCGGAAAAACTTTGCACTGACGCGACGGTCGCCACTGCAGGTTGTGCGAGTCTCGCGCAAAGTGCCATATCAAACGTGCGCAAGCTAGTGACAAGCAACTTCACCAGATCCGTAGATTCTGCATACGCTCGGATACGAATGAAAGTATCGAGAGATAACACCGACACAAGTTGCGCGACGGCGCTGGCTGCAGTCGCTACAACACTGGATTTATTAATCAACGTAATTGTGATCGTAATGGCGTTTCGAGTGTGCACCAGAAACTACAACCAGTACTACAGAAAACTGGCATGAGGGTCACGGTCTAACGTTATGTTGGTGTCTCGCATCGACCGTCGACGGCCGTTTGCCAGCGGCTGAAAATGGCAGTTGACGAAATGGAAACGCCGACCGTCGATAGTGCACTCTCGCAAGTTCCAACCGCACCATCTCAGGAGACAGACCACAGAGTCATATTAGCAGAGGGTAGATAGAAAATGCGCAAACCGCCGCAACCGCCCATATACATACTATACGAGTTCAACATAGAGTGGAGTAAGAAGTTACTACCGATTGTATTTCCAACGTGCAAGCAGCTGGTGTTTGAAGCTTTACTTGAGTATCACAGAGGTTGCGATGTCCTGTGTTCCACGAGCGCATGGAAACAAGTGAACAAACTTCTACGGACCGTACTGTTGGGGTATGAGCGAGCTGTAAAATCAATACACGCTAGACACGCGGACTTTGCCGCGTTACTGGACACGCATATCGCCACAACAAAACCGGGTCAAGTGTTCGGGGCGTCACCGCGCTCGACTATACACGTCTTGGCCTACCACGAGTACATGAGCCCACAGATCCTAAGCGAGGTCGAAGCCGTTGTGTCTACACAACGCAAATTCAGCACTGCCATGCGAGCTAAGACAAGTCCCTCTAGACTGCTGGAAACTTTGGAAACGTGGAAGGCTGGCGTGTACGGACTTTCTACACATCTCAACGGTATGATCGCGATACTCTCAGCCACACAACAACTAATGGTCATGTGTTCGGAAGGTCTGATCAGGTCTGACATGACCGATTGTCAATCGACGTCGAGCGTGCACTCACACACGGATATCCTGGCGTACAGTAAAGCGACGGCGACCTCTACGCTCACGTTGATCGCCGATGTTTCGAAGGGCAATCGAGTGTGTTGGCTGACGAAAGCTATGGTGACCGACGGTCGCGTCGACTACAATGTGCCTCATTGTGACTGGAGAGGCATATGTGATCCTTTGCAAATCGACAACACCACCGCGGTCGAGTGCGAAGTCACGGTCGGCGGCGTGTTGTCCTTACTGTGCCCCATACAATGTGACGGTCCGTTTCACGGACCGGTGTGTTACGACCCGACTAACGAAACGTACCAGGTGATAACATTGCATCCGCCCATTACAGCGGAGCGAGCGTTTCGCCACACTCCCAAACCAAGGTTAATAGTTGTAGCGCACGCCCTATCGGACCTCGGTGCACGCGAAACACTGGCGTACACTCACAACATCAAGCTCGAGACAGCTCAAGCGTTACGCGAAACAAAGGACGTGTTCAAATCCATAGAGAATATACGGTCTTTAGCGTATGCGTATATAAAGAAGGTCGATGACATTTACAGACCCGGCGGCGTGGGCACCACAGTAGAACAACAAGGTGCTCTCAAGCGCACACAGATACTGGCTGCATTATCACTCGCGATGTCTATCCTGACATGCCCGTTTCTGATTTCTATGTATATTAAATTATGACAAGAGCTACGGTGGTTACGATTACACTCTGACCACGTGCCTTAGTTTCTGCTAGTGACCTATAAATACATTTGCCCACTTGCTCTCACTGCCATTAAAGCGGCTGTACCCACACGTACAACACCCAAGAAAAAAAAAGATCTCGCTGTCTGTACTGGGTGTACTCTCAGTAGTCGCAGTTGCTCAGGCCATGGTGGTACGCTCACATAACGCCTCTGAGATACGTCCCATCACACCACCTCCTACACTACTCGCGAAGGAGTATTCAACACCCCCTTTGTACGAAGACAACCATTATAACGAGCACAGCACAACGCTTGCCGCACGTGAAGACAACATGCAGGAGACAACGCTACCACCTGTCGTGAGAACAACGGATTCGAGTGACAACGATCGCGACTATGACGAGCACATTACAGCACCCTCTGTGCACGAAGACCAGGTGCAGGAGACAACGCTACCACCTGTCGTGAGAAACAAGAGTTTGGTTAACAATGATCATCGTCGTGTCCCATTGTAAACTGGGCGTGCCATCGCACACATCGTACATGTGTGTTAACCCACCTGTATGCGACAGACTTTGTGTGTTGCATGACATCGAGATGTATTGACGTCTGTGTCAATACAGGACTCTCTATAAGGCGGGAGCTGGACGCTAACGACCCGTGCATGCGCCACACAAAAGGTATCGTACATGTGCTAACCCACCTGTATGTGACAGACTTTGTGTGTTGCATGACATCGAGATGTATTGACGTCTGTGTCAATACAGGACTCTCTAAGCTGGGAGCTGGACGTTAACAACCCGTGCATGCGCCACACAAAAGGTATCGTACATGTGTTAACCCACCTGTATGCGACAGACTTTGTGTGTTGCATGACATCGAGATGTATTGACGTCTGTGTCAATACAGGACTCTCTAAGCTGGGAGCTGGACGATAACGACCCGTGCATGCGCCACACAAAAGGTAACTCGACTAACTACAAAACGCATATTGTGATGTAGAAAGTTGGCTCGACTGTTTGAATCAGCTGCAGCTGCGGTTTACTCACAAAGTGAATCGCACGCTTGTTAGAAGTACATTCGGAGCACTTAAAAAATACATCGCTCTCATCGATTTCCGTCTCAGCGTTCACCGGCTGATGGGCAAGAGCGTGACATGGGATCGCCAGGAACTTAAGGACTATCATCTCATTTGGCATTTACTCACGGACCCAAGAAACCAGTTCCGAAAAATGGTCGAGAATTATAACTTGTCTAATAGCAACTGGAAGATATGTTGCGTCATAAGCCTCTGATGGTTCACAAGGTGCACGGTCCACTCGAAATCCTAATGCTGTATTTGTAGTACATACACTAAGTCTTCTCTGTTGATGTCGGACTAGAGTTTTATTAGTTTTACTTTGCAACAATGGGATTCGAGCAATTGATGTGTATATTTTTAATAGTGCACAATGCTACTATTCCTAGGCTGAATGTACGACATGGCTCTTATGTATCATTATGTATCGTTTCCATTAAGTACTAATGGCATTTACTCACGGACCCAAGAAACCAGTTCCGAAAAATGGTCGAGAATTATATCTTGTCTAATAGCAACTGGAAGATATGTTGCGTCATAAGCCTCTGATGGTTCACAAGGTGCACGGTCCACTCTAAATCCTAATGCTGTATTTGTAGTACATACACTAAGTCTTCTCTGTTGATGTCAGACTAGAGTTTTATTAGAGTTTTACTTTGCAACAATGGGATTCGAGCAATTGATGTGTATATTTTTAATAGTGCACAATGCTACTATTCCTAGGCTGAATGTGTGACATGGCTCTTATGTATCATTATGTATCGTTTCCATTAAGTACTAATTTAAATAAAGTCCCTCTGTCCTCAGTGCTAGGTTGTGGGTTTAAGTGGCAAGACGCTCCTCGGGGCGCATATTGCTTGGGCCTCTCTCCTGGATGCCCTCTGTCAGACCGAGTGTTGACATGTGGCAAGACTCTCCTCGGGGCGCGTCTTGCTTGGGCTTCTCTCATGGAGGCCGTCAGTCAGACCCAGTGTTGACATGTGTCAAGACGCTCCTCGGGGCGTGTCTTGCTTGGGCCTCTCTCCTGGAGGCGCTCAGTCAGACCCAGTGTTGACATGTCGCAAGACGCTCCTCGGGGCGCGTCTTGCTTGGGCTTCTCTCCTGGAGGCCCTCAGTCAGACCCATTGTTGACATGTGGCAAGACGCTCCTCGGGGCACGTCTTGCTTGGGCCTCTCTCCTGGAGGCGCTCAAACAGACCGAGTAGTGACATGTGGCAAGACGCTCCTCTGGGCGCGTCTTGCTGGGGCTTCTCTCATGGAGGCACTCAGTCAGACCCAGTGTTGACATGTGGCAAGACGCTCCTCGGGGCGCGTCTTGCTTGGACCTCTCTGCCTGAGGCGCTCAGTAAGACCGAGTAGTGACATGTGGCAAGACGCTCCTCGGGGCGCGTCTTGCTTGGGCCTCTCTCATGGAGAACCTCTGTCAGACCCAGTGTTGACATGTGTCAAGACGCTCCTCGGGGGGCGTCTTGCTTTGGCCTCTCTCCTGGAGGCACTCAGTCAGACCGAGTGCTGACATGTGGCAAGAAGCTCCTCGGGGCGCGTCTTGTTTGGACTTCTCTCCCGGAGGCCCTCAGTAAGAACCATTGTTGACATGTGGCAAGACGCTCCTCGGGACGCGTCTTGCTTGGGCCTCTCTCCAGAAGGCCCTCAATCAGACCCAGTGTTGACACGTGGCAAGACGCTCCTCGGGGCACGTCTTGCTTGGGCCTCTCTCCTGGAGGCGCTCAGTCAGACTGAGTAGTGACATGTGGCCTGACGCTCCTCGGGGCGCGTGTTGCTTGGGCCTCTCTCCTGGAGGCGCTCAGTCAGACCAAGTGGTGACATGTGGCAAGACAATCCTCGGGACGCATCTTGCTTGGGCCTCTCTCCTGGAGGCCCTCTGTCAGACCCAGTGTTGACATGTGGCAAGACTCTCCTCGGGGCGCGTCTTGCTTGGGCCTCTCTCATGGAGGCCCTCTGTCAGACCCAGTGTTGACATGTGTCAAGACGCTCCTCGGGGCGCGTCTTGCTTGGGCCTCTCTCCTGGAGGCGCTCAGTCAGACTGAGTAGTGACATGTGGCCTGACGCTCCTCGGGGCGCGTGTTGCTTGGGCCTCTCTCCTGGAGGCGCTCAGTCAGACCAAGTGGTGACATGTGGCAAGACACTCCTCGGGGCGCGTCTTGCTTGGGCCTCTCTCCTGGAGGCCCTCTGTCATACCCAGTGTTGACATGTGTCAAGACGCTCCTCAGGGCGCGTCTTGCTTGGGCTTCTCTCCTGGAGGCCCTCAGTCAGACCCATTGTTGGCATGTGGCAAGACGCTCCTCGGGGCGCGTCTTGCTTGGGCCTCTTTCCTGGAGGCGCTCAGTCAGACCGAGTGCTGACATGTGGCAAGACGCTCCTCGGGCCGCGTGTTGCTTGGGCTTCTCTCCTGGAGGCCCTCAGTCAGACCCATTGTTGACATGTGGCAAGACACTCCTCGGGGCGCGTCTTGCTTGGGCCTCTCTCCTGGAGGCGCTCAGTAGGACCGAGTGCTGACATGTGGCAAGACGCTCCTTGGGGCGCGTCTTGCTTGGGCCTCTCTCCTGGAGGCGCTCAGTCAGACTGAGTAGTGACATGTCGCCTGACGATCCTCGGGGCACGTCTTGCTTGGGCCTCTCTCCTGGAGGCGCTCAGTCAGACCCAGTGGTGACATGTGGCAAGACACTCCTCGGGGCGCGTCTTGCTTGGGCCTCTCTCGTGGAGGCCCTCTGTCAGACCTAGTGTTGACATGTGTCAAGACGCTCCTCGGGGTGCGTCTTGCTTGGGCTTCTCTCCTGGAGGCCCTCAGTCAGACCCATTGTTGACATGTGGCAAGACGCTCCTCGGGGCGCGTCTTGCTCTGGCTTCTCTCCTGGAGGCGCTCAGACAGACCCAGTGTTGACAAGTGACAAGTCGCTCCTCGGGGCGCGTCTTGCTTGGGCCTCTCTCCTGGAGGCCCCCTGTCAGACCCAGTGTTGACATGTGGCAAGACGCTCCTTCGGGCGCATCTTTCTTGGGCCTCTCTCCTGGAGGCCCTCAGTCAGACCCATTGTTGACATGTGGCAAGACGCTCCTCGGGGCGCGTCTTGCTTGGGCCTCTCTCCTGGAGGCGCTCAGTCAGACCCAGTGTTGACATGTCGCAAGACGCTCCTCGGGGCGCGTCTTGCTTGGGCCTCTCTCCCTGAGGCGCTCAGTAAGACCGAGTAGTGACATGTGGCAAGACGCTCCTCGGGGCGCGTCTTGCTTGGGCCTCTCTCATGGAGGCCCTCTGTCAGACCCAGTGTTGACATGTGTCAAGACGCTCCTCGGGGGGCGTCTTGCTTTGGCCTCTCTCCTGGAGGCACTCAGTCAGACCGAGTGCTGACATGTGGCAAGAAGCTCCTCGCGGCGCGTCTTGCTTGGACTTCTCTCCCGGAGGCCCTCAGTAAGAACCATTGTTGACATGTGGCAAGACGCTCCTCGGGGCGCGTCTTGCTTGGGCCTCTCTCCTGGAGGCGCTCAGTCAGACCCAGTGTTGACATGTGGCAAGACGCTCCTCGCGGCACGTCTTGCTTGGACTTCTCTCCCGGAGGCCCTCAGTAAGAACCATTGTTGACATGTGGCAAGACGCTCCTCGGGGCGCGTCTTGCTTGAGCCTCTCTCCTGGAGGCGCTCAGTCAGGCTGAGTAGTGACATGTGGCCTGACGCTCCTCGGGGCGCGTGTTGCTTGGGCCTCTCTTCTGGAGGCGCTCAGTCAGACCAAGTGGTGACATGTAGCAAGACAATCCTCGGGGCGCATCTTGCTTGGGCCTCTCTCCTGGAGGCCCTCTGTCAGACCCATTGTTGACATGTGGCAAGACGCTCCTCGGGGCGCGTCTTGCTTGGGCCTCTCTCCTGGAGGCGCTCAGTCAGACCCAGTGTTGACATGTGGCAAGATGCTCCTCGGGGTGCGTCTTGCTTGGGCCTCTCTCCCTGAGGCGCTCAGTAAGACCGAGTAGTGACATGTGGCAAGACGCTCCTCGGGGCGCGTCTTGCTTGGGCCTCTCTCATGGAGGCCCTCTGTCAGACCCAGTGTTGACATGTGTCAAGACGCTCCTCGGGGGGCGTCTTGCTTTGGCCTCTCTCCTGGAGGCACTCAGTCAGACCGAGTGCTGACATGTGGCAAGAAGCTCCTCGCGGCGCGTCTTGCTTGGACTTCTCTCCCGGAGGCCCTCAGTAAGAACCATTGTTGACATGTGGCAAGACGCTCCTCGGGGCGCGTCTTGCTTGGGCCTCTCTCCTGGAGGCGCTCAGTCAGACCCAGTGTTGACATGTGGCAAGACGCTCCTCGCGGCGCGTCTTGCTTGGACTTCTCTCCCGGAGGCCCTCAGTAAGAACCATTGTTGACATGTGGCAAGACGCTCCTCGGGGCGCGTCTTGCTTGAGCCTCTCTCCTGGAGGCGCTCAGTCAGGCTGAGTAGTGACATGTGGCCTGACGCTCCTCGGGGCGTGTGTTGCTTGGGCCTCTCTCCTGGAGGCGCTCAGTCAGACCAAGTGGTGACATGTAGCAAGACAATCCTCGGGGCGCATCTTGCTTGGGCCTCTCTCCTGGAGGCCCTCTGTCAGACCCAGTGTTGACATGTGGAAAGACACTCCTCGGGGCGCGTCTTGCTTGGGCCTCTCTCATGGAGGCCCTCTGTCAGACCCAGTGTTGACATGTGTCAAGACGCTCCTCGGGGCGCGTCTTGCTTGGGCCTCTCTCCTGGAGGCGCTCAGTCAGACCGAGTGCTGACATGTGGCAAGACGCTCCTCGGGGCGCGTCTTGCTTTGGCCTCTCTCCTGGAGGCGCTCAGTCAGACCGAGTAGTGACATGTGGCAAGACGCTCCTCGGGGCGCGTCTTGCTTGGGCCTCTCTCATGGAGGCCCTCTGTCAGACCCAGTGTTGACATGTGTCAAGACGCTCCTCGGGGGGCGTCTTGCTTTGGCCTCTCTCCTGGAGGCACTCAGTCAGACCGAGTGCTGACATGTGGCAAGAAGCTCCTCGGGGCGCGTCTTGCTTGGACTTCTCTCCCGGAGGCCCTCAGTAAGAACCATTGTTGACATGTGGCAAGACGCTCCTCGGGACGCGTCTTGCTTGGGCCTCTCTCCTGGAGGCGCTCAGTCAGACCGAGTGCTGACATGTGGCAAGACGCTCCTCGGGGCGCGTCTTGCTTTGGCCTCTCTCCTGGAGGCGCTCAGTCAGACCGAGTAGTGACATGTGGCAAGACGCTCCTCGGGGCGCGTCTTGCTTGGGCCTCTCTCATGGAGGCCCTCTGTCAGACCCAGTGTTGACATGTGTCAAGACGCTCCTCGGGGGGCGTCTTGCTTTGGCCTCTCTCCTGGAGGCACTCAGTCAGACCGAGTGCTGACATGTGGCAAGAAGCTCCTTGGGGCGAGTCTTGCTTGGACTTCTCTCCCGGAGGCCCTCAGTAAGAACCATTGTTGACATGTGGCAAGACGCTCCTCGGGACGCGTCTTGCTTGGGCCTCTCTCCAGAAGGCCCTCAATCAGACCCAGTGTTGACACGTGGCAAGACGCTCCTCGGGGCACGTCTTGCTTGGGCCTCTCTCCTGGAGGCGCTCAGTCAGACTGAGTAGTGACATGTGGCCTGACGCTCCTCGGGGCGCGTGTTGCTTGGGCCTCTCTCCTGGAGGCGCTCAGTCAGACCAAGTGGTGACATGTGGCAAGACAATCCTCGGGACGCATCTTGCTTGGGCCTCTCTCCTGGAGGCCCTCTGTCAGACCCAGTGTTGACATGTGGCAAGACTCTCCTCGGGGCGCGTCTTGCTTGGGCCTCTCTCATGGAGGCCCTCTGTCAGACCCAGTGTTGACATGTGTCAAGACGCTCCTCGGGGCGCGTCTTGCTTTGGCCTCTCTCCTGGAGGCGCTCAGTCAGACCGAGTAGTGACATGTGGCAAGACGCTCCTCGGGGCGCGTCTTGCTTGGGCCTCTCTCATGGAGGCCCTCTGTCAGACCCAGTGTTGACATGTGTCAAGACGCTCCTCGGGGGGCGTCTTGCTTTGGCCTCTCTCCTGGAGGCACTCAGTCAGACCGAGTGCTGACATGTGGCAAGAAGCTCCTTGGGGCGCGTCTTGCTTGGACTTCTCTCCCGGAGGCCCTCAGTAAGAACCATTGTTGACATGTGGCAAGACGCTCCTCGGGACGCGTCTTGCTTGGGCCTCTCTCCTGGAGGCGCTCAGTCAGACCGAGTGCTGACATGTGGCAAGACGCTCCTCGGGGCGCGTCTTGCTTTGGCCTCTCTCCTGGAGGCGCTCAGTCAGACCGAGTAGTGACATGTGGCAAGACGCTCCTCGGGGCGCGTCTTGCTTGGGCCTCTCTCATGGAGGCCCTCTGTCAGACCCAGTGTTGACATGTGTCAAGACGCTCCTCGGGGGGCGTCTTGCTTTGGCCTCTCTCCTGGAGGCACTCAGTCAGACCGAGTGCTGACATGTGGCAAGAAGCTCCTCGGGGCGCGTCTTGCTTGGACTTCTCTCCCGGAGGCCCTCAGTAAGAACCATTGTTGACATGTGGCAAGACGCTCCTCGGGACGCGTCTTGCTTGGGCCTCTCTCCAGAAGGCCCTCAATCAGACCCAGTGTTGACACGTGGCAAGACGCTCCTCGGGGCACGTCTTGCTTGGGCCTCTCTCCTGGAGGCGCTCAGTCAGACTGAGTAGTGACATGTGGCCTGACGCTCCTCGGGGCGCGTGTTGCTTGGGCCTCTCTCCTGGAGGCGCTCAGTCAGACCAAGTGGTGACATGTGGCAAGACAATCCTCGGGACGCATCTTGCTTGGGCCTCTCTCCTGGAGGCCCTCTGTCAGACCCAGTGTTGACATGTGGCAAGACTCTCCTCGGGGCGCGTCTTGCTTGGGCCTCTCTCATGGAGGCCCTCTGTCAGACCCAGTGTTGACATGTGTCAAGACGCTCCTCGGGGCGCGTCTTGCTTGGGCCTCTCTCCTGGAGGCGCTCAGTCAGACTGAGTAGTGACATGTGGCCTGACTCTCCTCGGGGCGCGTGTTGCTTGGGCCTCTCTCCTGGAGGCGCTCAGTCAGACCAAGTGGTGACATGTGGCAAGACACTCCTCGGGGCGCGTCTTGCTTGGGCCTCTCTCCTGGAGGCCCTCTGTCATACCCAGTGTTGACATGTGTCAGGACGCTCCTCGGGGCGCGTCTTGCTTGGGCTTCTCTCCTGGAGGCCCTCAGTCAGACCCATTGTTGGCATGTGGCAAGACGCTCCTCGGGGCGCGTCTTGCTTGGGCCTCTTTCCTGGAGGCGCTCAGTCAGACCGAGTGCTGACATGTGGCAAGACGCTCCTCGGGCCGCGTGTTGCTTGGGCTTCTCTCCTGGAGGCCCTCAGTCAGACCCATTGTTGACATGTGGCAAGACGCTCCTCGGGGCGCGTCTTGCTTGGGCCTCTCTCCTGGAGGCGCTCAGTAGGACCGAGTGCTGACATGTGGCAAGACGCTCCTTGGGGCGCGTCTTGCTTGGGCCTCTCTCCTGGAGGCGCTCAGTCAGACTGAGTAGTGACATGTGGCCTGACGATCCTCGGGGCACGTCTTGCTTGGGCCTCTCTCCTGGAGGCGCTCAGTCAGACCCAGTGGTGACATGTGGCAAGACACTCCTCGGGGCGCGTCTTGCTTGGGCCTCTCTCGTGGAGGCCCTCTGTCAGACCTAGTGTTGACATGTGTCAAGACGCTCCTCGGGGCGCGTCTTGCTTGGGCTTCTCTCCTGGAGGCCCTCAGTCAGACCCATTGTTGACATGTGGCAAGACGCTCCTCGGGGCGCGTCTTGCTTGGGCTTCTCTCCTGGAGGCGCTCAGACAGACCCAGTGTTGACAAGTGACAAGTCGCTCCTCGGGGCGCGTCTTGCTTGGGCCTCTCTCCTGGAGGCCCTCTGTCAGACCCAGTGTTGACATGTGGCAAGACGCTCCTTCGGGCGCTTGGGCCTCTCTCCTGGAGGCGCTCAGTCAGACTGAGTAGTGACATGTCGCCTGACGATCCTCGGGGCACGTCTTGCTTGGGCCTCTCTCCTGGAGGCGCTCAGTCAGACCCAGTGGTGACATGTAGCAAGACAATCCTCGGGGCGCATCTTGCTTGGGCCTCTCTCCTGGAGGCCCTCTGTCAGACCCAGTGTTGACATGTGGAAAGACACTCCTCGGGGCGCGTCTTGCTTGGGCCTCTCTCATGGAGGCCCTCTGTCAGACCCAGTGTTGACATGTGTCAAGACGCTCCTCGGGGCGCGTCTTGCTTGGGCCTCTCTCCTGGAGGCGCTCAGTCAGACCGAGTGCTGACATGTGGCAAGACGCTCCTCGGGGCGCGTCTTGCTTTGGCCTCTCTCCTGGAGGCGCTCAGTCAGACTGAGTAGTGACATGTGGCCTGACGATCCTCGGGGCATGTCTTGCTTGGGCCTCTCTCCTGGAGGCGCTCAGTCAGACCCAGTGGTGACATGTGGCAAGACACTCCTCGGGGCGCGTCTTGCTTGGGCCTCTCTCGTGGAGGCCCTCTGTCAGACCCAGTGTTGACATGTGTCAAGACGCTCCTCGGGGCGCGTCTTGCTTGGGCTTCTCTCCTGGAGGCCCTCAGTCAGACCCATTGTTGTCATGTGGCAAGACGCTCCTCGGGGCGCGTCTTGCTTGGGCTTCTCTCCTGGAGGCGCTCAGATAGACCCAGTGTTGACATGTGACAAGACGCTCCTCGGGGCGCGTCTTGCTTGGGCCTCTCTCCTGGAGGCGCTCAGTCAGAACCAGAGGTGACATGTGGCAAGACGCTCCTCGGGGCGCGTCTTGCTTGGGCCTCTCTCCTGGAGGCCCTCTGTCAGACCCAGTGTTGACATGTGGCAAGACGCTCCTTCGGGCGCATCTTGCTTGGGCCTCTCTCCTGGAGGCCCTCAGTCAGACCCATTGTTGACATGTGGCAAGACACTCCTCGGGGCGCGTCTTGCTTGGGCCTCTCTCCTGGAGGCGCTCAGTCAGACCCAGTGGTGACACGTGGAAAGACGCTCCTCGGGGCACGTCCTGCTTGGGCCTCTCTCCTGGAGGCGCTCAGTCAGACCCAGTGTTGACACGTGGCAAGACGCTCCTCGGGGCGCGTCTTGCTTGGGCCTCTCTCCTGGAGGCGCTCAGTCAGACCCAGTGTTGGCATGTGGCTCTACACTCCTCGGGGCGCGTCTTGGTTGGGCCTCTCTCCTGGAGGCGCTCATTCAGACCCAGTGGTGACATGTGGCAAGACGCTCCTCGGGGCGCGTATTGCTTGGGCCTCTCTCCTGAATGCCCTCTGTCAGACCGAGTGTTGACATGTGGCAAGACTCTCCTCGGGGCGCGTCTTGCTTGGGCTTCTCTCATGGAGGCCCTCAGTCCGACCCAGTGTTGACATGTGTCAAGACGCTCCTCGGGGCGTGTCTTGCTTGGGCCTCTCTCCTGGAGGCGCTCAGTCAGACCCAGTGTTGACATGTGGCAAGACGCTCCTCTGGGCGCGTCTTGCTTGGGCTTCTCTCCTGGAGGCCCTCAGTCAGACCCATTGTTGACATGTGGCAAGACGCTCCTCGGGGCACGTCTTGCTTGGGCCTCTCTCCTGGAGGCGCTCAGTCAGACCGAGTAGTGACATGTGGCAAGACGCTCCTCGGGGCGCGTCTTGCTTGGACCTCCCTCCTGGAGGCGCTCAGTCAGACCGAGTAGTGACATTTGGCAAGACGCTCCTCGGGGCGCGTTCGTTTGTATTGGCCACGCCCATTTCCGCCTAACCAGATTTTTTGCTAGATCGCAAAAAACGCAAAACTTACTTTTAATCACCTATTCGTCATTTTTCGTCGAATCAACTTCAAACTTCGTACATGTGATCTATGGACTAAGGAAAGTTGTTGTGATGAAGAAAAATGCAGAAATATTGAAAATTGGGCTAATGACACCATGTCAAATTCAGTGTGCTAGCTAGCACATGTGGTAATTGATGATATCTTCACCATTTCTCAAGATAAGTTGATGAGACTCTAGACCATTATGAAGTATGAGCGGTAAGCCCTATCTACCCCTATTTGTTTGAATTCACCAATAGGGGGCGCTAAAGAGTCAAAAAGTTTGTTTCAGCTAAACGGCTTGATGGATTTCCACAGAACTTGGCACATATGTTAATCATCGGACCCTTAAGCTATATTTTGAAAATGATTTAAAAGTGGGCGTGGCTTATAGGCTTTAAACATTTTCGCCCTTTTACTCATGAAAAATACATATTTTGTACAGAAAATTACAATTCATATCAGTCATAGTGACATCTACAATCACAGAAAAATTTTTGAATTTTGTCCAATAGGTGGCGCTCTGCTACCCCAAAAATATTTTTGGCATGTTTCTCCCCATTTCTTTTGTAAAAAAACAAATGATCTATTCCAATGTGTTCTTTGAGTCAGTCAAATTTAGATGAGTAATTTAAAAAATGTTTTAAACTTATGCAAATTAGTAGAAATTTGCATAGTAAGTCCAACGTACTTTCGTTAACTCCTCCCGGCCGTCAAACTCAATCACATCACAACTTTCCCTGACATGAGAGGAGGAGCGGCTGACCAAAAGATGTGAAGGGATTTTCGATAATTTGCTTATTTTTTTTAATATGATTTTTGAAAATAATTTTTTGGGAATGAAAACGTTTTTTTAGCGTAACTTCAAGAGATTTTGACATTTTTCAAAGCTGTTCATAACAATCATACCTAAGGTCAATTCAAGTGTATGTTCTGGTTTTCAACTTGATTAAACAATAGGGGGCGCTATAACTGGGAAGAAATTATACTGCTGAACCGGCTAAATGCATGTGCACGAAACTTAGTGATTGTCATCACTATAGAGTCTTAAGGCTACATTATCAATATGGTAATGATTGATCAAAGTGGGCGTGGTTTATGATCATTTAAAATTTCAAATTTGAAAAATTTCCTAAAAATCACTTTTTGCATGTAAGAGGCTAAGATTTCCAGTTTGTGTTAACTGGATAGGCTAGAGCTTATGTCACGAAAGCCGCAGCTCCACGAAGAGGTTTGCGCTTTATATTTACGAAAATACGTTTTTAGGCTAGCAATTGTAGCACAAATTCTGTTCTCACAATCTTCTTGTAATTTGCCACAAAGTTCACTCTTAGGTGGTTTATGAAACATTAAAAATGTCGTCTTGATTTGAGCTCCCCCTAGTGTTTAATTATAGGACATATTTGTGTCTACAGTGCAAGTATTATTTTATTGTAAGTACAGCTTTACATTTATGACCCCAACAAAAATATAAGAAGAATTCTCACATCACAGAGGCAACCTGGGAATATTTTGAGATTTCTATACAAAAGCATATATTTTTAATGAATTTTTAACTTTTTACCAGTTTTTCTGTATAGTTGGACAACAACGTAATTAATTTTTGTTAGAAAGCTTTTTAGGTATACAGTAAATATAAGCCATTTATAACATCCCACATGGACCTATGGTGATCTGAGATTTTTCTCCTAATTTTAGAAAGTAGCACTATTTTTTTATGAATATTTTAATTTTTGTTGTGACCTTTATAGTTATATTTCCCAATTTTTCTTCAAAAAAGCTTTGAGTCTACTGATTTAAAAACAACATCATATTATTCCGCATGTTAACACTGCCATGTGAGAATATTTTGGTAATTTTAGGATGATTTATGTATTTTTCATGATTTTTTAAAACATTTGGTCAGTAAGTCACAAAATAAAACTCGTAGTTTTTGTTGAAAATCTTTTAAATCTAAAGACATTATCAAGTATTTATGTTATTTGTAATATTCTGTTGATGTATATATCATTGTTTGATAATCTCACTCATTAAATCTTCACGTTCTTTAATAAGGAAACAGTGGAATTCCATTGTAATCACGGTTGAGAAGTCAGCCATGCCTCTGAAAGATATGTGTATAGGCTTTGCAGGTTTAATGACGTATCCTGAGTGTTACTTTCATTGCGCCGGTTGAAGTGAGCTGACGGGACTTCGGCGGGAGAACGTGTTTTTGGGGCGGGACCGCGTGAGGACTGGCGAAGTTGAGGGCGGGGCGGGTGGGCGACTGGCGCTGGGGGCTTGGAACCCGTTGATAACTGCTTGCAGTTCTAGTTTATTATTTATTAGGGTTCCAAGCCCAAAGGGCAGGGAACCCTATTGTTTTTCTACGGATTTTTCATTATTTATTATTTATTATTATTTATTATTATTATTATTCTTCTCCGCTAAAGGTATATGGGCGCAAGAGCCTGAAAATGCCAGGGAAAATCTGACATGGCAGTCTGATAGAAAATCCTGACCGCTACTCAGATTCAAAAATTTGGACCCCGCGTTACCTAGGTGGCGCTATTGCGGAGGTGAACACGTTTCAGCTACTAGCTCCCAAACCGTAGGTCCTACAGTCAAAAGCAAAAAGCACCAAAATGTAAATAAAGCACAAAAAGTGAAGACCGGACAAATCAATCCTAAACAGCAGAAAACTGAAATCTGAACATTATTTAAAAATCTGGACAGCAAAAAGGTCTAAACACTTGTTGTTTGAGTAGGACTAGTTTAACAGTTTAATTTTTAGTTGAACTGTGAAATGAGTAGCATAAGCCGAATTCAGAAACGGATTGCTGAAGTTGTTGAATAGCTGAAGTAAGCTGAAACTAAGCTAAACTGTTAAATGAGCTGAATGTAGTGAAAGATGTGAAAGCAAAAAGCACAAAGAAGCAAAAAAGCACAAAAAGTAAGTGAAGAATCAAGAAAACTAATTCTAAATAGCAGAAAACTCAAATCTGTGAACACTGTCTAAAAAAATTGGACAGGTAAAATGTCTAAACACCTGTTATTTTAGTAGGACTAGTTCAACAGTTTAATTTTTACATTTAGCTGAACTGTGAAATTAGCATCAAATGCTGAATTCAGAAACTAATTGCTGAAGCTGAAACTAAGCAAAACTGTTAAAATGAGCTGAATGTTTTGAAAGATTTAGAAGCAAAAAGCACCAAAATGTAAATAAAGCACAAAAAGTGAAGACCGGACAAATCAATCCTAAACAGCAGAAAACTGAAATATGAACATTATTTAAAAATCTGGACAGCAAAAAGGTGTAAACACTTGTTGTTTGAGTAGGACTAGTTTAACAGTTTAATTTTTAGTTGAACTGTGAAATGAGTAGCATAAGCCGAATTCAGAAACGGATTGCTGAAGTTGTTGAATAGCTGAAGTAAGCTGAAACTAAGCTAAACTGTTAAATGAGCTGAACGTAGTGAAAGATGTGAAAGCAAAAAGCACAAAGAAGCAAAAAAAAAGCACAAAAAGTAAGTGAAGAATCAAAAAAACTAATTCTAAATAGCAGAAAACTCAAATCTGTGAACACTGTCTAAAAGAATTGGA